>NC_138191.1:11737306-12337306 GCF_964194105.1 Spermophilus citellus
ATCACAGAGCACAGCAATTTGCTCAGAGTCTACCACAGGGCATCGCTGAAGGCAGCACTGGGTCCCCAAACCACTGCCCCACTTTCCAAGCATAAGCGTGTCATCAGTCAACGGAGGACAGGCGCTCAGTGCCCTGCCTTTCCGTCTGCTCTCTTCTCTTCCTTTATTAGGAACACCATTTGCAGGCATGGGCACAGTTTGGAGAAGCCCAGAGAGTTCTAGATTAGTGAGCTTTAAAAAGGGCTAGCAGTTGTGGCTCAGTGATAGAGCTCCTGCCTAGCATGTGTGAGGCACTGCGTTCAATTCTCAGCATAAATAAAATAAATGTCCAGAAACAACTAAAAAAATATAGTTTTTTTTTAAAAAAAAAAAAAACGCTAGCAAGACCTAAAGTGTGATAGGAGAAGTGGCACCAGCAGGAGAGAAGGGTGGAGGGGAGAGAGGATTATAGGCAAAGAACCCCCAAGAGGGTAAGGAGAGTCACAGAAAGAAAGAGAAAGGAAGGGGCAATGTAGGAGGCTTTGCTATAAAATATAACATACTTTATTTTTCATTAAAAAAACTACGTTCTTTTTTTCAAAGCCTTTTAAATCAAATTTATATTTTTACTTCCCTCCTTGGATTTGACAGTGTACTGAGAATAGATCTTTAAGAGGAATATCTATTTGGAACAGGGCACCTCTCTGGGCACGTTTGGGTGTATGTGCAGGAAGAGCTTTGAAGAAGAGAGAGAAATGTAGAAATATTGTGTCTTTGTGCCTCTGTCATTCTGTCTCCCGTAATACTTCAGTAGAGCCCAACTGGAGCCAAGATTTCAGCTCCGAATTTCTTTCTGTTCATCTAGTGAAGGAGAGAATCCTGTCAGACGTTAAGCGCAATCCATGCCGACCTTGCAAGGGGGTGGAACAGGTGAGTCTCGTGTTAGTTTTGTGTCCTGTTCTATTCTAGGCTTTACTAAAGCCTATGCAGAGCGCCAGCCCTAAATACTCTGATTAAAATGGGGCAGTCAGTGTCTAGGCATGAGCATTTCCACGATGATAGTTTTTTTTTTAAAATGAAATTTCATTCTTGATTAACATGTGCCTGTTCATGGGCTACCACATCAGAGTTCAACAGAAGGCAGGAGCAGTTTTACAAGGCTCCCCTGGTGATTCTGTTCTACAGGTGGAGTTGAGAACTCTTGGACCCAAACTCCAACCCCTAAACTTAAGTATGCACAACAATCACCTAGAAGATATATATATATATTTTTCTAAATGTGTAAGTCCCTGGGTAATCTCCATCGATGTTCTGATTTAACAGAGTTCTAGGTGGGACGCCCCAGGAATCTTTATTTTTCACAAGTGTGCTAGCTCTGATGGGGTCTTTACACGACTCTCAGAGAAACACTAGTGCAAGGAGTAAGTCACTGTTCATGTCACAAGGAGGAGCAAGGAGTTTCATGGAAGCCCTAGAACCAAGGTCACAGCTCTCCCTTGGCTGACTGCTTGCCATGGGCTACCTTCCAAGTTCAGGACTCACCGATCTGTTCCATTTCATCACCACAGAAAAACAAAACCCAAACCAGCTCCCCACCCCTTCCCCTCTCTACCTGTTCCCTCTCTGCCGCGGAAAGGCACCGAGAGATGCCTTCTCTCACCTGGACTGGCTCTGTGGCAGCCACATAAATGGTGGTGCAGGGGTCCTCAGCTGGCAGGGGGTCAAGTTTCTTCTGAAGAGTCTGCAGAAGAAGCCAAGAAAGCAGGTTAGCTGGGTGCAGAGTCAGTTCCCATGCCACTCCCCCCACGGAGAAGCCCACATTCCAGTAGTTCAAGTTGAAAACTTAGAGTCACTTGGTCCAACCTCCTTTCTAGGTGGGAATTCTCTCCCCAACTTCCCTGGAACCCAGTTCTCTAGGCTTTGCTTGAAGTCCCCAAGTGACATAATGGAGCTCACCACCTCCCAAGGTATCCTCATTCCCTTAGCATAACCCATGGTCTTTTAAAGTCTTCCCCATAGTGAACTGAAATTGGCGTGGCTCTTACAGGGCAGCCAAAGAGGATGAGTTCTTAATAGGAATTAGGCCATCACATGCAGAGTTTGTTCTACCCCAGGCTGCTGTCCCCCCTATTCCTCAGCCTAACGTATGTCTTTTCATTTGCCTCACAACCACTTTCTATGCCAAATATTGATAAAGAAGCTAAAGTGCAAGAAGATCAAGTACTTTCCTAATAAATACATGCATGAAGTATCAAAACCAGGAGTCCTACCAAGGTGGTTTTTTTTTTTTTTTTTTTTTGGTACTAGGAATTGAATCCAGGGGTGCTGAGTTACACCCTCAGTCCATTTCATTTTTTTTTTATTTTGAAAAGGAGTCTCACTAAGTTGCTGAAGCTGGCCTCTAACTTGCAATCCTCCTGCCCCAGCTTCCCAAGTCGCTGAGATTAACAGGCCTGCACCACATTAGGCCTACCAAGGTCTTTAACTTAAAGAGCATTCTCTTTCTATCACTACTCTCCTTTGGTTTCCTCAATTTATAATGACCTATCCTTTACTTAAGTTCCTCAGGTATTCAAAAATTTCATTCACACATTCTGGCAACTGAATGCTATATTTAAGATACTGATGTATTTGTATGTCATTTCCCCAAACAGATCGTAAGTTCCTTGAGAAGTAGCCTATGTTTATTTGCATTCTCCACAAAACAGTGCTGGGAACATCACACACACACACACACACACACACACACACACACCAAAACAACAACGACAACAAACTAATAACAAAAACTTCAGTAGGCCTTTGTTGGTATTAATTTTTTTTTCAGTAGTCAAGATTGAACCCAGGGGTACTTTGCCACAGAGCTACATCCCCACCCCTTTTGGTTTTTATATTGAGACAGGTCTTGCTAAGTTCCTGAGACTGGCCTCAAACTTGCAAGCCTCTTCCTTCAGCCTCCCCAGTTGCTAGGATTATAGGCATGCACCACTATACTGCACTGATATTATGTTGAATGAATTAAAATCCATAATACCTGAGTGGAATGAAATTGACCAAATTATGTTATGGGCATATGCAAATATGTGACAATGAATCCCACTACTGTGTATGGCTATAATGTAGCAACAGGTAAATCAACCAATAAAATAAAATCCACAATGCCAGACAAGTCAGTGTAGGGATAAATTGAGATCCTACCCCTGTGAGATGGGAATGGCATAACTTTTGGTAGGGAAGTCATTACTCAGCACATTTTGGGGACCCTGGTGATGGTCCAATGCTGCTCCAACTTTCTTTGAATATAGAGCAAGACTTGAAGCCATAGCATGTGTTGAATGGGAGAGAACTTGGAATCTTGCCATCTAAGGGGAGAGCAAAGAAATTGGAAGAAACTGGAAGAGTAAAGAAACTGGAGGAAAGAAGACTCAAGGGGGACATGATCTTTCCCTACACATATTTGATGGATCACCATGTGGAGGAATTAGGTTTGTCAGTAGAGTCCCTCGGGTTTGGAGGAAATATTTTGGTCCAATATAAAGAATATTTTCTAATAGTGAAAGATGCTCAGATGTGGGATGGTGAGCCTTGGAAGGCAGTGCATTCCTTATTGCTGCAAGTGTTTGGGCAGGGACTAGATCAGGGCTTCCCACTCTTGCTCTGTGCATATGAATTACCTTGGGATCTTATTAGAAGGTTGGTTCTATTTCAGAGGATCTGGCTTAGGGGCCTGAGACTCTGCGTTTCTGGTAAGTTTCCAGGTGACTCTGACTCTGCTTATTCAGACTCTCTTTAATTCCAATGGAGCTGGCTAACACTTTGGAAGTAATGTTTGTGGAATATGATTCAAGCAGAAAGTAGATGGTCATATAGATGGCTTTCAAGTTTCTATATAATTCTTAGTACATTTAAGAGCAAATTTGCATTTAAGGAAGAATTTCTGGAAGCTTTGAGATGAATGAAGAGAAAATAAAAACAATTTATTTAGTGACTTTTATCCATAAAAGTAATCCCTGCCTGTCTTCCTGTCTGTGAGTTTAGTAATAATTAACAGCAGAAAGGAGGAGGTAAATAACTTATGTGTTTAACATTTAATTAGGAAGTTTTAGAAAGAAGGAAGATGTATTTGAAAAATCACCCACAGCCCTATTGGAACTATTGTTAGATTTCCCTTTGGTAATTTTATCTAGGCACAGGAAGTTATTTAAAATATACTAGAACATTTTTTTAACTCAATGTCTTACGTTAGGGTCACTGATTTGCACATCTCCCGGGGGCATCAAATGAAGCAACCTCAGGAGCATTATTTCCACATATTCTTAGGTGTCCCCTGGAATTAATTACTTAAGACAGTTGCCCTGGTAAGTCCTAGGAGAGTTCCCAGCAGATAGTAAACACTGACTAAATAATTTTCCATGCAATTGTATTTTTGTAAGGATATTGTAAAGCAATTACAAATAAGAACAAAAATAAATGTTAATGTTGAGTAATTGTCTATGTTATATCCTTTATAATGATAAAATAAACATTGAAAATATAAACACAGGAAACATAAGGATGTGGGTAATTCTAAGTACATATTAACATACAAAACAACAATGATATGTCTCAAAAATTATGTTTTGTATGTTTAAAAATATGAAATTAAAATAATATAAAGGGAATAAATATTAAACTTCAGTAACAATAGGGATGCATTTGTAATTTCTAATGTAGCCACTAAAATAACAGAAAAGATATTATTTAATTGCTAATGTAATAGAGGAGAGAATGGAATAATAAAAGAATAACTTTTAAAGTCCTCCACCAAAGAAATGTCAGGCTCAGAGACCTTCACCAGTAAATCCGACTAAATACTTAAGGAGAAAAAGAAGATCAGTCCTACCCAAACATTTCCAGAGAATCACTAAAATGAAAAATACCCTGTAGTGAGTTGAATTGTGACCCTGAAAAGATATGTTCAAGGCTGGGACTGTAGCTCAGGGATGGAGAGCTTGCCGAGCCTGTGTGAGGCATTGAATTCAATCCTTAGCACCACATAAAAAGAAACAAATATAATAAAGCCATCCTGTCCATCTACAATTACGAAAAAAAATGAAAGAAAAAAGTCATGTTCACCCAGAGTCTTGGAATGTGACTCTGTTTGGAATAGAAGTCCTAGCAAATGTAATTAAGGTAAGAACTTCAAAATGAGGTCACACTGGATTGGAATGTGCCCTAAATCTACTGATGTGTGTCTTTTGAAGGTGGTAAAGGCACAGACAGGGAAGAGTCATGTGAAGAAGGGGGTAGAAATTGTAGCAATGAAGCCCCAATCCAACAGACTCCAGACACTGCCTGGGGCTGCCAGATGCCAACAGAGGTAAAGAGGTTTCTCCCAGAGAGCATTCAGCGCACGTTTGGTTCTGCCAGTTTGTCCTCTTGATTTTAGACTTCTGGCTTGCAGAGCTGTTGGGGAATATTCTGTTGTTTTAAGCCATCAGGTTTGTGGTGATTTGTATGGCACTCCCAGGAAACTAACATACACCCCAACTCATTTTGCATGGTTAGCACTATCTTGATACCAGACACTTCATAAATGCATTACAAGAAAGGAGATTTACAGGCCCATTTCACTCAGAAACGTAAGCAGAAAAAAAAAAAAGTTAACAGAGTACTAACCTATAATATCCAGCAATATTTTAAAAGAACCAGACTAAATTGCTTCTATTCCAGGAATTCAAAGTGGGTTTGACTTTTGCAGATTAGTAGGCTGTCACATCAGATAAGTGAAAATCAACAACAATAACCGTAAGATTATCTCAACAGACACAGAGAGTGTTGGTAAAATTCAACATCAATTCGTAGTCAAGTGTCTTAGTGAAACAAGAATAGAATAGTCCTTTTTTGTTTGTTTGTTATTGTATTTTGTTTTTCAGTGCTGGGCTGAGACCAGGGCCTCCCACTTGCTAGGCAGATGCTCTGTATCACTGGACCTTTACCCCCAGATTACACTCTTCTATTTTTTTAAAATTTATTATTTATTTTTATGTGGTGCTGAGGATTGAACCCAATGCCTGACACATGCAAGGCAGACACTCTACCACTGAGCTACAGCCCCAGCCCCAGCCCCTCACACTCTTCCTAATGTGGTAAAAGGACCATTACTGAAAACCTCAGCAGAAATCATAATTGAGAGATATTGAAAGTTTTTTTTTTTTTTCCTCCTGGTACCAGGGGTTGAACTTAACCACTAAGCCGCATCCCCAGCCTTTTTTATTTTTTGTTTTGAGACAGGGTCTTGCTAAATTGCTTAGGGACTAAGCTAAGTTACTGAGGTTGGCTTTGAACTTGCAATCCTCCTGTCTCAGCCTCCCAAGCCACTAGGATTATAGGTGTGCACCACTGCACCCAACAAAACTTTCTTTTTGAATTTGGAACCACACAAGGATGTCACTCTTACCACTTCCATTCACCACCATGTGGCACATCTCAGCAAGTAAAATAAGGCAAGAGAAAGGAAGAGAAGTTCTCTGATTTGTAAATGAACAAATCAGACTAATTTTACAGATGATGCAGTATTTTACAGAGAAAACGGAAACATCTATAGACAAATTTCTAGAACTTACAAATGGGTTTAGCAATGTGAGATATAAGGTAAATGTAAAAAGAACGATTGTATTTTTATATGTCGATAATAAATTACTAGAAACTAAGCCTTTTAAAAAAGAGAGCATTGTTGAAAGTATCCCAAAATATCAAATTCCAAGTAATAAATTATTAAGGACATAAAGTTCCCTTACTCAGAAAACTATAAAACATCATTTAGGGAAATTAAAGAAAGGAAGGAACTGTCATTTTTTGTGAATTAAAAGACTCATTACAATAAAGATGTAGTTCATCCTCAAAGGGGTCTATGCAATTCTTTTTAAAAAATATTTATTTTTTAGTTGTAGTTGGACACAATATCTTTATTTTATTTATTTATTTTTATGTGGTGCTGAGGATTGAACCCAGGGCCTCACCTGTGCTAGGTGAGTGCTCCACTGCTGAGCCACAAACCCCCTCCCCGCCATGCAATTCTAATTAAAATTCTAGTAAGGTCTGGAGAGGGTGAGTTTAACAACTGCTTTTGAAATAAATATAATAATGGTCAAGAAAAAGAACAAGTGGGAAGATTCTTTTGACCAGATATCAAAATTTATAATACATCTAAAATGAAGATGGTAGAGCACTGGTAGAAGTATATACAAATACATCAATAGGATGGAATATAGCACTTTAAAATAGAATTACACATAGCTGGACGCGACAGCTCATGTCTCTAATCCCAGCAGGAGGCTGAGGCAGGAGGATTGAGAGTTCAAAGCCAGCCTCAGCAAAAGCAAGGCACTAAGCATCTCAGTGAGACCCTGTCTCTAAATAAAATACAAAATAGGGCTGGGAATGTGGCTCAGTGGTCAAATGCCCCTGAGTTGAATCCTCAGTACCAAAAATAAAGTAGAATCACCCTGAGTTATGATAAAGATGACCCAGCAGAGGGGCAAGGACAATCTTTTCAGTAAACAGTTAGTAGGATATTCACATGGAAAAAGAATAAAACCTGACCCCTTTTATACCAAACTCCAAAAGTCATTTTCAGGTTTATAAAAAATATAAATGTGAAAGAGAAACCATACAGATTTTGGAAGATTATAGAAGAATCTTTTCATTACCTGGGAATCAAGAGAGATTTCTCTGGACACAGAAAGTGTTAACTCTTAAGGAAGAGATTACTAAATTGTTCTATGCTGAAATTAAGAACTTCTCTTTATCAATAGATAGCTCTGAGAAATTTTTAAAAGCAAGTCACAGATGTTACTAATATAGCTGCCAAAGAGCTCATATCCAAAATATTAAAATCAAACTATATTAATTCATTTAAAAAGCCTAAAACAAACAAAGGTAAATGGGCAAGAGATTTAATAGCCACTTTAAGAAAAAAGATTTTCATATGGCCAATAAAAAGTTGTTTAACTTCTTTACTAATCAAAGAAATGCAAAATGAGACCAAAGAAGACACATCCAACAGTATGTCTAAAATTTGAAACTGATTCTAATTTTTCTTAGCATGTGCAGCAACTGAAATCCATTTATAGATAAGTAAATTGATATGCCTACTTTGAAGATTAATTGGGTCTTTCCAGTCATTTTGAGGAATGCATAGCCCATCATTCAGAAATTCTGCTTTTAGGTATGTGCTTGACAAAAATATGAGCACATATTCACCAGAACACAAGTGTATGAATGTCCGTAGTTGCAATTTTCATAATGACCTCCAGCTCTAGATAAGCCAAATGCTGTTCATCAATAGTCAACTGGATAAAAAACTTTACTACATTTAGACATTGAGAGTCTATACAGCAAAGAAAATGAATGCATTATATCTCAGTTTAAAGGGAATATCCAGCAAACAAACAAACAAAAAGAACAAATGAAAGAAAGAAAAAAGCATCGAGGATTATTTGTAAAAGTTAAAAAAGAAAAAAAAAATGAACCATATCTCTAGAAGTCAGGATGGTGGTTATCTCGGGGCAAGAGAGAGGGAGGTCTTCTAGAGGTACTGGCAATGTTCTTTCTATTTCTTGTTTTGGGTATGTGGGTTGTGGTTTTATGCCAGACCAATGCAGAAAAATGCCATTTCTGGTCAAATAGGTGGGTGGATTCGATGCAATCCTAGTAGGATTTTTTTTTTTTGTAGTACTTAAGAAACTGTCTCTGATTCTAAAATACACATAAAAGTATAAAAGGAAAAGAATAGCCAAAACCTCATGAAGAAAACCAAGATGGGGTTGACCTATTTTCCCAGCTGTCAAGAGGACATTTAAGGGCACTCACTAAGCTGACATTTACGTGTTGTACCCTTTTTTTGGTATGCATGGCAGGCTTCAGTCAAAAAGGTTGCTAGCTAGCGCATAGGAGGTAGTAGCTAGGAAAACACTACAGTGAGGATGGACCTGGTGACCCACACGTGCAAATGCAAGAGATAAGGCGGTTACTCTTGGGACTTGCTTATGTTTAAATGGAGATTTGTTTTCAGCAAGTGTAATAAAGCCTCCAGATCACTAGGACATAGCAGAAATAAGAGCTCTGTCCAAGAATCTGTCTCCTGGTCCTCAGAAAGGAATTTAGTGTCATCAGATGCAATTTTCCAAAGTACTTATCAAAGTTGTCTTTATCTTCACATATTTTACTCCAGAATTTGCTTACCCCCCACACCCCCAAAAGTCCTGCTTTTGGCTTATAAATCACCTAGAATTGATTTCATGTCTGAAAAAACGATAATGGCTCCACATTTGACCACAGTCCTTGCAGCCTCCCTCCCTCTTATATCCAGTGGTATCTGCTCCCCAAATTCCATTGTGTCTCAATTTCCCCATCATTTTCTTCTTAGTCCTGTGATCACACTGCCAGTTTTGCTTTCTTCCATCTCCAATCTTCACAGCATCTTTCACTTCAACCACACTCTTAGCCAGAATCCTCGAGATCCTCCCTTCCCTATCCCTTTTGCTGTCTTCCTAAACTTGGGTCAGTTCAACATGTCACGCCATAGCCTTTCCAAACCATCCCCTCTCCTTCTCTCAAACCTGCACCCTTTTCCCCAGAGAAGGAGAGTTTGGTAACAGAGAACTCTGCACTCCTAGAAGGCCCGAGTTGGAAGGAGTCATATGTCATATGTTCACAGCTTGCTCATTTTTTTTCTTAGGAAGAAGTAGATGACCAGAAGATCACCCAGTGTTTCCCACTATTTCAAATAATAAACAGCCCCATGTGACACTGGTTTAGTGACCTCCAGGAGAGCTCTGGTTCTTGACTTATCGTTCCCTAATCTCATCTGCTGTATAATCCACGCAGAGCCATGAATGTCAGACATGCAAGGTGGACTGGCCAGGAATCCTGTGGGAAACATGGCAGGTCCCTCCCAAGGAAAGTAAAGAACTTACGCCTGCTTTCTGGACTTGGGCGTAGATAGTAAGGCTTTTTTCTTCCGCGGCTGGTTGGTATTGGTTTTTGTTACCTGGGGGAAAAGAAACCAGAGTGGTTATTTCCCCAGTCTCCAGCCCTGCTCAGAACTGTCTGGTCTTTACTTCCCAGTGAAACTCACCTTTCCCCAGGCTACCATAAGAACAAGGTACCGAGTCCCAAGCCCCTGAACATGTGTCATAGGATGCTGGGTTCGTTTCTTGATCTCTCTAGGCCTCTTTCCCTACCTGAAAAATGAAATTTGAAATACCTGCCTCATGGGGCCTATTGTGGTAATTATGAAATATTCTTGTAAAGTTCTTAGAACAGGGCCCAGCACACAGTAAATGCCCAGTAAGTGTTCAGTAGAGTTCTCATTGGTGTGCCATTCAATTATTATAATGTCTATCATTTATGGGCCTATCTGCTCTTCTAGTAGGATTCTAAGTTCTTTGATGTCAGGGCAGGTTTATTTATACCTCTTTTGTTTCCTCCAGCTGGTAGATGCTGTTTCACTCACAGCTTGCTGACGTATTTCTAGAGGATGTGTGTATGTGGAGGGTGTATGTGTGGATGTGAAGGGTGATACTATAGAAGGATGGTCTTCCTGAGACTATTTGGAAAATATAATTGTACAGTCATTCTACTCTCTCCATCTGGAAAGTTTGCTCAGGACCTAGATTCTCTGTAAATTAATCACTTTTAAATGTTACTTTTTAACCAATTTAGGAAGTTTTCTTTTAAAATTATGAGTAATCCACTCTCATTACAAAACATTAAATTACATAGAAATTGTATAATGTAAAAAGTAAAGTCCCTCTCCCTAATCAACCCAGTTTCATTCCCAGAAGTAACCACTTTTAAAAAGTTTGATGTATGCCCTTCTAGACTAGCTCTGTGCAATATAGTACTTTCTGTGATGATGGAAATGTTCCAGAATTGCACAGTCTAATACAGGCAGTAGCCCTAAGTGGCAACTGAGCACTTGAAATGTGGCTAATGCAACTGGAAAACTCTATTTTATATCTTATTTAAGTCAAATTAAATTAACTCGTGAGGTGGCAGAGCCTGAGTTTGGTCCAGACCAGTCTGGGCAACATAGGGAGCCCCTGTCTCAAAAATAAATAATAAATAAATATTACTAGCTACACGTGACTATTGAACAGTGTAGTTCTGGGCATTCGCTATATGTATATAGGTTTTAGTTTGTTTCGTTTTACACAAATGTTGTCATACATATTTTCTCTATAACTTAACCTCTTTACTTAAAAGTGTTTTCAGTATCCTGGAGTGTTGTGCTACTGAACTACATCTCAGACCTTTTAATTATTTTCTTTTGAGACTGAGTCTTGCTAAGTTTCCCAGGCTGGCTTTGAATCTGTGATCCTCCGGCCTCAGCCTCCTGAGTTACTGGGGTCATAGGCGTGTGCCACTGCGCCTGTCCTTATTCGTTTGAACGTTGCTTATCATTTGCATATATCAGGCAGAACTGAGAATGGTGGGAAACTCACAGACTGAAGCACAGAGGACTTTTAGTGTAGTATTATAAAATCCAGGCAGAGGTAATAAAGGGGCTTGGCCCAGAGGAAATCATACTCTTTCGGGTAAACATTTTTAACACTGATGAATTTATCCTTCTCAGAGGAGAAGTCCACTTTTATCTGAGAGGGGAAGTCCCAGTGTGTATGTTGTGAATGTGGTGGAATGTGCTGCATGATGGTGTGAATTTGGGGAAGGAAATGGTGGGCAGCCCCAGAGAAATTTCAAGGAATTCAAAAGAAGTCAGTGCATGATTTTCCTGTGTGTGTATGGGCATGGCATGGCTCCAACTTCACTCTTGTCAGAGAACAAGAGAGTGAAATAGAGGGTAATGCTGGGGGGTGACCAGAAGCAGTTGGAGGTAGTGGAGGGATGGATGGATGCAAGGCAGATCTGTGAAATATATCCTTTTGGTTCAAATACATGAGTGTTTGCAAAGTTAGGTACAGCTGCCTAGCACTGTCCTGGGTGCTGTATCCTAGGGGATACGAGTAGAGAAGGTTCCAGTCCTCACAGACTTTCAATCTTTTAGGTCAGCTCAGGATGAAATTTTGAATTGGAGAATTCAGTCCTAAATGGTCAAACAAGTGAAAAAAGAGCAGCTGACTCAAAAAACCAAAAAAAAAAAAAAAAAAAAAAAACCCACCACGGGCTCAATATAATTTAGTCTCTGATTCCCGTCCCCCCATCCCAGTGCCAGAGCAGGTTTTCAGGAGCCAGTTCAACTTGGACTCAAAGCCAGCAAGGTCTTAGGATCTAATGAAAGAGGTCTTGATCTTAAAATTGGGGCATCTTATTCTAGTCATTAGCTATGTGACACGCTGCACAAACTGATGTCATCTCAATGGGTATCTTCCCTTACCCAAACAGTGAAATGTCCTTTTCAGCTCTACCTGAAGCAGAAAAGTGTCCTATGTTACCATGATTTCAAGTATTTTAAACTTGCTATAAGTACTATTTGTGTGTGTGTGTGTGTGTGTGTGTGTGTGTTGCTGGGGATAGAACCCAGGGCCTCATACATGCTAGGCAAGTGCTCTACTACTGAGCTACATCCCCAGCCCTCTAAGTACTACTTTTAGATTCTTCTGATGCAGCCCTCAGATGGCAATGGAACTTAAACACTAATGTTTTAACTCATGTACATCAAGAGATTTATTTGTGTGTGTGTGTGTGTGTGTGTGTGTGTGTGTATGCATGTATGTATGTATGTATCACTCTTGGAAGCCACTGTGTTTGGTATTTCCTGCATATTGACTTAACAATCAACACCACAATACCATGAAGTACATAACATTAACCCTATTTTGCAGATAAGCAATGAGTCATTTGCTTGGTTTATGCGGCTTATCAGTAGCAAAGTCCACATTTGAATGTAAGTTTGTCTAAAGTCAAAGCCTATGTTGGTAGCCAGTGTATTTTCCTGGAGCTGAAATTACCAGAGAGTCCATTTGACCCTCTTCAGAATTAGGCTGCATTCTGGAGACGATACCATTAGAAGATGCCATTAGATGATACTATTAGAAGCTGCAGTTTTGTGGAGGGTATAGCAACTAACTGTAGGTTTGAACACCAGTTTGAAGCTGACTTTTGTGTTTACAAGGAATAAATAGTGACTAGAGATGAAGATGGGTGTGTTGGTTGGCAGAGATGTGGTGGGCTGGGAAGCACTGTTTTCTTTGGAGCTCAAGCATGTGATGAGTAGAATGTGTTTGAGGAAAGCAAGGGTCTGAATCCCAGCACCTTTGCTAACTAGGTTAATGGGTGAGTTCATCTCGGTTTTCTCATCCCTAGTATCTCATTGTTTCCTTATAATAGAAGCCACATGTGGTCGCCCCACCCCCATACCTTAGGTTCTCAACAGAATTTCTATCTGAATCACCCACTCCTCCTCCCCCATTGCCTCCCCAGCCAAGTCTTAGATGGAGGAAATGAGAAAAAGTAGGCAGATGTGCTGTGATCTAGATTTTTTTTTTATATAAGCAAAACCAACATCAGATTGCTGAGGTAAGGGCTTTTCTAAGAAGATTGTTATGTGGATAACATTGATCTGCTTGAGAATGGGATCCATCACTGGCTGCAATGGCGATATGAGCACGGGAGGGCCAGTCAGGACATTTGTCCTGGTCTCAGGGCAGGATATTCTGGTTCCAGTGTGGGTCGGTGACAGTGTGGCCTAGGGAAGCACACTGCTCTGAGATATTGAGTCATAAGATAATTTGCAGGAGTGGCCAGGAGAGAATATCTGTTAACACTTAAACTACAGAAAAATAATCGAGCCGTACTGGTTTCAGTCTCCTGGGAATTTTTTTTTTTTGGTACTGGGGATGGAACTCAAAGGCACTGTACCACTGAGCTACATCTCCAGTCTTTTATAGTTTTTAAAAAATTTTTTAAAAATTTTTTTGAGACAGGACCTGGATAATTGGCCCAGACTGGTGATCTTCCTGCCTCAGCCTCCCAAGTCACTGGAATTACAGGTGTGAGCCACTGCACCTGGTTTATCCTGGGAGAAATTTTGTAGGAGATCCAAGAATTCTCTGAATTCTTCTCCCTAATGAATTCTGTTAAGCCTCTCTTCTGGACCCCTTCAGCATGCTGGGCATATCTCCACTAAGTTGAAATTGCATAATGTTTCCCACATTACACACCTCTGGCTCTTTTCTCTATTATTCCCAGAGGTTCAAGTAGAGGATGGTGTAGAGGATCAAGACATGTTGAATTCAATTGAATTGAGCAAGGTCCCAGGAGATGTTTATTTAGTATTTTTCAAAAGTGGCTCCACATAGAACGCTGCAGTGGTGAGAGCAAGTCTAGGCTTGTGGGGAGAGGTCCTCTGCTTACCTAAGAGTCTAGTAAGAATCTCTTTACTGTCCAGACACCTACCTCTTCTTCTCCACAGTAGGATTACCACTTCAATAGTCATGATGACGCCCACGATGCCCCCTAGCAACAGTCCAGCCAACAGTCCCCATTGTCTTGATTCTGAAAAAAATTCAAAAGGGCAATCTCAAAAGCATTGCAAGTTTAAAAACATCCTACGACCAAGTGGGAAGACTGGGCTTTCTGTTCTGTTCCAAGGGGAGTTATTCATTTATGGGTTTTTGTTGTTGTTGTTGGTAGTTTGTTTTTCCTGATATTGAACTCATGGGCATTTTGTCACTGAACTACTATTTATTATTTTGAGACAGAGTCTCACTAAGTTGCTCTTTTGGCCTTGCTAGGTTGCTGAGATCGGCCTCAAACTTGTGATCCTGCTGCCTTGCTGGGATTACAGGGGTTGCTGCATACCCTGCTTTGTTTACTAGATTTTAAAGGTCAGCTTTAGACCACTGAAGATTTCCTTGTTTTCTTACCCTAATTTCATTCACTATACTTGACTTTCCATATTCCTAATTTCCATAGATTATTTTTCTATTAAAATGCTTCATTTCCTCTTCAATTTATCATGTCTAAAATGAAACGTATCTTTATCTCTGCCCCATTTCTATTTTTAAATTTCTAATGAGTCCCATATCCATTTTGGGTCAAAAAGAACTTTTACTCGTTCCGAATGCTATCCCCATGCCCTCACACCATTCTCATGAGACACTGGGGGAAGAAAAAAAAAATCTGCTCTTTATTTTAAAAAATAAACACAACAGTACTATTATTGTCCTTTAATGCAAATAACTATGTTGAACTCACCAGACCTGAACTAGAAGAAAAGCATGTCGTTTTTCCTCTCACTTACTGTCATGTTTAAAATTAGCCAGGCTCAGCCAGGCCCCAAATCAGAGAGTCAGCTTTATAACTTTCTCTCCATTAGCCACTTTACCAAATCCTTTTGAAACAGGAGCAACACTTTGGAAACTAGTGGATGAGACCTCCTGCCCCAGTAGATAAGACATACAGTTCAGTAATATTAGGCAATTATTAAGTGCATACAATTGGTCAGATGTTTGTGCTGGTGTGCATTTGTGTACTAATGTATTTGATTATCACAATAATATTACAGGGTAGATACTCTCATTATTCCCATTTTTTTTTTTTTGAGAGAGGAGAGAGACAGAGAGAGAGAATTTTTTTTTTAATATTTATTTTTAGTTCTCGGCGGACACAACATCTTTGTTGGTATGTGGTGCTGAGGATCGAACCCGGGCCGCACGCATGCGAGGCGAGCGCGCTACTGCTTGAGCCACATCCCCAGCCCTCATTATTCCCATTTTATGGATAGGGAAGCAGGCATGGAGAACCTCAAGAACTAGAACTTGGTCTAGGAGTAGAAGTACAGCTGCCTGCTAAAGACAGAGTTACACCAGGGTGATGAACAGTGGGGGTCGACCTAAAGCAATATGCTTCCATGTAATAGCACTTAACTTCTGAATAGCACAAACACGAGGTGTTAATATGAATGGATAAGGGTGACTTTGAAGGATGATTGTGGAACAAGCCTGCTTTTTGTCGAACCTGTGAGGGATTTGTTGGGAAGACACAGAAAGGAAGGAAGAGGTAGGTTACAAAGGAACTGAGTCATTACAGAACAAATCAGGTGTTTACAGGACTGGCCAAAATATAGACTGAGATCTCATTGAATTGATAAACGGCATCGCACCAAGATCCAATAGGGCCTACAGCCAATAGCTACCCAGAACTTTCCTTCTGGGTTTGAAAAGATTCTTTTCTTCCTGGGCTTTTCATACATCAAGTCATCTCAAGGTATCTCATTGAACTGACTGGTGAAAAACTCGGTTACAGATTCTCTTCCCCAAATTAAACATATTTGAACCCTGCCAAATACCAACTTCAACAGTCATATGATTTGATCAAAAAGTTTAGGGGTAAACATAAAGTTCTAAGAAGACTTCTGATTTTTGTCTAAAGCATGAGATTTGGAATCACTGCTGAGGCCGTAGGTATCCTGTGAGCTGTTCCACTCTGAAAAGTCACTCTGACTGGTTTATGGTGACTGAGAACCCTCAGTGCTGGGAGGTGTGTATGTGTCAGAGAGAGGGTATCCTTGGTTCAGGGCTTACGCTGTCCACACCAGGGACCCACGGAGAAACCTCCATCTAACAGGCACCCACTCCTGATCCCATACTGCACTCCATAGTTCTCCTTCCTGAAGCACCTTGGCTGTCCACCATGCCTGCCCAGCCTCAAAGCTCAGATCACACTTACATCCTCTGTATCTCCTTCCCTGGCCACCCTGTCCTCTTCATTCTTCCCTCTGCACTGGGCTCCTTCAACATCTGTGTTTTGGCAACATTATCTTTGCCATGGAGACCCCTTTCCGTGATGGCATTTGGAGCCGGACAGATGGACTCAAATTCTTTGTGTACCACTTCATAGCTCTGTGCCTCACGTAAGCCGTTCTAGCCTCTGGGGCCTTAGTTTTCTCATCAGTAAAATGATAATAATGATATTCAGCTTGCAGAGTTGTTCTGATGAATCAGGACAGTGATGCGTGGAATATGCCGCGTGGTACCTGGAATCCATCACCTGGTTAATTAAATATCAACTACTTCCGTAATCATCAATTCCCTAACTAGCTGTTCAGTTCTTAGAGGCCAGAGACCAACTCTTATACAGTATGTCTTTTGCAATTTTCTCAGTACTGGTACAAAATAAGTCCTCAAAACCAGGCACAGTGGTATGTATGTACCTGTAACCAAGAGACTCAGGTAAAGTGCAGTGGCTCACACCTGTAATCCCAGCAGCTCAAGGGGCTGAGGCAGGAGGATCCCAAGTTCAAAGCTAATCTCAGTAATTTAGTGTGATTGTCTCAAAATAAAATACAAAAAGGGCTGGGGTTGTGGCCCAGTGGCTAAGTGCCCCTGGGTTCAACCCCTAGTACCAAAGAGAGAAAGAGAGTGTTGGGGAGGGATAGATGGATAGAGATACTTGGGAATATGAGACAGGCCTGGGCAATTTAGTGAGACCCTGTCTCAAAACAAACAATTAAAAGGGCTGGGAGATGTATCTCAGGGGTACAGTACCCCTGGGTTCTGCCAACAAAACCAATATACACATCCACAAACAAAACCAAACCATAACAAGTCCTCAGTAAATTCCTGTTGGTTGATTGGAAGGGTGGAGAGATAGGTTTGATCTCAAGTCCAAAGGAGTCTCCTCACCATTGTACAAATACCTCAGTTCCATCTCATCTGTTGCTTATGACTTAGTTTCCCTACCTGAATAACAGGCCAAAGTGTTTCTGCACGTGGTGCCCATCCACTTTGTGCTATTCTCTAATTATGATATTGATATGGAAGTTAAATGTCAGGGACTCTGTGCTCCTAGCAAAAGCCACAAGTGAGGCAAAATGCTGCTTTTCTAGCTTGTTGAGATCAGCTGCCTATAGTTTCTGAGAGCCATTTCTTCATGATCCTCTAAGTCTTTGCTCCTATAACCCCACTTGTTCTGCTCTGTGCAGGCTTGGGTGCAACGTTCAGTCCTACATCAGTTTCCACACCAAACAAAAGCAAAACCAAAAAACCCTACCTCAGAAATTTTGTGGGTTTAAATTCTCTACTGAAGATTTGAAGTATCACAGGGAGCCAATTCTAATGTGAACCAGAATGCTTTTACCATCTGATGGGCTCAGAGCTTTGCTTTCTGTTCCTATTTCTGAATGAGCAATATCCTCCCCCTTTTTTTTTCCTACAGAGCCTCCAACATTCACCTGGATTTCTTGGTGTTCTCATATTCTACATCCTAGTATTTATTAGAGTACTATCCTAAACGAATAATGTTACCTTCCAAAGAGCAACTCTAGTAGTGGTTTCTTTAATGGGATAAGATTTTTCAGTCTGGGCCTGACAAGTGATACGAGCCTGTAATCCCAGAAATTCAGGAGGCTAAGGCAGAAGGATCAAAAGTTCAAGGTCTGCCTCAGTAACTTAATGAAGCCCTAAGAAACTTAGTGAGACTCTATCTTAAAAATAAAAACATAAACAGGGCTGGGGATGTAGCTCAGTGGTGGTGGTGGGGGAAACACCCTGGGTCCAATCCCAAGTACCCGCCCCCCAAATCAATCAGATGAAGTATAGAAATCCCACTGAGATTGAAATTTCATAAAGGTGGACTCAGTACTTTGTTCTTTATTTGCATTTCTAATTCCATCTGATACAATATAGGACAGGGACCATTCTATGTGCACTAGATGGACTTAATTTATATTAAAGGTCATATGAATGAATCTGGAAAAAGACTAATGTAACCTTTTGTTAAGAATTATCAGAGTGCTAAATATAAGAAAGTTGCCAGGTACAGCGGCACACACCTGCAATTCCAGTAACAAGGATGGCTGACGCAGATTCCAAGTTCAAGGTCAATGTTAGCAATTTAGGGCAAACTTGTCTCAAGGTTAAAAAGGGATTGGGGCTAGGGATGTAGCTCAGTGGTAAAGTGCCCCTGGGTTCAATCCCCAGTTCCAATTAATGAGTAAGTAAGAAGGTATTAGAAGGAATGCAGAGTCACCTTCTAAATTTCCCAAGGCTAGAGTTGAAGGGAAGGAGCCAGGGCCTAGTGTGGCATATGCTTTATAATTTAAAAATAACGGAGCCAGGAGGAAAGCGTATGTCTGTGTTCTCAATATGCCACTCATGGTCCCCAAAGCCCCGGCTTTCTCTCTTTGTGTTCAGTAATATAATAAGGACACTCAGAATGGCGATTCTCAGAAATCAGATAAAAGTTGTCTTTGGGTCCACAATCCTACCATCTTTCAGAACGAAATACTACATGGACATTCTTTTTTTTTTTGGTAATGGGGGTTGAACCCCAGCATGCTCTATCACTGAGCTACACTTTTTTTGTTGTTGTTTTGAGACAGTGTCTTGCTAAGTTGTGTAGGGGCTTGCTGAGTTGCCCAGACTGACCTTGAACTTGCAATCCTCTTGCTTCAACCTCCAAGTAGCTGGGATTCCAGGTGTGCACCACCTCATCTGAGTACATGAACATTCTTGAACCAGAGGTTTGGGGCTTTTCCTCTGGAACCTTTTAGAAGCAGCTGAGCAGGCTGGCTGAGAACCCTTGTGCTATTTATGAAGGGTACTTTGTGTGGGTCTCCACCCTGTGAACCTTTCTCCCTGGGCTGTGGTTTCCATGAGATGAGCTGGTTGACAGCCACACCTCCAAGGAGAAGGCCAGAGGCCCCCCTTTTTTAAAAAAAATCTCTCAAAGTCTGTTGCCACAGAAACACAAAAGCTTTTCTTTCTTCTCAAGTCCCCAAACCGTATTTTTAAAGGAAGATAAGAAAACAAACAAACAAAAAAGAATCTGAGAAACAAATCTAGTTCACCTCAGAGATGCCGAGATGCTCACGTAACGGTCTGAGAGTACCGGATCTCTTTCCTGCCTTTCATGTGGTTCTGTCAACAGGGCTGCCAACATGGAACCCATCTCCTTGAAGAAGTCAACTATCTTCAAGATGTACCTTCTTGTTGGTGTCTGTTTCCACTTAGAATCGGGGGTGGAAAAAGGGTCCTCATGAACTATAAGCAAATTTAAGGTCCAGGATCATCCAAGTAAACATTTTTGCAGAATCCACGCCTTCTGGAAAAATCCTTCACACCTGCCTATCCTACCAGATTGTGTACAGGGTAGTGGTGCCCGCAGGAGCATTTCTCCCAAAGTCAGTCTCAGCAATTTAGGGCGAAGGCACTTAGCAACTCAGCTGGACACTATCTCTAATAAAATATTTTAAAAAAGGCTGGGGATGTGGCTCAGTGGTTAAGCACCTCTGGGTTCAATCCTCTCTCTCTCTCTCTCTCTCTCTCTCTCTCTCTCTCTCTATATATATATATATATATATATATATATATATATATATATATATAAAAGGAGCTCCATATTTGAAGAAATGGCTTAAAGGGGGACCCTGTAAAGCTCACTGGCAAGTGTCTCTCTTTTCTTTCATTGAGTTAATCAGATTTGCTAAGCCAGCAATTTTGCTAATCTCCTAAAAAAGTTCTCCCTTTCAAGATGAACATCTGGGGACATTCCCTTTTAGTTGATTTGTTTAGGGTTTTATATCAACCATCCTAGCACAGATAGAACTATTTCAAAATATGGCAAATTAGGTCAGCAGCAAGTCACACACTGTCTACTGTTGAGCCACCTCAATGTGCTTCACGTGACCTTAACAAAGGATCTTGTAGCACCCAAGGATTTGGATTTTTGCAATAAAGATGCCTCATTAATAATAGACATTAAAGTGTTCCTCACTAAAGCAGTGAATTGGAACAGGGTGGTTGGATGTATAACTAAGATCATGGATAAATGTCACTTTAATATTTTTTCAAGATACAAACATGTTCTTGCATGGTTTAGTTTAACTGAGTCCTGTCAAAAGACAGTGCTGACATCAAGTCCCATTTGGTCTCATGGCACCATGAACAACTTTTGAGTTTTTCATTAATGAAAGTAGAAAATGTCTTATAGAGTCAGGATCTTAATTATTAGATGGCAACCTCTAATAAACCCACAAACCCCACCACCATTTAATCCCAAAGCTAGATTTTCCCCTTGAACACACTATGAAAAAGTCTTTGTTAAACCGACAGTCACTGTTTTGGCCGGGGCCTGATTATCTTGTGATGGATGACTGCGATAATCTCTCCCTCCCCCACCCATAACTAGTTCCTTTTTCTTCTGCCTCTTTTTTTACCCCAGTCTATTCCACTGAATTTTATCTTTGAAATTCAAAACTGATGGCTACTGCTCCATCTAAAACGCTATTAGAACCTATCACCTACAGGGTAATATACAGCAAGTCCCTGATGTATCTGCTTTTCCTCTGCCTGGAGTCTCTTTGGACAGCTTGGTTAATTTTTTTATTCTTAAATACCCATTTTTGTCTCTTTTGTGTTCTCTGATCCCTTGAGATGGTGTTTTCCCTTCCCTCTTCTTTGCCTTGTACATGTTTCTGTTTTGCAATTATCATACAATATAACCTCAGAAATTATTTGTTTAGAGAACTACCTCCTTCGTTAAAGATAAGGATCGTGCCTTTTAATCTTTGTGTGCTCAGCACCTTGCACAATGTTGGGACATAGTAAAACCTCAAGAAAAGTTTTGTTAAACTAAACACAGTATTTTAAAAATTAGTACTATTCCTTTGCAGACACAATTTAGTGTACCAATAAAACCGTTTTCAGTGATGTAGGCAACCTGGTGTGATGGGAAGAGCATATGGCAAACCAGCTGTGTGACCTGCTTTGGATGTGGTGTGCTGTGATGCCCTGTCTCTGGGGGTAGGGGGTAGGGAGGATCTCTACTTGTTTTATGGGTTGAATTGCGTTACCCTCACATTCATATGTTGTAGTCCTTAGAATGTGACTTTCTTTGGAGACGAGGTCTTTACAGAGATAATCAAGTTAAAAAGATAAGTCCATTAGGGTGATGTTGTGGGTTTGATTGTGCTTTTCACCCCACGCATCTCATATGTGGAAGCAGTAATTCTGAACAGTAATTCAGAATGTGACTGTATTTAGGGATAAGGTTTTTACAGAGGTGATTAAGTTTCAGTGAGGTGGGCTCTGGTCTAATTTGACTAGAGTCCTTTTGAGAGGAAATCTGCATACGCAGAGACACCAGGATGCACAGGCACAAAGGAAAGACCATGTGTGAACAGGGTGAGAAGGTGACCTTCTGCAAGCCGAGACCAGAGGCCTCAGAAGAATCACTCCTGCCTACACCATGATCTTGAACTTCTAGCCTCCAGAACCATGAGACAATAAATTTCAATATTTTCAACCATCCAATTTGTGGCCCTTTGCTTTGGCAGCCCCAGCAAACCAAGACACTTTGGCAACCCTTTATTAATAGTTCTTGTGGACACACTGAATCATAGACTATCACCTCTGGATGGAACCTCACTAGTTCACCATCTTGTTTGTTTGTTTTTTCAATATTAGGGATTGAACCCAGGGGCTCTCGACCACTGAGCTACATCTTCAGCCTTTTCTATTTTTTTATTCTGAGACAGGTTCTTCTAAAGTTGTCCAGACTGGACTTTAACTTGAGACCCCCAGTAGCTGGGATTACAGGTGGCGCTACCATGTCTGGCCAACTTGGTTAAATCATTGTTAAACCACAGTGAGAAGCATGAAAAGAGTTCTCCCCCATTTTGGGGTTGGGAGGGCAGGGTATTTCGTCTTTCATTAGACTATTATAACCAGAGAGGCCTATGCTGGGGTAATGGCTACTTCTCCCTCACAACCAAAAATACCTTTTAATTATGGCATATATGGCATTTTAAGTGCATTCTCTCTTCCACTAATAACTGTGAGGACTCCAGGATCAGACCACCCGGGTCCTTCACTTTTGTGTGTGAGCTCACTTAACCTTTTTAGTTTTGGTCTGTGAAGTGAACATGGTTATACTACCTATATTATCTGATTGCTGTAAAAATAGGAAGCAGTTAAGACCTGTTAATAGTTATTATTTATAGATGAAGAAGTCTAAGGGAGGTTGAATGATTTACCCTTGTAAGCAGGAAGGACAGCATCAGATGGGGGCGATCTGGGAACATGCCCTACAAAGTTCCCACTATGCAACAGTGTGCTTATTCCTGCAAGTGTTTTCTGAATGACCATAATAAGGGAGAGAGATCTGGGCTGGGAGAATAGCCTCTGAATATGATTTGTATGCAAGCAGGTGGACAGATGATTGACACCTGTCATGAAATGGCTGGGAGAGGCAACGTTCACTGTACTGGGTCCATCAAAGAACTCTCAGTTGCATACCAGACAGCAGCAATTCTTTCCCCAGTAATTCATCTGAAAATGCTCAAGCGGAGTCTCTGTTGTAGGAAGTGCTATGTTGAGGGCATAAGTAACTAGATTTCCCTTTTCCCCATCACTGGTCATCTGGGAAAGACCTCTGCATAGACAGCAAGTCTATTGTGGGCAGGTGTCTCCTTAGAATGACTTGTTTCCCCCCAGTGAATGCAGAGGAGAGAATGTCAGGGGATTAGCAATGCCTCACAGAGCCAGTGCTTTGTTCCTTCTGTCCCTGAACCTGCCTGAGGCAGGGATGCAGTATCTTTGGTGGAAAGTGACAGAGTTCTATCCTGCTCCTACCGGGTTAGGTGCACTTAATCAGCTCTTTCTTCCAACAGAACGATGGTAATTTTTTTTTTCTACAAAAAGATCCATCAAAAGATCTAGGTTTAGGTGCTAACTCCACTATCTACCGGTTGAAGAAACTTGAGGTGGGTACTTAAATGCTATGATCTTCAAGCACCCATCTGCCAAGGTTATTTTAAGGGCCTAAGAAGATTAATCAGATGAAAGTGTTTTGCCAATCATATAATGCTATGCAATTTATTGATAGTTCCCAAATTTCACAGTCCAGACCTTAATGAGTCCCACTTTTTTTCTGATTCCCATGGTCTTTTAACCTGCTGTGAGAGTCTTCATTCTTTCCATAAAATGAGGCCTTCTATTGTATACTGTGTTTCATTATTTGAGCAAATGTTTTATATCTGATCTTGACAATGCATTGCTGAAGAGTAAAGATCATGTATCTATTCCCACTTTTCTATAGCATAGGTGATCAATAAACATTTATTGATGGTGTAGAACTGTTCCACCATTAGTAAGACATGGGCTTGGGATTTGGACCTGTCCCCTTACATTCCCTAAACCACCCTTGTAGGTTGAACCCGAGACAGCAGGCAGAGAGAAAGGATCTCACATCGGAGACCGGGGTTCTGCATCTGGCTCCATCTTTTCTCATTGTTTTCCTCAACTGTGGTAATAATGTCACCCTGGTTAACATGGCAGCATGTTCACTGAATGCACAGTGGAGAATTTGCAAGCTATAAAGAAAATATAAAGCCCTGTTGCTGAGGGGAAGACCTTGACTGTGGAGGCAGAGCAACTGGCTCAGTTAGGGACTGAGCCCACACTCATTAATGTGGCACCCTGGCTGCCACCAGCATACTCACCTGAGGACTTGAAACCGCACCTGCGCCCTGGAATGAAGGCCTGGGAGCTGTTGCTGACGGGGTTGCTTGCAGTGCAGACGTAGACGTTGTCAGCATGCTGCTGACCAAGGGTAAGGTACAGGAGGTGGGAGCTGTTGGCTGAGCTCAGCAGGTGGGTGCCCTCCTCACTCCAGGTGTAAGTCACGTGGTCCCCCTTCTCCGCTGTGCAGGACAGTATCAAGCTGCAGGTCCCATTGTCTTTCTCTTGAGTTGCGTTTAACACTTTAATTTCTGGAGTGGAGACCTGCTCTGTCAGGTGGAGGAGGAAGAAGGGAGCCATCACTGAAATGAAGTCCTTGGAATTCTCTCTTGACATTTTTGTTAAAACAAAGTATAGCCTAATGACACGTTTCTCTCCCTCTCTGATGGAACTTCAGTATGATTTATCTCTCACGGGCAATGATTATTTTGTATTATCTCTCCTGAGATAGAGTGGAGAAGAATGTGTGTGGGCAATACTGTTAGGACTACACTTGCCCTTCCTGGTGTTCTCTCTCTCTCTCTCTCTCTCTCTTTTCTTGAGGATTGAACCCAGAGGTTTACCACTGAGCTACATCCCCAGTCCTTTTTATTTATTTATTTTTTTGAGACAGAGTCTTGCTTAGTTGCTGATGCTGGCCTCAAAATTGCAATCCTCCTGCCTCAGCCTCCTGAGTCACCATGCCCAGCTCTTCCTGATGTTCTTGGTCTAGAATGTTCTCCTGTATCAGGGAGTTTGCCATCAACTAATCACTCATGGGTTTTAATTTAAGTATGACCTCCGAGACATAAAAGCACTAGTTTTTAGTGGTAGGATTTCATCTTCTGAGGTGGCCAGAGGGGGGAGGACAAGTGTTTCTGTGTGTCTTAAGGTAGGGATAGGTTCTCAATCACAGCTATAGGCTCCATCAATCTATCCCACACTATAGCCATGAAGAAATAGGCAAAGCCAAAGGGAAAGTCTTATCTATTTATAACTACTATAAGATAAGGATAGTTCTGTGGTTTCATATCCGTCATCCTCTTTAATCTTCTCAACAATTCTAACTCAAGGGCCAGGCACGGTGGCACATACCCTTAATTTCAGTAACTTGGGAGGCTGAGGCAGGTGGATTGAAAGTTTGAGGCCAGCCTTAGCAACTTAACAAAACCTTGTCTCAAAATAAAAAAATAAAAAATAAAAAAGACTGAGGATGTAGCTCAGTGGAACAACCCCAAGGTTTAATCTCCAGGATGGTGAAAGAAAAAAATATATAAATATGTATGTGTGCATATATACACATATATAACCTGAGTTACAATGATTTCAATTTTATAGATGAGAAGACCGAGTCCCAGAGAAATGAGATGTCTTACATAATATTGCACAGCTTCCGGGGGGCCAAGCTAAGCTAAGATTGGAAACTGGTCTTGTCTCCAAAGTCCAGCCTCTTTCTTTGACTTGAGAAGAAGACTAGGGGTGCAGAGACCACATTTTCCTACGTAAGAATTTTATCACAAAATGGGCCAAAGGCAGTAAACATAGAGGAACAAAAGGACAGTATACGTGACATGTACGTTGTTTTGACGCATTATGCGTGGCCTCCATGCTCACAGGTACCTTGCTCCAGAGTCACTCTTAGAGTGGCCAGGACTCCTGGGTACCTGGTCAAGGGCTCTGGGAATTCTGTATGCCCTGTTTTCAGAAAAGGGAAGGAGGAGGTCCGGGTTTGGTTGGGGTCAGTGGTGGAGAGGGTACCTAGATACCCAGCATTTCTTTGAATGCTGAGTAAGTGGAGCTCCCTGTTCCATCTTCAGAGATAAGGAAGTTACTTCAAAGAAGCAGGAAAGCCCCAGATGGCTGTTGGGACTTTTGGGAATTCAGGTGAGCCTCTGGTTCTAAGCAATACAAACTTTGGGTGCATTCAAGAGGGTTGGTAGTTAAAGAGGCTAAAATATCCCCCGACCTTGGCTTTAGGTGAACCTAAGTTCTAGTTTAAATTCTGCAACTAAGTGACATTAGAACCAGAGCTTTCGTTTTAAAAGCAAAAAAAAAAAAAAAAAAAAAAAAAAAAGTGCTTCTTCCATTATGTAGGTGTGATTCAGGGTACAGGGCTGAGAGAGCAGAATGTGGGCGGAATTTCAGCACTATCAAGAACCCACACTGCAGTGAGCCACCTACACAGACGTGTGTAAGCATGTGCAAACCACTTCTCTGGATTTCAGTGTCCCCATTAATGAACGAGAGGTCAGGTTGGACCAGTGGCATTCAAACTTTTGAAAAATCAGGAAAAATTCTTTCTTTAAATAAAATCTTATTTGCAAACCCAGAGTCTTAGGGTGCAACCCCTCCAGTCCACAGGCAGTGGGGCCCCTTTCCATTGGAAATGGGTCAAAGTGGCTAAGGCCAATCAGCAACACCAACATACAATTTGTAGAAAAAAAGTTGTCACTTCTAAAAGCACTTCCATGAAACACAGTTTAAATACCCCTCAGACTGGATGATCTTTCCAGTTGCTCCCAATTCTGAATACCCTTCCCCAAATTCTTGGGCCTGGGACCATCTTCCCATCATTACCATAAAGCTCCAGCTGCACACAAAATTGCCGGACCGAGATGTTTTCCTCCAGGCTCATAAAGTACCATCCCTTGCTGTCATTCTTGCTGCCCAAGATCACCAGGCTCAGGTTTTCCAGGTGGAACTGATAGCCATCCTCCAGGTAACTTGGAGAGCCCTTTTCAGATGGATCGAGAGATACTATTTTCTTCTTGATGCTGCTTTCTGGTGACTCGGCCATGGTGACAAGAATATGAATGCTTTTGTTCATGCTTTTATTTATCCGTTCACTTGTCAGGGGCAGCACCACGTCACTTCCCAACCGCCAGAGAATCTTTGGGCAGTTCATCACGCCCCCACCTGTGGAAGGGAGAAGAGAGTCCCTTAAGTTGAGGGCCTTTGAGAATTGCATCATGTTGTGGATCAGGAATGACAGGATGAGGTTCTCCCCACTCCTCTCCAGCTCCCCCTGGGGTTGCAAGGTCTTTAGTGGTCTACAAGGACTGCCATGAGGAACCTCACTATACTATTAATATTTCAAAAATCTCAGTGGAAATTTTTTTTTTTTTGTAATGAGAATTGAACCCTGTGGCACTCCACCACTGACCTACATCCTCATCCCTTTTATTTTTTTTTAAATTTTTATTTTGAGAGAGGGTCTCACTAAGTTGCTGAGAATGGCCTCAGTTGGGTGATCCTCCTGCCTCAGCCTCCCCAGTTCTTGGGATTACAGGTGTGCACCACTGTCCCCGGCTCAATGGAAATCTTAAAATGACTTACAATAGAATTGTATTAACTAACAGTATCAATTTAGATTTTACAGTTAAGGTACTTAAACCAGAAACAAGGCAAATGACTTCCCTGAAGTCACATTAGTAAGGAACTAGAATCCAGGTCTGCTTGTTTCTCTACCAGAATTCTCAATGCCATTGGGTAGGTAGGATGAAAAGTGGCAGCGTTGAAAGTGGTTCTGAGCTCATGAACCCAAGAAACCAGAGTACAGAGGCATCAGGACAAGTGACAAGGAAGACCGAAAAATCTGAGAGACTCAGAATTAGGGAGACGGTGAGTCCGGAGTCCAAACTGGAATCCTAGCTCTCCAAAAATCCCTGAGATAATTAATAAAGCTGAGGAGGGAGATATTATTTTATTCTCTTTTTCAAAAAAGCTGAGCCAACAACAAAAGAAAACACACACACACACACACACACACACACACACACACACACAAAACCAAAAACCTTTCAAACCACGGTAAGGGATCCTACTGCTGATTATTTAACACCTCCTCTCTGCTCAAACCCACAAACTGTCTTTCTCCCTCCTCTCTCACCTGATGACCTTGTTTTCTACTTTACTGGGCAAAAAGATCACCAAAAAAAAAAAAAAAACCAAAAAAAAAACCTTCCATTTATTAGCATCCCAAATCAACCTTCCCACCTGGATGGATGATCTTCGTTCCTGATGAGAACTTACCCCCAGAGCTCTCACTTATGCCAAGGCTTTCTCTCCTGGAATTGCCACACTGACTGCATTATCATTTGTCTCCTGAGTTATTTCCTCCCGTGGACAACAGGAAAACATGTAATTTCCCTCATCTTAAAACTTCCTTCTCTAATCCTAGGTCCAGACCCAACTATTTCCTCATTTCTCTCTTTTCCTTTATAGAAGGTCCTTCTCTTCCCCTTTCCCTGACCCACTGGAACCTACTACTCACTGGAACCACTTTTGTCAAGGTCACTGTCAAGGGCAGGAAGCCAAGTCAATTCTCCTTTATCTTCCCTTGGTTCTCAGGAGCACTTGAAAGAGTTCATGGCTCCTTCCTGGAAAATACTCTCTTCGTTTGGTCCCTGAACCACCACTTTCTATGACTTCTCTTGTATTTCATTGGTTTACCATTCTCAATTTCCTTGGTGGGAATCTTCTGCTCATCCAACTTCTAAGTATTGCAGTATCCCAGGGCTCAGACCTCAGACTTCTCTATCTACACTCATCCAGTTTCTCATTCCGCTGCTGAGTCTGGCATATTTCTGCAAGGCTTGCAGAGTCGCCCTTTCCAGCCCAGACCCTCTCTGTGCTCTTCACTACCTACACGTGGAGTCTGAAGGCAACTAAAACACAGCGCACATCCTCCTGATACCATAGTTTCTTCTGCAAACACTGTTATTCACCCAATTTCTCAGACAAAACAATGGAACGATCCTTGATTCCTTTTTTTCTCTCCCACTCCACATTCAGTTGAATAGAAAACCCTATTGGCTGTAACTTCAGAAGAAGTCTGACATCTGAGGACTTCATACCTTCTCCATCCCTACCGCCATCATCACAGACTAGGTACTGCTATTATCTTCCAACTCATCTCTATAATGGATAACAGGTCCATTTCATCTCTTTCTCCTTCTTTCAAACTTCCAGAGCTTTCTAGCACTCATAGAATGAAGGTCACAGTCCTTGATTGACACAGCTTCAAAGACTGCATACCTGGTCCCCTGGTACTGCTCTATTTCCATTTCCTGCCCCCTGTCTCATTCTCACGACACTATAGCTCATATGTTCCTTAAACTTGCCAAGAGTATGTCTTTTGTTGTTTCTCTTTGAAAATATCTTCCCTATGTGCCTGGATAGTTCATTCCTTCACTTTATTTTAGAATGTTTATTTGTTTCGGTACTCAGGGTCATTTTACCACTGAGCTATATCCCCAGCCCAATTTATTTTATTTTTTGAGATAGGGTCACTAAGTTTCTCAGGTTAACCTCAAGCTTGGAATCTTCCTGTCTCAGCCTCCTAAATTAATGGGATGATAGGAATACACCACCACACCTGGCTCTCTTAAGTCCTTACTGAAAAAATTATCTCCTGTGACCATGTATCAAAAACAGCCCTCTCATTGCTCTTCTCACTACTTGATGTTACATATGTTCATTTTCTCTCCCCCACTTAAATGCAGTTCCCTCCAGAGGAAGAACTTAAGGCCACTATTTTGGCCCTATGATCCACAACAGTGCCAGGCACACAGTAGGTTTTTAATAAATATCTGTTCGATTTATGAATGTTTAAAACCACACTGCCTGACTAATCTCTTAATTAGCTTCATCTAACATGTATGTAACTGAATTTAACTATAGGCTAGTGTTCATAAAAGAAGCCCCGTGACTCAGAGAGAGCATAGATTGCTGTAGTTGATAAAATTAAACTGTCTGCTTCAGTAATGTGTCTACCTAGAAGAGACCCCTCCACAATCGGCTGTGGTTAAGATGAGCTGTTGGAAAATTGGGCAAACTGATCAAAATATTCTTGGTACCAAAATGCTCTGAAATTGTCACACTGTCTAGCAAAGGGCCAACCTAATATCACTAGAGATGAGTAATTGTGAAAAAAAGAAATGGCGGGCCACCTGGGGTAAAACCAGAATTAGTGTGGTTTAGATGCATAATTGTTAATGAGAGGCAATTAGACATTTGTTCTTTTACATATTGCTAATATGTTCATCCTTGAAACAGTGCTCACCCCTTTGCTGGATTAGATGAAGAAGGTTTTGTTAGGTTCTTGTTTATATGGATACATTGGGAAGTATGCGGCTACACTTAGGAATGCCTGACTGTCCAGAAAATGTGTCCTCTCTGGTGGTCACACACCTCACTTGTAGAATAGTACCAAGAGAGAGAGTCCTCTCTTGAGTTCTGATACTTGAGAGTAATCCATGCAAGTACAGACCCCCTGAATTTGTGTACAAAAAGTTGCATAGATAAATATATGTACATTTTCCCAAGAGTACTTCTATATATATGCTGTGTCTCAAAGGTATCTGAGATTTTAAAAAATTAAAATCCCTGTTGATTTTTAATAACTTTTGTGAGTGCATTATAAGTACACCTAGTAGAATAATGTATGAGTCTAGTGTTTAAAAGAATAATGTATAATATATAGTGGAATTTATTGTCACATATTTGTACATACATAATATGTTTTGGTCGATTTCATACTGTTTATCTCTTTAGATCAATTTCAATATGGAGCAAAAAGGAATAAGAGTTATCGTTAGTCTAAAACCATCACCCTTTATCCCCCCAAATGTCTCCAATGCACCCCTTCCTCCCATCTAACCCTGTGGACTCTGGACTAGGGAAGGGAGAAAGAAAAGGGCAAGTGCAGATGACAGGACAGGCTGGGTGGCTCACATACATGGGAATGGAATCAAAACTTGGCCAGGAAGAGACCTCAACACCTCACCACCCACGTAAAGAGCGATGACATAACTCCTGCACCTGTGAGTGGCCAGGTCCGGAGGGGGTACTTGAGATCATCCCCACCCAAGCACAAGTGGAAAAATGACTGGAGCTTTAAAGTGGTTCCTAAAGCCCTTCAAGTGGCGTCTCTGCTCCTGGAACATCCTCTTGCCTGATGAGTGAGTGTTTTCCAGTGGGTCTGTGATTCAGCCAGCCCCTGTTTACTACAAGGGTCGGGAGGAAACATTCACAGTTGTTTACACCAACTCACTTTCCTTCATGGGTAATTCTACTGCAGAAGTACGGTGATTCACATGGACCCATGAAGACTGGCCTGAATGGAATCTGTAGGATTCAGCAACCCTTTCACAAGATGGGATTCTACCTGATGATAACTCTGGGGGGGGGCGGGTGTGCAGGGAGGGCTGGCCCTGATACCTCCCATGTTCTTTTAACACCTTTCTATAGCATTTGGTGGTAGTGGGGGTTGGGTAGAGAAGAGACAGGACTCATTGGCCTCCCAGTTCTTATGTTACGTTTAGGCCTAGAAAGAAACGATAAATTATCTAAGGTTTCTCTTTAAACAAGTATTATTCCTAATCCCTGATGAAAGAGGTTTTTTTGTTTGTTTTTGGTACAGGGCATTGATCCCATAGGTACTTTACTACTGGGCTATATTCCCCAGACCTTTTTATTTTTTTATTTTGAGGCAGGCTCTCACTAAACTGTCCAGGCAGAGTTTGAATTTAGAATCCTCCTGCCTCAGGCTTCTGAGGTGGGATGTCATTCTTACTCAATTATAAGCTTCTAAGAGTAGGGGCTGTGTCTGTTTAACTCCCACCTGGGACACATCAGAAGCTCAGGGAATCCTTACTGCCCAGGTAAATCAATAAAATGGAATAGAATGAATGAATGAACAAATGGGAAAATGGACTCCAAGTTCTCCTCTCTTCATAATCAGAGTGCTTTATCTCTGTAACACCCTTAACAGGTATTGTATAGGGGAAATGATGGAGACCCTTGTCCCCACTTGCCAGGTGAAGAGGTGGTACGTGTCTTAGCTGTGAATCCTAGGTTTCAGGTAGAGCAGGTGACTTGCCATTTCCCCAAGCATCCAAACCCTTTAATTTCACATTTGCACCTCCATCTAGAATTATCTTTTTCAAGTTCCATAAAAATCCAACCTACCAGACCCAGATATTTGAAAAACAACAACAACAACAACAATAACAACAACAATAACAAAAGCACACACAAGAAACTGGTGACAGTGGTTGTCCCCAGCAAGGGGAATGGAAGGGAGGTTAGTCCACTCTTTGCCCTTTTGTATTGTTGAAATTTTATACATGCATATGCAACACCCTTCCAAAAAATTAGGGCACAAAAAAGTTTAATGAAAATTTGCACAATAAAAAAATTTCTATCCACTGTCCAAATTTCAGATCCAGTACTTTCTCCATGCTGCCTAATTTTATCATGGGACCCTGGATACAAATTTTAGCTTTCTTCCCACTCCCCAAACATAGGCTTATGACCCAGTTTCACTCATTGAGACCTTGAGTTAGGCTATATTAACACAGAGAAATTGTTCAACTACCCTGTGAATCTCTTTCCTCATTTATGAAGTTGTAATGATGACAATAGTAATAGAAATCTCATAGGTTGATGTAAGAATTAAATAAATGACTGATACACAAAGCACTTAGAATGTGCCCAGTATTTAGAAAATATACAATAAAACTGTGATTCATTCAACACACGTCTACGGACAGGCTCTGACATACCAGACACTGTGGCAGGGGCTAAGAAGAGGCTGTGGCTGTTCCTTTTGCCTCCCTACACCTTGAACTGTGCCTACCATACCTTGTGTTCTTAATAGATTGCTGCTGAATGGAATCATCCAAAATCAATCTACAGATAAAACCAAATAGCCCCAAAGTTCTGATTTCTAGTCCAAGAGAGAGCAAAGGGGAGGAAATCATGCAGTATTGAAGTTTTTGAGAACTAGAAGTGCCTCTATCAACATCCTGAGATAGATTGGGCCAGTGAACATTCAAGTGGGGATAAGTTCTAGACAGGCTCTTGTCCCTCACCTCTCACCTCATGTATGTGAAGAGAGTAGGGAGGCCCTGCATGGAGAAATAAAAAAATCTCATTGGGGTAGGTTCATCAATCATAACGAATGTACCACTCTAGTCAGGGATGTTGGCTATGCATACATGGGGGCAGGGGGACATGAGAACCCTATAACTTCCACTCAATTTTGCTATGAACCTAAAACTTCTCTAAAAAAAACCCAAATCAACCATTTCACCAGAACTTCAACCTTTTTTTTTTTATTTTTAAAAGAATCTTATGGGGGAAATGGAAAATTCACTTTGTAGAGGGAAGGGGACATGTGGACGTTTTCAATTTTTATGATTCGGACTGGGAATTGGAAATGGAGCTGAATAGAAGTGGGGAGGAGAGTGGGTACTTATTTTAGAAGAGTCAAGCTTCTTGGTTGAGTAAATCTGTTCATGACTGACCTGTCCCATTTGCACACCATTTCCTTCTGGGTTTTATTGGGGCTTCACAAAAGGGTGTGAATTTAAAAATAAAAACACCCCAAAAATTTTTGAACACATTTCTGAAAATGGAATGCAAGGACCGGACAGCCACTCCTTGGGGAATGACTCCCCCGTGACCTCCAGAGCCTTAAGGGGAGCTGCTGACCTGAGCAAGACTGATCAGGAATCAAGCAAAACAAAGACATAAAAATCCATCCCACAATTTAGCCCCATTACTCCCTACAGCCACCAAAAAAGTATGCCCCAAATTGGTGGGGTTCCAAATGGGGTGCAAGAAGAAAGGCTTGTCTCTCTTGCGAACCACTTTCCTCTCCTTGTCATCAGGAAAGAAGAGCCATGAGCCTGCTGATTCTTAGGGATGGTGGGAAAACAGCTGAGCAAGGGCTTCTTCATCTGAGAGCCTGACAAGTGATAGATCCCATGCATGGCACCCCCACATCCCTGGCATATCTTGGGGCTTTTCCTGGAAAAGTCCATCATGGATTTGCGGTCTTGAAAACCCCAAGCTGAAACACCCTCGGCCTCAGGATTTCCCCCCTTCCCGAATGCCAACTCCACTCCAGGCTGCCTCCCACAGTCTAACCAAAGTCCCAAGGCACGTAGGCAGAGGGAGCCTCTCACCCCACCCACACACATCGACATCCACTCCTGGCCTTTCTCTTTCTCAAATATCTTTTCGCATAGCCCTGGTTCTACTAAACAGAAAACAATAGCTTGCCTTGGCAGTAAGAGAACCAGAAAGGCTGGAGAAGAGCCCAGCTTCAAAAATTCTGCTGCCCAGCCCTACCCTACTGCAGAGACTCCTTTGACGTTAACCCTGAGGTTCCTGGTTAGTATTTCCCACATTCCGTAACCAGCTTTGAGCTCTAGACATCCTGACTTCTCCCCCTCTTGCCACCTTGGAGCCTTCTCTTCCAAGAAGTAGCCACCAGTATGACCACACTGTGGTCACTATCTGTTCCCAGCCAAAGGCTCGGGATTTTCACTTCTACTCTCTTTTCCCGCTATACACCTTATTTTTTCATTGGACCCTATTTTGATTTGTCTGCTCATGCCTGTGAGGGTCCCCTCCCAGGATGGGGATGTAGGACAGATCTTCTCCCAGAACTTCATCTGTCTAACTCAGTCCTGCTAGCTTGGGTTGTTTCCAGAAAGACACCCAGACAAAATCAACCATTCCACCAGAACTTTGACCTGAGCCTCCTACCCCCAGAGGGTGATTAGGAATCCAACAGGTGCCTTTGACGTAGAGCTTCGGAGGAAACGAGGATTGGTGGCGACTGAGCCTTGGAACCCAAGAGCCAAGGAACTCATAATGTTCCTTCCTCTTAAAAAAGAGGCAGTTGAAACCCAGAGCCAATCCCTAAGGAAAAGGCAGCTAAAGCACAGTCCTCACTCAGCCCCTGTGCCTTCTCTCCATCCATAAGGTTATGCTAGTCCCCGGCAGATAATCACAGGACCCAAACCCCCCAACAGACCAGCACTCACCTGTTGCGTAGCTCAGCTCAAAAGCCAGGGACAGAATTAGCAGGAGGCTCAAGGACAGGAGCCCCTTGGTATCCATCAGCTAGGGGGGACAAAGGAAGGGGGCCTGGCCGGGAGCCCGGCAGTTGCTCAAGATGCCAGGGCAGAAACAGGCTCTGCGTCCGACAGGGCTGCTCTGCTCTCTAGTTTACGCATCAGGAACCAGGCAACTTCCTGTCTCACTGGGACTTTTTTCTGCCTGTTTCTCGAGGATTGCTCATCTCTCTGCAGGCTTTATATCACTGTGCCGTTCTTGAGAAGCACGTACAAGTCAGGCACTTTGATTACTGGAGCCGGGAAAGAGATTGTGAAGTCACTTTGGCCAAACCCTGGTTTGGGGTTGAAATGTGCTCCCCTCTCTTTTTTTTTTTTTTCCCTTAGCTGTTTCCAGGAAATGAGTGTCACAGCTTCTCTGAGCAGCTCTCTCTGGTAAACTCTTCTTAGAGTACCCTAGCCCTGAGTAATTTTGCCAGAATACCCCACAGATTTGATAGTTCAAACCTGAACTTACGTGACTGAACTTTGATGAGGTGATGTTTTCCTCCATGATCTGGGGGAATACCTATACTTGCAGTGGGGCCCTGGGACCTCAGTCACAGAGAGCGAGGGTGGATCACTGGCAGGAAGCAGATTTCCCTGTGGGCACAGTGTGGTGGAACTGAGCAAGCCTCATGCTGGTGGGCTTTGAGGAGGTTTTTCCCTTTTGAGGAGAAAGGGATGGAATCGGCAGAAGAAAGACCAGCCATCAGAATGGAACACTGAAAAGTACTATTGTGGGTGTTCACAAAGAGACTCTGAAAGCAGAGTCCATATTAACAGGCCACAGGCATACTTCTATTGGCCTGCCCAGGGTGGCAGGGTAGTCGGAGCTGTGGAAGGAGGTGAATTGGCTCTTTTTCTTTCATTTCTGCCACTCCTCCTTTCCCAGTACCCAACTGTAATGTGTTGGACCTGGTACAAACCAACTCATGAGAGACAGTTGTTAAATATTCAAGAATCTTGTGAGCTGGTTGACAAACATGGCCATTATGAAATTATATACATTTATGAAAACAAACTTCAGGCCAGGGATGTGATTCAGTGGTAAGAGGGCTTGTCTAGCATGCACAGGTTTTGATACCCAGTATCTTACACACACACACACACACACACACACACACACACACACACATACACACACACACGAATTTCATAAATGTACGATTAAATTATATTTATTTAAATATACTTAAAACAGAGAATCAAACCTCAAAAATTCATGACTTCCTAATTATTGCACTACGTGATTGTTCTCTACGCTCTTGATGTCATCGATGCCCCTTGAAATCTGTATGATGGAAATAATGCACTAGATCATGGTATCTATTGCACCTCTCTTCCCAACTCTGCATTAAATGACATCATAATCAGCCATGAAGGAAATTAATATCATGGAAATTGACAAGCACTGTAAGTCAGGGCTTTAATTTAGTGTTTTGTTGGTTGTCTTGAGATACGAAAGCAAAAGGGAAAACATAATTGATGACAATTAACCTTATAAGTGTGGCCCATTACATTGTGAAGTGAACGGCATTTTAAAAATGAAGGAAATATTTTTCCAGTGTTCAAAAACTTCCATCTGATGCAGCAAAAAGTCATTAGCATCACTGATGAGGAAGTGTTGCCCCCACCTATGTCTTTGTTGCTTCACGTTTCTTTAATTTATAGGACATTGGCCAACATTCACGTTGAAACTGCATTCATCGGTTGTAACCACAGGTTGGTCATGGATACTAGTTAAGCCCATAGAAATACAGGAGCTCTGTGAGGATCAGTTGGCTGTATGGAATTTACAATAGAGGATGTTGTACATTTTAATAAAATATAACAAATTGTATTTTGTAAGTTGTGGGTTATGTATCCTTCATGTACGTAAATGTGTGTGTATATATGTGCAGATATTATTTTTCAGAGAGCTGGTTATTAACTCTTTACCAGCACAGTACTATCACAACTGAGAATACAAGTGATGGAGTGAGTGGCATACTCTCGGTATATTTATAAAATATCAGCTGGAATACAACTAAATAATATGGTATCTCATTCTCCTACATATTATCTCAAAAAACATACAACCACTCAATTGAGACAGAGTGACCTATGATGTTAATACACATATATTTTGGCTTTTTAAAAGACATATATATGGGCTGGGGATGTGGCCCAAGCAGTAGTGGGCTCGCCTGGCATGCGCAGCGCGATGGGTTCGATCCTCAGCACCACATACAAATCACAAAAATAAAGATGTTGTATCCACCGAAAACTAAAAAATAAATATTAAAAAATTCTCTCTCTCTCTCTCTCTTTCTCTCTCTCTCTCTCTCTTTAAAAAAAGAGACACATATATTTTGGCTTTTTAAAAGACCATTAAATGCTGTAGTCTTTCAATATAATATGATCTAGCTAGACATGGTGGTGCACACCTGTAATCCCAGCTGCTCGGGAGGCTGAGGCAGGAGGATCACAAGTTTTGAGGTCAGCCTCAGCAACTTAGTGAGACCCTGTCTCAAAATAAAAAATATAAAGGACTGGGAATGAAGCTCAGTGATAAAGCACCTCTGGATTCAGTCCCAGAAACCTTGCCTCCCTCAACACGCACACATACACACACACAAATCATCTAATCCTTGAAACACTTTGGTGGAGTTCTTATTATTAATTCCATTTTATAAACAGTGATCAGGGTCTAACTCAAAGATTGATGTTGTCTCCTTGAATCACACAACTACTAGAATGTAGGCGCTAGTGTAAGAAAGGGTCAAGCCCCTTTCTTTCCAAACGGGCACTTACATTCATGAGTATTTTGCCCTTCTTCTCATTTCTAGAATTAACCCTTCTGTAGCCTTACGATGTGGCCACTCCACCCCATTCCCCAGGATCCTCTTTGCAGACCCACATTGGGCTAGTTCTAGGCCTTAGTCTGAGGGATTCACGGTTCAGTGTGACCTAAAGCTAAAGAAGTTGGTACACTGAGGGAGGCCAGAGAAGTTTTTACTATAGGGACTGAGGCCCTGTAGTGAGTTAAACGGTCTCCCCTCTCAAATTCTTGTCTACCTGGAACCTTTGACTGGGAGCTTATTTGGAATAAGGGTCTTTCAGATGTAATTAAGGTAAGGATGAAGATGAGATCCTGTCACTTGGTTAGGGTGGGGCCAAAATTCAGTGAGAGTGTTTTTAGAAGAGAGAGAAAAGGGACAGAGACGCAAGAAGACCACATGTAGAGGCAGAGGCAGAGGCTGGGTCTGTGCAGCTACACTCCAAGGAACACCTCAGAACACCAGAGACTGGAAGAAGCAGAGAAGGATACTCCCCTAGAGTCTTCAGAGGGACCCTGGCCCTCCCGATGCCTAGCTTTGTACTTCTGGCCTACAGAACTGTGAGAGCATGAACTGCTGCTGTTAAGTTACCAAGACTGCGGTAATTTTATTTTTATAGCAGCTACAGGAAGCTAATATGGGACTAAGGTAAGGTGACTAACCTCAGGTGGGCAGTTAGTGCACTTACTATACCAAATACTTGTTTCCTTCAGCTAGACAAATCAACAACAGAAGAGTCACCGGTGAAAATGCACTTTTCAGAAGCCCTCACATTGTGGGCTCTATTTGGTCCTCACAGCAGCCCCAGGAAGCAGGCAGAGCTCCTGGTGTTGTAAGGTGTGGTACCAAAGTCGGGAATCCTGACTCTAGGTCAAGGACTCCTTTTCTTTGACTAAAACGAACTCATTTTTCCCCCCATGAACACTCAAGAGGGTATGGAGGAAGGATTTCCCACTAATTGAGCTCCCCAGTTAGTTATCTGGAGTTTCCACATCTATTAGTTTGTTAATCTTCCTAGTAGTAATGAGTAGTCACAATTTTTACCTTTTTACAGATTGAGGCTATTATAGAAGTTGTCCAATGCTCAGAGACAAAAAAAAAAAAGAAAAAGAAAGAAAGAAAGAAAAAGAAAAAAGGAGGAAGAGGAAGAGGAAGAGGAGGAGGAAGAGGAGGAGGAGGAGGAGGAGGAGGAGGAGGAGGAGGAGGAAGGACTGGGTCCAAACCCTGGATTGTCTGACTCCAGTCTGTGCCCTATCTATTCACTATAGCATTTCCATTATATGAGCAGAAACCTCAGCCAACCTTAAAACTCATACTGGTCAACGGCCATTATCATTAGAACATTTCTTCGGGCACAGACCAAGGCATGGGCAGCAGGAGACTCCTGGATGAGCACCATGTCCCCTCCCTCCCTGGCCTCCATCATTCGTGGCACAGCACCACCTCCTTCCCTTTGGTGACGCAGAGCCCACCCAAGATTGAGGACAGCCGTATTTCCATGGAAAACTGCCTTCCCCGAACGTCCTCAGTTGGGCTTTGCAATGAGGTCATACCCTGCTCTTAAATGCAAGGACTTAATGTCTCCCTAAGACTTGCTGCCACTCTCTCTCTCTTTCCCGACACTTTTGGCTAGGGGTGGCAGAATGACCTTCCTGATGGTGTTTGGGGCTGGACTGATCCCAAACATATGGGTTTCCCAGCCAAAGCCTTGTCTTCGTCATCGCCTCTGACCAGGAGTCCCTGAGATAAAAGCCAGACAGACCTACAGGGTAGTCACTGAGGGGCAGGACGGACCACCTGGCCACATGGGTCTCATGATGAGCACATTTATCTGGATAAGTAAAGAAAAAAAAAACCCATAAAAACAAAATGAAAATACAAAATTTCCCCAAACTCTAAACATCTCCTAGGTGATCTACTTGTAGAGTCTAAAACTGGCCTGGGGAAAGCACTGGGAAAAACACCCTGGGGTCTGTCCTGCTGGGGAGATGAGGAAGCCCGCGAGGGCAGATGTCTGACATGGGCGCTGAGCTGATCAGTGGACCAGACAGCCCTGTTGTGGGGCTGGGTCTGTGGGAGTTGCAGGGAAAGTGGGGGGGATGAAACTAGACGGGGAGGTTGTTCTCACCCAGTTCTCTTGCCCTTGTGATTATGCTCACCAGACACCTTCCAGGGCAGAGGGACGTACTGAATGGCCCAGGGCCAAGGAGGAGGAGGGCTGGACATACTAGCCCTTATCCATCTGTGGGGCTGAGTTTGCCCACTGCAAGGCCCAACCAGGTTTCTCACGGCAGTAGCTCCTCCAGGGCTCAGATTCAGTTCAGAGCACTGAATACTGGGGACTGGGGGATCCGTGGACATGGGTCATCTGAACACTTCCTGTCCAGGCTCCTTTAATTTTCACTGATGCTTCTGCCCTCCTTCCAGACCCCAGAGGCTCTATGTGGGGATTCTCCGCTCCTAGGTCCTGCCTGGACTTAACTCTGAACACTTCAGGTCCTTTAAGGGGGAAATGACTGAAAGAGAGTCACCACTTCACAGACTCCCTGGCATTTTTAGAAGTATTCTTGCTAGGATTAGTGTGCTTTCTCATATCCCTCAGCCATGAAATTCGCTGGCCTGTTTTTACTGGCATAAGTTGCTAGAGAGAGGGGAAATTCCCACATCATTTTACTCCTTCTAGGAAGGAACAGATTTTAGGAACCAGGGACAGTGGCTTTTGAGTCATCAGCCCCAGGCCTTTACTATGAACCTAAAACTGGACTCCATCCCCCGCCCCTCATCCACCTTCTTAAAGTGGGAGATATGACAATAACTTCCAAAGTACCCTAGAAAAAACCTGGACAGCCACCGTCAATCTTGTTCTTCCCTCCACACGAGGTTCACTCCTTTTCCTGGCAGCCCCTGACGGGTCTAACAAGTCCACTGAGCACTCTTCTGGAAAATGCTACACTCCACAGAAATAACACATCTAATTACCAACTGATGTTTAATTTTATATCAACTTGATGGCACCAGGGGCTGCCCAGATTAAACATTATTTCTGAAAGTATCTGTGATGGTGTTTCTCGATGAGATTAGCATTTGAATTAGTGGATTCAGAAGAGTGGACGGCCTTTCCCAAGATGGGTAGGGAGTGATCCAATCTGTCAAGGACCTGAATATAACAAAAGGTAGAGGAGGAAGGAAATTGCCTTTCCTTCCTGGGTGCTTGTTGGAATTGGGAAATCTCAACTCACCTTCTCCTATACTTAGATAGATTTCCAACACCAGCTAGTGTGGTTCTCAGGCCTTCAGATCTAAACTGGAATCCTACCACTGGCTTTCCTAGATTGGTTGCCATAATCACATGAGCCAGTTTCTCATAATAAATCAATCTCTCTCTCTCTCTCTCTCTATATATATATATAGATACATAGACATGTATATCTATCTATACATATATCTATCTTATCTGTCTATATCTATATCTATCTATCTATCTATCTATCTATCTATCTATCTATCTATCTATCTATATCTCATAGGGCTGTTGGAGAACTAAATAACATCAATACAAGGTGTTTGATGCAGTGCCTGGTACTTGGTAGCGGTTTTACACTTGTCTATTATTCTCATTGTTTCTTGGAAGTGGGCATGGGTGATTAAATAATTCATTAATCCCATGCAAGTGCAGCTGGGTATGCACAGGAAACATTACCTGTAGTCAAGATCAAGAGCAGGGGCTGGAGTTGTAGCTCAGTGGTAGAGAGCTTGCCTAGCACTTGTGAGGCACTGGGTTCAATCCTCAGCATCCCATAAAAATAAAGTAAAGGCACTGTGCCCAGATACAACTAAAAAAAAAAAGCGCTCTATAGGGATACGGCTGCATCAATGATTATAGCGGCACAATTCACAATAGCTAGACTGTGGAACCAATCTAGATGCCCCTCAATAGATGAATGGATAAAAAAAATGTGGCATCTATACACAATGGAGTATTATGCAGCACTAAGAAATGACAAAATCATAGAATTTGCAGGGAAATGGATGGCATTAGAGCACATTATGCTAAGCGAAGCTAGCCAAGCCCTAAAAAACAAATGCCAAATGTCTGCTTTGATATAAAGAGAACAACTAAGAACAGAACAGGAAGGAAGAGCATGAGGAAAAGACTACAGTAAGCAAAGACGAATGGGGGGAGAGAAAGGGAGAGAGAAGGGAAAGCACATGGAAATAGTAGGAGACCTTCAATGATACATAAAATTATAAGAGGTTATGAGGGGCAAGGGGGAGGGAAAAAAATGGAGAGAATTGAACAACAGCAGGGGAGGTAGAGAGGGAAGATGGGAGGGGAGGGGAGGGGAGGGGGGATAGTAGGGGATAGGAAAGGTAGCAGAATACAACAGTCACTAATATGGCATTATGTAAAAATGTGAATATGTAACAGATGTGATTCTGCAATCTGTATTTGGGGTGAAAATGGGAGTTCAAAACACAATTTGAGTCAAATGTATGAAAGATGATATATCATGAGCTATGTAATGCTTTAAATAATCAATTAAAAAAAAAAGGAAAGGTCAGGAGCCATCCTCTGAGAATTGGAATAGAATGTTCCAGGCACCCACAAATGAACATCATTCCTGGGCTTCTCTGTAAGAGGGACAACAGTAATTTTGCAACATAAATTAAAAACAGAAGCACGTTAAGGGTTGTTAAGAATAGGAGACAGGGAGATGGATTTTACGCAAGAGTATTTAAAATTCTGTTATAAACAAATTGAAAAATTTTAGCATTGACTATCATTTTCTTTAAAAAAAATCAGTATATAATCAGAACAGCAAAATAAATTATGAATTATAACTAAAAATGTAAAGCACAATGAAAATATGCATTGAACCCTTAGCTTCACCTGATTCATTTTCACAGAAATCCACGAGTGGAGAGATTTAAAGTCAATACCAAAATCACACTGTGTAACAATTGCACAAATTGCTTATTTAAACTGTATAAAACATCTACAGGATTCTCATTCTTTGGGGTTGGGAGTGACTGTTTCAATTTATATTTTTGCTGTATTATGAAATTTCATCATCAAAAAATGTCTCTGGGTATCATGATAAGTAAACATCTGATAGCTAATCCCAAATAATAATTATAGTCAAGATGCTAGTGCCGGGGATGGTTAAAGGGGGTTAAAGACTGTGGAAACAGTACCCATTACCAAGGTGTGTTTAAGTGAAGTATTTTTTTACCAATGGGCTATGGCAGTCTAGAAACACATTTGTAACTAAAATCAATGGTATGCACACACATTTGTGCTTTTTTAAAAAAAAATTTAACATAGTATAAAAAAGTGGGGCATGATGGCACACGTCTGGAATTCCAGGGGATTTGGGAGGTTAAGGCAGGAGGATCACAAGTTGGAGGCCAGCCTTAGCAACTTGGGACACTGTGTCAAAAAAAAGAAGCATAAATAAAAAGAGCTGGAGATTAACTCAGAGGTGAAGCACCCCTGCACCCCAGTAGCAAACTAAATGGGCCTCTATTTCTGTTATATTGTCTTTCAGAAGGATGACTCACTGCTACCAGTTATGATGACAGAACCTAGTGGACTTTGCCACTAAAAGTTAAGCCCTGGTCTCCTTTGGGCCCCAGGATATTAATAATAAATACCTCTGGGGAATTAATTGCTGCATGCTCTGCATGCTTGTAATCTCAACAATCAGGGAGGCTGAGACAGGAGTACTGCAAGTTCAAGGCCAGCCTCAGCAATTTAGTGAGACCTTGTTTCAAAATAAAAAATAAAAAGTGTTGGAGACGTGGTTCAGTGGCAGAGTGCCCTGGGTTCCGTCCCCAGTGCCAAAACACATGCACGCATACATACACACCTACATACATGCATACTTAAATGGTGTCATGAGACCCACCACTCTTGACTTTTCCTCCAGCCAAAACCTTCAGTAGGGATTTCTGTAGAGTCATTCCTCCCGCATCCAAGAAGATCTACTTTTGTTCCTGAGGGAGACTCCCAGAATAAAGCTGTACTATGGACCCAGGGCTAGGAAAAAGAGAAGCAATTGTGATGCTTTCTACATTGTCTAATGAACTGGAAATATAAGAATCCACCGTAAAAGTAGGGGGTCCATAGTTTACAGTCTGCTCACACAGCTGTGCTAGGTCATGAGAGAAGGGTACGATGACTTTACAGTCACACAGCTCATCTTTCTCAGAACTCTGCATCAGCTATAACCATATTATTATTTCCCCCAATTTACAAAGAGGAAAATTGAGGCTTAAAAAGTTAAATAATTTGCCTAAAGTCATATGGAAAATAAATAACAGAGGTAGAACTTGGTTAAACACTCTGCCACTTCCTGCCATTCTGGCCCGTCATACACACCACTTATTAAGCTCTTATCAGAGTCTTTAGCGTCTAGGAGCAGGAAGGCCAGATAAGAAAAGAACAGGAAAGAGAAAAGCTATAGCTCTGTGCATTTATTCTATCACATCCCTCCTGGAATCTATGCCTCGTATCCTAATCTATTTATCTATTAGGGATTTTTTGACTCTGTGTATGTGAGTCTGTGTGTGTGGTACTGGGGATTGAACCCAGGGCTCTGCACACACTAGGAAAGTGTCCTGCTACCTCCACAGCCCATCTTTTGACTCCTGCCTTCCTTTGGTCTTTCCTGTCTTCTTAGGAACTGTCCTGGTCTTGACCTTAGGCTTCCTCTTTCACTCCCTCCTTCTCTTTCTTCCCTGTCAGCACTTGGATCCCTTTAGACCATTACTGGACACTGACCCAGGCTCTGTAATTGCTGCTTTGCTGCCAATCTTCTATAAAGACTCCTCCTGGGCTTGCCCTAAGTACACCCCTGCTCTTCTGATCCTGAGTTATACATGGAGGTCCCACAGCACATGATACTTCCACTGTCTATTTTCATAAATCTATAATTTGGGAACTTAGATACAGCTCTAATTCTTTTCTTTTCTTTTCCCTCCCTCCCTCCCTTCCTTCCTTCCTTCCTTTCCTTTTCTTTTTTCTTTTTTTGGTACAAGGGATTGAACCCAGGGACACTTAATCACTGAACCACATCCCCAAAGCCTGCCCCCCCCTCCCCGCCAGCTTTGTATTTTACTTAGAAACAGGGTTTCACTGAATCACTTAGGGCTTGCTAAGTTGCTGAGGCTGGCTTTGAATTCATAATCCTCCTGTCTCAACCTCCTAAACTGCTGGGATTACAGGTGTGAGCCACCGTGCCAGGCTCTAATTCTTTCTTGGATGATTAATGTGTATAGCAACTCATACTGCCTCTCGAAGCATCTGAGGGTTTGGCCTTATGCTTATGAAATTTTTATACCGATGAAGTTTTAGTTGCAGAGGTAAATATAGCCAAAGGAGTACGAAAACATATCAATTTGTATCACAGGGATTGCATGTACCACTGTCGTGATGTCAGGTAAGTAAGTCAACAGTGTTGGTGAAACTCAATTACTTTTATCTATAAAGTAGTAAGGCTATGAGAAGTCCAGTCCCCTTGTCTCTGGAACAGCTCTGAGGGGTCACCCCAGCCCCAGAGCACCTCACGAAGTCAGCTGAGGCCTTTGCTGCAACTCCATCCAAAGTTTAACTTCTCCTTTGCTCAGTCTTAATTCCTTCCCTCCACATGGGCATTGATTGGCTTTGAGATGAAAATTCAGGGATACATTTGGGCACAGGGGCACACACACCTGTGATCCCAGTGACTTTGGAAGCTGACGCAGGAGGATCACAAATGCAAGGCCAGCCTGAGCCACTTGGTGAGAACCTGTCTCAAAATAAAAAGTAAAAAGGGGACGGGGATGTAGTTCTATGGTAAAGCACCCCAGGATTCCATGACCAGTAACCCCACCCCATCCCCCGCAAAAAAAATTCCACTTTTTCAACTTTCTTTCTTTTTTATTGTCCACTGATTTATTTTTCCAACACGTTTTCAACTTTCTTATCTCACCCTGAGAATATGTAGGGCTTAGAGGCTAACACCTCTGAGGGACTTGCCACAGGACCAGTTTTTGCAAAGCCAAAACCAGAAACCGGATCTCTTGGGCTTAAGTCAGTGTACCTATCTTCTGATTAAGTTTCATTATGTTCTATTTATCTTCATGTTTCCCCAGTCTGACAATGCCTAATGTACAGTGAACTCTAAAGTGTTTTTGGAATGAATATACAGATTGCAGCCACTCTTTGAGCCTGGGCTGGTCTTTTCTCTCTACATCATCACTGGAATTACATCGCGTCTTGGAAGTCATCAGACTCAGGGAAGTCCTGTTCAGCCACCAAATTTGCATTTCCCCAGGTACCTGCCTGCCCTCTCCACTTCCTCTGAAAGCAAAGTTTCTGTCATTTAAGTCAAACCCAAGGGCAGGCTTTATGTTGAGTCTACAGATATGACTGGGAAAATTTAAAAAGGGTATGATCTGGGACACAGAAATCGTGTAATCAGTTGTATCTTATTTTACAACTGGAGGAAATTTTAAGTGATCCTGTGTTGAGCCAGTCAAATTAAAATCCAGTACTAGGGATTGAGCCCAGGGGTGTTCTATCTCCAGCCCTTTTTAAATTTTGAGGCAGGGTTTTGCTAAGTTGCTGAGACTGGCCTCAAACTTGTGATCCTCTTGCCTCAGCCTCCCAAGTCACTGGGATCACACGCATGTGCCATGGCACCTACCTTGCTTAATCTCCATAAAAGGATTATCTACTGTTTTTTAATATTTATTTTTTAGTTATAGGTGGACACAATATCTTTATTTTAATGTGGTGCTGAGGATCGAAACCAGTGCCTCATGCATGCTACGCAAGCACTCTACCTCTGAGTCACAACCCCAGCCCTTATCTATTGTTTTTTACATAAGGAAACTAAAGATTAGAAAGTTTACTTTTCCTTGAATCTAACACTGATAAATGGTAGGTTTGGAACTCAAACTTAAGACTGACTCCAAAGGTTATACTTTTCCCCTTATGATAAACACACCTTCCAGAGGTTTCCAATGCAGTTCCAAGTAATAGGTTTATACCTGGAGACCAAAATGCTCATTCGAGTGTACTCTAAGAGCCAAAAGCCCTCCAATATTGCCATCCTAGAACATCCTGCAGAATTCAATGATCTGGGGTTTGAGAGACACCAAGAGACCTCTCAAAAACATCAGATCCACAGTGGGCTAAGGCCCAGGGGCATAACCAGTAGACCTCAGCAAAGGAAGGAGAAATTGTCTTTGATCTCCAGACTCAGCTGTGCTGGTGACTAGTCAAATGGCCTTGGGCAAGCCACTTCCCTCTCTTGAAAGATTTAAGAAAATATAGGGAAATGCAAAATTTGTGGACTTTCCCTCCTGCTGGTTTCTAGGTCGTCTATGTATCATTTTTATCACATGTAGGGGGAAAGGAGAGTATCCTACTCCTAAGAAGGGTTTCTAGGGCTTTGGAAGAGCAATGTTTGTTCTGAGTCTTAACAAATGAGTAAGAGTTTGTTGGGTCAATGAGGAAGGAGCAGGGGATTCCAGGAAGTGCAAAATGTGAACAAAGGCACTGGGTGAGTTCTGGGGGAATTGCAAATACAGGAAAGTTACAGCATTTGGGAAAGGGAGGAGCCAAACTAGAAATGAGACAGGAGAAATGTACAGGAATCAAGTCATGTAAGGGTAACTAGTAGCCTTAGTATCTTTAAAAGTCCTGTCCTGCATGGTGCAGGCCTCTAATCCCAGTGGCTCAGGAGACTGAGACAGCAGGATTTCGAGTTCAAAGCCAGCCTCAGCAATTTAGCAAGGCCCTAAGCAACTTAGTGAGACCCTGTCTCAAATAAAATATAAAAAAGGTTGGGGAAGTGGTTCAGTGGTTAAGTGCCCCTGGGTGGTTCAATCTTATATAACAACAAATATATTGTTATATTGTGTGTGTGTGTGTGTGTGTGTGTGTGTGTGTGTGTGTGTGTATGCACCTGTCCTTTAAAATTTTTAGCATGAGCACAAGATCATCAAACTATATTATAAAACGAGCCTTGTGCTGTTTTGTGGGGATTAGGATACACTTAGAAATGGTTACTATGGTATATATATATATATAGTCAGGTCGATGGTGGCGGTGACTTAGGACAAAACAGCCTGCATGTGAAAGAAACATCAATCAGGCCCCTAAGGAAATGCCTGTCAATCAGCAGGACCCCCTGCCCAATCCTGGAGTTCAGCCAGCTCCCCCAACCAACTCCAGCGGGACAAGGGACTCTAAAAACACCTTTCCTGTCTCAAGCCCTTCCCTTCCTGCCTAAGCCCTGTAAAATTCCAGTCGGGTTGAGCTCCCATTCGGTTTCTCCTCAGACCCTCCTCCTGTCTACTCTGTTGGTCTGATTGAGTTCCGCCTGAGAGTGAGTCTCAAATAAGTCTCATTTGGTGGTCTTTTAAAATCTGCCTCCTTTGGTCGCCGACTGTTGCCTGATCTCACATCTGGTGCCAAAAACTGGGAGGGATTTTTCGGGCTTCTCCTGCAAGGGATTAAGTCCATCCCTTCCTGCTTCAAATGAACCGGGAAATTCCTAAGCTGCTCTTTCCCTCTCCCTTCATCCGGGCCCACAGGAGTGGGGTAAGTTCTTTCGTTTCCCCTGACCTTCCAGTCTCTTTCCATCCGTGGGGTCTATCAGTAAGTCACACATGTGCCATAGACCCTGCCCGTTCCATTTAAAGCTCTAGGAACTGTGGGGACATCCCAGTCCTCCTGTGAGCCCTCTCCCACATCTGTTTGGGCCCCTGAGTGGGTTGCTGGGATGCCTCAACTTCTGCTTGGACCTTATCCATTCCTCTTATCAGATAACCCAAAGTCCCTTTGTCTTCTCAGGGGAGTGGCTGGTGCCAAAGGGATTGTCCGAGTACACGTTCCATTTTCACTTCACAATCTTTCCCAGATTGAAAAGCACCTTGGGGTCCTTCTCTGCTGACTCTTCTACTTATATTAAGGAATTCCGGTATCTCTCCCAGACTTAGGATCTTACCTGCCATGACGTCTATGTTGTTCTCTCCTCCACCCTTACCCCCGATGAGTGAGGCTGCATCCAGCAGGCCACATGAGATCATGCTGATCAAATTTGTTTAACAGATATGACTCCCCCCACAGGTGAAGCAGCCGTTCCCTCTACCACGCGGCCTGCACAGTGGTTTCATTAATGAGGTTCTAGGCATAAAGTTAGTTAGAAGAGATCAAAATAAAACACACAGACTCAGTTACCTTATTTATATTGCTAGGTCCGAGATGGCTCCCCTCTCTGGTTCCCTCCTCTAACCGCCCAGCAGGGCACCAAGGATTACTCAGGGCTAGCAGGAGAGAGAGAGAGAGAACACGCCGGGGAGTAGCCTTTTATTTGGGGAACAAGAGATTCAGGGGAGAATTCCATCCAATGAAGGTTGAGGGGGGCTGCACTCCAAGGTCAGGGTCAGTGATTGGGTCCCCGGGGTCAGTGGTCAGGCACACCCCCACACGGATGGGCTCTCTCATCAGGAAAGGGTCGGGAAAGCTTCTACAGAGCCAAAGCGCCTCAGGCCCTTAACGGGAGTCACCCAATCACGTGTTAGAATGGCTTCCCACATATTCCCCCTTTCTTTTCTTAACAATGAGGCCACGGTTCACTCTCTGGAGTTCCTGGATTCTTGATTGGAAGACTCGCCATCCTATAGTTACAATACAAAAGAGAATTAACAGCAAAGAGAATAATCCAATAATGTACCAGGCCGAGTGTTTAAGAATATTTCCAGGGTTGAATCCATTTAACTCCTTCAATATTTGGTTAGCCAAAGAAGAAGGATTCGAAAAATCAGCTCTATTATTTTGAATGTCTTGGATATGGTGATGAAGTTCCAGAATATCCAAGCTATTATTACTATTTTGCCAAATACCTAATAAATGGTTTTTAACCTTCTCCCAATCCCGGAGAGAAGCATTGTACTTGGCAGCTGTAACACATACATACTTATAATTAGCATGGCATTTAAGCCTTTCCTTAAATTTTAAGGCTGAAAGTTAATTACCTATGTATATAACAGTAGCCTCTAAGGCGTTTAATTTAGTTTCAATCCTTTCATCAATATTTACTTGATTACGCAGAGCCTTGGAAGTATTTTGAGCTAAATTATTAAGAAATTTTGCATGCTGAATATTCTGAGACAATGTCAGAGATGCAGAGACAGTTGAGGCAATAAATGAGACCAGTGCTAAGACACCAACAATTATGACACCAATAGCATGTTTAGGTCTTGTTAGCTGGGCATGAATTTGCTGCAAGACTTGTAAACCAGCATCAGCATACCATGGCTCTGAAATATTAGCAGGTAATAAAACGAAAGAGGGCTGATGAAGTATCAGCACTCCTTTTCCTCTATTATACCTAGTAATACAATTGGTTAGGTTGCACTTATTACAAGTAACAAAATATCTATCATCTATCCATTTAACTTTTACATTTCCAATGATTAAAACATAAGGAGATTGGACACAGGCTCTTAAGCCATAGCAAGATCCCTCTTTACAGTTCTTACTGACAAATTTTGGTAAAGGTTTATCTGTAAAATGTAAATACTCTGAGGCAGCAATTAAACGCCAAATATCTCTTTGAACACCTCCTTCACTATAAGTCAAAATATTACTAACAAATCCTGCAGGTGTCATAGCAGAATTTCTTCGTAATTGTCTCTTATCAATTTTTGGAGACCAGTCTAAAATATACCCACTATCTTTAGACACCTTATGTTGTACAGGAAAGGTATTTACACAATCCATCCATTTAGGAAAGGTGCCGATCTCAATTATAGAACTATTTGGACAGTGGGGTATCTGTGGAGGTTTTGCAGAAATGACTGTCTTGTTATGGGAAAGTCCCATCTTAATTACTGATCTAGTATTAGGTTTTAAGTCCCCATAAATAGAATTATTTGTCAGTCTAGGTTTACCGATTGCTGTCTTTTCTTCGAATGATACTTTCAGACAGCCAGCATGTTTATCATGTGACCAACACAAAGGTAATTGGGCACTGTAGCCAGAATAATTAAATCTAGTCACATGATTGGGAGTAATATGAGTATCTGAAAATCCTCCCATCATGAATGAGTCATTAGTAAATACTGGAATAGATTCTCCAGTCCACACAGCTGGGTGTACCAGGGGTGGATCTGGGAAATATGTCCAATAAGTGTCTATTTGATTCCCTTTTACCTGACAGCCCAGTAGGGCAATTACTGTTGCTACCATCATCACTGGGGTCCTGCTCTTTCCTAGGCGTCGAAGTATTCGGGAAGCCTGGGTTGTTAGCTTCTTCACATCTTTCCACGAAATCAGCTTTTCGGCTGGTTCAATCTGGTCTTTCTTCATCTTCTTCCGATATCTCCTCCTTCTGGGTTGTGGCTCCTCCAGGTCGATCCTCAGTCGCTTGAATCTGGGTTCTATCTCCTCCATGTCTGATAGCACGTTCAGGCACCCAAATAGGATGGAAAGCACCTTCTGGGAAGATACAAGCATGACCTCGGCCCCATGTTATTAACGGGTCCAGACCCTTCCACTGACCAGTTTGTAAATCTTTCCACAGAACTCTGCCTAAGGGGCCTGTTACTGAAGGAGACATTTGTCTCTCAGCAGCAGTGTGACCTTCTGAGTCACAGTTTAAAAAATTTAAAACAAACAAGGCATGATTAAGGCTATTTTGGGGAGTCACAATCCTATTCCCCCCTTTTAATTTTTGTAATTGAAGCTTAATAGATAAATGAGCTTGTTCCACAATGGCTTGACCTTGGGGGTTATAAGGAATTCCTGTTTTATGATTAATTTTAAACTCTTGGCAAAATTGTTGAAAAGAAGAGCTTACATAAGCTGGAGCATTATCTGTTTTAATCTGCATAGGGCACCCTAAAATGGAAAAAGCTGCTAAGCAATGAGAAATTACATGTTGAGTATTTTCCTTAGTACGTGCTGTGGCAAAAATAAATCTAGAATAAGTGTCCACTATAACATGCACATAACATTGCTTACCAAATTGAGGAATATGAGTTACATCCATTTGCCATATTTGATTTGGTTTAAATCCATGGGGATTTACCCCTGATGGCAGAGATGGAGTATGAATAACACACTTAGGGCATTGGCTTACAATCTGACGAGCTTGTTCTCTGGTAATATTAAATTTTTTACGTAAGCTAGAAGCATTTTGATGATGCAAGGAATGGGAAGCTAGTGCACCATCATACGAAGACATCTGTTGACAAAAAGCTACTAACTTATCAATTTTGTCATTACCTGAAACTAGAGGTCCAGGAAGATTAGTATGGGCACGGATGTGTCCTATGAAACATGGGTACTTTTGCATTAGCACTGCCTTCTGTAAATTATGAAATAATTCAAATAACTCCTGTGATGAAGTAAACCCAATAACTGAGGTTTCAATATTTTTCGTAACTCCGACTGCATATAAGCTGTCAGAATAGATATTAATAGGCTCATTTGAAAAGTAATCTAAGGCACAAATCAGAGCTTGAAGCTCTGCTCTTTGGGCATAAGTATAAGAAGTTTGTATTACCTCTGTGTGAACATGGCTGAAGAAACCTGCCTTACCGGAGTTGGAACCATCCGTGAACACCGATAAAGCTTTCTCTATTGGATAAGCTTGTACAATCTTTGGAAAGATAAGTGACGTTAATGATGTAAATTGTACAGTCTTATCACGAGGATAATGGCTATCTATCTGTCCAGGAAAATCTGCAAAAGCTATCTGCCATGAGCTAGAAGTTTGAAAAAGCCAATTAGTCTGTTGAACAGAAAATGGAATAATTATGATATCAGGCTCAGATCCAATTAATTGTAAAATCCTAGTTCTACCTTTAATTACTAATTGAGCTATAGAATCATGAAAAGGAATTAATGCTTTTTGAGGGGAGTGGGATAAATAAATCCACTCAATAACTCCTAATCTTTGCCATATGGCTCCTGTTGGGGTATGCTCAGTTGGAAATATTAATAAATACACTATTTCTTTAGGATCTATTCTAGTAAGCTGTGCATTTTTAATTGCAATTTCAACTTTTCTTAAGGCTGTTTTAGCTTCCAAGGTTAGTTGACATGGAGAGGTTGGAGAAGGATTTCCTTGTAATATCTGAAATAAAGGACTTAACTCAGAAGTAGTTAGTTTTAAGGATGGCCTTAGCCAGTTAATATCTCCTAATAGTTTTTGAAAGACATTAAGGGTACGTAACTCTTTAACTCTTATCTGAAGATTTTGAGGACAGATTGTATGTCCTTGAATTATCTGACCTAGATATTGAAAAGGAGATACCTTTTGAATTTTTTGAGGAGCTATACATAAACCCATTGCTGTAAGTGAAGTCTCTAACTGAGTAAAAATTTCTGAAAGTACCTCTGGATTAGCATGAGCTAATAATATATCATCCATAAAATGAATAATATATGCATCAGGAAAACTATTTCTAATGGGATTTATCGCCTGGTCAACATATTTTTGGCACAGTGTAGGACTATTACGTATTTCCTGGGGAAGTACCGTCCAGCAATATCTTTTAACAGGTTCCTTAAAATTAATTGCTGGGACAGTGAAAGCAAATCTTTCACAATCTTCAGGATGTAACCTTATAGAGAAAAAGCAGTCTTTTAAATCTATTACTATCAAGATATAATCTAAAGGAATGGCTGTGCGGGAGGGAAGTCCTGGCTGTAATGATCCCATAGGCTGAATTGCATGATTATTGCCCTTAAATCCTGTAGTAATCTCCAATTTCCTGACTTTTTCTTAATAACAAAACTAAGTGTGTTCCAAGGACTAAGCGTTGGTTCAATATGACTAGCCTGAAGTTGTTCCTCAACTAATCTATGGATTATTTTAAGCTTTTCCCCTGAGATGGGCCACTGAGAAATCCATATAGGCTCCTCTGTGAGCCACGTGATTTTTTCAGCTGTCTTAGGGATCGGGGAAGTACTCAGGGCCCCTAGTAAAAATTTTGGTTTGGAGCATTTACTAATCTTTGTCGTGGAGATTGGCTTGTAAACAGATACTCTTCCTGAAGGGTCTCCTTATCATCTCCAGGAAAATACCTCTGATTAATTTCCTCAATTGACCTTATAGAATTTGGAGTAACTAATAACAATCCCATTTTGGCTAAAATATCTCTTCCCCACAGGTTAGCTGGTAAAGACTCTAACACATAAGGCTTAAATACTCCACTGTTCCCATCGGAATCTTCCCAACAGAGATAGTTGGCACTTTGAGCAGGCTGTGAAACCTGTCTTATTCCCTCTAGGTTAGCTGGTGCTACATGTAAAGGCCAGTTCCTAGGCCAAAACCTACTGGACAATACCGAGATATCAGCCCCTGTGTCTATTATACCTAGGAAATTTTTATTATTAATTCTAAGTTTTAATAAAGGGCGTTCTTGCCGTACTAACTGGGACCAGTATACTCTGTCCGGCAGTTTAGAAACTGAATGTACTGGCAGGTGCTTTTCTGAGACACAAGGCAATAATATTAATTGAGCAAAAATATCCTTTGGGGTGAGCCTTAGGGCATAATTGGATTTTACAGTAACATATAACTGTCCTTTAAATTCTGAATCTATCACACCAGGTATTACCTCAATGGTTCCCTTTAATTCATTACGTCCCAAATTCAAACCTACAGTATTATCAGGAAGCGGCCCAAAAATCCCAGTAGGGATTTGTTCTGGCCCTGTTTTAGGATCTAATTCAACTGTCTTTGAAGGTCCTAAAAAAACTGTCTGTGATCTCTGTCCCTGTCCCGGTAAAAATCGCGGACTGTCCTGGTCAGCGCCAGTGACGTCACACTCTGCGACCTCGCTTGGAATTCCCCGTATTGTTGCTCGGCTCCCGCTAGGAGGAAATGATGGTGGCGAGAAGGCGGGCTGATCTGCGCCATCTGAATCCTCTGCGTGGGGCTGCGAGTTTAAGTTCACATTTTTAACCTTTGGCTTGGCCCCTAGTGCCTTTGTTTTTAAACAGCTTAAGGGAAAGGTAATTAACTTAGCCTCAGGCTGATTCTCCATTTGAATAGACCTAATAGCTCCTTGAATGCCTTTTAAAAGGTTCTCAGGGGGCCACGAACTTTGGCCCATATATTCAAAAAGACAAACTTCTAGGGCCGTCCAAGTTTTCTGTATATTTTCTATGCCTCCAGGTAGTTCATTAGAAAGACAGACTCTCTGTAACTTCCTTCCTAATTTCTCCCAAGTAAGTAAATTTGGAGACTCTTGGTCACAAAACCAAGGACAATATTCACCTACAATCTTTAAGAATTGTAATAACTGAGTTTTCTTTATCTGTTTTCCTTTCTGATTAATTATACTGTCTAAAATAGTCAGATATATTTTTTTATCCATAGAAGTTGAATTTCCCAACCAAACCCAACTGGGACTATCAAGATGGCCAACAAGAAGGTTGCCATCATTGTGCTCCCATGGTCCAATACCTTATAGCAGGCATGCAGGTGGTTTCCAATAAGGGGGTTAACTTTAATAAGCTGAGAGAAATCACCCAGAATCCAGATGAAAATCCAGGCTTATTTCTCAACCGCCTTAAAGATGCCCTCACCAAATACACTAAGCTGGATGCTGAGTCTCCCACCAGGGCTACAACCCATTGCATTACTCCATCGACCCATGATATTAGAAAAAGCTCAAATGAGCTAAGGAGGGCCCTCAGATCCCTATCCAAGACCTGATGAAAATGGCCTTTAAAGTTTATAACGCCCAAGAGGAGTCAGCTGAACTAGCCAGGCAGGCTCAATTACAGAAAAAGGTAACACTGCAAACCCAGGCCTTGGCAGCAGCCCTGAGACCTACAGCTCAAACAAGAGCTTCCCAGGGATCCAGAATTCCTCTCCTCCAGGGGCTTGCTTCAAATGTGGATGTGAAGGTCACTGGGGCTCATCAATGTCCAAACCCATGGCCTCCTTCCAGGCTGTGCCCCTCCTGTTAGCAGACGGGACACTGGAAGAGCGACTGCCCCATGGCTGGCCCTTCTTTGGTGCCTCCACGCAGGGGTATGGTCAGCCAGGCAGTCCCTTCACTTGAACTATTGGGGTTCACAGAAGACTGAAGAAGCCCAAACTCAGGACCCCCATCACCCTTGCCGAGCCCAGGGTAATGCTCCAGGTAGTGGGTAAGTTCATAACCTTCCTTGTGGACACAGGAGCTACCTGTTCAGTCTTGCCTGCTCACTCTGGGCCTCTGTTTCCTTCCCAGGCCTCAGTTATGGGGATTGATGGCAAACCTTCCTCCCCAAACTGAACTGCTAAGCAGGCCTGTGCCCTGGAGGGACACCCATTCACACTCTTTTTCTGGTCAATCCATCCTGTCCGGTTCCTCTCCTAGGCAGAAATGTTCTCCAACTAAACCCCAAGAATACTACTGTGGGAGGCCATCCTCACACGTGATTTGAGTTACCTCCCTGGCTGGGTGAGAGGTGCTTAGACACAGCTGTGTCAGAGCCTTCCCCACCCTTCTCCAGGTCCGGGGCTTGTCTGTGCAGAGGCGTGTCTGGCCACTGCCCTGAAGACCCAATCATTGCCCCTGACCTTGGGATACTGTCCCCCTTAATCTTCATTGGATGGGATTTTCCCCGGAAGTTTTTGTTCCCCAATAAAAGCCCACTCCCTGGCATGTTCTCCCTCTCTCGCTAGTCTCTTCTGTAAACCTCGCCACCACATTAGGTGGCTGGAGGCGGGAGCTAGGAGAAGCCGTCTCACCTCTGGTATTAAAGGTAATGAGAGTCTTGTATCTTTAATTTTAAACTCCCTAGCAATTACTTATGAACCGACCTTCTTTCATGAAGCCAGCACTGGTCGCATGGCAGATACTACCACCCATCTTCTGCTCTAATCCTTACTCTCTCTAATAACCTTACTGTAACCACTGTCCCATTGCCCCCTGACCTAGTTACCTCTATCCCAGCACAACCACAAACCAGGTCTTTCTCCAAAGTGGTCATAGCCTCCCACCACAAGCCAGTTCGTATCCAGCTGAAACCCCAAACTAAATTTCCTTCTTGTTCCCAATTTTCCATCTCCAAAACTCATAGGGAGGGACTTAAACCCATCATAGACCAGTTACTTGCCCAGGGACTCCTAATCCTTACTGACTTCCCCTGCAACACTCCCATATCACTGGTACACAAACCCTCAGGTGCCTATCACTTAGTACAGGACCTCCGCCTAATAAACAAGGCAGTTATTCCCATCCACCTGGTGGTTCCCAGCCCTTACACTCTTTTTTCCCATATCTCCCCTTTGACCACTCACTTTACTGTCCTGGATCTTAAAGCTGCCTTCTTTACAGTGCCCCTCCATCCTGACTCTTACTACCTCTTTGCCTTCACATGGGAAGACCCTACATCCCCTAGGTCTCAACAGCTGATATAGACAGTCCTACCCCAAGGCTTCAGGGACAGTTCCTACCTCTTTGGCAAGCCTTGGCACAGGATCTAACTGCTTGTGACTTGGGGGATAGCACTCTCTTACTGCTGACACAGTCGCCTCCATCCTCATTGAGCAGATCATTCCCAGGTTTGGACTTCCCACCTCTATCCACTCAGACAATGGTCCAGCCTTCACTTCTCAGGTTGTTCAACTAGTCTCCAAAGACCTCAACATCACTTGGAGGCTCCACATCCCCTACTGACCCCAATCCTCGGGTAAGGTTGACAGAGCTAACAGCATTCTCAAGGATCATCTTCTAAACTTGCTATTGAACTCAGGCTGTTCTGGCCCAATCTCCTGCCATTGGCCCTCACCTAAACTTGGGCAACCCCTAGAATCCCCTTCAGGCCTTAGCCCCTTTGAGCTTTGCTATGGGCGTCCTTTCTTAATCAACCAAAGCTTTCCTGTCATCCTCCTTCCCTTGTGTCCCACCTGCCCTATCTCATACTTCTACACAAACTCCTAAGGGAACATGCAGATTGGTGTCTTCCTGCACCATCTGTTACCTCTATCCCAGCACAACCAGGAAATGAACCCGACCCTCTTCAACCAGGTGACGCAGTCTTACTTCAACAGCTGCATCCTCAATCATTGGAACCTCACTGGACAGGACCCCACATAGTCATACTTACTACCCCAACGGCAGCCAAGCTCTTGGGCCACTCCTCCTGGTACCATGTCTCCCACCTTAGAAAACACCTGTTCCAAATGTCCAGTCCTGGACTTCCACCATGCTGGGGCCCACCAAACTCAAGATTTCTAGCCAAACTCTCCTTCTATTACTAATCATTAATCTCTCTCAAGTTTCTATCTCAACCCATAGATGGCACTTCTACATCCAAGCAACACGGCAGCAGGATGTCACCAGCTGTTCTCAGTTTATGGGTCAAGGTGATTGCCCTTCCCCTGGCTGCAATCTGGTGGTCACCCCTCATATTGCTGGATTCAACCAGGCCACCTCGTCCCATTTATGTGCAGCAATGCTATGCTTCCTAGCAAACCAAACTGAGGAATCCTGTAAGCACTGGCCTGACACTTATGGTGGGAGCCCTTATAATTCATGCAAGAAACGCTTCCTAGATAAGCCTGGCTAAGAGAATCAAGCATACACCAAATTAACTATTTGGGACCCATGGGACCCGAAATGGGCTTCTGGTGTTGATGGTAAATTTTATTCGTGGGGTTTTGCCAAACACCCCTCAGCCTCTATAAGAACATGGAGAACTTATATACAAGTGTTCCCTCAAATTCACAAAACCATCCAGGAGCAAGAGAGGAAACTCCAACACCATCTGGATGCAGTTGCCCATCCTAGAGCTGACCCTTTCTCATGGGTGGCCCTAATATGTCAGGGCCTTCAGCTTCTCAATTTGTCCAAAGTGAATAACATTTCAGACTGTTTCTTCTGCACAGGTTTGGATTGTACTCCGTTAATTGTGATTCCCATTGAGGAAGTACTTTTTTTTTTTTTTTTTTTTTTTGGTAACTCATCAGGGAATTTCCTTGCTGCTACACTTCCTCTGGTTCAGAACCCTGATCGATTGTTTGAATTTCTTCCCCATTCTTTGCTCTGCCGGGGTCCTTTTTCTGGTGCAATGGTACTCTAACAAAAATCTAAGCCTCAACATGCCCTTTGCTTTCGGTGTTCCTTCCACTTGGGTCCCTCAACTAACACTGTGCAGTGAGGCTGAATTAACATGGCTTGTTACCACCTCCCTTTCCAGGACAAGAAGGGCCATCTTTCTACCAGTAGTAGTTGGACTTTCCCCGCCCTCCTCCCTTGCTGCCTCTGGACTCGGGGCAGGAGGACTTGGTTATGCAGTAGCCACTACTCAGAAGCTTGAACAACAACTTCAGGAAGCAGTAGAGGCATCGGCCACCTCTCTAGCTTCCCTACAAAGGCAAATAACATCTCTTGCTCAAGTTTCATTACAGAACCATGGATCTCTAGATCTCCTGACAGCAGACAAGGGAGGAACCTGTCTATTCCTGAAAGAAGAATGCTGCTACTATATCAATGAAACTGGATTGGTTGAAGAGAATGTTGACACCCTCCGTCGATTGGGTGAAAGGCGTAAACAGCAACCATCAAATGACCCTTGGCCAGGCTGGCCAAACTCAACCCTCATTGTGTGGCTGACTCTCTTTTCACTCCTATATTAGTCATAGGACTTCTATTAGTCATTGCTCCCTGCCTCCCCAGGTTCACCTGAAAGCGCATGAGTGAAATCACCAGAGTGACCTACAACCAGATGCTCCAACATCCCTACAGTCACCTCCCCACCGAACCCAACACCCGAGCCACCCCCTTCCCCCCAGTGCTCCTAAGCCAACAGGAAGTAGCCAGATGAAATTCCCTGCCCTATATCGTCAAAAAGGCCAGGATGTCAGGTCAGTGGCGGCGGTGACTTAGGACAAAGCAGCCCATGCAATCAGGTGTGTCGGAAATGCCTGTCAATCAACAGGATCTCCTGACTAACACCTGTCAATCAGCAGGACCCCCTGGCCAATCCTGGAGTTTAGCTCCCCCAACTAAGTCCAGTGGGGCAAGGGACTCTAAAAACATCTTTTCCTGTCCCAAGCCCTTCCCTTCCTGCCTAAGCACCATTAAATTCCAGTCTGGTCGAGCTCCCACGTGGTTTCTCCTCAGACTCTTCTCCTGTCCACTCTGTTGGTCTGATCGATTTCCGCGCAGGAGTGAGTCTCAAATAAAGCCTCTTTAGAGGTCTTTTTAAATCTGTCTCTTTTGGTCACCCCCCTTTGCCTGATCTCACATATATGTCCATAGAGATAGTGAGGCTGATCCAGAAAGGAAAGAGAGGTGGGGCACAGCAACGGCCAACTTATTGCCCTATGTTGTCCACGGACGCTTTCACCTCCCATTGATTGGATCAAGAAAAAAAATACTATGTCTTCTCCTGGTAGATGATTCAGTGGGTGTTCAAGGTTGAAAATAGTTATATACTAAGAGCTGCAGATCTAAGAGAAGAGGAGCCTATATAGGGGAAGAGGGTAGTAGGGTACATACAAAACAGGCCTTCAGCAACTTTAAGGATCACCAGGGAGAAACAAGCACAGCATATGGTTCATTAATTTTCCCTTTTCTTTTTTTTTTTCTTTTGGTACTGGGGATCTTACCCAGGGGAACTTTACCGCTGTGCTACATCCCCAGGGCTCCCCTCTTCTATTTGTGAGACAGGGTCTCACAAATTCGCTAAGCCTGGCCTTGAACTCTCAATCCTCCTGTCTCAGCCTCCAGAGTCACTGGGATTACAGGCATGTGCTACCGTGCCCTGGTAATATGTCCTTTTAACTTTCTATTTTAAAATGTCAAATTTAGGGGCTGGGGTTGTGGCTCAGTGGTAGAGCCTAGCATGTGTGAGGCACTGGGTTCGATTCTCAGCACTGCATATAAAATAAAATAAATAAAAGGTCCATCAACAACTAAAAAAAAATAAATAAATGTTAAACTCAGGGAGTTACATGAAATAGTACAAAGCTAATAACCATCCCACAAATTTGCAAATTGTCTGTGGCTGTGAATACCTGTTTTTTAATGTCTCTCCCACCCTTTTTTGGTACCAGGGATTGAACTCAGGGGTGCTTAGCCACTGAGCCACTTTATTTCAAGACAGGGTATTGCTACCTTTCTTGAGGGCCTCACCAAGATGCTGAGGCTGACTGAACTCATGATGTTCCTGCTTCAACCTCCAGACTTGCAGGGATCACAGGCATGCACCACCATGCCTGGCTTTGACCCATTTTTATTTTTATTTTTGTTGGTCCTGGGGATTGAATCCAGGGATGCTGTACCATTGGGCTACACCCCCAGTCCTTTTTATTTTAAGACAGTGTCTCAGTGAATTGCTGAAGCTAGTCTTGAATTTGCAATCCTTCTGTCTCTGTTTCCCAAGTTGCTGGGGTTATAGGCTTGCACAATCACATCCAGCTCTATTTTATAGGCTTAATATAAGCTCTTTCTCTCTGTGTGCACACATAAAGACACACACACATACACACACATGGTTTTTCCAGAATTATTTGAGGGTAAGTTGCATATATCATGGCCCTTTATCCCTAACTTCAGTGTGAGGAATGAGAAGTCTTACACAACCATAGCATAACCACCACTATTTACACTATTTTACATTAATGACAATAGTTTTATCTAATTCACTGTTCATGCTCCAATTTTGTCAGCTGACCCAATAATGTCCTCTATTATTTTTAAATTTTTCTTGGTAAGGGAGTTTGAAAGAGGCACTTAACCACTGAGTCACATCCCCAGCCCTTTTTAATATTTTATTTAGAGACAGGCTTTTCCTGAGTTGCTTGGGCCTCACTATGTAGCAGAAGCTGGCTTTGAACTCATCATCCTCCTGCCTCAGCCTCCCGAGGAGCTGGGATTACAGGAATGTGCCACCATGCTCAAGTCAATAATGTCCTTAAAGCCATGTTTTCTCCTCTAGTACAAAAACCCGTCTGGTATCATTTAGTTGTCATGTAAATAAGCATTACTTCAACTTGTCATAGGTCTTTATAGGTCTTCAGTCCCTCTCCTGGAGGGTCCTAAGCCAGTGGAGAAAATTAAAATCTGAAATAATTAGTGAAAAATAAGAAGCAGAGTCAGAATTATAGCTTCAAGGGAGCTTGGAGTGCCTGCTAGGTCCATCCCACACAGGAACTGGAGTTGAACAACTAGAAAATAGCTCCCATGGTACATCAAAGGCAGGGATAAGATTTCAGGGGTGGGTCTTGCTTCATGATGTCTTGCAGGATGATTGGCATCTTGGCAGGTTACACCCATCTCTGAGAGGCTGTGTGGCTACAGCAGGTCACCATCTCCCGTGCTGTGGGGGGACCTGCAGAGCTGAATAGTTTTCTCATGTGTCTGGGATATCTTACCCAGTGGGATTGCCACAGGAAGTTTCCAAATACCAGATTTTCCTATTCAAGGGTTACAACACTGGTGTGGTCCACACATAGCCCACAGATGGCTCTCCACAATTTAATGTGGAACATTTCCATAGTCAATTTTTTCTCCTTTATGACATGGACATACTTGAAGAATACAGTCTCTCTACTTATTTCTTTTCTTTTCTTTTCTTTTCCCTCCCTCCCTCCCTCCCTCTCTCTCTCTCTCTCTCTCTCTCTCTCTCTCTCTCTCTCTCTCTCTCTTCTTTCTTTCTTTCTTTCGTACTGGGAATTGAACTCAGGGTGCTTTACCACTGAGTTACATCCCCAACCCTTTGTACTTTTTATTTTGAGTCAGGGTTTCACTAAGTTGCTTAGGGCCTTGCTAAGTTGCTGAGGCTGGCCTCAAACTTGCAATCCTCCTGCCTCAGCCTCCCAAATAGTTGATAGGCATGCATCACCACACCTGGCTCTTCTCTTTTAGTATAGGCACTCACAGATATAAATTTTCCTCTAGGCAGTGCTTTTACTTCATCTGTTGAGCTTTTTGACATATTGTATTTTTTCACTAATCTCCAAGTATTTTCCAATTTCTTTTGTGTTTTATTTTTCAACTCATTAATTAATTAGGAATATGTTGCTAAATTCACCAATCTGGGAGTTTTATGAATAATTTTACTCCATTGTTTTCAGAAACATACTTTTAATATTTTGTGATTTTAATCATTTTATTGAGACTTGTTTTACAGTCAAACATCTAGTCTCTTTTGAGTGAATGTTTCATGTATATTTGAGAATAATGTTTTGTGTTGTTGGGTAGAGTATTCTATAGATGTCTATTTAGTTGAATTATAGTATTATTCAAATTTTTTGATGATCTTATGTCAGTTGTTTAATCCATTATTAAAATCAGAGTACAGAGCATTTAATTTCAATAATATTCAAATTAATATTCTCTAATTATTTTTGAATTGTCTATTTCTTCCTTAAATTCTCTTTTTTGCTCCATGTACTTTTGAGTTTTGTTCCTGGATGTTATCATGACATTTGAATAAAAAAAATGGATAAGGATAAAAGGCAAACTCTGAGAAAATACTGGATCTTTAAGGTATGTTACAAATCCTTGGGTATAAACTTTAGTGATTGCTATATGTTCTTGATGAATTGATCCTTTTGTCATAATAAAATGACTTTCCTTGTCTTTAGAACAATTTTTATCTTTAATACTAGTTTAACTAACCGTAGTGCCAACACCTCAGGTTTATTTTGATTACTTCTTACATAGTTTATCTTTTTCCATCCTTTACTATCAATCTATTGGTGTATTTGAATATAAACTATTTTTTTTTGTAAATAGCATATGGATAAATCATTTTTTAAAAATCCATTTTGTCAATCTCTGTCTTTTAATTAAAATGTTTAATCCATTTATATTTAATGTAATTCCTGACAAGGTAGACTGTGTTTGACATTTTTCTATTTGTTTTCTGTCTATATATATATTTTGTGTTCTTCTATTCCCCCATTACTGCACTTTTAATGTTAAATAATTTCTAGTGTACTGTTTAAATTCCCTAGTCATTTCTTTACTTATTTTGTAATGCTAGGGAATCTAATCCAGGATCTCATATGTGCGAGGCAGGTGCTTTACCACTGAGCTATACCCCAACACTACTCTATTTTTAAAAGTTATTTTCTTAGTAGTTGGTTAAGAGATGACAGTTATTTTAATTTCAATGGTATTCTAACACTTTGCTCTGATATAAATTGTTTACATTTTCTTCAATTATTAAAGTGATTGCAATCTTTCCTTTTAATGTTAATGTGGTTAGTTACTTAAATAATGTCTTATGATAGTACAAGGTTAGACCATCTTTACACTGTTAGGATAAATTTTATGGCACATTTTATAATGTTAAATCCAATTTAGCACTATTTTATTTAGGATTTATTTCTGTTTGTAAGAGAGATTAATCTATAATATATAGTAGAATCCCAAGAAAAATAACCATATTCTGGAGACCTGAATTCAGAGAAGATTGTATTCTTGGCATTGCCTGAATCTACAGGGATTTGGCTAAACGTTTGAAATGGTTCCTATAAGGAAATAAGCGTATTAACTAATAGAGGATACACATGGAGAATAGTTAGGATTAGGATTAGGGGAACTGTGCAGACCTAAAAAAGAATGGTTTAAATAAGATAAATGTTTATTATTCTCTCAATTAAAAGAAGATAAGTCATAATCCCAGGGACTCAGGTGGCAGAGGCAGGAGGATTGGGAGTTCAACCAACCTCAACAACGTAAGGAGGCTCTAAAAACTTAGCAAGACCCCATCTCAAAATAAAACATTTAAAAAAGGGCTGGGGATGTGTGGAGAGCCACACTGAATGAGCGCGCCTTCCAGTCCTGATGCCTCGGGCTCTGACCAACCACTGCATTCATTATGGCTTGAGCAGAGATCCCCTCCTATAGTAAGGAGGTCTTCTTTATGGGCATAACCCTAGGGTTGAGTTTCTCTCACCTATTCCCTTGTATTCTACCCCTTCTGCCCTTTTATGGATAGAACTTTCTAGGAACAGTTTCTGTGGTGAGCCGTTTCTTCAGACCGGTCGCCATTACAAGATGGCGCCGGCCTCGTTGTGGTCTGTGACAAACAACTCCTTCTTTGGGAGAGTTGGCACTTGGTTCTTTGACACCCTATGAGAAAGCTCCACGTGGCAGCTTCACATTGGGTGTTCGGATACTTTATTAAGGCTGGGAGGGGCTTCCGGGAAAGAAAGAACTCTGCAGAGCCTGAATAAACAGCTGTAAGAAGATTCCCGGTGTTGCGTCTTCCTTGCGGGCAAGGGGGTCGCGACAAGTGGTGCCGAGACCCGGGAAAATCAAAACTTGCAAGTCGTCAGAGGTGGTGCACTGAACAGTCCCGGTAAGTGGGACCCCATAGTCCCGGTGAGTGGGACCCGACAGTCCCGTGGGTGGGACCCGATAGTCCCGGTGGGCGGGACCTGATAGTCCCGGTTAGTGGGACCCGCGACCAAAGCGGAATCAGCTCCTCTCCTAAGAAAGAGAGAGCCTCATATTTTATTGCAGCTGCACTGTGTACTTTCACTTTTGTTTTCTGTGTTTCTTTTGTTGCTGTGTCCTGTTTTATTTGGCTACTGTCTGAAAAGATCAGCACTCCAGGCGCTAGACACTCCCTTACTAGTTTTTCACACAAATATGTAACAAGGCCTCTGGCCTTGAGCTGGGCTTCACAGTGCTGAGTACATTTCTAAGATAAGGGAGTTACTAACTGGGCTCCATGGTAACAGCTGGCAGGAGGAGGAACTGGAAAGGGAGATAGAGGAACTGGAGGGTCGAATGAAGAAGTCAAGATTTAAAGCATCTACGGCCCCGATCCCTGTTGCACTCCCTCCTTATAACCCCGATTGGAACGAGGACAACCCCAGAAGGCAGGGGGGGTGTTCAGTGGCAGCCTAAGATATCCCAAACTTTTCCAGTAATTGAAAACCTGGATGCCGATGGACAGCCGGCCAGAGTGTATGTTTCTTTAGCCTTTAAGGACATTAAACAACTACAGGAGGCAATTACTAATTACAGACCCCATGCCCCCTTTACATTGACTCTCTTCGAGTTTTTCTCTGCCAATCAGCTGACACCTAGTGACTGGCAACAACTTTGCAGGGCTGTATTGTCCGGAGGGATTTTTTTTTGTTGTTGTTGTTGTTGTTGTTGTGGACAAGTGAAAATCAAGAGAGGTGTCGTGAGCTAGCCTGAGTCAATCAGGACGCCGGCTTCCCACAGTGTAACCTTGAAATTTTAACAGGCTCAGGACAATATGCTATCATAAATCAGCAAATTAATTATGGTCCTGGGGTCTATGCTCAGATAGCTACAGCAGCGAGCGTAATTCCAAGTTTGATGCTCAGGGACGCCCACTGCAGCCGGGAAACGGGAACAGGGGCCCACCCCGGGCCCCGGAAGCCAGAGTGTACGGGGCGGTCCAGAGACAGAACAAGCTGCTACCGCAGTAAGATCTTGGCCAGGCGGGGAAAAATGCAGACAAAATCAAACAAAATGCAATCGGCTAGGAAACCTTGGAGAACTTTTGCCCTGAAAATGGGCAGCGAACTCCATGTTGCTTGCATCACCATGGTAACCATGGGGTGCCTAGCCAGAAGAGCGGCTTCCTGGTCCCACCTCCCACACTTTTGGGGGCTGCCGATTGGTTCTTCCACAGTCACTCAGACAGGACTTCTAGTCCCGCCTTCCAGCCACTGACCTGTTTTGCTGTGTTTCAGATTTCTACCGGAGCTACTCAGAGCCTATATTTTTGAAACATGCCTGCCTATCAATGCTAACAAAAGATATCTTTTTCAGACAAAATTTAATTCCACAGCTTTCTATGTTACAGTCCTAAATTTAAGCTAGTTCCAAGTTAAATAACCTGACTTTTCTCTGTAGTTGTGTTACTAAATAATGTTCTATTGATGAGAGATATCAAATATGCTTCTTTATATTTTACTTTTAATTTTGGAAGTTATGAGGATGCATTTGCTTGCCACAGGAACAAGCCGGCAAGGTTCCTGTGATGACCAAAAAATCCTTATTCTAATTGCTAACTATAAAAATAAAAATGTATACTCAAGGATCTTATTTCAGTTACATCAAGTGACGTCACATAAAAGAGTGCACTCCTAGTTAAAAATAAATTAAAATGGATCCAAATATTTTAAGACCACGTGGTTACATAAAGTTAATACAATTATAAGTTAAGTTCTTATTCTTAATATATATTTTTTAGATATTTAAATAACCTATATTTGTTAATCTATAAATTAATTAGCACATGCCTAATTGATTAGTTAATATATATTTGCCTAATTGTTTTTCTTCAACAGGAAACCCATAATTTATGTTTTATATCTACATTTATCAGATACTCTGCCTTTTCAGTTACAGATATTTGAGATAAATGTGTTTACTATAAATTTGCTTTTAAGTGAAAATACAATCAAGTAGTTTCTAATTCTCAAGGTTACTGTTTAAACTTATAAGATGATAAATTATTATAATTATTTCTACAAAATATCTAAGGGTTTTAACTATATTTTCATTGATATTTCTTATCAAAGTATAATAATTTGTTTATAGATTCTAAGGTTTTCAGAAATTGTTCCAAAGTATATTTTTTTTTAAGAAAAAGGTGCTTCAACAAAGAAAAAGCACACATAGATCCTAAAAAGAAGAAAGAAATCATCTTTGGGTAAAACAAGGTCTTTATATTCATTTTCCAAAAAAAAAAAAAAAAAAAAAAAAAAAAAAAAAAGGGGGGGGTTTATATTGGTATCTAAACAGATGATGTAAAAAGTTAGAACAATTAAAAAAGAGATTTATATATACTAAACTGACTATAATTAATTTAAGGGTATTTCAGGTTATTTTCCTAATTTAACTATACTAATGTGAACAAAAATTTTGTCCATATTTTGATATGATAAACACCTATTAAAATGTAAGTTTATTTCTTTAAAGAAAGATCCTTATTGCCTAATAATTCTTACTGTTTAAGATAAAGATTAATTTTGGTAAATAAATTCACATTGTTGATTAAACATTAAGTATATTGAACTACTAACTTAAATCCCTGTATGACCTTTTGAGAGGAGACCCCTCACCCACCTCCCTGTAAAAACCTACTCCAAAAGCCTTGAAGGCACTCAGGTTAATAAAAACAGCCCCACAAAAGATACAGGTTACCCAGATAGATTATTCTATACCCCTATCATTTATAATCCTGCCATCAAAATTAACTCCTACTGGAGTGTTTTGGCAAACAGGTCCCATTTATTGGGTCCATCTACCCGCTTCTAACTCTCGGGTGATAACTCCCTTTTATGAACTAGTGATAAATCTGATCTGGAAAGCCAAATATTTGGGTGATGCACTGTTTGGAAAAACTTTTGACATTCTCATTCAGCCTTATACCCAGGATATGATTTTAAAATTACAACAAGAACATAATCTTTGGTGTCTCTTCCTTTGTAATTTCAAAGGTCAAATTGATGATCACTTCCCCCGACATAAACTTCTAGAAGGCCTTAAAAAAATGTTCTATTATTTTTCCTAAAATTATTAAAGGGGAACCTATCCCGGGAGCTCAGACTGTTTATACAGACGGAGCAAAAGGGGGATTTGCTGTTGTTTTTGATGGATCTCAAGTAATTCGACACCCTGTTCCTAAACTGTCTGCCCAAAGATCAGAAGTTGAGGCTCTAATTATGACTCTTAAACTTTACAATTCCACCCCACTTAATGTGTATACTGATAGTCTCTATGTTGCCAATTTAGCCTTAGTTATTGAAACAGCCCCTTATATTGGCAGGCAATCTACTATCATGGAACAATTACAAACAGTTCAACTTCTTGTTTGGGCTAGACGAGATCCTTTATTCATTGGACATATCCGAGGACATTCAGAGCTTCCTGGACCTCTGGCGGAAGGCAATGCTAAAGCAGATGCCTCCACTCACAATATGGGACCGCTTTTCGGTCTCCTCCTTATAGTTGCTGTAGGCCCCTGCCTTGTCAAGAGAATGACACAATTTATTAAAGACCAAATTAACATCCTGACTTCTAAGCCAATACAGGTCCATTATCAACGTCTACAAACCAAGGATGATCTTGCTGAAGTTTGTCTCCGACCGATTCGAAGATGATTTTTCTACAATGATCCCTGCTTCATGCCTTCCTCCTTTTACCCCCTTTTCCTTCTTTATTTTTATTATTCCTCTCCTCTGACTCTATGCCCTGTTGAACCGGAACCAATTAAAGACCCAATAATGACTGGCTGGATCACTACCACTAAACGCCTTGGCAACAACGAGCTGATCTTGTAGTACCCAGAGACGGGCAACTTTCACGCTTGCACTGCAACCTAAGACAGGGGAATGGGGCCTCCCCAGAGACGGGTAAGCACTGTAAGGGCAGTGAACGACCTAAGACAGGGGCTACTTGATTCCCTTTGACGTGCCACAAACAAAAGAGGGGGAACTGCTGGCACGGACTCCCCCCGGCCCCCAGGGCTTGGATCCAGCCCTGGTTTCTTGTTGTGCACGTCAAAGAGGCCAGCTCACAAGGCCTTGAGGCAGCTCACCAGGCCTTGAAAGATTTGTGGTGTCTGTTTTCATATTCAGCCTATAATGGTCATGTGGGAACGTCCTGACCTGCTTGGGTCTGATAAGGTTCCTGGTTGAAGGCTTAGTATGAGTCGACAAGGACCACCTGCCCCCCTCCGTCCTTGCTCCCGCCTACTGGTAACTTTCCATTCTATCTGCAAGAAATATATAAGTATGTGCTGAGCCATACTATGCAGCCACTTCTGCACAGTGGGATAGGACCTCTACTCTCGCCTGTGTTGTTTTTAGAAAACAAAAGGGGGAACTGTGGTGAGCCGTTTCTTCAGACCGGTCGCCATTACAAGATGGCGCCGGCCTCGTTGTGGTCTGTGACAAACAACTCCTTCTTTGGGAGAGTTGGCACTTGGTTCTTTGACACCCTATGAGAAAGCTCCACGTGGCAGCTTCACATTGGGTGTTCGGATACTTTATTAAGGCTGGGAGGGGCTTCCGGGAAAGAAAGAACTCTGCAGAGCCTGAATAAACAGCTGTAAGAAGATTCCCGGTGTTGCGTCTTCCTTGCGGGCAAGGGGGTCGCGACAAGTTTCCCCCCAATGAAAGCTCACTTCTGATCTCTCCCTCTCCCTTCCTCCTCCCTCTCCCTCTCCCCCGCAATCCCTGCATGGGCCTCTCCTGACTTTCTCTTGCTCACCCTTTTTGGGAACCTGAGGCCAAGAGCTGGGCAAGCCATCCTGAAGCTTGTGTAAAGGCAAATTGTGTCTGTGTTTTATTTTGTGTCCCTGCAAATTCACAGGAGTGATCTTAGGTCAGTTGCCAGTGCAGGTTGGGGGTGGCAGGCGGCAGGGATGTGGCTCAGTGGTTAAATGATCTTTAACAAAACAAAACAACAACAACAAAAGGTGAGTAATTTCAAGTTTACATGGGGATTCCTCAGACACCTCTCAGGCTCTAGGATGTCTGGAATAGCTCTAGGTTCTACCATCCTTAGGTTCTGGCCCTTGACTTCCAAGCTCTTGCAGCTGTGTGACATTTTTGTCTCAGACAGCAGGACGAGAAAGATACCTTCCCCTTCCTTTCCAGAGGGCTCCATACGGTTTCCATTTATATAGCATTGGCTAAAACTTGGTTGAATGGCTACACTAATGACGTAAAGAATGGGGGAAATACAGCTTTTAGATGAGTGGCAATGTGTCCAACTAAATATCAGAGCTTATTATTTTGAGAGAAAAAAAGAAAGATGAACATTTATTTGGTTGCAGACTAAGTGTTTCTGGCACCCAGGGAATGATTCAACCAAGCAAGAGGAGACATCTTTGCACTCAGATATAGAAGATAAAGGTGTGCATGTATGTAACACGTGTGCCTGGCAGTCAGGTGGAATGAGGAGACATCTAGCAACTTATATGCTTTCCCTTTTTGTCTGAGAAAAATGTCGTAATAAAATCTCCTCACATTTATTAAAAGTTTTAAGTGTTCAGAGATGAGTATCAAGGACGATCTTTAATCTGAAAGGAAATTCCCCAAGAAGATATTAATAGCTGAAATCTCTTAAAGTGGTAAGCTGTGATTAAACGATACTTTGCCTTCTTCCTTGTTAAGAATGTTATTGTGAAATATGATATGTCAAGAGCTTTGTAATGTTGTGAACAACCAATAAAAAAAATAAAATTAAAAAAAAAAGAAAAAAAAAAGTTTTAAGTGTTCTGTTTCTTGATCTGCACCTCAATTACAAAATTACAATCAATTTATCATGTACATTTGAATTAAGAATGACAATGATAAAAGACAGGCTCTGAGGAAATGTTGACTCTTAAGTGTTTTTTTTTTTTTTTCCAAATCCTTCTGTAAAGGTAAAATTTCTAAGCTGATTCTAAGCTGCAAAAGTCTGAGTTAAAGTGTAAAAGACTAGGGCATTGTAAAGCTTCTAGATTACAAGGCCTGGGCTAAAAGGTAAAAGCCTATTGTTACAATTCCTCTGCTATCCCCGGAACCTGTAAGTTGTTAGGACAATGCAGGAGCTGCTCAGTAAATATCTCCATTGATTCCCTGGTTGTTTAATAGCTAAGGGCTCCAGGTAACATGGCACGTACGCGTATAGGCCCCAGGACCAATCAGTTTGAATGTGTGCCCCACTTGGAAGTGACCAATCACCCCTGCCCAAACTGTTCCCTCCAATGAATGGACTAATCATGTCTCAGAGTTGTTGTTCAATTTCCCCGCGCCTCATGATGATTTGTTCTGATGTATGCAAAGCCCACCGCCCTCTCCAAAAAGTGTACTTAAGCTCTGCTTGACCTCTGCTCTGGGCTCTGGGCTGCTCTCCCTTCTTGAGTGAGCACAGAGTCCCAACGCGTTGGAATGGATCCCTAATAAAAATCCCCCTTGCCATTGCATGAAGCTAGTCTTGTGTGGTCTTTCCTTCTCCAATGTTTCGCCGGACCCTTACACTTCTTTGGTTTATCCATTTGAGCCACAACAATTTGAACCTGTTTTCTCTCCCATGTATGTGTGTGTGTGTGTGTGTGTGTGTATATATATATATATATATATTTAAATACAAGTGCACATATGTGTATAGCCAAGACACAGATATGTACACTTGTATTTAAATTTTATGTGCATGTGGTATAAGTTTATAGCACATATACAGGTATATATGTGCTAAAAGCTGGTCAGTAGTTTCACAGGCTTCCTCCTTTTTCTGAATGAGGGCCTTCAATTTTATGCATTTTGCATACAACCAGTTGACATAGGAGACAGAATTTCTGCTCCTTTGGATCCTGCCTCATCTTTTCAGATGCAAATACCTCTGCTTTGGCCAGAGGCTAATTGAAATTCTTTGCTCCTTCAAAGCTGATTTTAGAGTGGGGAATGGTCAACTCTAGTCTAGAGGATTAGGGAGAATCTTAGGTCCCCTCCATTCTAGGTGTTTCTCTGCTAGTGAGATTTTGCAGCTAATCTTCTCACTAGTTCTCCTAAGAAATAAACAGGCCTCAGTCACATTAGGAAGAGTGATTTCTCTCATTGCTATGAGTCTGACTTGTGAAGCTACTGAAGCCAGATTTAAAGATAGGTAGTTAGTGTAGTTAGGTAAATCAGGTCTAATATGGAATCTAATAAAGAAATTGGAGTCCATAAAAAAATGGAGTCCAGTTTAACCCCAGGGAAACCAGAACAGCACCTGGGAGACTGAAAAGTTAATGTTCCCAAGGCCTCTGCTCATCCCAAAGAACTGTTAATGAAACAGTTCCCAGAAAGACAGGGAGATGCTCATCAAATCACCCTGGGCCCTTCCTGCCCACACCACTCCTCCCCTGCCCCATCTGCCCAGTGTCTTCCACATTCTGACCTTGCCACCTGCATCCCCCACCACAGGCAGGATAGAGAGACAAGAGCCAAATAAAGGACAGGGATGTAGAAGAACAAAGAAGACCTTCCTATGGATTCCACCTTTCAGGTCCCCTTCTTCCTGTGGGGCAGGGGAGTCTTTTCTGCCATCCTTTAATGAAAGCTCTCACTTTCCACTCTCCACTGGCCTCCTGTGCTTCTTTGGTACTATCTATGCTTCAGCAACCGGGGAAGCAAGGACTGGCCACGGTAACTGGCGGTTTCACCACAACCTCAGGGTTATTATGCTAAGGAATATTTACTACTCTTTCCAGGGCACCTCCGGTATCTTCCTCTTTCCTTTTCCTTGAAGGTTTTTCCACACACAGTTCTCTGAACCATCTACTGCCTCTCAGTTTTCAATCTCTGATTCCCAAGGCAAAGCTCTCTCCAATCCTCAAAACTAGGTCCGATCCTTCTGCTTTACTTTCTCTCGGTCCTCAATAGTTCTGTGTGGTAGTTGTCATATTGACACACAGAGCTCTTGTCATGACGGACATTAAATCCATAGTTTTCCTTATGGTTCTCTGATGGTCATCTTAGCATGGGATGGCAAGAACTGTGCTGTCTCAGTGTTAAATCTAGAAAAGTGTTTGACTCATAGCAGTTGCTCAATAAATAAGTTTTATGGACAGTCTGAACTTGGTTCATTGGGAACTAACAACAAAGAAAAAAAAAATTTTTTTTCCCCATGCACGTGAGGACCAGTCAAAGCTGCCCTCCAACACTTAAGGATGTTTTAGACAAATCCTTTGGTTTCCTTTTTACCACTTCCAGTAATTTAACAGTACAGTTCAAGGTAAAACTCCCTGTGTGCCTCTTCCTGTCACTTGTCTCACAGTCTAAAGATCTGTAATAGGGAAGAGCATGTGGTTTGATTTTTCTCCTTCTGTTTTATCTCATCTAGTTACAGCTTCTCAAATGATATAGGGTGAGGGGCAAGGGTCAAACTCTGCCCGAGGTGGTTGTCTCTGTTTCTCTGGCTAATCCTGGTCCCCTGTGGATGGTTTCTATGACAGACAGCTAAGTCTCAGCAAATTTGTGGTACACAGGTCAGAGCACTTTAGGGACTTGCGTAAGGGTGGGGCTTTGCGGGGAGATCTCTGGCTTGGCCTCTCTGACCTTCCTCCCACTCACCTCCCACAGGTGACTTATCATACAGCTTCTTTAGACTGGGAATTTGCCCCCCTAGTAGCCAGAGTGACAAAACACCTGGAGCCTGAGTACCATATGCAGTGTCCACTGTGAAAACTCCTATACCCTTGCCCTGCTAAACCACGGGTGTGCGGGCTGTCCCCCATAACGGTCCAGTGTCACATTTCTACCTTACCAAAGATTGACCCATTCACAGATCCACTACCCAAGCAGGAAAAGAGGTACTGAGTCTCCTGTTCCTAGGCATACCTGGCACCTCTCAAATGGCGCTCTTGGAGGACCCTTTCCTGTGGCATTGATGTCAACTCCAGTGGCTGACTTTGATTCTATTTCCCTTCCTCTCCTCCCTCCCTAGTCCTCTGTTTATATAGCACGGGGGTGGAGCCGGGAAGCATGGGGCAGTAGAACCAGTCCAGTCACCTCCCACTAAGCCCTAGAGGTGATGCGGTCCCCAATGAACCTGCAGCTCTCTTTAGAACGTGAAGTCGCTTCATCTTAGCTTTAAATATGAGGCATTAGGAAAAGTCCCTCCCTGACTCCTATTACCACCACCTGCTGCGAGAACCAACCAGTGTGCTTCTTGTGTTGTCTGCTGCTTAGGAAGCCTCTGTCCAAGCCGGGCTCCAGGACACAGAGGTCAGGACGGGGAGGCACTTGCGGAGGAAAGCACATTTCTTATTTCACTAAGGGAGGAAAACCAAACCAAACCGAGGCACCCTTCACCAGGGTCTGTGCAGACCCCCCACGGGCAGATGTGACAGCAGAAGCAGAACTGAGGCCTGGGGAAAAGCAGAAGTGGTTAAAGACACATATCAACGGGATGGGGTGCCACAGGGGAATGGAAGTGTGAGAGCTAGGAAGACGATAGAAGATGAAGGAGACAGAAATCGGGTGGGAGAAAAGACAGTGGAGGAGAGAGGAGAAAAGACCAGTGGCTGGGGTTAGAGGGAAAGGGCTATAGCCTGCCCCATCGGAGCACAGGGGGAAGGGAAGAGCAGCGGGTGACGAGAATAAGGGCCCAGGGTTACCATTTGCCAGCTGGTGCAGGTGGGCGAATCTGTCCCCTCCCCCACCAGTCAGAGTTCTGAAGTTAGAGATGGGGGAGGGGGAGTGGAGGGGAGATGGGGGAGGGGAGTGGAGGGGAGATGGGGGAGGGGAGTGGAGGGGAGACGGGGAGGGGAACTGGAGGGGGAGGGGGAGTGGAAGGGAGATGGGGGAAGGGGAGAACACACCCCTCCAGGTGCAGGGGGGTCCCACTCTTTGTTTCCTTTTGATGGGTGCCTTATATAATAGCGTGACTTGTTGTTACTTATTCACACATGTGTGCAGCCTAACCATATAATTTGGTCAGTTTCATTTCCCGGGGACTGAACACAGCCCAAGAGCACCACTGGAGGTTGTTCCTTCTGTTCTTGGACAAGAAGTGAGGGTGAGTGGTAGAGCCTTTCTAAGGCTACTTTGGTGGCCTCACTCGCAGTTGTGTAGAATGAATCTCACCAAGGCCATTTGAAGTCCAAATCTCTCAGTGGAGAAGCCTGGAAAACTTCACCCCACTCCCAATACCCAGCCCTCTTTCATAAAGGACACATCAGGTAAAGCCTGACCCAGCAGAATAGAGCCTATTACATCAAGAGACTCTAAATCTTCTCATGAAGCAGTTCCCAGCCCAGGACTTTAGCCACTCGCATGGGTGGGCACTTGGTTACTGTGGAAGATGAATAACAACTCTTTGATCTGAGGGGTTCTGTCTAATTTATGTGTGCCCCTACCCGGTCCCATCACCAGAGCCCAATCCAAGCCATTCATTTGTGAAAAGCAAAGATATGAAACTAACTCTGTGCCAACTGTTGGGACAAGCTAGTTGCAAGGGGTACAGCTGGTGCATCCTGGACCTTAGGACCTGGGAGGGACAACTGAATATTTTAACCTGAGAAGGATGTTGTGGTGGCCAGGAGCAGAGCAGGGCCGAGAGTGGAAGAGAGAACCACAATCCATGAAGAGGATTAAACCATGAAGCTAAAGGTCAGAACAGTAGGGATGCTTAGAGACATCTTGGGCTTTGCAGTTCAAAAAGTGACCCACAGACAGCAGTATCTCCTGGATTCTTGTAAGAATGCAGAATCTCAAGCCCCATCCCAGACCTGGTGATGCAGATTTTGCATTTTGAGAAGATCCTTAGGTGATTTTTTGGTAAGTTAAAGTTTGAGAAGCACCCATGTAATCCAAATGACATGAATGTTCTCCAGGGGAGCCAGCAGAGGGCAGTGCTGCGGAGCTTGTCAGAACCAGCAGAGGAACAGTGTGAAGCAGTTTGTCCTAAGCCTTCAGTGAGGCTGTTCATGCTTAAGAATTGGGGGCAAATGCTGGAGTATTATCCTCTTTGCATAAGGACAAGTGGCTCGAATTCACTAAGAGTGAACCTGTTCACCCACTTAGGTTTTCTTGTTTTTGTTTGTAGTGCTTAGGATAGAGCCCCAGACCTCACATTTGCCAGGCATGTACTGTACCACTGAGTGACCCCTGTACTCTAACCCACTACGTTTTGATATATGGAAACGTCTGAGGAACTGGGAATGCAGACAATCAGGCTTGATCCTTGTATCAAAACTTCTAAAGAAGGGAATGGTCTTGGCATAAAGCACTGGTGTCCTTCAGACCTTGAGGCAAATCCAGCCTTGTGGGCGTGCAACCCGTGCAGCCACACACAGCCACATGCTCAGAGGGGTACTGTGCTTGAGCAGGTGCTCTGCTGACACCATCTGGAGATTTAAATATTTGTGCCTTTCAACTGTGTTTTTAAGCGAAATCCATTGAGCGGAGATACATGAGATATGCATGTCCCCCACTGTTGCTGTGTTGTCCTACTCACAGGATAGCATTCATGTTTTTCCCTGAGCACAGCATCCCAGTGGACCTGCAATAGTGGGACGTCAACGAAACTCAAAGAGAGTTCGAAATAAAAGTCACCAGCTTCCCTTGATTGTCGGGGGAATGCGTCTGCCATCAAGAAGTAAACTAAAAGCTGGGTGTGGTAATCCAAGTGACTTGGGAGGCTATGACAGGAGAATCTCAAGATCAAAGCCAGACTCATCGACTTAGTGAAGCCTTAAACAACTCAGCAAGACCCTGTCTCAAAATAAAACAAAAAGGGCTGGGGATGTGACTCAGTGGTTGTCAAGAGCCATTTGGGGACTATGCATAAGGACCTTTCAGCATTGGAGCCATTGGTGGGGGGTAGATCTGATATTTGGGAACTTATAGCAGCAATCCTGCTATTAAGATCACTGTGAACTTAATAGCTCTGCTCAAAAAAGTCCTTCACAGCTTCAGAGATGGGGTGACCTGCTGTAGCCTCTCAGAGATGGATGTAGCCTGCCAAGATGCTAATCAACCTGTTGACTGCAAGACATCATGAAGCAAGACTCCACCCCTGGAACCTTACCCCTGCCTTGGATGTCCCCCCTAACATAAACCACAAGAGCCATTTTTTAGTTGTTCAGCTCCAGTTCCTGTGTGGGCTGGATCTATCAGGCACTCTGCATTTAAAACTATCTTTTTTTTCTGATTTTGTCTTTTATTTCTTCACTAATTATTTCAGATTTTACTTTCTCAGGTGGCTTATGCCCTCCTGAACAGGAAAAATTACCCTGGTGAGGTGCTGGATACCTCGCAACAAGTGGTTAAGTGTCCCTGTGTTCAATCCCTGGTACAAAACAAAAAGTAGAAAACTACAGTTAAGTTAGGGTTTGTTTGCTTGTTTATTTTGCCATAATAAGAATTGAGCCCAGGGGTGCTCTACTACTGAGCTACCTCCCTATTCCGCCCCCCTGCTTTTGGAAACAGCATCTCCCTAAGTTGCCTAGGTTGGCCTTGAACTTGTGCTACTCTTGCCGAGTTGCTGGGATTCATAGGCCACCATGTCCAGCCTTAAATTAGATTTTTGCAGCATTTGCACTCCTCTGGTAAGAACAAGATACAAATGCACGCACATGTTCAAAATATGAATTGAGTAATTTTAATGATTCCACATTAAAATTAAATGTTCTTGTATTTGTATTAAGACATATCACATTTCATAGACAATTCATGATGATTTAAAATTTTGATTTTCATTTCACTTTGACCAACATTAAATAACAAATAAAAATATCATCTCAAGCAGAAAGAGAAACTGTGGAAGAAAGGAAAATATTCATGTTTTAGTAACTTTTAATTTTTATTTATTTTTTCAGTATTGGGATTGAACTGAGGGGTGCTTTACCACTGAGCCACATCCCTATCCCTTTATAGTCTGTATTTTGAGACAGAGTTTCAGTGAGTTGATCGGGGCCTCCCAAGTCACTGGGATTCCAGGTGTGCACCACTTTGCCCTGTTGAAAGCATCAAATCCACACAATGTTTTTAATCAAGGTCTTCCATTATAAGCAGGAAGGAGTCTCTCCCCCCAGGACCACTACTGCATAACTCCTAAGATTTTTGCTTTATATTCTCCTCTAAGACCACTCATGGACCTGGAGCTGGGAGGTCAGCCAAGGATGTCCTTTCCCTTCAGGGAAACTGCCCACCACTTCTTATACCAGACTGGCCTCCCCTTTCTCTCCTTTTACTGGCTGCAAAGATGCCCTCCCCTCCACACCCCATCTCTTCTGTGGTGTTCACCAAACCCTTTCATTTCCCCTTGAGGTCAGCAGAAAATCTCCTTCTTCCGGCTTCCTTTGCAGCTAGCTGGGGTCACATGACTGGTTTTGGCCACTAGCAAGTGAGAAGAATTGATGTGACAGGAAGTGAGGGAGCCTGGGAAATGGAGTTTTGTAATACAGGGAGCCTGGGAAATGGAGTCCTGTAATGCAAGGAGTCTGAGTGTGAGCCATTGCTTGGAAAGCGACTACTTGGTCTGCATTGCATTTGCAAGATAAGAAAGTCTGGGCCTGGCTTCCTAAAACACAGCTTTTCTCTCAGCCCCCTTATGGTCCCCCCCCCCCCCATCTCAGCTCACATCAGCCTGCATGCGTTCTCCAACTGGACTTTCTTGGGCTTCTTTCTGGAAATAGCACCCACTGTTTCCCCCTCATTTTTGTCAGTGGAAGAGGAGGTTTTCTTGGGAAAACATGTAGACACATGTGCACATATATGTGCTCATGCATACACACAGAGGAATTGAATAAAAGCACTTTCGGCAGGTGTGATGATGCATGCTTCTAATCCCAGTGACTACAGAGGCTGAGGCAGGAGGAGTGCAAGTTTGAGGACAGCCTGGGAAAGTTAGTGAAACCCTGTCTCAAAATTTAAGAAGTAAATAAATAAAAGAGGCTGGGGTGGTAGAATGCCCTCAGGTTCAATGCCCAGTACACAAAGATGGTTTCATTAGATCCTGTGATACAACTAAGATTTGAAACGTTGTTCACCCAGCTACAATGGTGACAAAAGAAGGGAAGAACTCGGGTCACTCTCCATGAGCAGGCTGGAGACAGGGAACCCCAGGAATCTTGGCATGGATGTTGGAGTAAAGATCAGAAGTAGTACAATTTACCTCTCAACTGTGCTGACCCATAGACACCTGTGTGTCACTCTTCTTTTGTGTGTCCTCTTTCCAGTCTGCCCAGGCTGGTGGAACCAGCACTATTAGATTTGGAACAATTTCAGGAATTTAAATGGTCACACCGAATGTTTATTTAAACCGTAAGAAAACGTTCATAGGGTTGAGGATGTAGTTCTGTGGTAGAGCACTTGCCTACCGTATGCAAGGCCCTAGGTTCAATCACCAGCACCACAAAAAATATATATATAAATAAGTAAAAACAACAAAATAAAAACATCACAGGATGATCATGTTGTTTTGGTGGAAAGAATGCATATGTATGTATCCATGGATGTGTGTTGAAAAACAATGATGAAATATAACATAAAATATTTACCAGAGATTTTTTTTACAAAAAAAAAATTCATTGAGAATCTTCAAAGATGCTTCCACAAAAACACTTTGTCTCATCCCGTGTAACCAGAGCTCCTGTCCTAGTTAAGAGCATGGTTGCTGATGAAGGTAAGATCCAGTGGCCTTGAAGTTTCACTCTTGAATTATTAGAAGAGTTCATAGTGAGTAAGTAGGAAGCCAGCAGCAGTGGGTACCATGACCATCCACCAACTTACGATCCAAGTTATTTCAGAGGATCTGGCTGAAAGAGCAAAGAAACCCCAAACATTAAGGTGTCTTGGTTAATGCGTTGAGAAGGGGCAGGAGCACTGGGATATTGGCATGGAAAGTAGTAAATTAAAGAAAAAAGTTTCCTCCCTAAATCTAATCTCAGTGTGCCTGGGGCATCCTCTTCCTCTCAAGAGTTCAATTCCTCCAGATGTAAAGTGTAAAGCACACAGAAATCCTTTAAATATCACTAACTTAGCTGAATCCTGTGTTTGAAGTTTCCCTTGGCATAATGGGGCTGGAAAAGGCTGAGCCCATATACTTGACAGCAAAGAGACTGGACAGAACTTCAGGCCTAGACAGGTGAGGCTGTAATGCTAGGCACAGCTGACTTCGGGGAAGGCTTTGTTCCTCCACCCCAATAACCATCTGTGCAAAAAGATGGAACGAAAAAGGAAAGGTTGGGCTGGGGTTGTGGTTCAGTAGTAAGGCGCTTGCCTAGCACATGTGAGGAACTGGGTTTGATCATCAGCACCACCTAAAAATGAAAATAATAAAGATATTGGGTCCGTCTACAACTAAAAATATTTTTAAAAAAGGAAAGGAAAAAGGATTTAAAAAGAAGGGGAAGAAAGGAAGGAGAAGTCATAAGAAAGGGGAGATGAATAGAAAAATAGGAAAATGAGGTTAGGAGTACTTTCTAGGGTAATTTGGATGGCTAAAAAGGGACGAAACTGATTTAGCCCTCCACCCCCCATGGGCACATGATTGCTGTTATCCCTCTGCAAATGAGCAGCCATTCCATTCTATAAAGGACAGGACTGTGCCTCTTTCTTTTTTGGATCTCCACAGGTGGTATTGATATGAAAGTGGTGTTGGGATTGCCCAGCCAAATTGTGATCTCATGGTCAGACAGCGACCTGTCACACTGGGTCTGGGGTGGCAGAAGAGCAGGGCATTTTAGGACATGTTAAAAAGACATGTCCAGTTAGCTGGAAAGAAGAAAGAAGAGCGGTCAGGTCCCATAGCCCACCTGTAAGAACAGAGTAATCAGTGGAGGGGAGACTGAGCCCAGGAAGATCACAAAAGAATAGGAACCAGGATCCCTGGGAATGAATGGATTATCATTTCTGTCTTTAGGAAGGACATAACTTGTCTGGGTATGTAGCTCAGTTGGTAGAGTGCTCGCCTAGCTTGCACAAGGCCCTGGGTTCAATCCCCAGCACCACCACCATCAAAAAAAAAAAAAAGACATAACTTGGAGAAGCTAAGTAATTCATTAATAGCTGAGGATCACAGGTGAACATCAGCACCACAGGTATGAGTTATTCTGGAAGAATATGTATACAGGGGCTCAGGGATATCACTTTAGAGGCATGGAGGGTACGGGGCCCAGAGTGCTGGAGATTGTGATCTTATTAAGTTGTCTCCATAATTGAAGGGAATGAACCTCATTCAGCCACTTTTCATTGAGGACTCATCAATCATGATGTGAGGTAGGTTATATGTATTGTCTTATTCCTTATCACATCATGAGGTGAGAACAATGATTTTATCTTCAAGAAAGACACAACTTGGGGGAAGCTAAGTAATTTGTTTATAGCTAGTAAATGGTAGTGTCAGGATTGACCTCAAGCGCGATCGACTCTAAAACCTTCAAGCTCAGCTGTCCCTGGATAACACCTGGGGAGGCCTGAGCTACAGCCAGGAGTGATACTCCAGAGTGGGTCCTCTCCAGAGACACAGAGGAATCGGAAACATAAAACTCAGAGTTTGCATTTCTATCCTCATCCAAGAACCCAAACGGGGCAGAGTCTCCACCTAAGGGAGAGGCTCTCAGTCCTGTTGGAGAGCCCCTCTCCTGCTCACCCCCCATTTCCTTCTTGCCTTGAAGCTTTAGGCTCTTGCTCGACAAAGCCTGGACAGCTTTCCATCTGTCCTCCCTGCTCACCCTTATGTTTCAGACTGTCCTACAATTAGCCGGGCTTCAGACTGTGTATCATGAGAGTGGAGCGGGGTGGGGAGCATCAGAGATCTTATGCTAAATGCCCTTGGCATCCAAGGATGTTGAGCTTCACAAAAGTGAGGTGAACGAACTGAGAGGTGGAGGCAGAGTCCGGAGTAGAACCCAAGTCTCCCAGACACCTCCGGGGTTCTCTACCACATTCTGTGCCAGAGGGCTCAGTAGATCCCCCACCTGCCCTCATGAAAAAGACAACTGGTCACCCTGTGCCCATCTCAGCTCCTGGGGACATCATTTCTTACCTAAAGTACAGGGCGGAATGAAGTAGACCGTATCGTTCTTGCTGCTTACAGGATTGCTGGCTTTGCAGGTGTAAAACCTGGACTGGTTTTGTGGATTAACAGAGACTTCAAGCACCTTTTTCTGGAACTCATTTGAAAAGGGCCCTGAGTCCCCATACCAAACATAGCTGGCTGACTCGTCCTGTATCACACATGACAAGTTCAGGTAACAATTGCCGTTTACTTCTTCTGCCTTCTTAATTTCTATGACGGGCTCAGGAACAGGGTCTGAAAATGAGGAGGATATCATGGGACAATGAATTGAGGCTTTTTTTTTCTTTTCTTTTCTTCTTCTTCTTCTTCTTCTTCTTCTTCTTTTTTTTTTTTTTACAGCAACGGTTTAGCCAACCATACAAAGTACAAGGGGAACCCAGGAGGGCTGGTGAGGGCCACAGGAGAAAAGCAGTGGAGAAGAGGGTCCTACAGAGGGAGCCAGTGAGCAACTTGGACCTCTGGAGGCTTCAGGGGCTACAACTTCTTGAGTTCTTCTGGCTCCAGGAGGGGGAGCCAGAGTCCATTACATGCAGTCAGGAACAAGTGGGGTGATGTCTGAGACAAAATGCCCAGCAGAGATCAGCTGGGGTCAGACCTGGGATCCCAACTGTCCCAGATGTTCAGCCTGGTACCCCCATTTTTTGGTGTGTGACACTGGATATTGAACTCAGGGTCTCTACCACTGAGCTACATATCCCCACCTCTTGTTATTTATTTATTTAATTTTGGGCTAGGGTCTCTCTAAGTTGCTGAGGCTGGCCTTGAACTTGTGATCCTCCTGCCTCAGGCTCCCAAGTTGCTGGAATTACAGAGGGGTGCCACCATGCACTTTGGGCCCAATCTGTCCTTCCAAAATTCTCCGGTTCAGACTTTGGGAGAGTCCTGAGGTAAGGGATACCAACGAGCATGTGACTTTACACAACCACCCAGGGGAAATTCCATCAGTCCTCCCTGCTCACCCTTATGTTTCAGACTGTCCTACAATCAGCCAGGCTTCAGACTGTGTATCATGAGAGGCCTCTAGCAGAGCTACAGAGAATTTTCTGTAACCCCCAGCATGTGTCAGTGGTATTTGGTCTATAAACTCTTATCTCAGCGTCGAGTATAGTGTTTGCCACATAGCAGGGTTGGATAGGTGGATGGATGAAGAGATGGATGGATGGATGGAGCAGTTTTGGAGACAAGAAACAAAACACTAGCTTTGAAGTAAGGCCAGCCTGGGTCCTGGACGTGACTCTGGTGGAGTGACACTGAGTAATGGAGTTAACTCCCTTGAGCTCATCTGTAAAATGACTCAACCTCATCTTACCAGTGTCAGTGACGACACGTGCTATGGTCCATGGAGAAGTGCTTTTCACAGCGTGTGGATATTGCACACATGCTAAAGGTCCTATTAGTATCACTCTTGCTGCCAAATGTGGTGAGAGGTAATCCCTGCATCTGGTCCTGCAGAATCAGTGCAGGTCAGACCCCATAGGATTAAAATGTGGCAGAGAATTTACCTGACCAGAGCTTGTCTCTGGGTTGTATGTGTGAGGACAATATAGAAACTACCAATTTGGCCCCCTGCACTCAAATTTCAGCTCCTCCACAGAGCCCTCTTGGGTTGTAGGACTTCCCCCTACAGGCTACACTGAGCAATCTGTATACCGCGTTTACACCATTTCCTGTGTTCTAGCCTCCCCACTCAGACTCCTTCCTCATTTCCTCCCACAAACAGCACAGCCCTGGGCAGCCAGGGTGGTCTGGATCCAGCCCCCTGTGAGTGATCATGGACGCCTGGGCTGAACTGAAAGATGATTCTTTATGCTAATCACACCCTGGGGATCTCACCTTCAGACAGAGTGTGCTGGAGCTAAACCATTTGTGATTTTGTAGGAACTCTGAAAATTTGCAATTTCTTCAAAAAATTTTGAAAAACTTTAGTCACTTGGAATCAGCTGAGTGTGGGAAGGAGGGGGGGTGTTTACATCACAAAAATTACAGAGTTTGGTAAATGGTACATACAGGGGCCTTTAATTTTTGTTTATTCTGTGTCCTTGGCTGGTTTACCCGAAACACCACGGTAAGAGACTTTCCCCTCCCAAGGACCTCCTGAATTTTCAAGCCATATGAGATGGAGGAAGTGAATGAGAGGGGAATGTGGCCTCTTAGATCTGGGGGAACCACTGGGCTGGTGGGACGTGAATATATACAACACTCCTCATCTGCACTATGTCAGCAGTAAAAAGTTTTTTTTTTTTTTTAAATTTCTCATTATCCATTTTGATCCTTATAACACTCTAAAAGGATAATATAACTGTCATCATGATATGATGAGGAGCCAAGGCTCTGTATGAATATCCCCTTGGATATGGGTGGGGCCCCTCTTCTGCAATAATTGCCCACTCCACGCCATGGACGCCCCCTGAGAACCACATTTCTACATCAGATACACAGACACGTAGATCAAAAACACAGACCCAAATCAAGCTGGATAAATCAGCTTTTCTCTCATTAAATTCACTGAGAATTTAAACCCAGCGTTAAAAAAAAAAAAGTCTAAACTTTGATAAGTCAGGTTAATGGCAGGAATCCATAGGCACAGCCATAGACTCCTGAACTTGGGGAATCTGGGCTGACACGGTTCTCAGTCTTCCTCCTCTTCTGTCCCACTTGATTCAGTTACACTGCGTGAATTACTTTAAATAGATCTGGTTTCTTAAAATAACTTCTCCTTTCTTAAGGGACAGAGAATTGGTTTCTGTAACTTACCATGAAAAGGATCTTACCTAATATGGGCACAGAGATATTAAGATAATTTTCCAAATCACAAAGCTAGTAACCGACCTGAGATTATTTTTGTTTTGATGGATGCATAAGGGTGTATGTATATATATATATATATATACACACACAGTATGATAATTTGATACCTGTGTGAAACATGTAATGATCAAAGCAGATAATTAGCATCCATCTTCTCAAATACTGGTCATTTCTATATGTTTGGGAAACTCTGAACTCTAGTTATTTTGAAATATTTCATAAGTTGTTGTAGACTCCAGTTACCCTACTTAGCTGTATGACGCTAGGACTCATTCCTCTTATTTAACAATATTTTGGTATTTATTATCAACCTCTCTCTATCTCTTCTCTCCCTGCCCTTTCTAACATCCAAGGGCCACTATTCCACTCTTTCTTTTTTCTTTCTTTCTGTGTGTGTGTGTGTGTGTGTGTGTGTGTGTGTGTGCATGCACGCGTGCACACTGGGGATTGAACCCAGGGCATCACACATGCTAGGCAAGCGCTCCACCACTGAGCTAAATCCCCAGCCCTCTATCCTCTGCTTCTATGAGATCAACACCCCCTGCCCTCCAGTGCTGGGGACCAAACCCAAGGGCGCTTTAGGTCCAAGGTCACATTCCTAGCCCTTTTTATTTTTTTGTTTTGAGAAAGTGTCTCACTGTGTTGCCCAGACTGACCTTGAATTTGTGATCCTACTGTCTCAGGCTCCCAAGTTGCTGGGATTACAGGCACGCACCACCATACCAAGATGAGTGAGAGCATGTGGTATTTCTCTTTCTGTGCCTGGCTTATTTCACTTAACCAGAGTTTGAATCCAGATCTGTCTCAGTTCTTATTGTCCATACACTGGTTAGCTTGGAGCTATAAGTGGAAGTTTTTGTTATACTCATTCTGATAGGTAAGAGACTCTCCATAATATTCCTGTTCTGTCCTTCAGCTCTTGTATCTTTTTACATGAGTCTGAAGAAGTCCAAGTTCAGAGATAAAAATTAAGATGAGTTCAGAACAGATTTGGGTGGATTACAGGAAAAGGTGAAGGAAATAGGAAATAACCTACTGTTTTCTTTCTCTTAGGTTCACTTCACATTTTTTTTTTAAATTTTGGGGTACCAGGGATTGAACCCAGAAGCACTTTTTATTTTTAATTGTTAGATTTTGAAACAAGATCAAAGTTGCTTAGCATCTCACTAAACTGCTGAGGGTGGCTTTGAACTTGTGATCCCCTCCTGTCTCAGCCTCCTGAGTCACTGGGATTACAGGTGTGTGCCACCTTGCCAGGCTCAGATGAGGTTTTAAATATCCTATGGCCACCAATTTTAGGGCTTTCTGGCTCAGGCTTACCCCCAAGTAGAACTGGCTCTGGGAGGACATGAATTCAGCCTTCCCTGAGGTTTTTTTCTTCTCTTTGTCCCGGAAAGCATCACCATGACTCTCAGGAAGTCTCCCTGTGGTTTACTGGAGTAGGAACTTGCCCTGGTTCCCACAACTCACCAAGTACCTGCAGGGGTATCTTCCATTCCTGCTCTTTGCCATCGTCTTTCGACACTCTTAAGATGTAGGTACTGCTATCCTCTTTCTGTACTTGATGGATGTGCAGATGCGCGGGACTTTGAGGATCCAGGAGGATTCTGAGCTTCAGTGGAGACTTGTAGTAGGTAGGAGAGGACGACACATACCATTCTACAATCTTTTGTTGGGGGTTGTAAAACCAAATTAGTTGCTTGTAGTTACCCAGTAAATCTTCGGGGATTTGCAGACTCACATTGCTGCCAGAGACCACCGTCTTTCCAGGCATTGAAGGATCTGCCAATGAAAACCAGAGACCCACCTTAGAGGAAGCAGTACCCCCCAGTGGCCCAGGCTTTCGCTTGGGCTGGTGGACCAGGGAAGAAGGAGGGAATTTCTGCTTGGGGGATAATGAGTATGATTTTTGTCAAAGGTACTCGACCCAGAATCAGGAATCCAGTGGCAGTTGCGGCTTGAGATGCTGAGTTGGCCTTGGGTCTCTCCCTTCCTTTCATACCAGTAAATTTTCAAATAAATTGACGAAAAATCACATCCCTTCTTTGGGTTTGGGTTTCGTGTCAGTTCAATCTAGTTCAATAAGCATTATGTTCATCTCTAGAGGTGTAGACATAAGCAATACATATTTCTATCCTGAAAGATTTAACACCCTTCAGGATAGACCCAAAAAATTATTACCAAAATTATCCTGATGTGTAAATATCTTTGGATATGACAACAAAGATAAATACAAAGTGTTAGGGAATCTGCCCCTGTCCACGGAGTAGGGGTAGAGGATGGAGGAAATCCTAGGGAAGTCTCTTTTGGAGAAGATGACCACAAGGATGAGTCAAAGAACGTTTAAAAGGCAATATTTGTTGAGTACCATGTATTGGGCACCGTTTGAGGCATTTGGGATACATCAATGAATTAAACAGCAAAGATCCTTAAGCTAGCATTAGAACAAGCAATAAATATGATAACTAAATACATTATATAGTATATGGTAGGTGGTAGTAGTTTTTATAACAAAAGAGGAACCTAGAATAGAGTAAGGGGAGCTACGAGTACTAGTAGAGGTTGGGAGGGGAGATGTTATTTACTAGATGATGAGTAGGTCACATCTGAGCAGAGACTTAAAGAAGGAGAGAGAAAACCAGGCAGACATCTTGGGTAAGAGTAAAATAGGTAGAGGGAAGAGCTACAGCCAAGGCCCTGTGGTGGTGGTGGTGGTGGTGGTGGTGGTGGTGATGGGGTGTCTGCCATATTTAAACAACAGCAAGGGGGTCAGAATAGAAGGTACAGAATGAGCCAGGGGAATGGGTGTTGGGACAGTCACAGGGAAAGTTGGGATTGGGGAGAGTGGATAAAGATATTTTCATTTTATTGATAATATTTTGCTCTGTTTTTTTAATTCCCTGTAAAAGTGGCTTATATATCATATGGCATTTAATTTATTTTGAAGTAAGTTGTTAGATGGTAAGAAAGTGGAGACCATTTATGCCAACTATATTTGACAACATTTGGATGGAGGCAGAATTACTGTGAAAGGGATGAAACTGAAGTTTTGGGGTCTCTTGTATGGCCCTAGAGGGGCCCTAACAGTGTATTTATGTCTTTATAAACAGAAATAATTGGACCACTCCCTGTTTCCAGTCTTTTTTCGTCACATTTCTACTTGTGCTGGGTGGTGTCGTGCTTGTAGTTATTTGGAATCTGGCTAAGGGGAACTAGAACTGGGGGATGTTTTGTCTGAACTCCGTGGGGTATATTTGTGTGGTTCAGACCATTCTGTGCAAGGTCACTGCCAGCTACGCTGATGAAGGAAGAAGTGGCACAGAGGAACATTGCGGCTGGGCCCTGCCCTGCTTCCTGTGCCAGGCCAGCTGGCAGACGATACAAGGGAAGTAGAGGAAAGACAAGGATTGACGTGATCAATAGCCAGAGCTATTCTGTGGCAAAGTGTTATAGAAACATGAAGTCACTTAACTAATTAAAATTATAATGCCATTTTTTCTGGCTTTTTGTGATTTATGACATATTTGTCCATTTTAAAAAATTTGTCGTTTGTTGGAATTTATTTTTTTTCATTCAAACTTAATTGGTTTTTGTTCCCAAATGTATTTACAGTTTTGTTAATTTTTTTTCACAAGGATACTCCATATTATGTAAGACTTAGGTTCTACAGGAGGAAGAAAAGATGATAGCTAGAGGGTGGAAGGTGAAGGGAGGTCTGAAAAAAGAGGAATGAAAATTATGTATATGGAGTCTGGGAAAGAGCTGCAAAGCAGTCTGGGAAAGAGTTGCAAAGCAGTCTGGGAAAGAGTTGCAAAGCAGTCTGGGAAGGAGCTGCAAAAACAAATATTAAAGGTAGATAAAAGGAGGAACACTTCCTACATCATTCTGTTATCGTACACCATCACACAGACACTTAGTCATCTCATTCAACAACGTATATACCTAGCTGTTCACTTCCCACATGTCTGTCATTTCCAAAAATATCTTCGTCAACCACTAAAAGATAAAAATATCTGTGTCCCAGGGCTTTTAAGATGCATTCCTCCTTCATTTCTGGATCCATTCATCCTTCCAATTATCCATCTGTCAATTCATCAGACATTCATTGGATGCCTACCCTGTCCTGGTACCTAGGCACACACAGGTAGGCATTCATTCTCACAGTGCTTCTGATTGGTCCAGTCCTCTGACAGAATTGATTCAGTCCAAGCAACAGTCATTGCACAACCACAGTGTGCCTGGCGCTGTGCTCTGATATGAGCAATGCAGATGGAGGTTCTGGCCTCTTACACCATACAGTCTAAAAAGACATTCTCTCAAGGATTTTTAAATCACTAGACATGTCTTCCAGACTCTCATTATTGCCTCCATGGACAAAATTCCCACTCCCCACACTCATTGAGAACTGCTGGCCTAGGTCATTTTTGTCAAATTCTACAAGAAGTCTCAGACATATGCTCAGGAGATGGAATGTTTCAAGGTCTGACATCGTGACAAATAGTCAGCATTCATTTCAATATGTCAGGAGTGCTGAGATGCAAACATGTGTGGGATGTTGCATCTTCCGTCTCTCCGTGGCTAACCGTTCTAGAAAGGCTGACTTAGTGATTGGCTGTGACTTCTTACTGAGAAATAAGAAACTGGTAATTGGTGATTGAATTCTTCCTTTGCCTTCCTAACAATTTTGTCTTTTAAATGGTAGGTGAAGCAATCTTAAAGGAAAGAAGAAAAATAAATCCTACTATTCTGATTGAATGGAAACAGAATAAAGCAGTTGGTGATGTGTCTGGATGCTTAGGATGAAAGTTATAATGTTGACCTGCAACTTTTAGTAGCAACAGAAGCAGCTCCTGACTATGCCCAACCCCTGCTTCTGGTCTGTAGGGAAGTAGAATTATAAGAGGCTAAACTGTGGAACCAACCTAGTCGTCCTTCAGTATATAGATGAATGAATAAAAAAATGTGGCATATATAGACAATGGAATTTTACTCAGCAATAAAAGAGAATAAAATCATTGCATTTGCAGGTAAATGGATGGAGGTGGAGCAGATAATGTTAAGTGAAGTTAGCCAATCCCCAAAAAACCAAATGTCGAATGTTTTCTCTGATATAAGGAGGCTGATCCATAGTCAGGTACGGAGAGGGAGCACGGGAGGAATAGAGGAACTCTAGATAGGGCAGAGGGATGGGAGGGGAAGGGAGGGAGCAGGGGGTTAGAAAGGATGGTGGAATGTGATGGACATCGTTATCCAAAGTACATGTATGAAGACACGAATTGGTGTGAACATACTTTGTATACAACAAGAGATATGAAAAATCATGCTCTATATGTGTAATATGAATTGTAATGCATTCCACTGTCATATATAAATAAAAAATAATAAAGAAAAAGGAAGCCTTAATCTTGTAACAGAAAAACCACCCAGGAAAGAGAAGGGGGTGCTAAACAGCAAGTTTTAATTACTCTAGATACAAGTCTTGTGTTTCTAGTGAAACTTTAAGGAAGAAAAAAAAGAGGTGAATCATAAAGATATTGATGTGGCATTATCTGGAGCTCTCTAGTGATATCAGATATTTAAAAATTCTTTCAAACCCTTTTAGGAAGCAAGTTGTCAATGGCTATCAAGACCCTAGATTTGTGACTTGGGTGACAAAATAATCAGGCTGCTATTTCCTGAGAGAGGTGATATAATGAGTTTAATGGGTATTATTGCAATGGAATCTAAAGGTAAGGAAGGAGAAATCAGAGAAATGAGCAATTCTTTCAAGACATTTCTGTGTGAAAGGGAAGGATAATATAGAGCATTGAGTAAAGGACATTGCATGGAAGGTAAGATCATTTTTGTTTTTTTTGTTTTGCTTTGTAGGAAAGGAAATGCCTTGAGCTAAGACGGTCATGGGATAAAGCCAGTGGAGGGAGAGGCCTGCAGGAAAAGGAGGGGACAGATAGGTCCATGAGAGAGTTTCTGGTCTCTCATGGACCAGAGCAGCCACAGAGAAATTTTAAGCAGAAGAGTGAAATAAACAGTCAGTTTAGAAAATGAATACCAATGATAGTAAGTAGAATAATCTAGAAAGAATGGAGTCAAAGGGAAGTCAAGACAGATGGTCATTGTGGTATTGGTTATAAAAGAAAATGAAAGGCTGGCAATTGGGATGATGGAATGGGACCTATTTAAGAGGTATTTTTGAAGGTGGAACTAATAGAATTAATTCATTGGATGTGAGAAGCAAGGGAAAGAAAGGTATTGAGAATAACTCCCAGAATTCTGGCTCAAGCAACCAAAGGCAAGAGCTTCTCAGGGCTCAGCACAACATGGAAGACACAGATCTTGTTTGGGGAGTGGGGAGACCTTATCCTCTGAGGGAAAAGGGAGGAAAGAAGATAGTCGAGAAGTTTCCAGTTTGGAAATGGTGGACAGAAAGCTGAAGGGCTTTCTGCCTAATAATCTCTAAGCCACTTCCTCCTCCATCAAAGAGGCAAGTTCTTTACTGGGAAGCACAAGACAGAGGTCAGATACTTTGAAGATGGGGGTGAAAGTTTGAAGTGGCCACTGTGGGAAATAAGAGAGAGACTTGATCAGGGCCAGCAGGATGAGTCTGAAAGCCCAGCTCAGCTGAAAGAAAGACTTCTGACTTGCTCCATCTCCTTCTGTCCATCCACCTCTGTAGACACAGTAGGTATGTCACTTATCCACTATTCCCTTATCTACAGAGTGAGCACTCACTACAGGCCAACCTCCCGGCACATATAATAGGTGGATATAGCTCTTTCCCTTAGGACCTTCCACTCAAGTGAACAGAGGGAATAAGGTGATTCCACCATTGCTGAGAAGAGTTAGGATGAGGAAAATGCAGGCCTCTAAGGAGCACATAAAAGAAAAACATCACTGGAGTTTGGGGGTCAGAAATGACTTCTGTAGAAGTGAATTAACATCAACAGGATTAAGCCAGGGAAAGGATAAGAGCCTGCAATAGTAGGTGTTCCAACCAGAGGAGGAAAGGAAAAAAAAAGTCTCAAATGCTTAAAGACCACAAAAGCAAGACTCATTAAAGAGTTGACTAGGTGAGGGCAGGAGGCAGCTGTATTATGATGTGTGAGTTTTATACTCAAGAGTTTCTGGTCTCTCATGGACCAGAGCAGCCACAGAGAAGTTTAAGCACAAGAGTGAAATAAAAGTCAGTTTAGAAAACGAATACCAATGACAGTATGTAGAATAAGCTAGAAAGAATGGAGTCAAAGGGAAGTCAAAACAGATGGTCATTGTGGTATTGGTTATAAAAGAAAATGAATGGCTGGCAATTGGGATGATGGAATGGGACCTATTTAAGAGGTATTTTTGAAGGTGGAACTAATAGAATTAATTCATTGGATGTGAGAAGCAAGGGAAAGAAAGGTATTGAGAATAACTCCTAGAACTTTGGCTCGAGCAACCAAAGGCAAGGAATGGTGGAAGAGCAGTAAGTTTGATTATAGCAGTGTTTTTATTTTTTTTTTATTTTTTTTTTTTTACAGTTATTTACAAAACTCTTATTCTTTTTTTTTTTTTATTGGATGTTCACAACATTACAAAACTCATGACACATCATATTTCATAGATTAGAATCAATTGGGTTATGAACTCCCATTTTTACCCCAAATACAGATTGCAGAATCACATCGGCTACACATCATATAGCAGTGTTTTTAAAAGTCTAATTTTTTTTTTACAATCCTCCCATCAATAGACAGGGTTTGCATTCTCTCTCTCTGAGTCTGGATTGGCTTTGATAGCTGCATCAATGAACTGAATATAGAACTCTGACTTGCAAAACTAGATTACAAAAGACCATGCAGCCAGGTGCAGTGGCGCATGCCTTTAATCCTAGTGACTTGGGAGGCTGAGGCAGGAGGATTGCAAGTTTGAGGCCAGTCTCAGCAATTTAGTGAGACCTTGTCTCAAAATATAAAATGAAAAGGGCTGGAGATGTAGCTCAGTGGTGAAGCTCCCCTGGATTCAATCCCCATACCACTAAAAGAAAAAGAAAAAAAAAAGAATGAGAGAGAGAGAGAGACCATTTAGTGTTTGCCTGTTTCTCTTGGAACACACTCTAGGTGGCTTCAGCTGGGTGGTGACAGGCAGTCATGTGAATGAAGATGCCTTTGTGGTGCCCCTAAGACAACCAGGATCTTTCTGCAAATATATGAGAGGTCCTATGTGAGAAGCGCTGAGCACAGTTTGCCCATAGATCTGTGGACAAAATAATTGTGATTTTCTTATTTTTATATTTTGCAATATTGGGGATTAAACCCAGGGTGCTTTGCCAATGAGCTACACCCCCAGCCTCTTTTATTTTTTATTTTGAGACAAGGTCTCACTAAGTTATTGAGGCTGGCCTCTGGTTGCTTGAGCCAGAATTCTAGGAGTTATTCTCAATACCTTTCTTTCCCTTGCTTCTCACATCCAATAAATGAATTCTATTCAAACTGTGTGTGTGTGTGTGTGTGTGTGTGTGTCACAAATGCAGTTTCATCCCCCCCACACACACACTAAACTAAACTACACCTTCAGCTCTTTTATTTTGTTTTTTATTTTGAGACAGAATCTTACTACGTTGCCTAGGCTGGCCTCTAACTTGTGATCCTCCTGCCTCAGCCTCTTGGTAGCTGAGGTTACAGGTATGAACCACCAATCCTGGCTGCAATTTCACATTCTTTATATTATTTGATCTTGATATCGACCTCTCAAAGAAATGGGAAGCATGCTCTTATACCCATCATAGAGTTGAAGAAGCTGAGGCTGAAGCTTTATATTTTACCGAAAAATCCCATAGCATAGAACCCAGATAGAACATAGTTTTTCCAATTTCCATTATAGTGCGGTTTGTACTGCATCTTGCTAAGTGCTGTGGGAAGAAAAAAAAAATGTCCTCCAGCAGTGGAGGATACCCTGAATCAGAGAGCTTGTCTTGAAATTAGAGAGCTGAGAAACTCAAGTCTGAGGAGATCTGAGAGTGCTTCTCAGAGTTTTCCATAAAATCACTCCTCACTAGAAGAAGAAAACTACTTACTTCCTCTGGAATATAGAGATGTGTAGTCTAAAAGGAAGTTCTTTTAAGCAATTCATTCATTTATTGAACAATTATTTATTGAGCACTTGCTATATTCCAGACACTGTGCCAAGTTCAACAGCATTAACACCGAACACGATTCCTATCTTCATGAGGCTCAAGAACAGAGAACCAAACAAGCAATTCACAAACCATAATCTGGAATCTAAGGTTTTCAGGAAGAAATCATATGAAAATGGAAGCCAAAAGGGCAGGAAGAGAAGAGGGTGCAGAGAATTCTAGGTTGAACAAAAAGCTCAGAACTAAAAGGGAAGACAACTTTTTTTAAGGCATACAGAAAGATTAAGGTCAGCCTAAGTGTGTTTAATAGGACTAAAGTCAGAGAGTAGGGATTAGATGATCATCCGTAGGCATATTCTATGCGCAAAAGGATTTAGACTCATTGGCCTTTATCAAGATTCCCTGGGCTTAATCTCAGGAAAGCCTAATCATATGGGCACAGTTTGGAAGTTAGATCTGTGTGTCCTTGGAGAATTTCTTAATTTCTCTGAAATATAGCATTCTCGTCTGGAAAATGTAGACAATGATCATCACCTACAAATTTCTTACGGAAACTAAATGGAATACATTAAAAATGCCTACTGTAATGCCTGACACTCAGTAAGTATTCGATGTTAGTTTTAATTACTCTAAATTAGGGAAATGTATGATGCTAACCTAATCAAAACCAATGCTATCCGTTTGTTAGGAAGTGACAATTGCTATAACAAGAGAGAAAACTTAGAGAGGAAGCCAAATAGGCAAATGGGGTATAAGAGACTGGATCCAAGGCCCTCGGGTGTGGGGGGATGTCTGCCATATTTAAACCCAGCAGGGTGGCCAGGGCGGGTGGCGTGGAGTCAACAAAGGGAATGGATATCAGGAGGGAGACACAGTCAGAGAGAGGCCTGGGCCTGGCAGACACAAAGGTGTGTATATAGACCCCGAGGTAAGAGAGAGGGCACCTCTTTCAAGACAAACAGCAAAATTAAATTTAGAGATTAAGAAATTCTCCTAAAGTCGCAGATTGGGATCTAAACTTGGATGGCCAGGAAGGGCCTGAAGGAGCATGATTAGAATCCTGATAAAGATCGATGTATGGAAATTCCTTTGGGAATTCAGAATCAAAGGTCGTCTGTACATTTGGACTAAAGGAGAATAAATGGCCAGGAAGAAGATCCAACATGGAAAAGTCAGACAATGTCTAACTGTCAGGGTGTGTTTAACCAAAGAGAGTTCTGAAACACTCCAGTTCTCCTGGTAGTGTGGATCCCAGCAGTTGGATTAATACTTCATAACAGTCCCCACTCCAGAGCCCATGCCAGTGTCTGATACACTGAGTCAGCCCCAAGGGGTCCATATAATTACAAAAGGCCCTGAATATAGTATGTCCCTAGGTTTACAGAGAGAGTCACGAGAACCAGACCAGATCCAAAAGATTGCCCCCGCATCCCCCCTGCCCAGAAAGCCCTGTTTGAGGGACTGACTAGATTTTCTCCAGGTATTACTAACTCTTCTTCCAAAAAGTTGCATACCTTCCTAATTTTAGGATGCTTGTTGAACCTCTCCACACTGTTCATTGTTCTCATTTTTATGCATCATGGTGAGCACTAAAAACCTTTAAATGAAAACAACAACAACAAAACCCCTGAGATGCTAATGGGTGAAATAGCCAGAAAGACAGAAGCTTAACTCCTTCTTTGTGGCCCGGGAATTCCAGCACTAGAGGAAGAAAGATGGTCTGGAAGTGGTAACTGGAGAAACGAAAAGCAGCCCTGACCCTGAGCACACGAGGTGGTGAGCTTCAGCAGTCCTGACTTTTGTACGGCTTCCGGTGGCCTCAGGTCCTATTTTGGAATGACACCTAAGGCAAAGAGATGGAGCCCGATTCTCCAAAGCTAAGGAAGTCTCCCCAACCTTCTACGGGTACAGGAACGCCTGTTGCCTCAAAGACCAGACCCCACTTGCAGGGCTGAGCCGCGTCCCATCTCTCCTTTCCCGTCTGACCATGCTTTTGGTGCAGAGTCACAGGCAGTTGGTGGAAAGTACCTTGCATACTGGTCACCAGAAGAGACAACAGCAGTAACAGTCCTGGAGCCGGCCACCAGTTCCATCGCCAGGAGCGCACAATACTTTCCATCGATTTGCAGGATTGCTGGAGACAGCCAAGAGCCGGGCTAGAAAGAGACCAAAGGTAGAAAGGCAACTCAAAAAGCAAGGTTAGAGGAAAATACCCAATGAACTTTTCTCCACACCCAGTACACTTGCGGCAGAGGAGGGGCGGAAAGAAGAACAGGAAGTTTATGAGGTTTTTCATTTGAAAGCACCATGGCAACAGAATAAAATTTTAAAAAATATGTATTAGTGCTTTTCTAGCGGGGAGAAGATTCAGAGCTTCTACTGGTTCTCAGAGGGGTCAATGCTCAGAAGAAATGAAGGATGGTGATAAGTGCCCAGGAAGAAATCACTTTGATTAAATCAGGGGACGATACAAAGCAGATGCCTATCCAAGCATGATTAGGTCTCATTCGGAACAGAAAGTTAGACAATAACTGCCGCACCTGCCACCCCCAACTCTTCTGACCTTACGATAAATTCAGTTGGACCCTTTACATTGGCCTATCCACTGAACATTAGTGGAAGATTTCTTGGCCCAAGAGAATGGATTGCCCGCCTTTGTGGTCTGAGAAGTTTCAAACCCATTTCTCATTTCAATTCATTGAACCTAAATGGACGTTGAGAGGACACTTTGGGGGAACTCATGAGAAAAGCCACCGTCCCTGATAGACCGTATTTGTAGTCATTTCAGAACTGGGGATGTTTCTAATTCTCAAAATAGAGGTGGCCAATACAATGTGGCTATCCTCTCTCAATCTGGAAGCAATCACCTCTCAAAGAATCAGCAGAGGGGAAACCGGGTCAACCCAGTACCCGAAGCTGTGTACGACACCTTGGATTCCTGCAAGGTGGCCAGGGCAGAGATCATTACCTGTACCTTATTGAAACTCAGGGTCAGACTTGCCCAAGGTCCTGCTTTAGCTAGATTTTCTCCCAGTACGGGAGAGAGCCAGTCTTTGGACTAGAAGAGAAGACGTGACTGAAGTGAGCAAGACTGAAGCAGAATTACGTGGTGAGATCTTAAAGCAAACCATTAAAAGGAACTGAGAGGGAGGAGGAAGGGAGGAGGGGGAGGGTGGTGGTGGTTATATGAGGGGGGCAGGTCAAAGGCAGAAGTCAACTGTGGGCTTGCCCTGCGCTGGTCCTGAAGCCTCTTGAGAAACGATTTCCCACCCATCTTAAAAGTGTCTCCTTTGACAGAGGGAGAAAGGAGAGAGGGCAGGTCTGGGAGTAAACAAGCCCAGAGAAGGTGTTGAAAGCAATCCAGAAGCAGCCATTCATGAGAAGCCTCCCTGAGAAGGGGAGGGAGGGCACTGGAGGGCTGAGGGGAGGCCCTAGGGTACCCCTGCTTTCCTCCTCTCCTTTGCTTCTCTCCTGCCCACTCACCCCAGGCCTTCCTGATGGCTTGGTCCCCAAGGCCATCCACCCCAGAGTGCCCCATGGCCGAGAGCTTATTATCCAACTCCCTGAATCCATATCCTAGGGCGTGGCTATTTAAAGGAACTGAGCTAAGAAAGGAAGGGTATGGCAAGTGATGATTCGACGTCATCTCCTTCCTTTTAAAATGTGTGTGGTTTGCAAGAGAGCGTGGGACAACACATTATAATGTGTGAAGGAGGATGTTCATGTAAGTTGTGGTCATTTACCCCATGCATTCCGTACGCATCCACCCATGCCCGTGGGGTGCTCAGTGGGTGTATTCTATAAATACAATTGCACAGCTCCATCCATTTTATTGATTGATTTATTTTTTCCTTTCTCTTGTCTCCCTGCATTGTACTTGCTGTTTCCTCTGCCTGGAGACCTCCCTGCCCTTCTTTCTCTACCCAACCAACGGGCCATCCATCCTTTGAAAATAGCTCAAGTTTTACCCCCTTCCTCCAGAATGCCTCCCTTGCGCTCAGATCCTTGTTTCTGTCTCCCCCTGGCGTCTTGTTCTTATCACTTGAATAGAAACTGCTGGTCTTGAGGGAACAGTACAAGCTTCTAGACAAGATGAGGCCATTGTAAGAAAGGTTTCTCAATTGTTTATTAAAAAAGCTTTCTAACTTAAAAACATATGTGGATATTATAGAAAATTGATCAAGCAGGATGCAAGGGTACACTCTTGTAATAATCCCAGCAAGGGGATTGGAAATATAGAGGGGGAGACTGAGACAGGAGAATTGCAAGTTGAAGGCCAGCCTCTGCAACTTACCAAGACCCTATCTCAAAATAAAATATAAAAAGGTCTGGGGTTGTAACTCAGTGGCAAAGCTCCTCTAGGATCAATCCCCAATATCTCTCTCTCTCTCTCTCTCTCTCTCTCTCTCTCTATCTATATATATATATATATACATATGCATGTAAATATGTAAATATTTATATAAATATATATGTATATACACATAAATATATAAATACTTATATAAATATATGTATGTACATATATACATATATACATATAAGTATGTATATATAAATAAATATGTATTTATATACATATTTAATATATATATAAATAAATACATATGTGTAAAATATATACATATATAAAATGTATATGTATAAATATATATGTGCATATATAAATATACACATATGTATGAAAAGTATAAAGTTAACAGTACATTTATTCATGACCTTGTTACCCGGGACAGGAGGAGCACTGTTAATTTTCTGGTACAGAGTAACTTTTCCTAGTGTCTCACTATGCTTATTCACATTCATTTAGATAACTGGGCTCCTATGGCATATGTACTTTATATATGACTTTTTGTCACTCTGTCATGATCATTATCCCAGCTTTCTTCAAAAATAAGATCTCGAATAGAAGCCTGATATTTGTTAATACAGCCACACTGCACCTAAGCTGTTCTTCATTCTTTGGGTTGTTTCTAACTTGTATTTGCATAGAACACTTTTCAGAGGCAAATAACACTGAGAAAGTGGAGTGGGAAATGACTGCCGGAGGCTAGTGGGGTAATGGGAGGTGAGAGTATTCAAGGCTCTTTTATTTTCACTTTATTTATTTTTGATGTAATTTTTTTTAATTAAAAAATATTTTTTAGTTGTAGATGGACACAAAATCTTTATTTCATTTATTTTTTATGTGGTGCTGAAGATTGAACCCAGTGTCTCATATGTACTAGGCAAGCACTCTACCACTTAGCCACTACCCCAGCCCCTTGATGTAAATTTTGGTGCATTAAAATTATTCGTGATATGGGATTCATTATGCACAAAACATAATCTGATCAACTGACTCTCTGTTGGAAGGAAAGGGCAGCTGGGTACAGTGATGCATGCCTGTATAGAGGCTCAGGAGGCTGAGGCAAGAGGATCGCAAGTTCAAAGCCAGCCTCAGCACAAGCGAGGCACTAAGCAATTCAGCAAGACCCTGTCTCTAAATAAAATACAAAATAGGGCTGGGGATGTGGCTCAGTGGTGGAGTGCCCCTGAGTTCAATCCCTGATCCGCCCCACCAAAAAAACAAAAAAGAAGAAGGGAAGGGCGGTCTGAATGGAGGACAGCACCTGGGAAAAGTCAGGGCAGGTCTGTGGGTGGCAGAATGCATTCAGAGGTTGAGCCCTATCTGTGTAAGCAACCTAGTGGGGACCTATGGGTGGACCCTGCAGCTGTGTCAAGGCAGGCATCAAACAACTTGGAGGAGGATCTTTCAGTCTGTATCAAGGGGTGGTCTATTTGATTATGAAGACTCTATCTCCCTACCATCTTAATTTAAGAAGGGAATATACCAGTAGGATATTATTTTGGACCAAAAAGGTGTGTCCCTTCAAGAAAATTACATCGTTGCTTTGAGTCTGCCTTTACCCCAAAGAGAAACTGGGAACATAGTATCTCCCTTGCTGACTGTCATGAGAAGTAAATGGAATGCCATGTGACTCTCAAAGGTCTGCTTAGATAGGGTCAAGTGGTGTCCAAATGATGTGGCCTGGCGTGAAAAGAAAAGAAAGGAAATACAAACTTAATCCAGAGAATCTTTCTCCTTCCCTCGGATGGCAGCATGCCCTGGGGTACTGCTGGTGTTGGGCATGGGAACTTGGTGACGGTAGAAAACGAAAACAAGTCAGGTTGGTGAATGCTCAGGCAAGACTTTAATTTCGACCTCTACTTGAGAAGGGAGACCCAACATTGCCAGAGGGAGCGCCAAGCCGGCCTCTCTGAATGAAGGGAGCAAGTTTTATTCCTGTGAAGGGGCTGATTGCAAGGGGGAGCTAAGGTTTAGGAATGCGAAGTGGTTTTCGTGCCTTTGAAAGGTTTGTTTTCTTTTCCTGTGCGGACACTGACTCTGAGTGACTCACGGTTGGTCAGTAGGTCATACTGGACTCAAATGCTAGCTTTTCACATTGACCCGCATCCTTTATAGACAGTCTCTGCCTTGTGAGACGATGACTTGCTGTAGCTGTTAAAAAAACTCAGAGCATGGCCAAGTAACAAGTGAAGTGTCTTGGGAATTTGCCACGTTTTGGTCCCCTCAAAGCTTTATTTATCCTTTATGTTGGAAGCAGGAAACTTACTATCTTTTAATGACTGTCAGGCTATGGGTTAGGCCCAGGAATGCATGTGCTCTTTGTCCCTACGGGTGGACCCTGTGTTAGTCCCCCACTGAGAGATTTCAGTACTTAAGGAGGAGCATTTTGTTCTTATTTGAGTGGTTAAAACATGGAGTGAGATTTAGGTGTGGAAGTGTGGGTCAAGACTGCAGGGTTGAAAGGTTAACAAGGAAGAGTGCAGATTTTGCAGAGCTATTTACTAGAGTGAGGTTTAGGTGATATACAGGGAGAAATTGTGGCTCCCTGGTTATGGTGTAGATAGGGATAAGAAATCCACAGTAGGAGAGGCCATTTCTGTAGCTACAATCCTAGAGACCAATAAGAAAGTTTCTTCCCACTGGTTCTTGACAAAAGCAAATGGGAAGGCCAGGCATGGTGGCACATGCCTGTAATTTCAGTAGCTTGGGAGGCTGAGGCAGGAGGATCACAAGTTCAAACCCAGCCTCAGCAACTTTGTGAGGCCCTAAGCAACTTAGCTTAGATCTCTGTCTCCAAATAAAATTTTAAAAGTTGTGGGGATATGACTCAGTGATAAAACACCCTTGGGTTTAATCCCTGGTACCAAAACCAAAACCAAAACAAAAAATCTGTTGGGATTATGAGTAATAGCATCACAGGAAACATAGTAGTAATGGGGTTAGGTCCCGTTCTAAATTCAGTAGGGGCAGAAAAGAGGGCTTGGTTCAAAATGGCAAAGAATGTAAGTATGACAATGTAAGTATAATAACTTGATAACCACAAACAGGCTTCCTGCAAGATATCACCACTTATCTTAACATTACTTCTTATCTTAACATTACTTCTCTTGTCAGTGGATTAACTTTCTTGAAACTGGAACTTGAGAGCCTGGCACATCTATAACCCCAGTGACTCAGGAGTCTGAGACAGAAGGAATACAAATTCAGTAAGAACCTGATTCAAAAATAAGAAATCAAAAAGGCTGATAGTATATCTCAGTGGTAAAACTCTCCTGGGTTCAATCAGCAGTACAGCCAACCCCCATCCTTGTGAAAAAAAAAAAGAAAGAAAGAAAGAAAGAAAGAAAGAAAGAAAGAAAGAAAGAAAGAAAGAGAAAGAAAAGAAACAGGTATTTGAGGTCCTCTACAGGTTCTTAAGTAGTCTACGTGAGTTAGTCTGGACAGTCCTGCCATATCAAGGGTCATTGAAGGTTGTTCCCATATGTGATGCTGGATCCTGAAGCCAGGTAGACACTCAGGTCCTGTCATTCCGCAGCAAAGTCATCTTCCAGCAGTACCAAGAAGAGCCTCTGGCTTGGGTTGCCACTCAGTCACCCCGGGCGGGGACAATTAAGGCATTCCTGTTACCAGAGAGCTTCCTTGTGGCAGTGAGCACACTGATGTGGCCCCACGGCTGTCAGTGACTTCCAAGTTTCTAGGAGTGCTCATCCAGTTTGTCTCCTGCCCTGTTACTCAACAACTTAGGGCCTCAACAATCAGAGCAGCAGTTTTTAAGTCCTTTGGGTATAAACTGAGAAGTGGGATAGCTGGGTCACATGGTGGTCTCTACCACGTGGCCTGCGCAGTGGTTTCATTAATGAGGTTCTAGGCATAAAGTTAGTTAGAAGAGATCGAAATAAAACACACAGACTCAGTTACCTTATTTATATTGCTGGGTCCGAGACGGCTCCCCTCTCTGGTTCCCACCTCTAGCCGCCCAGCAGGGCAGCAAGGATTACTTGGGGCTAGCAGGAGAGACAGAGAGTGAACACGCCTGGGAGTAGCCCTTTATTGGGGAACAAGAGATTCAGGGGAGAATTCCATCCAATGAAGGTTGAGGGGGGGGCTGCACTCCAAGGTCAGGGTCAGTGATTGGGTCCCCGGGGTCAGTGGTCAGGCACACCCCCACACGGATGGGTTCTCTCATCAGGAAAGGGCCGGGAAAGCTTCGACATAGCCAAAGCGCCTCAGACCCTTAACGGGAGTCACCCAATCACGTGTCAGAAATGGCTTCCCACAGTGGTCCCATTCCCAGTTTTCCAAGGAATCTCTATACTGCTTTCCAGATTGGCTGCACCAATTTGCAGTCCCACCAGCAGTGCATGAGTGTGCCTTTTCCCCCATGTCGTTGCCAACACTTATTGTTGTTTATATTCTTGACAGCTGCTATTCTGACTGGGAGTGAGATAAAATCTTAGAGTAGTTTTGATTTGCATTTCTCTAATTGCTAGAGATGTTGAATATTTTTTCATATATTTGTTGATTGATAGTATATCTTCTTCTTAGAAGTGTCTGTTCAGTTCCTTGACCCATTTATTGAACGGTTTATTTATTTATTTATTTATTTTGGTGTTAAGCTTTTTGAGTGCTTTATGTATCCTAGAGATTAGTGCTCTATCTGATGTGCTTGTGGTAAAGATTTGCTCCCATTCTGTAGGCTCTCTATGCACCTCACTGATTGTTTCTTTTGCTGAGAAGAAGCTCTTTAATTTGAATCCACCCATTTATTGATTCTTGGTTTTAATTATTGTATTACAGGAGTCTTATTAAGAAAGTTAGGCCCTAATCTGACACGATGGAGATTTGGGCCTACTTTTTCTTCCATTAGGCACAAGGTCTCTCGTTTAATTCTTAGGTCCTTGATCCACTTTGAGTTAAGTTTTGTGCATGGTGAGAGATAGAGGTTTAATTTCATTTTGTTACATGTGGATTTCCAGTTTTCCCAGCACCATTTGTTGAAGAGACTATCTTTTCTCCAATGTATGTTTTTGGTGCTTTTGTCAAATATAAGATAACTGTAGTTATGTGGGTTAGATTCTGTGTCCTCTCTTCTGTACCATTGGTCTACAGGTCTATTTTGGTGCCAATACCATGCCGTTTTTGTTACTACTGCTCTGTAGTATAGTTTTAGGTCTGGAATAGTGATGCTACCAGCTTCACTCTTCTTGCTAAGGGCTTAAAAAGGAACAATTAGTGAGGTGAATAGAGAGCCTACAGAATGGGAGCAAATCTTTACACAGCATACTATAGGGACACAGCCATATCAATATTTCTAACAGCACAATTCACAAAAGCTAAATTATGGAACCAAACTAGATGCTTTTCAGTTGATGAATGGATAGGGAAACTTTGGTATATATACACAATGGAACATTATTCAGCATTAAAAGAGAATAAAATCATGTCATTTGTAGGTAAATGGATGAAGTTGGAGAATATAATGCTAAGTGAAGCAAGCCAGTCCCCAAAAAACAAAGGCTGAATGTTTTCTTTGATTTGAGGGTGCTGACTCATAATGGCGATGGGGAAGGGGGAAGTATGGGAGGAATGGAGGAACTTTAAATAGGGCAAAGGGGAGGGAGGAGGAGGGAGGGGAAAGGAGGGGGTAAGGAGGTAGGAATGATGGTGGAATGAATTAGACATCATTACCCAAAGTACATGTATGAAGGTACAAACGGTGTGGAAATACTTTGTGTACAATCAGTGACTTGAGAAATTGTGCTCTATATGTGTAATATAAAATGAATTGCATTCTGTCATCGTGTATGACAAATTAGAATAAATAAATAATTTAATAAGAAAAAAACCCAATCATAGTAGCAGTAGGAGTTTGGTGTCCTATTATAATTTTTGTAATTTTCTCCAGATGTCTGAGTATTGAAATCTATGGTTATCAGGGGTTTTCCTTCCACTGAGTTAGGATCTACATTAGTATATTTTCTCAAAGCTTCTGTCAGCCTGATTAGGAATACAGCTGTAGTCGCATGCCTTCCTTGAGAGATTTCTCAGACTTTGTCCTAAATTACAGGTTTAACTATGCACCTTTTCATGCCCTCAAACCAAGCAAGTGATGAAGCCGTAAGCAATTTATCATCGATACCCTGTCTCAAAATTAAAAAGAAAAAGGGTTGGGGATGTGGCTCAGTGGTTAAGCACCCCAGGGTTCAATCCCCAGTACCAAAACAAGTAAGTGAATGAATGACAAGAGATAGCAAGGAGAAGAGACCTCAGGGAGACAAATCCTTTCAGAGGACACCCTTAGTGATCCACCTCCTCCAGCAACACCCCACCTGCCTACAGTTACCATCCAGCCAGTCCATTCAAACTAGGAAGAACTGATTGGGTTACAGCTCTCACAATCCAATCATTTCACTTCTGAATATTCCTGCATTAACTCAGGAGCTTTGGGGGTTCCAGTTCCCAAGGTAATAGAGTCAGGGTCCCCAGCCCAGAGGAAATCCCACAAGTTGTGATTTTTGCATCAATTCCAGTCAGAGCCCAACTCTAGACCTCTCCTCTGGACATGAAAGCAGAAGACAAGATGTCTTAGAAGGAGGAGTAAGAAACTTTAAGTGGAGAAGTTGGGGTAATAAAGACCACCCTCGAGACCACACAGACCAGGGTGCCAAGAGCCCATGGAGTGGCCAAGGTCTGAAAGAGCTTGGTTGGACGGTCAGAGGAGGAGTCAAGGGATTTGTTCCTCAGAGGAAAGGGCAGAGAATGCAGAAATTGCTAGACTTATTAAAGAAAGTTGTAGCTGGGCCTGGAGGCTCAAGCCTCTAATCCCAGTGACTGAGACAGGAGGAGCAAAATTCAAGGCCGGCCTACATAAAATTTGCAAGAACCAGTCTCAAAATATGAAGAACTGGAGCAGTAGCTCAGTGGTAGAGTGTCCCTGGGTTCAATCACAATACTGCATAAATAAATAAGTAAGTAAGTAAATAAATAGATAAATAAATAAATAAATAAATAAATAAATAAAATGTAGAACAGATGGAAGCCAGAGTGGGAGAGAAAGAGGAAGAGAGGAAAGAAAAGAATAGATTACAGTTACTCAGGAGATTCAAACCCCCATACATATGCCAATTGGGGACCTTATTCCTATACACCTGCTGGTCAGGGGACTAGAACTCTGTCTTCACATGAGCCTGCCAACTTCTTCTGAGGGATCAGCCCTGTTTTCCCATTGGCAGGTTCTGTCGTGTCCCATGACTAAACATTCACGGTCACTCCAGGTGAAATGGGCTGCCCAAAATGATCACACAGAGACAGAGAATTACCTTTTACCTTGGGTCCTGTGATGGTTCCTCTGACCTCAGGGTCCGTGGCAAAAGAGAGAGGCCACTGGAATGCTTTATTCTTATATAGGGAACACACAAGGGGAGGCTTCATGGAACACTGTATCCCCAAAAGGGCAAAGGGGTAGGATTACAAAGGAACAGGTGAGTGTAGCTCAGTCCCTCTGGATGCCGCCTACTCCTAGGACCTTGCCTTGTTATCTGAGCAAGGGAAAAGTCGCGTCAGGGCACTGCTATGCCAGATTACAGTGATCTTTTAGATCCCCGTGGTGCATCAGGACTTAGAGGTGCGTGCACTTGGAGTGGCTCCTCACAAGGTTCCAGGGTGATCAGACTTGGAGTGGGTTTCCTGTGTTGCCAGATTCAAATTCTTCCTGTTACCCCCAAAATGCCTCTTTACCTGCTGTCCTGCTTACAAATAGGGGAGAAAGGAGAGAAAAGGAAGATTTCCAGAGCAAAGAGCAGCAGACTCCTGCATGGTTAGAGTTCAAAGATGTCACCAGGTCCCAGAGGACAGTGTCTACTGTCACCTGATTGCCACTTGAATCTGCATGGCTTTAGATTTCCCCGGCCACCCAAAAAGGGGAGCTGTAACAAGTCAAGCGTGAATCAAGGTGCTTCAGTCTTGAAGGAGATGAGTTAAAGTGAGAATGAGAAGTGGGTGGGGGGAGAGGGAGGAAGGGAGAAAGGAAGAAAGAGAAAAGGGAGGGAGAGGGAGGATAAGACAGAAAGAGGAAAAGTGGAAGTGGAAGATCAGTGTCTGCGGGGTGAGGAAAACAGACGGGCTGGGGAAGAGAATCAGCAAGTTCAGGGGCCTGGGAATTTCCTGTTTGAATGGCTCCTCAATAGTTTTTCTCCTTCATGAAAGTCATACTGAGAGCATCCCATCCTAGCGATGCACCTGGGTTTGAAGCTGGTTAGGTTGAGTGTAGATAAATAAGGCACATTACCATGCTTTTGGTGTTTGACAAATTGAGTTAAGGTGGGAGAATAGGAATTTTCTTTCAACTGTTTTTTTTTTTTTATTGGTGCATTATAGTTGTACGTAACGATGGGATTTGTTGTTATGCATTCGTATGTGCACAAAACATAGCAATATAGTTTGGTCAACATTTCCCCCTCCCTTCCTCCCATCCGTGGTCCCTTTCCTCTACTGATCTCCCTTTGATTTTTATAAGATACCCCCATCCATCTTTCCTTTTCTTTTTCATCTCTAGCTTCCACATATGATAGAAAACATATGGCCCTTAATCTTAACATAATGGTCTTTAGTTCTACTAGTTTTCCTGCCAATGACATAATTTTATTTCTCTTTTTGGCTGATTAAAATTTTATTGTGTATATATATATATATATATATATATATATATATATATATACTACATTTTCTTTGTCCATTCAGGATAAGGCTTATGCTATCTTTTAGTGGATTTCAGGCTATGAGTCAAGGCCCAGGAGGGTCTTAGCCCTTTGTCCCCATAGTGTCTTTGTCCCCCTGGTGGCCCTTGACTTTTTCACTGTGTTCACCCACTGTGAGGAGCAAGCTAGCTATTTAGGCCTCTGAACAGACGCAAAAACAAGTCTGGGGAAGCAACAGGTAAAGGATAAGAAGCTCCCTCTACCAGCCTGTCTTTGGGTAAATCACCTGGTCTTGTCTTAAAGCCCTGGTTGTGAAAGTCCCCAAAGCCTACTTATGCCCAGAGATAGGATGCAGAGACCCCAGAAGAGAAGATGTGTAAGTCCACAAACCTCATCATATGAGTTAAAATACGGATCCTCAAAGTAGCTGTCCTACAGGGAACTCTAACTACTGCCTGCCATTAAGAAGTTGATAGTAATGACAGAGCTATTATCTACTTACTAAGGTACTGGCCAGGATTGCACCTATCTTGTCTCACTTAACCTCAACATTCCCATGAGGACACCTGCAAATACCATTCCAATTTTACAGAGGAAAAAACCGAGGTTCAGAGAAATCAAGCTTATCCAAAGTGCTGAGCTAATCGGAATCAAAATTCAAAGCCACATCGTTACTGTATGCACAGCCTCTGGGGTTACCAAGGTCCCTGGCATGGGGGAGTCTACAGCAGGCCTGCAAGAAATGGCTAAATCACAGGGAACAATATAACAGAAGCAGCCCAATGTGAACTTATGGAATTAGAGAAGATGAATCCCTGAGTATTCCAAAAATGTTTAAGAAGGAGTTTGGATGTAAGAGGGATCTACTCCATGCTTTGCATACAAGCCTTGTTGCTTTGCCACTGTGGCTTATTTTAAAATGAACATATAAAACTGCTTATTTTTCTTCCTCTTCTCCCTCTCTCCTTTTCTAACCTCGGTGGAAGCAAGATTGAACTTTTTCCCATCTTGGTCTGCGTTTAACTGTCCTTCAGCTCAGGGAACACAGGAATGAAGGGCTGGCACCAGAAGGTCCAAGAAATGGCTGTCTCTTGAGGATACAAATGAATTATGACTCCTGACAGGGCATAGCTAGGTGCATCCTTTGTACCCCCTCTTTAAAACTCACTGTTATCCCTGATAGAATCACCGTCTGTGGTCAGGAATTCCCTGTGTTTCTCCTGTGCTAGCAAAAGAATAAGTTTCTTCCCTTTTTCTGAAAACCTTGACCTCATTATTGAATTAGCATCAGGGACAAGAACCAGGCATTTGGTATCAAGGACAGAAGAAGACAGACACCCGAGTAGATTAAGAAGGACCTTGAATCCCATAATGGACACTGCTTTGGGAGTGCATGCAGAGTGCGAATAAGCCAAGCCATTCCAATAAAAGTTATTCAAAATAAAGAGAGCAAAGATAGGAACACAGTATATCTCCCAGGAGACACAATTGAGAACAAGCAGCTAGAATGCAGAAGGGACACCTGCCTCTTCCAGGCTCCAGATTCTAAAGGGTAAGGCTAAGAGAAACTTCAGATTGGAGAACCTAGGGAGAAGAATTCAGTCCTTCTGTCTGGAGTCTTCCAAAGGGATGCTGCCAGGAGTCTTGCTGAAGTATTTGAGGCTTTAGTAAGCAAAGAACAACAAAAACTATTTCAAACCCCACGAAGACTATGGCCACTTCTGTAGCCAGTTGGCCTCTCACTGGTTCCAGCAGACAGCAGGATAACACAGTATTTTCCCAAGTAGGCACTGGATTGGAGGACATTCCCAGGGAGGGTAAAATAACAGAACAAGGCAGGACAGTATCCTCCTGGGGTAAGCCTAATGTTTAAGAAATTTGAAGAAATTGATTCTGAGGAGGAATGTGAGAAGGATCAGTTGGATAGACAGAGAAACAATATCTCAAAAGGCAAAGGAAACATTGCAAAACTGAATCCATGCCAGGAGCCATCCGTGAACTGTGTGATGTTGAACTAAAAAGATGTTGAAGCCATTAGGCAGGAAAGCCTAGTATTGGGAACTCTCAGCAGCAACCCTGCTGGTTTGAGAAAGTCTGGTTCATGTGGCTTCCTACCTTGCTCCATCCCAAGCTCAGCACAGCTTCTGAGATGGGGGTGACCCGTTGGAGCCGCACAACCTCTGGGATATGGGTGTGGCTTGCCAAAATGTCAATCAACCTGTTTTACTGGAAGACCCCTGCCACACTGAGGAACCAGCACCAAACCAAGACTACCAAGACCCAAGACTGAAACCTTATCCCTGCCTTTCATGTACTTCCTCTTAAATAAAGAATCGGGGCCACTTTTGGTTGTTCAGTTCCAGCTCCTATCAGGACTGGAAGACCCATCAGGTGCTCCACTTTTTATATATAATTTCTGGCTCTATCTTTATTTCTTACTAATTATTTCAGACTTTTTATTTCTTAGGGGGCTCACACCTCCTGAGCAGCAACCTATCCTGTTGGGATACTAGACACCCTGCAATAAATCCAAATTAGCAAAAAGTATGTCCGTTGTATTTAGCAATCATGTGGTCCTTGGTAACTTTAACCTTGATGGGAGACATTCTCATGGAGAAAGAAATTATATTCTCCTTTTCTCTTCTCTTCCTTCTCTCTATTTCTCCTCCTCTCTCCCCTACCGAATATTTCTTGAGCTACATCCAGGCTAGTCCTGCTTATGTGCAACTCTCAACATCACGGCAAGAACAGAGAAGCAAACTGTGGTTGTGAAACAGGAAGGTCATGGAATCACATAGAAGGGGCATCTATTGCAAACTGTTTATGATCACAGGGGGTTTCTGGGAGACCAGGAAACAGGAGTGCCTTTCTTGAAGAATAGAGGAAGTGTGTTACTTAGGAAGAGTGAACACCTATAAAATCTGAGAAGTCAAAGACCTTTACTAGTTCCAGAAAATGAGGATATTTTAGTGTGACTGAAATAAAGAAAAGACTCGATAAGGAAACCATGCCAAGATTATTAAAGTTTTAGTATTCTTTAGTAACACACATGAATAAGCATTTAAATTCCATACTAAGGACTTGTGAGAGAGGCAATCAAAGGATTTTGAGCAGATGAGTGAAATACTCAAATTCATAAATTAGAAAGAATACTCCAATGAGAGGAAAGTGAGATGGAAGGAAGGAGGCTTTATAAAGCTACTGAAAGAATACAATTAAGCCCTCAACCCCTACCTGAGGCAGAGCTGTTGATATGAAGGAATGGTGCCAGAATGAGCACAGTTTGATAACTGGTTGTCTAGGGGAGTCGGAGGGAATGGCTTGGGTAATGAAATCAGCAGTCAGGATAAGGGCCAAGTTGGGACATGAGATATGTTCAGTTTGGAATATTTTAAGATTAAGATGTCTAGACAGGTGCAGTGATGCTCACCTGTAGTCTCAGTGACTAAGGAGGCTGAGGCAGGAGGATCACAAGTTTGAGTCCTGCTTGGGTAATTTAGTGATACTCTCTTTCAGAACAAAAAATAAAAAGGGCTGAGGGTAGTTCAGGGGTTAATTGACCCTGGGTTAAATACCCAGTACACATGAAAGATTAAGATGTCTGAGACACAGATAAATGTATGTATCTGGGGTGGAGAGAGAGAGAGAGAGAGAGAGAGAGAGAGAGAGAGAGAGAGAGAGAGAGAGAGAGAGATCTGTACTGCATACCAGATATATGAACAACCACTATACAAATTGTGGTTGAAGTCATGCCATATATACATACATGAAAGATCTCACTCAGAAAGAATATGTGAAGTGAAAGGGTAACTAAGGAGGGAATCTCCCAGGAGTAAAAATATTTAAGGGACAGTCATATACAAATGAGACTGGGAAAGATTTACTTGAGCCAAGCGTGGTGGTGCACACCTGCAATCTCAGCTACACGTGAGGCTGCAGTAATAGGATTGCAAGTTTAAGGCCAGCCTGGGCAACTCAGCAAGACCCTGTCTCAAAGGAAAATCTAAAAAGGGCTGGAGATGTAGTTCAGAGGCAAAGCACCCCCTGTTTCAGCCCCCACTATTGCAAAAAACAAAAGAAAAAAAAAACACAATCCAGAGAAGGAAGAATTCCTTGATACTAACACACATCTACCATTCTCCACAAATGTCTTACTGTGTGGGGAAACTCATTTTGTACAACTAGAAGAATGAGAAGTTATACTCCATTTATGTAGGATGTGTCAAAATGCATTCTACTGTCATGTACATCTAATGAGAACAAATTAAAAAATTAAAAAAACAAAAAAAAATGTTCTCTTCTCCTTAAACCAAAATATGCCCCACTAAATCAACTGTGTCAGACACCAGACAAGTGTGATTGTCAAATGTCCCTGGAGGGCAAAACTCTCAGTTGAGGACAATCACACTTGTTCAGAGCATCAGATAATGACATCACTGGGTTTTTGGGGACTTCTTACGTTTGGTAGTTCACAGAGGGAGCTTATAGTGTAGTTATTTATTGCTATTGGTGATTGGCCCATGTCTTGCTTGAAATGCTGTTTGTTTAAGTAAAGTATTTTTAATAAAACTGGATGTGATTAAAGCTCATTGGTGATTAAGGTAAGGAAAGGAGTCTGTGGGAAAGGAGAAAGAGGTAGGGAACTTTGTCACTGTCCCCAGGAATGGTTTCTTTGTACTGGGAATTGAACCCAGGGGTGCTCTACCACTGAGCTACATCCCCAGTCCTTTTTATTTTTCTTATTTTGAGTCTCCATTAGTTACCCAGGCTGGCCTTGAACTTTCAATCCCCGTGTAAACTTTGATGACAGGTGTGCACCACTGTTCCCAGCCAGTTTTTTTTTTCTTGATAAATTCTGGGATGGAGGTACTGAACCCATTTATCAGCCAGAGAAGAGTCAACAGAAAAGATAGAGCTGAAAATTAAGGAGATAATTGTGGGACACATTTTCTTTTTCTTTCTTTTTTTTTTTTTTGGATTAGGGAATGAAGCAGGGGAGCTTTACCACTGAGCTGTATCCCCAACCCTTTTTATTTTTTGTTTTGAGACTGTGTCTTGATAAATTGCCGAGGTTTGCCTCCAACTTTCAATTATCATACCTCAGTCTCCTTAGTCCCTGGGATTACAGGCTTGCCCCACTGCTCCCAGCTGTGACCATTTCTTAAAAAGATAAAACGGAGGTCTCTGCAGCGCCAATGGATGAGAGAAAGGAAACCTCTCCACTAGGCAAGGGTAAAAATTCAATCAGGTAATGCCTAATATTACTTTGGCACGTGGAACACAGGCTGAGGTTATATGCCACAAGACACAATACAGCCTGTAGAAAACGGTGACAGATGGAATAACCATTCTGTGGTCCCAAGGTTTATGGGCCCAGCTGTAGTGGAGTCCCTGAATGTGTCCAGGCACTAGACCTTATAGCGAGTTCCCCATAGGAGACCGTGAGCTGGAAGGAAATCCCAGCAACCCTTGCCCGTGCGGGTGAGCAGTTTATTCTGAGGACACTGCTGGATTGATCCCCAGCCCCAGTGACTGACTGACTGACTCACATCAACCAGATTGTGGCGGGTGCCTTCCCAAAGCATAATTGAACCTGATTTTTTTTTTTCTTCCATAAGGGCTCCTGGCACTTAGGGTTCTTGCTCCAAAGACACCCTACCCCCAGGTGATTTGGCATCCTTTCTATTCTTGGCTGGCTCTTTACTTTCCTTGTTCTGACTGAATGAGGTCTCTCATCTGTTCTGGCAATCTGATCATCATGGTATTCACACATGCCGATGGTTATTTATTCAACTTACCTTTATTCTGAGAACTTTTTAATTGTAACTGGAAGAACAAATACAGTTTCATGTCTCATTTTGCCTAATGAAAAGGCTGGCGACATAACAAAAGCCCAGACTATATTTGGAGAATCACTGGCCCGTGGATGCGGCCAGATGTGGTATCTTTTCCCAAGCAGGGAAGTTAGATTGTGACTATCTGGTAATCTGAGTATTCTTTGAGTACTTTCCCTCAAAGTTGATAAAACTCAAAACCACTTAGAATGGTTATGTTCACAAGTTCCAGCCCATTTTCATGTGCCTGAATTTTAAATGGGACAGAGCATTGGTTCCAAGTACGTGCAGGCTCTACTTAGCACATTTGATATTCCCCTGAGAAAAGGAAGTTGGGCGGATACATCGGGACACTATTTCCAACAATGCTAAACCACCAAATTACAAAAGAATATTGTCAGTTACTCTGCAAGTAGGAAGATAAAGAAAGCTGAGGAAAAATCATAGGATTTGGCAGAACTGAGGGAAAAGAGCTACTGTTTAACAAGCACTTGAGCCAAATTTTGAACAAGGGGGTTGGCATATGTGGGCTCATTTTTGTCTTCATAGGGACTCTGAGAAGTAGGCAGTTATTGTCCTGGTTTCACAGATGGAAACACCCAGGCTCCGATAAGCCAAGCAAGTTCATGTTTGCAAAACAAATAAGGACTGAAGTTGGTATACAGCACAAAGTATATTTACATTACGCTGGCTGTTTAGGAGGTCGTGAAAAACTTTGAGAGGGTAAATCCAGGTGTGCAGTGGGAGCGAAAGCCACACTGTAGAAGATGTGTAGGCAGGTGGAGGAGGCCACGGATTTGAGCGCTGTTGACTGTCAGCACTCCAGGTGTGACATGTCAAGCCTCAGCTGTACCTTCTCCAGGTACTTGTTCCTGGTAAGCTGCTTCTCTCTATTCTCAGAGATGATTATAAGCCTTCACTCACACCCAGTTATGGTTTAGATGTGAGATGTCCCCCAAAGCTCATGTGTGAGACAACGAAAGAAGGTTCAGAGGAGAAATGATTGGGCCGTGAGAGTCGTAACCCAATCAGTGATTAATCACCTGATAGGGATTAGCTGAGAGGTAACTGAAATGGTGGGTTGTGGCTGGAGAGGCAGGAATTGGGGGTGTGGCTTGGGGTTTATATTAGTATCTGGCAAGTGGAGACCTTGTTCTCTGCTTTCTGATCATAATGTGAGCTGCTTCCCTCTGCCACATTCTTTTGTCATGATGTCTTGCCTTACTCTGAACCTCAAGGAATGGAGTCTGCTGTCTGTGGATTGAGACCTCTGAAACTGTGAGCCCCAAAATAAACCTTTCCTCCTTTACAATTGTTCCAGCTGGGTTCTTTAGTCACAGCAGCAAAAAAGCTGACCCTCTAATGTACCATTATAGCTCATCTTCCTTTTTTTTATTTTTAGAACCAGAAATGAACCTCACGGCACTTAACCACTGAGCCACGTTCCCAGCCCTTTTTTATTTTTACTAAGGCTAAGTTACTCAGGACCTCACTAAGTGCTGAGGCTGCCTTTGAACTTGCAATCCTCCTGCCTCAGCCTCCCTAGCTGCTGGGGTTACAGGTGTGTGACACTGTGCCTGGCTCATCTTCCTTCCATTTTTTTTTATTTGTTCATTTTAGTTACACATGACAGTAGAATGCGTTTTGACATATAATACATATTTGGAGCATAACTTCCCATTCTTGTCGTTGTGCACGGTGTGGAGTTACACCAGTCGTGTATTCACATATGAACAAAGGAAAGTTATGTCAGACTCATTTTACTGTCTTTCCCATCCCCCATCCTCCATCTTTTCCTTTCAGTCCCCACTGTCCAATCTGATGAATGTCCTCTCCCCCACTCCACACCTATTGTGAGTCAGCATCTGCATATCAGAGAGAACATGCAGCATTTGTTTTTTTGGTGGGGGGATTGGCTTATTTCACTTAGCATAATAATCCCCAATGTCATTCATTTACTGGCAAATTCCATAATTTTATTCTTCCCATAATTAATATTCCATTGTGTATATGTACCACATTTTGTTGATCCATTCATCTGTTGAAGGACATCTAGGTTGGATCCATAGCTTGGCTATTGTGAACTGAGCTGCTATGAACATTGATGTGGCCATGTAACTATAGTATGCTGATTTTAAGTCCTTTGGGTATTTGCCAAGGGGTGGAATAACTGGGTCAAATGGTGGTTCCATTCCAAGTTTTCTGAGGAAACTCCATACTCCCTTCCAGAGTGGCTGCACCAATTTGCAGTCTCACCAGCAATGTATGATGTTTTCCCCCACATCCTTGCCAACATCTATTATTACTTGTATTCTTGATTATTGCCATTCTGACTGGAGTGAGATGAAATTTCAGTGGAGTTTTAATTTGCATTTCTCTAATTGCTAGTGATATTGAACTTTTTTTGTATATTTATTGACTGATCATATTTCTTCTTCTGTCAAGTGTGTTCAGTTCCTTTGCCCATTTATTGATTGGGCTATTTGCTGTTAAGTTTTTTGAGTTCTTTATCTATCCTGGAGATTATGCTCTATCTTAGGTGCAGATGGCAAAGATTTTCTTCCATTCTGCAGGCTCTCTATTCATATTCTTGATTGTTTCCTTTGCTGTGAAGAAGCTTTTTGGTTTGACACAACCCATTCTTGATTTTACTTCTTGTGCTTTAGGAATCTTGCTGAGGAATTCAGGTACTAAGCCATCATGATGGAGGTGTGGGCCTACTTTTTCTTCTAGTAGACACAGGGTCTCTAATCTAATGCCTAGATCCTTGGTCTACATTGAGTTAAATTTTGTTCTGGGTGAGATATATGGGTTTGGTTTCATTTATTATATATGAATTTCCATTTTCCCAGCACCATTTGTTGAATAGACTGTCGTTTATCCAATGCATGTTTATGGAGCCTTTGTCTAGTATGAGATAACTGAATTTATCTTGGTTTGTCTCTGTGTCCTCTATTCTGTACCACTGGGCTATGTGTCTGTTTTGTTGCAAATACCAAGCCATTTTTATTACTATGGCTCTGTAGTATAGTTTAAGGTCTGGTATTATGATGCCTGTGGCTTACTGTTCTTCCTAAGGATTGCTTTGGCTATTTTGGGTCTCTTATTTTTCCAAATGAATTTCATGACTGCTTTTTCTAGTTCTATGAAGAACATCATTGGAGCCTTAATAAGAATTGCATTAAATCTGTATAGCACTTTTGGTAGTATGGCCATTTTGACAATGTTAGTTCTACCTATCCAAGAACAAGGGAGATCTTTCCATCTTCTAAGGTCTTCTTCAATTTCTTTCTTTAGTGTTCTGCAGTTTTTATTGTAGAGGTCTTTTGCCTCTTTTGATATACTGATTCCCAAATATTTTATTTTCTTTGAGGCTATTGGGAATGGGATAGTTTTCCTAATTTCTCTTTCAGTGGGTTCATCATGGATATAAAGAATGCAATTGATTTATGGGTATTAATTTTATATCCTGCTACTTTGCTGAATTTATTTGTGTGTTCTAGAAGTTTTATGGTGGAGATTTTTGAGTCTTTTAAATATAGAATCATGTCATCAGCAAATAAGGATAGTTTGAGTTCTTCTTTTCCTATTTGTAATTCTTTAATTTCTTTCTTCCAATTGCTCTGGCTAGAGTTTCCAGAACTATGTTGATGAAGTGGTGAAAGAGGGCATCCCTGACTTGTTTCAGTTTTTAGACAGAGTGCTTCCAATTTTTCTCCATTTAGCATATATAGCTTTTACAATGTTGAGATATATTCCTATTATCCCTAGTTTTTCTAATTTTCTGAACATGAAGGGGTGCTGTATTTTGACATAAGCTTCTTCTGCATATATTGAGATAATCATATGCTTCTTGCATTTAAGTCTATTGATAAAATGAATTACATTTATTGATTTCCATAATGAACCAAACTTGCATCCATGAGATGAACCCAAGTTGAACATGGTGCAATATCTTTTTAATATGTTTCCATATGTGATTTGCCAATGTTTTATTAAGAATTTTTGCATCTATGTTCATCATATTGAACAAGGATATTGGTCTGCAGTTTTCTTTCCTTTTGTGTCTTTGTCTGGTTTTGCTAGCAGGTTGATAATTAGCAAAACAGAATTTGTTTGGAAGGGTTCCGTATTTTTCTATTTCATAGAATAATTTGAGGAGGATTAGTGTTGGTTCTTCTGTGAAGGTCTTGTAGAATCAGCTGAGAATACATCTGCTCCTGGGCTTTTTTTCTTGGTAGGCTTTGGATGGCATCATCCATTCCATTGCTTCAAATTAATCTGTTTATGTGTCCTCCTGATTCCATTTGTGTAGGTCATATGGTTCTAGAAATTTGTTAATGTCTTCAAGATTTTCTATTTTGTCGGAGTTTAAATTTTCAAAATAGGTTCTGATTATCATGTGTATTTCAGTAGTGTCTATTGTGATATTTCCATTTTCATTGCAAATTTTAAGTTTTCTCTCTCTTTCTCATTGTTATCTTGGCTAGGGTTTATCAATTTTATTGATTTTTTTTAAAGAACCAACTTTTTGTATTGTCAATATTTTGGATTGTTTCTTTTGTTTCAATTTCATTGATTTCAGCTCTGATTTTAATTGATTTCCTGTCTTCTACTGATGTTGATGTTGATTTGTTCTTTTTCTAGGGATTTGGGCGGTAATTTTAGGTTATTTATTTGTTGACTTTTCTATTCTTTTAATGAATGAACTCAATGCAATGAACTTTCTTCTTAGAACTGCCTTCATAGTGTCCCAGAGATTTTGACATGTTGTATCACTATTCTAATTTATTTCTAGAATTTTAAACATTTTATCCCTGATTTCTCCTGCTATCCATTCATCATTCAATAGTGTATTATTTAGTCTCCAGGTGTTAGAGTAGCTTCTATTTTTTATTCTATTGTTGATTTCTAATTTCATCCTTTTATGATTTGATAAGATGCAAGGTATTATGTCTATTATTATTATTATTATTATTATTATTATTATTTGTATTTGCTAAAAGTTGCTTTGTGGCCCAAGATGTGGTCTTTTTTAGAGAAGGATCCATGTACTATTGAAAAGAAAGCATATTCAGTCACTGATGGATGAAATATTCTATATATGTCTATTTAGTCTGAATTATGAATTGTTCTTTTTAGTTCAATAGCTTCTTTATTTAGTTTTTGTTTGAAAGATCTATCCAGTGGTGAGAGAGGTGTGGTAAAGTCACCCAGAGTTATCGTGTTGTGGTCTATTTCCTTCTTGAAATTGAGAAGGGTTTGTTTGATGTACATAGATGCTCCATTGTTTGGGGCATAAATATTTACAATTGTTGTGTCTTGTTGATATATAATTCCATTAAGCAGTATGAAATGTCCTGTTTGTCCCTTCTAATTAACTTTGGCTTGAAGTCCACTTTATCTTATATAAGGACAGAAACCCCATTGTATGTAAGATCCATGTGAGTGATAGATTTTTCCCATCCTTTCACCATCTGCCTGTGGATGTCATTGCCCATGAAATGAGTCTCTTGGAGACAGCATATTGGTCTTGTTTTATAATCCAATCTGCCAGTCTACATCTCTTGATTGATGAGTTAAGGCCATATTATTGAGATATAATTTTTATTACTGGTAATTTTGGTTTATTTCTAGTTTTTAATTTGAATTAATTTCTCCATTTATTCACTGCTCTTTTAGTGTAGTTCCTCCCTTTGTTTGTATCCATTTTTTTTCATTTCTGCTTCATGAAATATTTTATTGAGTATATTTTGTAGTGCAGGCTTTCTAGCCATGAGTTCTTTTAATTTTTTGTTTATCATGAAAGGTTTTTATTTCATTATAAGTTCTGAAGCTTAATTTTGCTGGCTATAAAATTATTGGTTGATATCCATTTTCTTGCAGAGATTGGTATTATATTATTCTCCTTGCTTTGAGGGTCTGGCTGAAGCAAATATCTGAGATCCACAATGGTTTCTCAATTTTCAGTGGCAGCCTTTAAAATTTATCCTTGTTCTGTATATTAGGCATTTCCATAATAATGTGCCTTGGTGTGGGTGGTCTGTTTTAATTTTTTATATTTGGGGTCCTATGAGCCTTCTGTATTTGATTTTCCATTACATTCTTTAGGCTTGGGAAATTTTCTGATATTATTTCATTGAAAAAGTGTGCATTCTTTTTGTTTATATCTGTATAAATTGTAAATTTGGTCTTTTTGGGTTATCCCATATTTCTTGGACATTCTATCCATGGTCTCTTAACATCTTTTCTTCATGGTCAACTTTGTTTCCAAGATTGTATATTTTGTCTTCATTGCTTGAAACTCTGTCTTCCAAGTAATCCAGTCTTTTGGTGATGCTTTTAATTAAATTTTTAGTTTGGTTGATTGATCACTTCATTTCAAATATTTCTGCATTTTTTTTCAGAATTTCTATCTCTTTATTGAAGTGATATTTCACTTCCTGTAGTTTCTCTCTAATTTCACTTCTTATATCTCCTTTACTTCACAGATCAGTTTAACTATGTATATTCTAAACTCCTTCTCTGATGCTTCTTCCACTGTGGTATTCTGTTATTAGAGTATCTTGGTTTGTTTGAGGTGATTTGTTCCCTTGCTTTTTCATGTTGTTTGTGTGTCTTCTCATCTAACATATGGTTCTGACACAGTAGAGTTTCTTTCCTATGGACTTAGAGTTTCCCTGAAGGTTTCCAGTACTTCACTGTTTAGGGGGAGACAAAAACAACCACCACCAATGCAAACAATATACAGAATTAAACCAAATAGTTCCTACTGTAACACTGTTAATTATCACAATAGAAGGCAATGATGGGATTAGTTATTGCCTACAATAAAAAAAACAGCACATTTGCAAAAGAGTTTACAATTTCATAAGGTGGTCAGGGAGAGAACAGAAATGACAGAGGTTGTAATGATTATAAGGGAGAAGGAGAGAAGATAGAAGTAAAAAATTAAAAGAGTGGAAGAGAGAACATGGATATTGGCCATTAGCAGAAGAATAGAGAGAAAGAGAATCAAGGGAAACAGGTAAGATAAAAAATATATGTATATAAAGGAAAAAATTTAAAAACTTAAAAAATAACAAAAATAAATTTTAAAAAGAGAAACTAAAATATACCTTCAAATATCCTAGTTTCTATAAAAATGGTCCTATAAAAAATAACTGGCTTTAAAAATGCTAGAAATGAGAAAAAAACCAAATATGAGTATGTATAAATGTTCACATATCATTAGGGTCAGAATTAAACAGAGAAAAGAAAAAAAAAGAGAGAGAAAATATCAATGCAAAGTTAAAGAATTCTGTTAGAGTACAGAATGTTCTCAGATTCTCAGTAGATTTAGGTGGGGTCATCTGTAGCGTGATGCTCCATCCATTAGATTGCTGGAGTGAGAGAGGTAATCCTATAGGTGGAATTCCTGGAGGCAGGGTTTAGGTTTATGTAGGATCCAGGCTCTTCACCGAATATCAATTGGTCTGGGGATTTTAAATCTGCACCTTCAGGGCCCAGGAATTGCCAGAGCACTCTGGAAGACTGTACCCTGTGGGAAGCCATTCTGACACGTGATTGGGTGACTCCCGTTAAGGGCCTGAGGCGCTTTGGCTCTGTTGAAGCTTTCCCGACCCTTTCCTGATGAGAGAGCCCATCCGTGTGGGGGTGTGCCTGACCACTGACCCCGGGGACCCAATCACTGACCCTGACCTTGGAGTGCAGCCCCCCCCAACCTTCATTGGATGGAATTCTCCCCTGAATCTCTTGTTCCCCAATAAAGGGCTACTCCCAGGCATGTTCGCTCTCTCTCTCTCCTGCTAGCCCTGAGTAATCCTTGCTGCCCTGCTGGGCGGTTAGAGGAGGGAACCAGAGAGGTGAGCCGTCTCGGACCTAGCAATATAAATAAGGTAACTGAGTCTGTGTGTTTTATTTCGATCTCATCTAGCTAACTTTATGCCTAGAACCTCATTAATGAAACCATTGCGCAGGCCGCGTGGTAGAATTGGCGCCCAACGTGGGGCATTCTAGATTAGTTAGATTGAGTGGGAGCGTGCTATAAAGATAAGGAAAAAAAAATAAAGATAAGGAAAAAATAAAGATAAAGGAAGAGGTGACAATTTGAGTCACAAAAGTACCTGGAGATATTGAAGGAAAGAGACGTTAAATTACTTAAAATGGGAAATTCAACTTCTATGGATAAGGAAATGTATCTGACTATTTTAGACAGTATAATTAATCAGAAAGGAAAACAGATAAAGAAACCTCAGTTATTACAATTCTTAAAGATTGTAGGTGAATATTGTCCTTGGTTTTGTGACCAAGAGTCTCCAAATTTACTTACTTGGGAGAAATTAGGAAGAAAGTTACAGAGAGTCTGTCTTTCTAATGAACTACCTGGAGGCATAGAAAATATTCAGAAAACTTGGACGGCTCTAGAAGTTTGTCTTTTTGAATATATGGGCCACAGTTCGAGGCCCCCTGAAGACCTTTTAAAAGGCATTCAAAGATCTGTTAAGTCTTTTCAAATGGAAAATCAGCCTGAGGCTAAGTTAATTCCCTTTCCTTTAAGCCGTTTAAACACAAAGGCACTAGGGGCCAAGCTAAAGGTTAGAAATGTGAACTTAAACTCGCAGCCCCATGCGGAGGATTCAGATGGCGCAGATCAGCCCGCCTTCTCGCCGCCATCATTTCCTCCTAGCGGGAGCCGAGCATAAATACGGGGAATTTCAGGGAAGGTCGCACAGTGTGACGTCACTGGCGCCGACCAGGACAGCCCGCGATTTTTACCGGGACAGAGATTGCAGACAGTTTTCTTAGGACCTTCAAAGACAGTTGAATTAAATCCTGAAACGGGGCCAAAACAAATCCCTACTGGGATTTTTGGGCCGCTTCCTGATAATACTGTAGGTTTAATTTTGGGGCGTAATAATTTAAAGGGAGCCATTGAGGTAATACCTGGTGTGATAGATTCAAAATTTAAAGGACAGTTATATGTTACTGTAAAATCCCATTATGCCCTAAGGCTCACCCCAAAGGATACAATTGCTCAATTAATATTACTGCCTTGTGTCTCAGAAAGGCACCTGCCAGTAGATTCAGTTTCTAAACCGCCGGACAGAGTATACTGGTCCCAGTTAGTACGGCAAGAATGCCCTTTATTGAAACTTAGAATCAATAATAAAAATTTCCTAGGAATAATAGACACAGGGGCTGATATCTCGGTATTGTCTAGTAGGTTTTGGCCTAGGAACTGGCCTTTGCATGTAGCACCAGCTAACCTAGATGGAATAGGACAGGTTTCACAGCCTGCTCAAAGTGCCAACTATCTCCGTTGGGAAGATTCCGATGGGAACAGTGGAGTATTTAAGCCTTATGTGTTAGAGTCTTTACCAGCTAACCTATGGGGAAGAGATATTTTAGCCAAAATGGGATTGTTATTAGTTACTCCAAATTCTATAAGGTCAGTTGAGGAAGTTAATAAGAGGTATTTTCCTGGAGATGATAAGAAGACCCTTCAGGAAGAATATCTGTTTACAAGCCAGTCTCCACGTCAAAGATTAGTAAATGCTCCAAACCAAAATTTTTATTAGGGGCCCTGAGTACTTCCCCGATCCCTAAGACAGCTAAAAAAATCACGTGGCTCACAGGGGAGCCCATATGGATTTCTCAGTGGCCCATCTCAGGGGAAAAGCTTAAAATAATTCATAGATTAGTTGAGGAACAACTTCAGGCTGGTCATATTGAACCAACACTTAGTCCTTGGAACACACCTATTTTTGTTATTAAGAAAAAGTCAGGAAATTGGAGATTACTACAGGATTTAAGGGCGATAAATCATGCAATTCAGCCTATGGGATCATTACAGCCAGGACTTCCCTCCCCCACAGCCATCCCTTTAGATTATAGCTTGATGGTAATAGATTTAAAAGACTGTTTTTTCTCTATAAGGTTACATCCTGAAGATTGTGAAAGATTTGCTTTCACTGTCCCAGCAATTAATTTTAAGGAACCTGTTAAAAGATATTGCTGGAAGGTACTTCCCCAGGGAATGCGTAATAGTCCTACACTGTGCCAAAAATACGTTGATCAGGTGATAGATCCCATAAGAAATAACTTTCCTGATGCATATATTATTCATTTTATGGATGATATATTATTGGCTCATGCTAATCCAGAGGTACTTTCAGAAATTTTTACTCAGTTAGAGACTTCGCTTACAGCAATGGGTTTATGTATAGCTCCTCAAAAAATTCAAAAAGTGTCTCCTTTTCAATATCTAGGTCAGATAATTCAAGGATGTACAATCCATCCTCAAAATCTTCAGATAAGAGTTAAAGAGTTACGTACCCTTAATGATTTTCAAAAACTATTAGGAGATATTAATTGGCTGAGGCCATCCTTAAAACTAACTACTTCTGAGTTAAGTCCTTTATTTCAGATATTACAAGGAAATCCTTCTCCAACCTCTCCACGTCAGCTAACCTTGGAAACTAAAACAGCCTTAAGAAAAGTTGAAATTGCAATTAAAAATGCACAGCTTACTAGAATAGATCCTAAAGAAATAGTGTATTTATTAATATTAATATTTTAGACTGGTCTCCAAAAATTGATAAGAGACAATTATGAAGAAATTCTGCTATGACACCTGCAGGATTTGTTAGTAATATTTTGACTTATAGTGAAGGAGTTTTTCAAAAAGATATTTGGCATTTAATTGCTGCCTCAGAGTATTTACATTTTACAGATAAACCTTTACCAAAATTTGTCGGCAAGAACTGTAAAGAGGGATCTTGCTATGGCTTAAGAGCTTGTGTCCAATCTCCTTATGTTTTAATTATTGGAAATGTAAAAGTTAAATGGATAGATGACAGATATATTGTTACTTGTAATAAGTGCAACCTAACCAATTGTATTACTAGGTATAATGGAGGAAAAGGAGTGCTGATACTTCATCAGCCCTCTTTCGTTTTATTACCTGCTAATATTTCAGAGCCATGGTATGCTGATGCTGGTCTACAAGTCTTGCAGCAAATTCATGCCCAGCTAACAAGACCTAAACGTGCTATTGGAGTCATAATTGTTGGTGTCTTAGCACTGGTCTCATTCATTGCCTCAACTGTCTCTGCGTCTCTGACGTTGTCTCAAAATATTCAGCATGCAAAATTTCTTAATAATTTAGCTCAAAATACTTCCAAGGCTCTGCGTAATCAAGTAAATATTGATGAGAGGATTGAAACTAAATTAAACGCCTTAGAGGTGACTGTTATAGACATAGGTAATGAACTTTCAGCCTTAAAATTTAAAGAAAGGCTTAAATGCCATGCTAATTATAAGTATGTATGTGTTACAGCTGCCAAGTACAATGCTTCTCTCTGGGATTGGGAGGTTAAAAACAATTTATTAGGTATTTGGCAAAATAGTAATAATAGCTTGGATATTCTGGAACTTCATCACCATATCCAAGACATTCAAAATAATAGAGCTCATTTTTCAGATCCTTCTTCTTTGGCTAACCAAATATTGAAGGAGTTAAATGGATTCAACCCTGGAAATATTCTTAAACACTCCGCTTGGTACATTATTGGATTATTCTCTTTGCTGTTAATTCTCTTTTGTGTTGTAATCATAGGATGGCGAATCTTCCAATCAAGGATCCAGAAACTCCAGAGATTGAACCGCTGCCTCATTGTTAAGAAAAAAAGGGGCGATATGTGGGAAGCCATTCTGACACGTGATTGGGTGACTCCTGTTAAGGGCCTGAGGTGCTTTGGCTCTGTTGAAGCTTTCCCGACCCTTTCCTGATGAGAGAGCCCATCCGTGTGGGGGTGTGCCTGACCACTGACCCCAGGGACCCAATCACTGACCCTGACCTTGGAGTGCAGCCCCCCTCAACCTTCATTGGATGAAATTCTCCCCTGAATCTCTTGTTCCCCAAATAAAAGGCTACTCCCCGGCGTGTTCTCTCTCTCTCTCTCCTGCTAGCCCTGAGTAATCCTTGCTGCCCTGCTGGGCGGTTAGAGGAGGGAGCCAGAGAGGGGAGCCGTCTCGGACCTAGCAATAGAAATAAGGTAACTGAGTCTGTGTGTTTTATTTCGATCTCTTCTAGCTAACTTTATGCCTAGAACCTCATTAATGAAACCATTGCGCAGGCTGCGTGGTAGAGTACCCTAGGGATCTCCCCTGGATTCCACTTTTGTGGTGGAGTGGACTCAATTCTAAGTCCACTATGTCACCTCCCACCCCAACATTTCCTGGTCTTGAGTTCAGTCTCCAAACTCAATCTCTCCTGTCCTTGCTCTTCTGAATTCATGACCAGACACCTCACCTCCAGCCTGTCCTGCAAACAGCCAAGTTGGAGGGGCAGGGGTAGAGTTGGGTGGGTTTTCATGACCAGTTGTTCCCTGTGTAAACCTCTCTCCACATCTGATTTTCTGCTGGTCACTTAAGTGCACTCTTTGTCGTGCAGCGTGTGTTAACTGGACCTGTATTTCAGGCCCATCCCAGGTTTGCCAGGAATCAGCTCCCTCAGGTGCCAGACCCCACACAGTGGCTGCAAAATCATTCCTTCCCCTGTTTTCTGCAAGCTCTCTTGAGAGATAGCAGCTTCTTTCCCGTACAAGGATATTGTGCATTTTTAACCAGGCAATGTCCGTGATCTTTAAACACTCCATATCCAGACACACCTCAGGGCTCCTAAAAGTGCAGTTCCTTTAATTCCTTTATCCCTCCACTTTGCTCACAGAGGGAGTGCTCTGGCTAGGGCCTCCAAACCCTCCAAGTGTTTGGTGTAGAATTGTCCCTCTGTGGATTACTTCCTTATTTTATTATATCCAATCTCCAGAGTCCCTGATCTGCTTTGAATATCCATTTATTCATTCCAATAAAGCCACCCCCCCCTTTGAAATGCCTAACATTTAATTGAGGTCCAGTACTGATGTCATCCCGTCCTACCTGTACTGATAACCCAGTGGGGATGATTGGGTCAATTGGCCCCTTTGAACAAGGCCCTGAAGATGGGATCCAGGAGGGTTAGCCACCACCCTAGAAGAGTCATCCTCAGAGGCCTGCCAGCCCCATCCTTCCCCAAGGAGAATACCACCACCAAGGCTGTCAGACACCAGATATGGATATTGGGTGTCTCTTCCTTGTTTGCTGCACCCTCATCCACCCCCCCAAGACTATTTCCTTCTTTAGGAGTTTCAGGTAGAGGATGCAAACTGAGCATCCATATGTGTGAGGTAAGAAGGAGCAGGACAAAAAGCCTCCTCCCTGCCCTTTACTCCTCTGGCTATTTTAAAGGGTTACCTGAAGGGCTCTGGGGATGGCATATTCCCTGTCTGGATTCCTAAGCCCCAACATTCCAAGCACAAAATTGTTTGGTGTAGAATTGTTCAGAGGCATTGACTGTCTTTTGGAATCTCCAACAATGCTCACTGCCTACATGAAAAGAATTCATAAAAACACTTGTGGTTTAGATATGAGGTGTCCCCACTAAAAATCCTGCGTTAATTCAGGGATATTCAGAGGTGAAATAATTGTATTATGAGCATTGTAACCCAATCAGTTCATCCTAGTTTGACTGGGCAAGTAACTGGAGGTAGGTCAGGCATGGTGGAGAAGGTGGGTCACTGGGAGTGTGTCCCAGAAGTTTCTTGAGGCCCCAGCCCACTCTCTTCTCTCTCCTCTCCTCTTGTCTTTTCTCTCTCTCTATCTCCTTCCTGGCTGCCATGAGTAGAGTAACTTCCCTGCCTCACCTGGGGCCCAGAGCAATGAACTTGATCCACCATGGACTAAATCTCTGAAACCATGAGCCAAAATAAACTTTCCCTCCTCTAAGTTGTTCTTGATCAACATAGGGACACAGTGTCACAAAGCCAACCAACAAACACCAATGCATGAATTAATATGATTTATTTTTCTCTCCTCGGGTACTAGCAAGTGGTTCTCCATCCTTGGGACCGCATCCCTTGGAGAAGAGCTCTGGGTCCCGTAGAATGAAGTTCTCAACGATAGAAGAGAAGCACAGCTGCCTCTGTTATCTCCCGGCTGCTGCTGTAACCAACATGAGTTCCATGTCCATTCCAGTCAAAAGCAGAGAAGTCTCCACATTGCCTGGGATTACCCTCTGGGAAGTATCCTCCTCCACCAATGCAGTGCTAGGAAACAAGGAGAGGAAGAGGTGGTGATGAGAGGGCTGCTGATGAGCCCAAAGGTATTAATGGCCAAATCCAGAGGGATCTGTGGTCCCCATCCATTCTCCATGGGCAGTGTTGATCTTCTCCCATAGACTTCTCAACGCTTAGCTTAGTGACACACCATCTCCTCCTGACTTTCCTGCAACTTTTATGAACATCTGTTCTTGGATTCCCTGGCTGGACTCTTCCTTCATGAATTCCTTAAGTGCTGCTTCCTAGGAGGGAACACATCTCCCTCTCCCGTATAGATTGTCTGACTCAGTAAGGAGGAAGGGAAGTTACGCTCCCCCCCCCACATGCTCACACCACACTCTTACACACACACACACACACACACACACACACACAGCCTCATTCACAAGCACCTTTGGTCCCCACAAAGACTCACAAATTCAGTGTTACATCCGGTGACCTTCATTCCGGCACACAAGGCATTGGCTGCTCTCTCATTATTAAATACTCTGAACTGGACAAATCCTGCAGTGAATTCGTCTGAAAATGAGATGCAGAAAACAGCACTCAAGGAGGATGCCAGAAATAGCTTCCTTTAGGCTGCCCAGAGAGAGTGGATGCCAGGCTGAGGCTCAAGAGTGGAGGCCAGCACAACTGTGGTCATGACTGGTGCAGCCCAGCCCCAAACTTCACCAACCTTTTCCCAACCCCAGACTCAAGAAGTGGATCTCAGAGAGGGTCTCTGTTCACCAGCGCTTGTATGGAGAAATTCAACAATATTGGGAAATCACAAACAAACATGTAAAAAGGATTGTTGCAGCAAATAGTTTCTCCCCCGCCCTCTCTCTCTCTCCCTCTCCCTCCCTTCTTCCCTCCCTCCCTCTCTCTCTCCCTCTCTTTCTCTCTCTCTCTCTATGAGACAAGGTCTCACTAAGTTGCCCAGGTTGGCTTCAAACTTTCAATCCTCCTGCTTCAGCCACCTGAGCATCTGGGATTATAGACAGACACTAGGATGTCTGGCTTCTCTTTTATTTTAAAATTTTAAATCCTAGATATATTTACAACAGCTTTGAACTTTATAGAATAGGGCTCAACCTAACAAAGGTGATGCTGCCAAAATTAGATGAACATTAAATAAATATTTACCCCTCACAATAGAAGTACAATTGTCTCACCATTTGCCCTTTATACATGAATCTTGGTCTCAATAAGTTGCTGAGGGGTTGATAACGGGGTAGCTAGGAATAGAATCTGGAGCTAAACTTCCCCAGGCCATATACTGACTCTCCTGCCTGTGTACTGTGATCTCAGGTAGGTTCCTGAACCTCTCAGTGCTTCAGGTTTCTGATTCATAAAGTGGGGTTCATAATAGTCCTCAAGGGTAGTCGCGCAAATTAAATGTGACAATACATGTAACATTCATTGAAGAGAATGAGGCTGTGGTAATAAGTAACCTCCTATCATAACTGAATTTATCATCTTTGCTATTAAGAGTTCAAGGAGCACTAAGAACTCACTCCGGCCATTGGGTGAGTAATACGCTGCAGTTTTCTGAGCATCACCAAAATCGTAGACCACAGGTATTGCCGGACCATTGTCAGCCCAACACTTTCCTATTCCATATTTCACTGGGTATTTCTACAAGGAACAACAATGACAAAATCATTGGATAAGGAAAAAGTTTTGGTTTTGGGGGTTACAATCATTCATTAAGAGAAAGCAATGTTTTCTCAGTAAATGAGATTATTTCAAAACCAGGCAAAATAAGAATCTTTCCTTTTTTGCTTTTCTCCTACAACCAGGCCAACTGGTGCACTCCCTCCCTCCCTCCCTCTCTCCCTCTCCCTGTCTGACCCCCCACCCAAGTCTTCTCTCTCCTGGGTCTCTTATCTTCTCTGGCTCAGCATTTATTTTTTTCTTTATTAAATTATTTATTTATTCTAATGTGTTATGCATGATGGCAGAATGCAATTCATTACATATTATACATATAGAGCACAATTTTTCAAGTTGCTGATTGTACACAAAGTATTTTCACACCATTCGTGTCTTCATACATGTACTTAGGAATAATGATGTCTAACTCATTCCACCATCATTCCTACCCCCGAGCCCCTCCCTCCCCTTTGCCCTATCTAAGGTTCCTCCATTCCTCCCATGTTCCCCCCACATTGCTATTATGAGTCATCTGGCTCAGAATTTCTGAGGATAGTGGGACAGAAGCCATCAGCAAATTAGGATGAGGGGACATGAAAGGGCCATGGAAAGGTGCTTCCTGCCCAACCTCACACACCTGTCTCTATATCATGAAAGCCAGTCCCAGCCCGCAGCCCTGTGTACCTGATAGAGGCCAAACAGATTATGTTCCAGATGCTGGAAGAAGCCAGTCGTGGTGCGGTACCTCAGCAGAGAGCTGTTCCGCCAGTTCTCCATGGGGCTCTTGTTGGGCACATGCCAGATGCCCAGGTCCGCAGCCTGGATGTCATAGTAGCCAGGGTTCTGGAAAAGCAACCAACACTGAGACTGACCAGCCCAGGTCCCACAGGGGCAAAAGACACACATGGGCTCCCTCAGCTGAGCTGACAGCTCTGGGCTCCAGGGGGACAGATGGCCAGCCCTGCTCTCACACACCCACCTCCAGCAGATCATGCCCCCACCACCACCCGCTGCCTAATGGCCTTGTGGGAAGAAGCTGGGGTGTGAGGCATGTGACTGTTTCTCTCTTCTGCTCCAGCCCCATGTCCGCAGCCCCCCTCCCAACCCCCCTCCTGCCCAGCCACACTCAGGTCCTCACCCTTTCCCAGTGGCACCCACCTTGTAGTCATCACTGGTGGCCGCCTCTGCAGACCCGAAGGTGTTGTAATTGGCCCAGTTGCCGTCCCCCTCTGGGTAGTCTGCTCTGTTGCCCTGCTGGCTGGACCACCGATCGCCCACCGTGCACTTCCCAGCCATGTTGTTCTCGTGCACACTGGCCACCAGGGTCCAGCCACCACCCGCAGAGGTCATGTCACAGAAGGTCTGGTAGACGACACCATTCTTGGCCCGGAGGAGATACAGGCCATCTGTGGAGAGAACCAGCCCAGAGCCTCCCTGTCTGTGAGCTCATGCCATCTCAGTGCTGTGACCAGGACAGCTCTGAGAACTGGAAACATGGCCTAAGGGCTCCTCTCCTGAGTCCTGTCACTATGCATCCCTGGGTGTAGTGAAACACCCCAAGTTTGAATAACAACCTACTGACTGAGGTCGAACACAGAATTATCCAAGCTCTCAGCAACGTTCCTCTCAAAATTAAGCATAGAATTTTCATATGACCCAGCAATTCCACTTCTAGTACATGCCCAAAGGAATTAAAAATAGGATTAAAACACTAAACATTTATTGCAGGATTAGTCACAGGAATCATAGAAATAACTGACGTACTCAACAGAAAAATAAAATAGTGTGTATACACACATCACACACAATCTATGTTGTGCATATATTGACATATATATCTATCAACAACTGATAGAAAGCAATTAGTTATTCACGCTATATGTATAAACCTTGAAAACACTATGCTAAGTGGAAGAAACCAGATGTAAAGTACAGTTACCTTATGATTCTACTTACATGAAGAAACTAAAATAGGCAAATTCATAGAGACAGAAAGTACAACAGCAGCTACATGGGCCTTAGGGAAGGCAGAATATGGGTCCATTACTTAATGAACATAGAATTTCTGTTTGGAATAATGAAAATTTTCTTGAGATGGATAGTGGTAGTGATTGCATAGCACTGAGAAAGTAATTCATGCCATTGAAGTGTACACTTAAAACTGGTTAAAATGACAAAGCTTATCCTATATATAGTATATACTTTTTACCACATTTATTTAAACTAAAACCCAAAACAAAACAAAACAAAAAAACAGTTGGGTGCAGTGGCACACACCTGTAATCCCAGCAATTTAGGAGGCTGAGGCAGAAGGATCAGGCCAGCCTCAGCAACACAGACAGACCTTGTCTCAAAAAGGTGAGGGGGTGGGGCTTAGGATGTAGCTTAGTGGTAAAGTGCCCCAGGTTCAATCCCCAGTACCCAAAAAAGAACTTTAAAAAGCTAAAAAAAAAAAAAAAAAAAAAGAAAGAAAAAAAAATTCACTGAAGACAAAATCCTGATAGGGCTCCTTACTCACCATTTGCACCAAAGTACTTCTCTTTGATTTGTTTGCAGCTTCTAGGCAGAGATGGAGACAATAATGAACAGGTCCATTCCTTGGAAACAGCATTGCTCATAGCTAGAGAATATGCAGAGTTTCATTCTCTTTGCTGCTCTGACACAAAACCCAGCCTTCACTTGCCACTAATCCCCAACTCACTCCACCTCTGTGACAGAGCCTTGCTGCCTGGGTTGAAAGACCCTGAGCTATCCAGCATCATCCATCATCCAGCACAGGTTTACCTCCCTCCTTCCACAGGACCAAGCCCTGCCCTGGGCACCCAGCATTCAAAGAAATTAAACATCCCCAGGAACTTACCTCTAGAGGGAGGTGCCAAAACCAACAGAAAATTTTATTAAAAGGAATGAAGGATAAGCTCAGGAGAACAAGAGAAAGACTCTGAGATGAGAAGAGAGGAGTCTGAAGGGAGCTGGGGGTTGTCGGGGGTAGGATGACTTAGTGACAGAGGCTTTCTAGTTCTGGCGACACTACAGTGTACTCTGAGAGAATAGACATGATTCATCAGTTGGAAGAAAGAAAAGAGAATTCAAGGCAGGAGAAAAACATGTCCAAAGACCTGGAGAAAAGAATGAAGCAAAGCCCAACTTGACAAAGAAATACAGGTAGCTTAATGTGGTTGAGGCAGAGTGTGAGGTGACAGAGCTGAGACTCTAGCCAGGAGACCAGCAGGGGCACAGAATGAAGAACCTTGTACAGGAGCGTCAACTCTGCAAACCAGTCTAAAAGGAGGGCTAGAAGGATCACAAGCTTTCAAGTCAGAGGGATTCAGGCCTAAGTAGCTCAGGCTTCCAGGGGAGAGTCCTTGGGTTCTACTTGCCACACCTGAGCCCCAGTTTCCTTCTGCCTCAGAGGAAGTTAATAACTAGTATTGTGTAAAGATCAAGTGAGATAATATGTAGAAACATGCTTTTCTCAGCCAGGCATGGTGGTAAACACCTGTGATCTGGGTGACTTAGTGAGACCCTATCTCAAAATAAAAAATAATAAAACATGCTGGTGATGTGGGTCAGTGGTAGAGGGCCCTGGGTTCAATCCCCAGTACTCTGGAAAGAAACAGGTGTTTGTCTTTTAAAAAATGAATAGATAAATAACAATTAAAAGAAATACAGATTTTAAAATGCCATTGCTATTCTTATATAGAGAAGACTATAAAGAGAACATTCTCTGGGCACAGGGTATACCACACAATTACCAAGGTCACTGCAGGCCATGGTAGTGGGAAATAGTGAAGAGAGGACACCTTTCTTACAAGGGTCCCCTCAGGACCACACAGAGACAAAGAACCAGACCCAGGATATGTCTTAGCAATACTCTCACTGCTAGAGACCAGGTCCCTCCAGAGGCCAGAAATCAGCAACAAGGTGGCCCCTGTGCATCTCAAAGACGTCATCTCTGGCTCAGGCGAGTCCCCCTTCCTGGAAGCAACCCTGCCTAGTGTGTGTTCTTTGAAAGCTGTGTGCAGGTGAGCTGGGGGGACTGGACCCCTGACAGGGAGACTCACCAGCACTGCATCCTCTGCTGGCCACAATGAGAAACAGCAGGAAGCCGAGTTGGGTCATGTTAGTCTTAAAAAAAAGCAAGATGAAAGTCACTGTCTTGATTGTCTTTTTTTCTTTATTCCTGTCTCCTTACAAAGACTCAAAGTTCCCCTGCTTTTTTTTTTTAACTCCACACATCTCTGGAAACTAAATCAGACCTGAGCTAAAATAAGGGATCCCCAAACTCACAGAAAGCAAACCCCTTCCACCAACACAGGGCCAGGAGCTGAAGTTACCAGTGAGTGGAGACTGGATCTTTCTCTGCAGAGGTTCCTAATGAGAGGTGAGAGCTGAGCTCTTTATGGAGAAAGCACAGGGGCAGAGTCCAGGTCTCCAGACTCTCCCTCCCCTGGCATGATGCCCAAGGAGGTGAGGCGTCTGGTTATGACAGGAAAGATATTCAGTGATGATGATGGAATTAGCAGGACAAATAGTAAAGCTCATTTCCTAGCATTGTTCCTAGATTTGTGGATTTCATGGCCCTGTGTATTTAAAAAAAAATAGGGGAGACTCTCAAGAGTTGGTGTTGATTTGGGGTTTTGTTTGTGCTTTTCTTTCTTGCTAAGTAAAAACTTTTTCTCCTATTCTCCTATTAATTATCTAGTGTCATCATCATTTCATAGAAAAAAGAAACTTTAACAATGAAAGAGGAAAGGTACCATTTCAGAATCAGTAGAAGTCTTTAGCTCCAATAAATGTAGTTCCATACAAAGTTTTGTTATTTGGTTGCTAATTTTCTCATTTTGCCACAAACTAGTGAAACTTTACTACACATTGAACTTGGATTAAATTCATTAAAAAAAACCCAAAAAACTTTTGATGTGTCAAAGCTCCTATATCATTCCTGTCCCAAGGTTATCCAAATCCCATCAGCTTATAATGGAAGCGATCGGCTCCTCCTCAGTGACACCACATCCCTAATTCATTACAGTACTGATAATTTTGCAAACCATAGGAAAAGATTGTGAACCTCTCTTTGATTAAGTTAGTATTTTTTATCTTTCTAAGTCCGAAGTATAGATTTGCACAAAACACTCATAGATATTGAGAGAATAAAATAAAACAGTGCCCATGAAGGAATGCCCACTTCTGCCCCTCTCCCCCCTGCACTGCCTGCAGTGGTACCAGCAATCTCCTGCTCAGCATTATCACAGTCTCAGACCTCTCACGAAGTCCGAGGTCATCAAAAAGAGGAACAAGAAGCTCATTCAGCTCTAGCCAGGTTGATATGTCAAAAGTATAACCAATAGAAACCCAGGGATAGCCACAACTGGGTACCGAGAAGATTGGAGGGGTCACAGCTTGATTCTCAACATTGGTTATGGGAGCAACAAGGAAGTAAAGCCCATGCTTCCAGTGGCTTCTGGAAGTTCCTGGTTCTCAATGTCAAAGATCTGGAAATGCTGCTGCTGAGCAACAAGTCTTATTGTGCTGAGATTGCTCACAGTATTTCTTCCACGAACCTCAGAGCCATCATGAAAAAAGAAACCCTACTGGCCCTCAGAGTCACCAGCTCCAATGCCAGGCTGCACAGTGAAGAAAATGAATAGGAGACTCCTGTGTGTATTTCATTTGTACTTAAATAAACCCAGAAAAACTGTGTGCACACACACAGAGAAAATATATACTTCTTTTAGTTCTTTTTAAATTAATTCTGAGATGTATTTTTTTCATATTTTGACATCTTTAGTATCATTTTGCAACCCATCTTTAGTAGTACACACATCATGGAACAGTCTACAATTGATTGATTGAACCTAAGAGTCTAGAAAAATGGTAGACCTGTTTGAGGGATATTATCTCTTCTAACCATCAGCATTCAGTCAGCGATTGTGTCCCACTGATTGTACCTCCTACTTCCTCTGCAATCTGTTCCCCGTGCCACCTCCTCCAATCCCATTGCCCTTGACTCTTGTTTAGTTAAGGTCTAGTTGATATAGGACACATTTAGTGGTGACTAATAGAAACCCCATCTCAAAGTGGCTTAAACAAAAAGTAAATATATCACTTCACGAAGTAAAAAATCTAGAAAGAGGGTAGGATTTATGCTTAACTGACTCATTAGCTTCTCTCCACCAGGCTCCGTCCTACGGCTGAGTTCAAGATGGCGACTGGTATTCCAGGCATTACCTACAAGCCGAGGGAGGAGGGCTCATCATTTCCTGTGGCTCCTTTTCAGGAGAGAACAAGCTTTCTCCAGAGTCCCCCAGCTTCCTGATCCTAATGTCTTGTTGGCCTGAGATGGTCACATGTGGCACTAGCTCCATGGGGCTTCCTTTACCCACGCTCAGACTGGTGCTCTAAACAATGCCAGCCTATTTTCTCACAGTACTGGAGACTAGAAGTTGAAGGTACACGTGCCCAGTTCTAGTTCCTTCTGAGGTCTGATTCCTTCTGAGGCCTCTCTCCTTAGCTGTAGTAGCCACCTCTCTGTGTCTTTACATGGTCTAAGCTCTGAGTGCAGTGCATTTCTGGTGTCTCTCTTTGTGTCCGAATTTCCTCCTCTTATAAGTATACCAGCCATATTGGATTAGAGTCCATCCTAATTACCTTATTTTAACTTAATTGCCTCTTTAAAAACCCTGTCTTCAAATGCCATCACATTCCGACTCAACAAATAAAAGTGAGAAAATAATTGTCCAGATTGCCCAAAACCATTCATCTGGGCTTGTGATTAACACTGATGAGTCATATAACAAGGCTTTCTCTGGCCTCTATTTCAGACCTAACCCTCTTCTGTCTCTAGTATTGGCCCCCCTTCAATCCCTTCTCCACACTTGTGCCAACATGGATCCTGGTAAAGCAAACCATCCCTACAATCCCATTAAAAATATCCCTGTCCTCTTGCATTATTTGGACAACCAAGGTCTAAATCCACACCATGGGAGTTGTGTCAGTTACTTATTGCTACATAACAATCCACTCCACAATGAAGTGGCTTAAAACAACAGCAGCCATTTCTTTTGCTTATGCATCTGCAATTTGAGTGTGGCTTGTTTCTGTTGCACATCAGCTGAAACATCTTAGTGTCTTCTCTTATGTTCAATCACTTATAAATAGACTATCAGGATGGGATTTTAGGGTTGAACTATTCAGACATCTGGAAGCAACAGTGAGCCCATAGCTGGTGGCCAGGGGGGTTGTGTGGATGCTGGACACTTGCTCTCTCCAGTCTTTCTCTTCCCCACTTTGGGTCTTATTTGTATTTTAGCTCAACTTCCTCCATCACTGAATTTCCATATGCTGTAGAAAACAGGAATTGGAGGATTTAAGAAGATAACGGTAGGACCAGTAAGGACTATTTTAACATTGGCAATGATACAGTGAGGGCAGAAGAGAAAAATAGCAGGAGATAGCAATGGCAGCCAAATGCACTTTCCACTTACAATATAACCTATGTTGGGGTACAGGAGGGGGCTGGTTTGAGGCTAAGTTGTATGTAGTGATGAGCTGAAAGTTATTGGGAGATGAGGGAGTGCTGATAGGTATAGAAAAGAATTCGAGTATTTGCCTAAACATGCACAAGGCCCTGGGCTCAATTCCTAGCACTGCAAAAACAAAGAAGAGAAGGTAAGATGATGGTTTTGATAGAATATTGCTTTTGATGGACTTAGATTCATCATCAATGGACAGTGCATGTCAAAATAATTCCAAAATGTACCCAAGACAGAAAATTGACAGTATGTATATATGTGCACCAAGAGAGAAGCATGTGGAAGAAATTCCCTCCACCCCCACCTCACTCCAGCCCAGCATCTGTCTCTAGTGAGTTAGTTATACTTTGTTATTTTTTAAAAAAGAAAGGTTTGTTGTACACACACACACACACACACACACACACACACACACACACTTTAATGAATATTACAAGGCATATACCTGTATCATTATCATCCTGCTTGAGAAATAAAATGTCAGCACCTCAAGAACTTCCCATATGCTTCTAGACTATAAACCCTTCCCTTCCACCTAAAAGTCATCACTTGCCCAACTCTTAAGGTAATCAGATTCTGTGTCCTTGTCACACTGTCAAAGATATTACAGATTTATAGCTTAAGGTGGTGGCCTACACCTTCTGTAGTCACAGCTACTGGTGGGGGAGCGTTAAAACAAGAGGAGTTCCAGTTGGAGGACAACCTGGGAAATGTAGTGAGACCCTGTCTCAAACTATGTTGGCGGATGCCCTGCATCTCTCAGAGCTGTCAGCCTTAAAATGATAATTTCTCTTCACAAATCTTGGCTAGAACAAGTTGCATAGTTCTGCTTAACTTCAAAGATAAAGTGCAGCTCTTTCTATTGAGGATTGAACCTAGGGCATTCTGGGCAAACACTCTACTATTGAGTTACATCCTTAGCCTTTTAAATTTTATTCTGAGACACAGTCTTATTAAGTTGCTGAGGTTGGCCTTGAACTTGTGATCCTCTTGTATCAGCCTCCCAAGCAGCTGGGATTACATGTGCCTGGTGGTTATTCTTTAGAGTTGTAACAAGTAGCAGAGATATATGATAGCCAGGTCAGTCCTCAACCTCTCCGTCCCTGCTCCTCTTCCAGCCTGCCTTCCATCTATTTATTTATTTATCTATCTATCTACCTATTTATTTATTTATTTATTTATTTTCCTGGTGTGGGGTATTGAACCCAGTGGTACTTAACCACTGAGCTAAATCTTCTGCTCTATTTATTTATCTGTGGGACTGGGTCTTGCTAAATTGCTTTTAGGACCTCACCAAGTTGCTGAGGTCGGCTTTGAACTTGTGATTCTCCTGCCTCTGCCTCCTCTTCCTTTCCTTTATAATGCAATAGATACCTATAACCCGTGACATAACCCAAGAACTAAAACGTTATCAGTCACCTACCCCTACCCCAGTGCTCCTTTGTATCACTCCACCTCATTTCCCCCTCAGGTGTTGCCATAATGCCAATTTGTGTTTATTGTTTTATTGCTTAAGTTAGTTTTATTGACCACACGTATATGCAACATATTGCATACGTGAATAAATGTCTTTTTAAATTCCTTTGTTTTTGAATTATATAAAAGTACTATTATATTACATGTTGCTTTCTGGGGCATACTTTTTCCTTATGACATTAAACAACTAGTTGTCCTCTAAAGCTGTGGCAAAGTCACCCATTCATTTTCATTGCTATTGCTATTCCGTGGTATGAATTTATCATGATTTTGTTTTTCTACTCTCCAATGATTGGGCATTTATTTTGATTTTAGTGGTTTTGCTTTTTTCAATTAAGCACAATACTTTTATAAGCATCATTGTGTGTTTTTGTTGCTATGACTGAGACCTGACAAGAACATCTTAAAGGAGGAAAAGTTTATTTGGACTTAAAGGTTCAGTCCATGGTCTGTAGGCTCCATTCCTCTGGGCCTGATGCATAACATCGTAGCAGAGGGGTGTGGAAGAGGAAAGATGCTCAGCTCACAGTAGCCAGGATGTCTAGGTAGGGGAAGAAAGGTAATCCTGTTTCCCCTGAGATTATGGAAGGGGAGAGATTAGGAAGGAGAAGAGCAAAACACATGTCCATTTAAAAAGTTAGTTGCAGTAGCACAGCAGTAAGGGCTATATTCAAAGTATAAAGTGGACCACTGTCACAATATATGGAAGTTCTAGGCCCCCAGTATCTCCAAATGTGACTTTACTTGGGGACAGGGCCCTTTAAAGATATAATTAAGGTTAAATGAGGTCGTCATGGTGGGTGCTAATCCAATGTGCTTGGTCTCTTTATAAAAAGAGGAGGTTGGGGCACATATACAGACTAAGGGTCAACAATGTGAGGGCACAGCAGTAGGGTGGCCATCCCCAAACCAGGAAACAGGCCTCAGCAGAAACTAAACCACCAACATTGGGATCTTGGACTTCTGGCATCCAGAACTGTGAGAAAATAAATTTCAGCTAAGTCACTCAGTCTTTTGTATTTTGTTCTGGCAGCACTAGCTGATGTTGCTACCAGAACAAAATTCAAAAGACTGAGTGACTTAGATGATGTTGCTGCATTTAAGGATGATGGCCATTAAGCATATTTTTTAACTTGTACAAGACAAATAATTTTTGTGTTACTGCATTCATCCCTGACAGTGCTTTACTCATAGCAGGATCTTACTTTACCCATAGCCTCTGGTCCCCCTTTGAATCTCTGAATCCTGTTTTATAGTTGGATCCTGCAGGAGATCATCCTGTTCTTGAAGACTATAAGGCTTTTTTTCCATCAAAATCTCCTGCAGTTCGCATTCCTACTAGGTTGGTCTCATAGTAGTTGAGAATTAGGTGGCAGCTTGTTGTGTTAGGTCCCTGGAGTGCCTGTTTTTATTAGGCAAAAGAGACAGAAAGCAGAAAGAAGAAAATAACAAGCAGAATTTATGTTGAGGATCCATTTTACGTTTATTAATTTGTAGCAAAATAAAAAATCAAAAAACACAAACCAAAACATAAAGCCACTCTATCACTCAGATTAAGGGTCTTTTGGAAAACAGGTAAATTAATGGACCACTGGTAGTCAAAACCTTTTTTGAAGCACATAACAGCAGCATATTTCAATAGCCATAAAATCATTCACTCCCTGAAGTTCAGCAATTCCTCTCATGGGAACAAACCCTAAGGAAATAATTAAAGAGAAACAAAATTTTATGTACATAAATATAAAAGATATTAATTGTAGCATGATTTGTAAGAGTATAAGTTCTCAACAACAAGGAAATTGTTAAGTTAGAGCATGTAAACCAATGGACTACTATGCAGCTATTAAAATAATAATACTTTTTTTTTTTCTCACCATGCAACCTGCTTTAGTGCCAACAGCCTACAAGCACAGAGGCCAGGCAATGGTTTGGGAGCACAGTCCAGGTGAAAATGATGATTATGAAGAATGTGTAGAAACATGAAAAATGTTTTATGATTTTGTGGCACATTTCAAGAAAAAGCAGAATGCAAAATTACATTCATTTTATGATTACAGCTATGTAAAAAGCATCATGTAGTCAAAAATGGATGGAGGATTAGAACTAAAAACAATTTAAAAATATTTACTTATGACTGTAATCCTAGACACTTGGGAGACTCAGGTAAGAGGATTACAAGTTTGAGACCAGGCTCAGCAACTTAGTGAGACCCTAAGCAATTTGGAGAGTCCCCGTCTCAAAAACTAAAAAGGGTTAGGGGTGTGACTCAATAGTTAAGTGCCCCTGGGTTCAATCCCCAGAACCAAAAACAAAACGAAGCAAAACAAAACAAAACAAAAAAACCCAAAAAACAATAACAAAAAAACTTTACTTATTTATTTTTGTGGTACTGGGATTTAAACCTAGGGAAATGCTTTACTGCTAAGCTACACCCCCAACTCCAAAACTATTGTCTTAGGATACTAAGTCTATACATTTTTTAAAAAGAAAATTTATTTAAAGTATATATTTTACATATATATTTTGTTTTTTATTTTGAGACAGGGTCTCTGTCAGTTGCTGAGGCTGGCCTTGAACTTGTGATCCTTCTGCCTCAACCTCCCAAGTCACTGGGATTACAGGTGTATGCCACCAGGCCTGGGTCAGATATAAATTATTAAATAACAAAGTTCTTAAGTTTTGTTTCAGGAAAAGCCTTTAGAACCCACCTAAGGATAGTATGAAACTGGCTTTTCAGAACGGACATTTGCGGGGCACAGTGTACCTACTAAAATCTCAGTGATGCTGGAGGATCCCAAATTCCAGGCCAGCCTGTGCAATGTAGTGAGATCCTATCTATGAGAAATAAAAACTTCCATGGTCCATTTTCAAAATATAGTATTTAGCCTTAATTGGGATGTAAGATCCAATTGTAGCCATTTTAACTGTGACCCTTCTCTTTGCCCACCCCAATTTTAAAAGTAGCCAATCTTGGAGATTGTAACCCCAAGCTCCTCCTTATCAGAGCAAGGGGTAGTACGATGTTAGGGATAAAAAAGGCGAATGGCCAGCCCAAGTGTGCTTGCCAGCTGGATCCTCTCTGGTAACCTGCCCTTCTGCAGAAGTAAAGTTTGCAGAACTATTTCTGAGCATGTGTTTGATTCCTTGCAGCACCCAGGTATTACTAACATGTCTCAGAATAAAAAATAAAGGGACTGAGGATGTAGCTCAGTGATGGAGTACCACTAGGTTTAGTCCCCATTGTTGCAAACAACAAAACAAAAAACACATGTGCAAAAGAAGCCTGCTACTCCGTCCATGACCTTTTGATTTCACAAACTCAAAATTCCCCAGGCAGCCAGGTGTGGTGGGGCACACCTGTAATCCCAGCCACTTGGGAGGCTGAGGCAGGAAGATGAAGAGTTCAAACCCAGCCTCAGCAACTTATCGAGGCCCTAAGCAACTCAGGCAGACCCTGTCTCTAACAAATATAAAAATGGGACTGGAGATTTGGCTCAGTGGTTAAGTGCCAATCAAATTCAATTCAAAAAGAGAAAAAAATCCTAAAAATAAAAAATCCCCCTTGCAACATGCAACCTGTGAAGAAACATAATGGCCATTTACATGCATGCAAAAGACCCTCAAACTCCCCTTCTTGCCATCTAATAAACAAGCTACTTCTTCCTTCTTATAAACTCCCCCACTGGCAATTGATCAAGGAGGCAGATTTGAGTTTATAGCTCCTGGTCTCCTTGCTGACTGGTTGTGCAATAAAGCCTTCTCTCCTCCCTCGCCCCCAGTATCAAGGTTGAACCCAGGGCCTACAAGCGGGCTGGGCAAGCCCTCAACACGGAGCCACATGACCAGCCCCAGTAAAGCCTTTTCTTTTTGTAAGAACCTGATGCCATAGTCTAACAGTGGCCATTCCTTTGGGAGCTTCCCTTTGTAAATTTGCTTATTCCCGCTTTGCCTGATGTTCTAAATTCTAGAGAAAAGCTGCACCTAAATGATTAAACTGTAAATGGCTAAATAATCTTTCTGTATATTTACAGAACCTAGAACATCTGTTGTCCTTCAGATAACATCAGAATATGTAACACCGCTTTAGTCTTTCATTCTCTGCATCGACAAACACAAAATGTGTAGATTGCTGTGATGTTTAACTTGGGGGTGGAGGAGGAGAATATGTTTGTCTAAAGAATTACAGGAACGAGCTCTAGGAGTCAGGGTCAATTGCAAGTTTCTGGCCACAAAATGAAGAAAAAAATCCATACCCTGGATGGTGGAGACCCCACCAGGCAGTGTCCTTCCTGCCCGTTGCCCCCTGTATCTCCTCTCCCTCTCCATAGAAGCCCTTTTGCTTACCTGAGTTCCCAGGTGGCCTTTTGGGGGGATGATAGTCCCCTTCATCTACTCAGGATTGAAGCTGATTTCCTTAACAAACAACTCTCACCTCCCAGGAGTATTTGCTTTTAAATCATGAGCAATCAGACTTGGATCTTGGTAACTGTTAGGAAGAATTTAACACAGGCATCACCATTCTGAAACTTAGAATAAGTCATCTCAAGGTCACTCTGACTCAACCTGACCCTAAACCCCAAACAATACTCCAAAGGAAACGGTTATCTGGGTCTGAAGTCCTGAAGACACCTGATTCAACATGGAACAGTGACCACCTCAAAGAGTGGAGGTGCGACCAAAAGATCCTTCCCTGACAACCCCTAGCAACAGCCTGGCCTAACTGCAGAATTCCCCCACTCCCTCATGCCCCTAGAGGGACCCCAGGCTGTAATTGGAAAGTGGGTCTCAGTCTCCACTGGGCCCACCTCCGTAGGTTTGTCCTGAATAAACGAACCTCTTCTCTCTCTTTATCTCCTTAATTCTGTTCTTTCCTTACAGTAGCAACAGCTTTGGCTTATGGTTGGGAGGGGGTAGCAATACCAGAGTTGATCTGATCTGATAACAGCCACAAGGGACTATTGGGCAGTGGTGTATATAGTGGGGCTGCTTCATGCCCCCGTGGGAAGGAATGGGCTGATATGACACTATCGCTATCACTATGCTACTCAGAACTGCACACATTTTATTTTATTTATTTACTTTTTTGATTTTATTATTTTTATTTTATTCTAAGTATAAAAATTAGTGTCTTCTTTATTTTTTAAACTTTTTATTTGTTCTTTTTAGTTATGTATGACAATAGAATGTACTTTGACATAATATACATACATGGAGTATAACTTCACATTCTTTTCCCATTCTGTGGTTGGACATGATGTGGAGTTACACTGGTTGTGTATTCCTATATGACCATAGGAAAATAATGTGTGTGATTCACTCTACTGTCTTTCCTATTCCCATTCTCCATCTCTTTTCTTTATTCCCCTTTATTCCTCTTTGTCTAATCCAAAGTACCTCTATCCCTCTGCCCTGTTATGTGTTAGCATCTGCATCTCAGAGAGAACATTTGGCCTTTAGTTTTTCTGGGGTTGGCTTAATTCACTTAGCACGATAGTCTCCAGTTCCATCAATTTACCAGAAAATTCCATAATTTCATTTTTCTTTATGGCTGAGTAAGATTCCATTGTGTACATATACCACATTTTCTTTATCCATGTACATACACCACATTTTCTTTATCCATTCATTCGTTGAAGGGCACCTAAGTTAGTTCCCTAACTTAGCTATTGAACAACACAAATTTGTGTTCCGATAAACACTAGTCAGTACCTAGGAAAGTTCCTTGTTTTGGGCAGTGAGATAAGGAATACTCTAAAGGATGTGACATGGAAAGAAGCAGAGAGGGGAAAGGGGCCACTTCCCTTGTCTCATATTTAGGTGAGGATCAAAGCAGAGTGTCCTTGGTTGTAAAGTAAAAGAATGTCCCATAACCTCCTGAAGAAATCCACATGCACAGTGAGCGTGCAGCCCATCCTATTTACTCCTCCTGCCTGTAGGTGTCGCACAGCCCTGCATTATATCCCAGCCTGCTGCCAGGGTGGAGGCAATAAAACGTTCCAACCCTCTTCACTGAGTCCTCTAAGTCCTTTCTTTGGCATCAGAAAACAGTATGCTGGGGTCTTTACAGCCCTGAAGTTGAACAGTTTGGTTTTTTAGTCGTGGGGATGGAACCCAGGGGTGCTCTACCATTGAGCTACATCCCCAGTCCTTTCATTTTTTATTTTAAGACAGGGTCATGTTAAGTTGCCAGGCTGGCCTTGCACTTATCCCCTCCTGCCTCAGCCTCCCCAGTTGTGGGGATTACAGGCGTGCACCACCACTCCTGGCTTCCATTTAGGATTTTGGACTGTGAATGATGACCTTGGAAAGTGAAATCATGGATGGAATGTGGATCCACAGCAGATAGCCAGAGAAATGAGTCAAGCTCAAACAGGTGCTTCAAATATTTTAAATACTATTTTCAGCTTAAAGAAAGGAAAGGGTTTGTGGGGGAAGCTGATTTGGGAAAGACAGACAGGAAAAGTATGGTGACTAAGGGTAAGTTTTATTATGCAGAGTTAAATCAGTGCCTTCTCTGCTGATTAGAGTCTAGTGATTTACTTCTCCTTCTGGGTACAGAGAGTAAGACAAATGGAGATTTCCTTTTAAGATGTGAATTTTCTGTACAAAAGAGTGACTTCTACTTTGTTCTCAGAGGAAGTTTCTCCAAATAATCAGATCAAAGTATTCTGTTAAAACAAAATCCTCACAGCTAGGGGGTATGGCTCTTTGGTAGAGTTTGCCCCTAGCGTGAGCCGGGCCCTGGGTTCCATCCAGGGCCAATTACATCTATAGCTAAATCTATTGTACTCTTTTCTTTCTTTCTTTTAAGATGTTGTGGTTGAAAAGCCAGTAGTTGGTTCCCCACTTTAGCTATTGTTCACAAAGTAGAATCACACCATCTGCAGCTCATGAATCGTGGCAGTCTCCATTCTATACAACAGAATGAGAGTTCCCTGGGCAGTCCAGAATGGTGGGTTTTGTAAGGAAGTTCTAATAAGAAAACAGAACAATAGGGAGAAAATTCCCCACTACCATCTCAACAGACCTGATTAGTAACATCATGTTATTTTGGGTTACTTTTTTTGTTTTTTTTGCAGGAATTAAAACAGAAAATACTAAGCCAGGCATGGTGGTTCACACCTGTAATCCCAGAAACTTGGAGGTGGATGCAGAAGTATCACAAGTCTGAGACTAGCACAAGAAGTAAAGTGGGCTGAGATATGGGGATGAAGCTCAGTAGTAGAGTGCCCCTGGGTTTAACTCCTTATGTATATATGACCTTGGAAAGTGAAACTATGGATGGGCTATGGATACACAGCAGATAGCCAGAGAAATTATATATATATAAATTATTTTAATAATGTTCATCCTGGACTCCTTCTCTGACATTTCATCAACTGCACTGTCCATGGATTCTATTATTATAGTATGCTGGCTTGTTTGGGGCACTTTCTTCTCTTGTTTTTTCATGTTTTCTGTATGTCTTCCTTTCTTGCAGTGTGGATATGAGATATTACAGTTTCTATCCTATAATCTTAGAGTGTCCCTGCAGATTACCTATATCTCACCTTGGTGTTGGACTCCTAGACCCCTGCTGGTGTCCTACAATAAATGCTCCTGCAACTAAAGGTGGTAGCAGAGACAAATCAAGATAGCAATGGGAGTGTCCCAAGATGGATGCAACCACTTTCAGAGATGGGGCTGAAAGGGTGGGGTGTCTGTTTAGAGATGCAGCTGTCTCCAGGCTCTATCTGTTGTCCCAAGATGGAGGCTACTGTGTGGGGAGGGCTATGGCAATGACTGCAGTGTCCCAAGATGGTATGGGGTTGGCCTGGGTTCCATCGTGGTCTGCTGGTTGGCAGTGCGGTCCTAGGTCTGGGCCTGGGTTCCAGGCTAGGTCTGCTGGTCAGCAGGGGTGGTCCTAGGCCTGAATTAACTCTTTCTGATACAGATACTAACAAAAATCTTTAAAACAATTTTTTTTTTCTGTAGAAGAGATGGAGTTTTGAAATGTTGCCCAGCCTGGCTTTAACTTACCAGTCTCAAGTGATCTCCCTGCCTCCCGCTTCCTGAATACCTGAGATTTTAGGTATACACCAACTCATCTAGCATAAAAAATCTAATTTTTTTATGGTAGTGGGGATCAAACCCAGGGCCTTATGCATGCAAAGCTTATGCTCTACTAGTGAGCTACATCCCCAGACCTCCAATAGTTTATTTATCCATTTATCAGTTGATCTATACATGGGTTATTTCTGTGAATTCTGGGTGTTGACTGAGCAATATATTGCCAGCTGGGTCACTTGAGTGTCTGTACTCAGCTGAGAGCCAGCAAGGCCTCCTCCACATGTCTCTCTTTCCATGTGCTGTCCCCTCTCTCCAGGGCCTCATCATATGACTCCTTTGTCCCCAGTATGACACTTGGATTTCTGTATAACTTGACTGGGTTCCAAGCTAGCAAAACAGAAGGTACTGTGAGGTAGTAGCTAGCAAAGAGCAGTGCCATCATGGCAAGGCCACACGTGTTCTTTAAATTGCTTCAGATTCTTCTTTAAACTACTTTCAAAGTAGATGAGAAAGCAAACAGTGGCTGTTAATTTGCAGAAAATAAACAGAAGCAAAGGAGCTAATTGGGGACAAACGTCAAAAGAAAAGGCTTACTGGGTCTAACCCTTGACAGGGTCCATTGAGGCTGGTGTGGAGCCAGGAATCATGGCTAGAGGTGTGTGCATTTGTCTGGGAAGGACTATTCCTTCAGTAGTGCAGGTCACTAAGGTACATTCTGACTGGCCCCTGACCCCAATGCCCACCACATGGCATTGACTTGTAGATGAAGTGCCCCTGAGTAGAATGGCCACCATGAAAGTTCCCTGGAAGACCTACCAAGGCCAGCACCTCCACCCCCTGCTGTGAAGGTGGCTGAGGGAGGACCCGCTCTCCAGGCAAACATCGATAGGAGAGGGCACCGTTCCCTCGGCTGCTCTCCCTTGAGCATGCTCTCCGCCTGAGCCTTGCTTCCCCTTCCCCTTATTTTCACTGTCCTTTCTCCTATAATAGAGCTCTCTTGCATGACTTTTGGTCTCTGACTTCAAATTTTCTTTCGTAAGAACTGAGGTTTGAAGCTTCAGCTCCCCACTCTCCTGTGTCGTTACCATTTCTTTTTCTTTTTAAAAACCCTTTTCAGCGCTGGGGATCAAACTCAGGTCTCACACAAGTGCTCTGCCGCTGACCTACACGCAGCCCGGCTCAGTACCACTATTTTTTTTTCCTGGTCTTGGGATTGAACCTAGAACCTAGAGCACGCTGGGCCAACGTTTTGCCCCTGAGATACATTCTAAGGCCTTTTTATTTTTTATTTCGAGATGAGGTCTCTCTAGATTGCTGAGGCTGGCCTCACACTTGTGATCTTCCTGGCTCAGCTTCCTGAGTAGGTGGGATTACAGGTGTGCACCACAGTGACTGACCAATACTACTTCCTAAAGACCAGGATGCACCTACATCTTTTCCACTACATTTTATCAAAGAGGTCCAATTTTAGCTCAGAGTTATAGAGAGGGGATATAGACTCTAATTCTTTCTTTCTTTCTTTCTCTCTCTCTCTTTTTTTTTGGACTAGGGATTAAACCCAGGTGTCGCGACCCCCTTGCCCGCAAGGAAGACACAACAACAGGAATCTTCTTTCAGCCGTTTATTCAGGTCCTTGATATCTCTTCTTCTCTCTCTCGGATGCCTCTCCCAGCCTTAATAAAGCATCTCAAGCCCCAATGCGAAGCTGCCACGTGGAGCTTTCTCATAGGGTGTTAAAAAACCATGCGCCAACTCTCCCAAATAAGGAGTTGTTTGTTACAGACCACAGCGGAGCCAGCGCCATCTTGTAATGGCGACCACAGTCCGCAGAAACGGCTCACCACAGTTCCCCCTTTTGTTTTCTAAAAACAATACAGGCGAGAGTAGAGGTCCTATCCCACTGTGCAGAAGTGGCTGCATAGTATGGCTCAGCCCCAAGGAGGGCCCTTCCCCAGATCTGAGGCCATATCAGCCGATGCCTTTTTTCGTGGGACGGGGCGTGGACGCGTCTAACCCGCATGCAATAGGACATGCTCTCCTTGAGGTCCACTTCAAGGATCACTCAAGTGCAGTGCCTTGCCTCGCATCCTGTATCGTGATGATGGTGGACGAAGGGGGATGGCTGAGGCTGAACTGTGGCTGTATAGAAATACGACGACAAACAAGTTGGCAACACCCTAAAAGAAAGGCACGGGTCTTAAGGCGATAGAAAAGCACTAGTGTGGAAACCCATCTGCGTGCAATGGCAGTAAAGCCGGCAGAGTGCAAGGGCTTTCCAACACTAAGAGAATAACAAAGAAAGACATGTTGATCCCAGTGCAATGTTCATAAAACTTGGGGTGCAACGACCATGTCAAAGATTTACTGTTTAATCTGCGCAAGCCAGACTTGAGGTGAGATGCCATTTTCTAAAGCTGCAAGAGCTTGTATGATCATAGCTTTATCTGGACCAATTTCCGGCCAAATATTCGCCAATGATACGGGAGGCATTCCTGGAATCATTAAATCATGAACCGGCATCGGCATTGGCCAAGCCCGTGCCACTGCCCACCACTGCATTGGTGTCGTCCGTGTCATCGGCACCAGCACCAGAGCCAGAGCACTCAGCAGAATGAAGATCCTCATCACGGGATTGCTGTGGTATTTCTTGTTGCTGGGTAGCTGGCGTCAAGACTCTTCTTGTCAGGCGTTCAGGGACCCACAATGGTTCCGTGCGATCCTGGGGAAAAACACATACAGATCCTCGTGCCCATGTCAGCACGGGGTCGGGGCCGTTCCATTGGCCCGTAAGAACATCTTTCCACTTAACATAGCCAATCACAGAGGGCTGAGGGGACACATGTCTATCGGCCGCAGAGCGACCGTGAATATCCAAATTCAAAAAATTAATGGTAAAGAGAGCTAAGGACAGGCGTTCTTTAGGAGTATGTTCAGCTCCTATTCCCCCCTTTTGTTTTTGTAACGTTTTCTTTAAGGTGCGATGAGCACGCTCAACAATGCCTTGCCCTTGAGGATTGTAAGGCAAACCATGAGTAAGTTGCACTCCCATAGTAGAACAAAAAGATGTGAATTGTCTGCCAGTATAAGCAGGTCCATTATCAGTCTTAAGGGATGTAGGTGCACCCCACGCCGCCCAGGCCTCCAGGCAATGAGTAATGACATTACGTGCCTTTTCTCCTGATAAAGCAGAAGCATGAATAATTCCAGAGTACGTATCAACAGAAACATGGACATACTTGAGGTTACCAAAGTCAGGTATGTGTGTCACATCCATTTGCCAGACAACCAATGGCTTCAATCCCCGTGGGTTCACTCCATAAGTAGGGGGATGAAGAAATGTGACACAATGGGGACAGTGTAATACTATCTGCCGAGCATCTGCTCTAGAAATGGAAAAACGCCTACGGAGTGTTAAAGCATTAACATGGAAATTTTGGTGAAACAATTTAGCCTCCTCTAAGGAGGAAGCCAAACAGATCAACTGACCTCTAGTGGCTGAGTCCGCACAGGCATTACCCTGTGATAACGGACCAGGAAGAGAGGTGTGAGCCCGGATGTGCATTGGATAAAAAGGAGCAGTGCGGCTACAGATAAGCTGTTGAAGCTGATTAAAGTAAGCAGATACATTACGGGCATCACTAATAGCTCCCACAGCCTCCAGGATTTTTAATGCTTGCACCACATAGATGGAGTCCGAAATGAGATTAAAAGGAAAAGAACATTGTTTAAAAACCTCAATAACAATTTGTAGTTCTACCCATTGTGGATTTCCAGGAGCAAATTGATGCTGGACAGGGGGAGAATCATTAATTACATAAGCTCCCATTCCAGACTTGGAACCATCAGTAAAAATGTTAACAGCCCCCGGAATTGGACTAGATGAAGTTACTTTAGGGAAAATGATAGGATGTTCTTTAACAAAATGGAGTAACGGATGAGAAGGGTAATGATTATCAATATCCCCTTGAAACGAGCAGCATAGAATAGCCCAGTTATCTAGAGTAGCACTTAAAACACTAAGTTGAGCTTTAGAATAGGGTATAATAAGAGAAGAAGGAAATTGTCCGAAAAATTGAATGCTTTGTTGAATCCCTTTAAGTGCTAATGCTGCAACAGCATCAGGATAATATTCTAAGGATTTTCCTGGGGATACATGTGGGTGGATCCATAGCAAAGGTCCGTTCTTATAAGGAGCGATTGCTGCTTTACATTCCTTGGTGCATTGCTCAAAGACCAATTGCTTAACAAGGGGCATGGCTCTATCAGGATCCCCAAAAATCTTTCCAGCGGCATCCACCATCCTTGCTACAAAGTCTGAAAAGGGTTCTGTAGGGCCTTGTATAATCTTGGTCAAATTACCAGATACCTCTCCTCTGTTTGGAAGTGACTTCCATGCCCGAATGCAAATGTTATTAATTTGATCATATACCTCAAGAGGGAATCCTGTCTGTTGATTAGCAAATCTACCTTGCCCCAAAAGCATGTCCTTATCCCAATGAGGATGTCCCGCCGCATGGTTTTGGGCGGCCTGTTCTATTGTGCCCTCTAACACAAATGTTCTCCAGTCCAAATATTTACCTGGGGAAACACAAGCCCGAACAAGGCTAGCCCAATCAGAGGGAGTCATACAGTATCTGGACAGACTCTCCACCTGAGTTAGTGTGAAGGCGGCATCCACCCCATAAGTGCGCACAGACTCCGCCAGGGTCTTCACAATTTTAAAATCTAAAGGCTCATGGAATCTTCCCCTATTATCGTCCTGAAAAACTGGATAAGCAAGACCCATCTCAGCGTGAACAGCCTTCCATGTTTGAGCATGGAAAGCTCTCCCCGAAACACCCCCACCATACGGCGGTGGATCCGGAGGATCACATTTCTTGAGCCCCTGCTTATCTTTGTTCCCTTCTCCTACAGCTAAACTCCCTAGCTGGCGAGACAGCCTCCCAAGCTCCTCCTCCTCATTCTCCTCTTCCTCTGACCCACTTTCACATGGGGGTGTGCGCAGCGCACTGAGATCTGGATACAATCGCCTCTTCCCCTGTTTCACGCTCCGCACACTTCCATCCTCCCGAGATACCTCACTTCCTGCCGTCTCTGATTTCTCCTCATGTAATTGTTCTAGAACTTCCTGTCCTTTAGTAAGTGCGTCATGACATCTGTCATCTGTGAGGCAACTACGGACTATTCTCCAAAGGGGTATCACCCCGCCCTCTAATATGCCCTGCTCAGAAGCAAAGTCAAGATCTTTGCCTAATTTATCCCAACTAGGTATGGTAAGGCTGCCCGAAAATGCAAACCACGGTGCAGCAATATCTATCTTCTGTAAAAATCTCTGTAAAGTACGATGCTTCACTTCCAGGCCCTTGGAACGTAACAGGCCATCTAGGGCCAGGAGAAGCGGACTTGAAGATGCGGCACCCATGACACAACAACAAAAGAAACACAGAAAACAAAAGACACAGACGACAAAAGAAACACAGAAAACAAAAGTGAAAGTACACATTGCAGCTGCAATAAAATATGAGGCTCTCTCTTTCTTTGTAGAGGAGCTGACCCCGCTTTGGTCGCGGGTCCCACTTACTGGGACTATCCCCGCTTTGGTCGCGGGTCCCACTTACTGGGACTATCCCCGCTTTGGTCGCGGGTCCCACTTACTGGGACTATTCCCGCTTTGGTCGCGGGTCCCACTTACCTGGGACTAACCGGTGCACCACCCCTGACGGCTGAAAGTTCTGGTTCCCGGGTCTCGGCACCACTTGTCGCGACCCCCTTGCCCGCAAGGAAGACGCAACAACAGGAATCTTCTTTCAGCCGTTTATTCAGGTCCTTGATATCTCTTCTTCTCTCTCTCGGATGCCTCTCCCAGCCTTAATAAAGCATCTCAAGCCCCAATGCGAAGCTGCCACGTGGAGCTTTCTCATAGGGTGTTAAAAAACCATGCGCCAACTCTCCCAAATAAGGAGTTGTTTGTTACAGACCACAGCGGAGCCAGCGCCATCTTGTAATGGCGACCACAGTCCGCAGAAACGGCTCACCACACCCAGGGATGCTTTACCATTGAGCTACATCCCCATCCCTATTGGTCTTTATGAAAGTTTTCAATTTTAAGACAGAGTCTCACTAATTTGCTGAGGCTAGTCTTGAACTTGGGATCCTTGTGCCTCAGCCTCCCCACTCAGTGGCATTACAGGAGTGTGACATTGCACCCAGCTTAGACTCCAACTCTTCCTTCCTTCCTTTCTCTCTCTCTCTCTCTCTCTCTCTATCTCTGTAGTGCTGGGGATCAAACCACCTCATGCATGCTAGGCAAGTCCTCTACCACTGAGTTATATCCCCAGCCCTAGACTTCAATTCTTTTTTTTATTATCTGCATATATATATTTCTGACATCAGACAAAAGCCACTAGCGAATTCAAAACAGCTCTGATGGCTAAATTTGGAGTCATGCTGCCTTTATTTTAAATTATTCAGTGTGCTCCATAGCCTCAGCCTTTTCTACATTCTGCTACAGCCTGTTTTTCGGCAGGCAGAATCAGTGAATCCCCACAAGCCCTGAACCACTTTATCCTAGTGACCAGTCTCTAAGAGTCTATTGCTACATTCTTCCCAGCGAGTAACTCCCCCATTCTCTACCAACACCAACTTCCACTCCACCACTGTATCTGCTGGCAGGAAAACAGAATGAGACCAAAACCCATCCTGGTGATAGTGGAGTGGGATGTAAGTGTTCCATCTCCCAAGATTCTCATGGTCTCCAGTTATTGCAATGAATTGCCTATCAGTGCCTGTGATGTAATGCACCTGAAACCTGATATTAACTGGCTGAGACTCTGAAGCCATTCTTGCGACCTTTTTTGTTTTCCCATTCACTTCCCAACCTCTTGCCTCCACAAGAGTGCTTCTGCCACTGTCCATTGAGGCCTCAAGACTGCCACCCAAACCTACATCTCCCCAAGATGAGTGCCTAGACACCATTTCCCAGTCCTCATGGTCAGTGAGGTCCTGCTGTTCAACTGCAAGACTCACTTCTGTAGCTGTGACCATGAGCAGGTTGCTAGAAGGCAACTCCTCTGCAAACGATGTAGCTGCTTTAGCGGGTGTGTCATGTTCTTTTTGGAATCTCCATTCTCCTATGTGAGATTCAAGGCTTTTATTTCTTGAAACTTGAGAGTAACCCCTGGAGTTAGCCATCTCAGATGTAGCTCGAGACTGTGTGTCTGGTATCTGTCTAGCAGGAGCATGCTGTCTTGCAGTGTCCCAGTATTCTCCGGAAGGATTCTGTAGTCTCTGTGATGCTTCCTGTAGGTTACCAAGACCTTTGTGCATTAGCTGGTGTTATGTCAATGTAGTTTTGAAGTTTGTTAAGGCAACATGATGAAGTCAGTCCATCCTTACTGAAAGACGTGGCTGTGTCCTTACCTTGTCTCAGAAATCAAATGTCCATTGCTTTCTTGAAGATGCTCTGGTTTGATGACCTCCTCCTGCTTGTAAGGTCTGGCCGGGGCTCAATCCACCGCTGCCAGCACCCTGATGGCTTCCCGGAGCCGCAATATCAGTGTTCTAATGCTGCTCCGTGTCCCCGTCCTTCCCGTTGTCCCCGGGGGTCGCCCCGCAGCAGCCAAATAAAAACCGCTCCTGCCAGACCCCCTCCGACCAGCAGGGCTGCCCAGACGGAGCCCATGGCTGAGAGGCCGCGGGAGACGACGAGAACCCGGACCAGGGCTCCGATCTCGCAGGCAGAGCCACCTAGACTTCAATTCTTGTGTGTAAAGGGAGGGGAGAGATTGTGGGTGGTATCTTTGGATTCCTCCATATGTGCCAGTCCTCTTTCAATTAGAAGGGACCATTTGACAAGTTTTAGACAATGAGCTGTGAACAGAACAGACATATTTCACTTCTAGCCTGAAGCAAAGCAAAGCACACACCATTTTTCAGATCTATCATTCCTCTTTTTTCTTATTCTTTATCTATTTATTTATTTCAGCGCCAGGGTTAGATCCCAGGGGCACTTTACCACTGAGCTACACTTACAGCACTTTTTAAGTTTTTGAGGCAGGGTTTCCCTAAGTTGCCCAGACTGACCTTGGACTTGTGGTCCTCCTGCTTCAACGTTAGCAACCAGATAATGAAAGGTTCTTGTGGCTCAGTAAGCAAAGTGTAGCTGCCCAAGGCTTTTAATCTGGAGAGTGATTTGAAGGAAAAAAAAAGTGTGAATGATAATTTGCTGACAAGAGCAGGATCTATGGTTAATGGGTGAGGGTTAAGAAAGAGTAATCAGTTAGGGAAAGGTAGATAGTTTTTCGTGCCAAAAGCATCAGTAATTAGAATTTATAGCTGAAAGTTCACTTATACCATTGCCTATTAATCTATATAATCCTAAAAGATAATCAATGTTCTATTTGCCGCTTGAAAATCCAGTCTGAGGGAGGTTGGTGATTGGCACATACGAATAAGGCAAAACAAGTGCTTTGGTTTCATTCATCAGTTTGTTCATGCAATCTTATATGATTTGATTCGTAACTAAAACACTTTTTTCTGAATCTCTGCTAGACCAGTGATTGCAGACCTTTGAATCATGAGTCAAAAAAAGAATAATTTTTGCCTGGAGAGGTGCTTCTTGGGGTAGCCAATAAAAACATGTTCTCTGGTGTTGTGTGTTATGCCTTATTGTCTTCTGCCAAGATAATAAGTACTGAATTTAGAAACTATACACAGGGTATCATACAAATAACATTCAAATATATAAATCTCTTAAGTGCTGGGGATTGAACCCATGGCCTTACGTATGCTAACGCAGGCACTCTACCACTGAACTACATCATCAGTCACTCCAATATAATTTTAACTGAAGTAAAAATTTAAAATGGTTGTGAAAACAGTTTTGGGTTATGTATCACTATGAAAAATTTATGAGGGTCAGCATCTCCTGGGATACCTGTAGCCTGTTTATTCCATACCATGGTGTTATGGTGCACGATTACAGAAGCTCTGGGCTAGACACTGTGCTGTGAGCTGGAAATACAAAGATGAAGGAGACCCTACTCAACAGAATTAAGTCTAGCCACAAAACCCCAACAGGACAATTATTTAAATGGAGCTCGTTAAACCTGGTGACAGAGGTGTATTTAGGATACACCTAACTCATTCTAGAGGAATGGGGTTCTGTTAACCATACTCTCTTTCTCCCTTTCTTTTTGGTAGTGTGGATGGAACCAAGGGGCACTCTACTACTAAGGTATATCCCCAAATTTTTATTTATTTAATTTTGAGACAGTGTCTCCCTGAAGTGTGAAGGCTGATCTTGAACTTTCTCCTTCCTTCCTTCCTTCCTTCCTTCCTTCCTTCCTTCCTTCCTTCCTTCCTTCCCTTCTTTTCTTTCTTATGGTAGGGTTGGAACTAAACCACTTTACCAATAAGTCACATCCCCAGCTCCACATTTACATATTAAAGCATTACTTTCACAAATTTTATTGAACACCTACTATATGGCAGACACTGTTAAGCACTGAGGACAGACTAGCGAGTGAGAACATTGTCTCAGCTGCCTAATAGTGACCTTTACCATGAGACCCACTGAAATGACATTTGAGGGAGAACCATGGTTTGTGATTCAGACTCCTAGATAATGAGCTACTAAAGGTACATAATGGACTTAACAAATTGACCTAATTCAGACAGGCCATTCACAATGGCCAGGTTCTTTTGGTAAACGTTAGTGGTTTCCAATGACTTGAGGCAGGTAAGGGCTATGAGTCTTCTTTTCCAGCACCTCCCCATTGAATGATACAGTCATCCCTTGAACCCTCCAGGGCTTGGTTTGAGGAATGCCCCCCCTTCCCTGGCTCCCAGACCAAATCTGAGCATACTCAAGTGCCTTGTATAAAATGGAGTAGTACATGCATATAACCTGTGCACATCCTCCTGCATACTGGTTTTTTGGATTGAACCCAGGGGTGCTTTACTATTAAACTACATACGTCACAGTCCTTTTTCTTTTTTAAAAATTTTATTTTGAGATAGGTTCTTACTAAATTGTTTAATAGCTTATGAAGTTGCTCAGGCTGACTTTGAACTTTGACCTCTCAGCCCTCTTATATACTTTAAATGTACTGGCTTACAGGCCCTGATACAGTGTAAACACTAGGTAAATATTTGTTACACTGTGTTCTTTTGGCAGGAGCTGGAGATAGAACCCAAATGCCTCACACACACTAGACCTGCTCTACCACTGAGCTATGTCCCCAGCCCTATTATCCCTGTTAAGGAAGAGTAGAAAGAAAAAACATCTGTACGTAGTCAGTACCAATGCAACATTTTGGGGAATATTTTGGAGCTAAGGTTGGTTGAATCTGCATAAGCAGAACCAATAGCCTGTCATCTACATTCCAATGAAAGCAAGCCTCAGACTGAAATGTGCCCTGCATGCTTTTTGAGCATGTACAAACCATTCATAGGACTATCCTTTGAAGTTCAGTATAAGCACTGTGCTTTCAGACACTCCACCCAACACTTGCACAGAGACAATGCTAGGAAGCCCTTACCACTGAGCTCCCCCCTGGCTCCTGCCCATTTTTTAATCGAATTCAACTTGAACTGAGGCAGGAGGATCGAAAGTTGAGTTTTTATTGTTGTTGTTGAATCATAAATATAAGTTTCTCAAAGTTAAATTCATGGGCTGGGGCTGTGTGGCTCAGTGATAGAGCACTTGCCTAGCATGTATGAGGCAGTAGGTTCAAACCTCAGCACCACATAAAAATAAGTAAAGGTATTATGTCCATCCACAACCAAAAAAAAATGGGGAAAAATGTCAACCACATGTCACAGCTAACTTAAAAAAAAAGAGTCAAATTCATGCTTTAATTGAAGTTTTTAAAATTTATTATTATAATAATTTCTGGCATCAGGGATTGAACCCAGGGGTGCTTTATCATAGAGCCACATCGCCATCCCTTTTTAAAAATATATTTTATTTAGAGACAGGGTCTTGCTGAGTTACTTAGGGCCTTACCAATTTTGAAGAGGCTGGCTTTGAACTTGTGATCCTCCTACCTCAGCCTCCAGAACTGCTGGGATTACAGGCATACACCTGCGCCCAGCTGCTCAATTGAAGTTTTTTGTTTGTCTGTTTGTTTTACACTTTTAAATGCATTTCAATTTTGAGAAAAAAATTTAAATTGAAAGAACTTTTGCAAATAATTTTTGAAGTCCAATTTTAAAATTGTCATTACCAGGAAGACACTGCAATATTTTACTCCAATCCCAATCTTATTTATTTCTTCATTTAATTTTGCATATTGGGGTTAAAAGCAAGGGTATTTACCACTGAGCTACATCTCCAGCCCTTTTAAGTTTTTAAATTTTGAGACAAGGCCTCACCAAATTGCCCAAGCTGGCCTCAAGTTTGTGATCCTCCTGCCACTGTCTCTTGACTTGCTGGGGTTACAGGAGTGCACCACTGTGCCCAACATCCAATCCCAATCTTGGTAAAGATCTAGCATTAACTAGTAGCCACAAGGATCAATAAGTGATTCCTAGAAATAGGGACTGTTTTAAACTTCAAAGGATGTCCTAGGCCTCCGTGGAACCTCCCCAGGTCCAGCTTCTAGACGATGCCCTCTGAGTCCCACTTCTTCCTCCTGCCCAACCCTGGGGACCACTGGACACAACAAGGCTCATTCATGTCAAATGTGGGCTGACTGAAGATCCCCTCTGATGACACATTGTCTGGGGAGCAGGCTCCAGGGAAGAGATGCTGTGTTCTAGACAATGTCAAAGACGATGTCCAGTGTTTGTACAGTGTTTTATGGTTCCCAAAGTGTTCTAGATAAACCACCCCATTTGATCCTCATGATAGCCCTGTGAGAGGTGTTAGCGTCCTCACTTTACAACCAAGGACACAGTGCTCTCCCAAGGGGATGGTCAGGGTCTGCTTTCCTTGCCATGCGGGGTGCTGTCTTGCTTTATCCTTGCATGTGCACGTGCTCAGGGGAACCACTTGGATCTGGGTCTTCCTTTGCTTTCTGCCCAAAATAGATGCTTCTGCTCTGTGTTCTACCCCTGATGCTGCAGCAAGCCTCTTGGCCAGGCGGCGTAGGCTCTGCTGTACTCTGTGGATAGAATCTTTGGCTGAGAGAAGTCTCTTCCAACTTGGAGTAAAAATCGAAAACGTGGCCAGGCATGAGGGTGCACACCTGTAATCCAAGCAACTCGGGAGGCTGAAGCAGGAGAACTGGGAGTTCAAAGCCAGCCTTGGCAACCTATTGAAGACCTAAGCAACATAGCTAGATCCTGTCTTAAAATAAAAAAAAAAATAATAAAAAGGAATAGGGATCTGGCTCTAGTGGGTAAGTGCCCCTGGGTACAATCTCTGGTGCAATAAATAAATAAAAGAATAGGAAATGTAGCTAGGAGTTGTGGTGCAAGCCTGTAATTCCAACTACTCTTTAGGTTGAGTCAGGAGGACCACAAGTTCAGGGCCAGTCTTGGCAACTCAGTGAGATCCTCGTTCAAAGTAAAAAAATAAAAAAGGCTGGGGTGTGTCTTGTTGGTAGAGCACCCCTGGGTTCATTCAATCCCTAGTATGGAAAAAAAAATTGAAGATTGTGTCTCCCAAATACACAATGCTGTTTGTTGGGTAAGAGCAACAAGCATTCCTGGGCTAACACTGAGGCCACAGGCTGCCCAGCCCTGGGGCTACCTAGTGTGTCCTTGAAGGTCCCTCTTGCATTTTCCTCATCTCACTTTGGTTCTATCAAACCTCAAACCCCTTCTTTCTACTTCCCAGATGAGAATAGTGACACCTTCAGAAGTCAAGTGACAGGTCTGGGTTCACCAGTTAGGTAGAGGTGTGTGTATTTCCCCGAATGCTCCTCTTTCCAGCCCAACCAATGGAAATAAATGCACAAAAATCAGAGATGGAATAATTTTCATGGTTAGTCTTGTTCTACCAGCATGGAATGGGTTCTATTTCTTGAATTTTTAGGGCACAATTTATAATTTGTACAAGAATTATGACTGGGCTGGGGTTGTGGCTCAGTGGTAGAGAACTCGCTTAGCATGCACAAGGCCCTGGGTTCGATCCTCAACACCACATAAAAATAAATAACTGAACAAAATAAAGGTATTGTGTCTAACTAAAAAATAAATATTAAAAAAAGGAATTATGATTTTTCCAGTTTTTTATCACAGATAAATCAATCAGTAATACTGAGTCATATTGAAACATTTGATAATAAATATGCACACTTGAAACTTTTTTTACATGCTTTGATATTTTTTTTACTTATTTTTCATGCAGTTGTTATCACTTTAGTTTTTGAAGATTTTTTTTCTCTTTTAATTTAATTTAAAAAAATGTTTGTGGTACAAGAGATTGAACTAGGGGTGCTCTACCACTGAGCTTCATCCCCAGTAATTTTCATTTTTTGTTTTGAGGCAAGGTCTTGCTAAGTCACTGAGGCTGGCCTGGAACTTGTAATTTTTGTGATCTTCCAACCTCAGCCTCTGGAGTTTCTGGGATTACAGGCGTTCACAGCTGTGCCTGGCTAGAAGACTTTATATTGCAGAATAACTAAGGAACTTTGAGTCCTGTTAAAAATTGTGTTTTATTACTAGAGAAATATCTAGACATTTGGACTGGCATCATCCTGATAATTTATAGTCATGGGAAGGCATCGATCTTACGAACTTAAAGGACCAACTCACTGGTGACTGCCAGAAACAGGGCATTTTGTGACATGAAGGGGACAGTGGTGGTTGCCCCTGACCTTACTGTCACCCAGCACCTCATCCTCTCAACTCCACCAGCCACTTGACACAAAAGGCATATCAGGAGGGCTTGCTTTGACTTTCCTTTGATGCCACACTACCTGGGGAGCAGGTATTAGGCAGCAGATGGTGAGCCAGCCCACACTTACTAAGAATTTGATATGATCTAATGTTTTGTCAGTGTTTTGTACTGTGCAAAGGGCATGACCATTTCTTATCTCATTTTGAACCCTTTATCAGTCTTATCAGGTCAGTACAAATCTGTAATTCCTAATCCATAATTCCAAAAAATGAGTACCATATTCAATCATGAGGGCTACTGTAGATTCTGTTAGAGATGTTGGGCTATATTTGGTGTGCTTGACCAATTTCTTTTATTTTTTCCTTTTTCTTTTGTTTTGCTTTTGATACTGAGGATTGATCTTAGGGGCACTTTACCATTGAGCTACACCCCTATCCCTTTTTATTTTTTATTTTGGAACAGGGTCTCACTAAATTGCGTAGGCCAGCCTCCAATTTGTGATCCTTCTGCCCCAGCTTCTAGAGTCACTGAGATTACAGGTGTGTACCACCATGCTTGTCTCAGCCTAACTCTTCTGAAAATCCTCAAATCTTCTAATATTCAGCTGGTGCTGAGTTTTGGATAAAGAACTGTGAACCTGAATTCTTATTTCTAACTTACCCGTGAGAAAACCAAGGTAATTCAAAGGGACAGGCTCTTCCCTTAAGGGTTTTTGGGCAGATGGAGGGCAGTTACTATAAGAAGATGACAGGGAGGATTCTAGGTGAGAGGAATTCTTTTTTCTTCCTTTGGTGCTGGAGATTGAACCAGGGCCTTGTGCGTTCGCAGCAAGGGCTCTCCCACCTGGTTACACCCCCAGCCCTGTGAGGGGAACTTTTGTTCTTCTTACTTCTCTCTTTGTTTCCTGGTCTAATAGCCTCTGGAGACAAGGTGGGTATATTTTAAGCACCCAGCGTCTACTTGACTTCCAGTGTCCCCAGCTATCTATCTCAGCAGGAATGGCCACTGAAAAGGTGTGGGTGTCTCCCAAGAATTTTGCATTTCTCACACCAGACAATTGGAATGCTATCAATGGAGGATTTTTTTTTTCACAATCAAAGAAGTACCACGATCATTAAGCCTCAGTAGGGAGAATACTAATTTAGCAAGCAGAGATCAGATTCATGCTTTTAAAAAAAATTTTACTGAGAATCCACTGCAGGCTAGGTCATATGCTAAATTTCAGGAGGAAGTAAGAGGGTGGGAAAACAGAGGGGAATAACATGAAGGTCACAATCTGTTCAAGATCAGCGTTTGGCAAATGTGGCTCATGGCCTGGTTTTGTATGGTCAGCGAGCTAAGAATGATTTTTACATGTTCAGAGGTTGTTACAAATAAGCAAGCAAGCGAGCAAATAGACAAATCAAAAAAGTAAAGAGTGTGCAAGAAAGAATTATGTGGTCAAAAAGTATTGTTATCTGATTCTTTGCAAAGAAAAATTGTGATATCTGCTCAAGATGATCTGTCCAATGAGGAAATTAGAAACACACACACACACACACACACACACACACACACACAAATAATAGGTCTAAACCATATAAAGAAAAAGATCTATAAACAGAGATTTGTAAATAAATAGAAAAACCAAGGTTCATATTAGGATCAACATTTGAAGCTGGGTACAGTGGCATGTGCCTGGAATCCCAGCAGCTTGGGAGGCTGGGGCAAGAGGAAGGTGAGTTTAAGGCCAATCTCAACACTGTAGTGAGGCCCAAGTCACTTGGTGAGACCCTGTCTTAAAATAAAAAATAAAAAGGGCTGGGGATGTAGCTCAGTGGAAAAGCACCATTGGGTTCAATCCTCATTACCCCCCTCTGGCCAAAAATAGTTACCAATATTCAACTTCATTAATAAACAAAGAAGTGCAAATTATAACTTTGCTTTTAAAAAAATTCAAAGTGAACAAAAATCAGTAAATTAGAATTTCTGGCTATAAACTCAGTTCATCATTCAAACCTCTGTTTTCCCTTCCTTTCTTCTAATGTTGGTAGCGAATATTAATATTCCTAGCCTCTGTACTAGCTAGGGATGCTTTCTTTTTCTTTCTTCCTGGAATACAAATATAATGCCTGGAGAGACCACAGTTATCCTGTGATCAGAAAGCTAAAAATCATGTAGGAAGGATGGAGAAACAGTAAGATCAAACTAGACAAATATCTTTTTAACATTGTTAATTCCCACACCAGTCCTGACTGACCTACACTTGGAATTTTTGTTTTGTGACAAGTAATCCCCTTACCTAGTTAATCTACTGTGAAAAGGTTTTCCAGTCTTTTCATCAAAATATATCCTTGATACACTAACACTGGCCTTTGTTCATTTCTAGTGGAATAAAAATTGGCACAAGTTATCAGACCAATAAAGATGACTTCAAAAAGTTTTCATACTATTTTGCCCAGAAATTTCACTTCTAGAAATTTATGTCAGGGAAATAATTGTATGTGTAAATAAAAGATATATGTATAAGAATGTTTAGTGCAGTGTTGTTTATTATAGTAAAAAGTTGGAAATAGCTTAACAGTTCAACAATGAGACAATTAAATTACTAAAAAAAGTTAATGCAACTGAATATTTGGTGATTAAAAATCTTGTTTTCAAAGACTATTTGATAAATATTAAATGCTTGGCAGTTTTGTGAAAGTAAATAAATAACCAACTCAGGATATATGTACTCTTCTTTCTGCTTGTTCATGTATTTGTGGAGCTGGGAATTGAACCTAGGACCTTGTGCAAGTTAGGCAAGTTTTCTACCTCTGAGCTATACCCAGAGCCCTCTTTATACATATGTGATCAGGAGTCAATGGGAGCTGTCTTTGAATAATATGGTAAAGAGGAATTTTTGATTGATTTCTAACGTTATTTGGATATATATATATATACACACACACACACACACACACACACAGAGAAGAATAGCAAGTAAACATTTAATAAGATTTTACATAATAAATACTATATACATGTGAATGTGGATATTAGCCTTTCTCAGAATCAAAATATACTATTAAGGGATAATAATCTGCCTCTGAGTCACACTCCTACCATAGTACCAGTGTAAAAACAATTAAAATGACCCTAAGACTGTATTTAATGCCTATGAAAGCATTAACTATGATAGGAAAAAAATAACACTGGGAAAAGAAATTTGAAAATAGAAAAACATCAGTTTAGATCTTCACCTAATATCATACAAGAAAATTAACTGCAGAGAATTTAAAAACGAAATTGAAAAATCCCAGGTTTCACAAAGAAATGTAGTACGTGGATAAGGGACCTCTGTAAGCCCATGGTCTAGGGTGAGCTCTTCTCTCTTCCAGCCTCCTGGACTCACCTTTCCTGGGCATGGCTGGTTCTGGTGCTGGAAATGCACCAGCACCGTCCCCAGGGTGACCGAGGAGTCCCAAGGAGGCCTGGGTCTCTCCTGGGAATCTGCCTTTCGGTCAGGACCTGGGTTCTCACCTACTTCATTTTGGGGGTGGGTCCTGGGGATGGAACCCAGCTGTGTTCCACCAGCTACATTCCAGGCCCCTTCTATTTTTTGTCTTGAGGGTAGGACCTTGCTGAGCTGCCAGGGCTGGCCATGAACTTGCCATTCTCCTTCCTCAGCTCCCCAGGTGATGGGATCACAGTGTGTGCCACCGTCCTGGCCTCCTCTGCTCCTTACCATCTGACTGTGGCTCCTGGAGTTTTTCTCTGGATTGTTTTGCCCCTTCCTTTGTCTCCTGAAAGCAGTGGGAAACACCTGGTTGTTGTGTGTATTAGAACATTACCTGAGTATCTGATGGTGGAAGCATGGCCTGGGGCAATGGAGCAAAGCGGAGAATTTTTAATTTCTTCTTCTTCTTCTTCTTCTTTTTTTTTTTTTTTTTTTTGCGGTACGAATGATTGAAACCAGGGTTTCGTGCATGCTAGGCAAGTGGCTTACCACTTAGTCACATCCCCAGCCATCCCCTCACCCAGCTTTTAAAAAAAATTTGAGATAAGTTCTCACTAAATTGCTGGCCTTGAAGTTGTAATCCTCCTGTCTCAGCCTCCTAAATCACTGGGATTACAGGCAGGGCGCCATTACTCCTGGCTTAAATCTTTGCTTTAATTTTTTTGTTACTGGAGATTAAACCCACAGCCTCACATGTGCTAATCACAGGCTCTACCTCCGAGTCACACCCCTACCAGGAGTTTTACATTTTTCATTTCTTTTTAGAAATTTATTGAGCTGGTGTGGTGATGCATACTTGTAATCCCAGTGACTCGAGAGGCTGAGGCAGGAAGATTGCAAGTTTGAGGCCAGTCTGGACCACTTAGTGAGACCCTGCCTCAAAATAAATAAATAAATAAAGGTTGGGGATGTAGTTCAGAGATAGAGCACACCTGGGTTCAGTACTGAAAACACACACACACACACACACACACACACACACACACAAACACACACACACACAAAAACAGAAAAGAATTTTTTTTTGATGAACCATATGTAACATTTGTGTATTTTAGTACCAGTTGCAGTCAGTTTCTTTCATTAAATTAATGATTTTTTTTTTCAATGCTGGGGATCAAACCAGAGCCATGTCCTCTATCCTTGTGTGGGCTCTTTTTCATCCAGCGAGGAGGTCCACGGAACAGGGTAATGCAGAGTGCAGCTGCGGAGTCATGAATCAAGACCTCCAGAGACCAAGCAGGAAGCAGGTCTGATTTTATTTTGCAGTTACGTTGTGTATACACTGGGGCAGTAGCTAAGCAGGTTACAGGCAGCCACCAGTAGAATTTCTGGCCAACTGTCCTTGGAGCAACCAATGGAGGAGCGGGCCATGGAGCAAGCGCAGAGACTGCAACATGTGGCCTCGTGCTTAGGGCGCTGTGCCTACGGGGTAAGCGGCCTGCTCTCACGTGCCTAGCACAAGGGGAGTGGCCTGCCACTCAGGCGCCCCTAACATGTGCTACATATGCAGTACTCCATGCACTTGTCCCCACATATCCTCACCTCCTTTGACTCCTATCTGGGTCCAAGAGAGAGAGCAATATGCAAGAAACACTGAAAAACACAGTTTCCCTGAGGTCACCCAGATGCATAGCAAGTCCTGCTTTGGTGCCATGGACAGAGTGGCCGGTTTGCTCCCCCAGCACTGACCAAGGTGGGTGGCTCCTGTGCCTGGGATGACAATGGGAGGTGCTGGTGCTGAAGAGGAAGGAGTGTCTGAAGAGCAGCAACGTTCCCCACTCCAGGCTCAGCAGTAGAGGCAGCAGGACACCATGTCACACCGGCAGTGGTCAGCTGGGGCCTCAGACTGAGCAGCGCTGAGAGGACTCAGGGGGGCTGGGGTATGTGTAGAACGGAGATTTCTTGTTTGTTAGCCCACATCCCCTGGGAATTATGGGTTTCAAAGAGGACCAGGAGTCTCCTTAGAATGGGAGGGGATGAAAGCCGGAGAACTTTCAGTGCCATTACAAAGCCCGCATAACCTCTGGGCTGTTGTACCCCAGCGAAATATCAGTTATGCTGAAGAATTAATGATACACGGGGCGTGGTGGTGCACATCTGTCATCCCAGCAACTCAGGAGGATTGCAAGTTCAAGACCAGCATCAGCAACTTACCAAGACCCTGTGTCAAAATAAAAAATGAAAGGGGACTGGGGATGTGGCTTAGTGGTTAAGCACCCCTGGGATCAATCCTTGGTACAAAACAAAACAAAACAAAACAAAACAAACAAACAAACAACAACAACAAAAACCCAATGCTATGAAAGTGTTAGTTGTATTGTGGTTGTATGTGAGAATTATTGTATTGTTAGAAGACATTTATTTAGGGCTAAATGTTCATGTTAAAAGACATTTATTTAGAGCTATAGGTCCATGTTGTACGTAATTTACTGTGAGATGGTTCAGACAAAAAAAAAAGTGAGTGTGTGCGCATGCATGTGTATGTGTATGGAAAGAGAGAATAAATAAATGATAAGCAAATGGGTAAAATATTCAGAATAGGTGAACGTAGGTAAAGGATATATATGTGTTTTGTATTATTGTAATTTTTGCAACATTTTTAAATTTTAAATAATTTCTAAATAAAAAAATAGTTAAACAATGGAATTGTTGTGAGATCTGTGTGATAAATCAGTGTTGGGACAATGCAGAGTGGGAGGACAAGGAGGAAGCCATCAGCTTTGTCTGGTGGGAGCTCCGGGAGAGGTCTCAGAGAAGCTCAAGGAGAGCCTTGAAGGATGATATGTGTGTGGGGAGCTGGGGCATCAGATTGAGGTGGGAGGGCGTGAGGCAGGGAAGGACTGTGAGGTCTGATGTACCCCAAGAGTCTGGTGACACACCTTCTGGCGTGCCTGACCAAGCAGGACTCCCCTGCCAGATGGTAAGTGTCACCTGGGTGACTAAGAGCACAGCTCCCTGCTCCTCCAGCCCTCACCCATCCCATCTCATTTCCAGAGAATAAAGCTTTGGTGCCTTCAAAGGGAAGAGTGTCAGGGGGAGGGGCAAGCAGCTGGGCTGGGCGGGGCTGGTGTGGTTTGGTTCTTCCCATAAAGGGCTCAGCACCTCACCCACATCAGGACCCTCTGCAGAGGGAGCTGCGATTCTCCACCTGGAAGGACTTTCAGCTTCTGTGGTCTGTGAGGCAGGAAGGTGGGAGCTACTTGGGTGGATGGGAAAGGGTCCTTTTCTTTCTTGGGTTCTTTCTGGGTGTTGAATCCAGGGGTGCTTTACCACAGAGCTACATCTGCAGTCCGTTTTAATTTTGATTTTGAGACAAGCTCTTGGTAAGTTGCTGTGGCTGACCTCAAACTTGGGATCCTCCTGCCTCAGCCTCCGTTCACTGGCATTACAGATGCATGCTGCAGAGCCTGGCTAGGAAGATGTTTCTGAGTGTGAGACAAGATCCATGCATGGTGGTGGGGGAGGGTGAGGACACCAGCTCAGGTCTGGTGTCAGTCTCAGGGAGGGAGGAGCCCATGGCCCCTTGAGTGTTTATAGGGGTCAACAGGGATGGAGGCTATTTTAGGAGTTCCAGATGGTTGATCACTTTCCTCTGGAGATTTCCTGACTCAGCAAAGTCAGGGAGGAAGAATGGGAGGAAGACAAAGGTGGCCCAGTCAGTGATCCTGGCGTCTTGTTTCTCGTTACAGGACAATGACCAGACTCTGCTTCCTTTTGTTTCTCTCTGTGGCCACCGAATGGTGCAGCGCAGGTAAATCACTCCAAGGAGCATCAGTTCCCTCTGCTCCCCTCTGGGGCGCCTCACAGCACAGGGAGTAGAGCTGGGCTGGGTTTTAAAGTCCTGGGCCAGAAGAGGAGTCGTGGAGGCGCACGGAACACACCCGTGGCTGCCAGCTTGAGATGTGGACTTGGGGCAGGTTTTGGCTTCTCCTGGGTCTGGCTGCAAGGAGGTCAGGGCAGAGACAGACTGTCCTCTCCCAGCTGCTCTGGCTCCTGTGGCCTTGGCCTTGGATCTGTAGAGGGAGCTGGTAGCCCGAGGTGTCAGGAATCTTCCTCTAACTTCCATCCTTCCCGTTCCATTTCTCATGACAGACATGATGGTGATGTGTTCCAGTGTTATTTGGTCTATTGTTTACTTCAGTTCATTCCATCAACAAGTGAAAAGGCACATTTTCATACACTATTTTATTTGCCGTCCATGAGTAAGAAGAGACCAAATTTATTGATGGAATTTTTTATTCTTTGGTGGAACTGGGAATGGAACTCAGGGATGCTTTACCACTGAGCACATCTCAAGCCATTTTTGTAACTTTTCAACTTGAGAGAGGGTCTTATTAAGTGTCCGAGGCTGGCCTCAAACTTATGATTTTCCTGCCTCAGCCTCCTGAGTGGCTGGGATTACGGGTGTGAGCCACCATGCTTGACTTCATTTATGTGCTTTTAGAGCAATAAACAAGGCCCTTCCCCCCACTGGTCTCTGCTAATTCCTCAGCTTTAGTTTTCAACCCCATCACATCCTATGGTCCAGCCAAGGAGGCCACTGACCTGTGGTTTCAGCAGATTGGTCTCTGCTTGGTTACCCCCTCATGCTATTTTGCATGTCTTCTGGAGTGTTCTCTCCCTCCTGTCTCATAGCCAGTTCCTATTCATTCTGTAAGAATCAACCTGCTCTGAGTGACTTCTGGTCCTTTCTCAGCAAGTTGTCTTTTCCTGTCCCCACAGGTGGGCCTCTCCTTACCCAGTTTCAGTTGGGTCCCTCTCGGGGTCCTCCCTCCCTCTAGGATGCAATCTCTTGAAGAAGTGTGCCAAATTGTCTTTGAGTGCCCAGTGTCTGGGGGGTGCACACAGTAGGGATTTAAGTAAAGTTGGTGGAGTAGAAGACTCCGACTCTTCAGCCTGTGCTAGCTTCTGGATCAGACAGTCTTAGCAGAGGGAGTCCCTGACTTCTTGGAATTTCAGAACAGTGACGAGCTGATGCAGTGTGCTGGGTGGAAACTAATGTCTGGTAAGGACAGTCTCAGTGGTACCAGACCTGTTAATGAGAACTGTTCTCACGTTCTCTAGCAGTGACCCGTTCTCCCGAGATGTTCTGGGAGGATGAAGAATGTGCCTCTTCCTTTTCTTCCCTGCCTAGAAGCTGCAAGGAAATAAAAAAAACTTGCCAGAAAGCAAGAGGTAAGTAGTGAACCAACCCAGCATTCTCTCTTTGAAGAACCTTTTTTAGTGCCACACAGCCTAGTCATGGAAATCAAGAGGAACAAAATCTGTTCTGGCTCCAATTTTCACCCCAGAGAGGTTTCCAGTGGGCCTTTCTTCCTTTCTGCACTGGGGATTGAGCCCAGAGGCACTCTTACTACTGAGCTAAAAATCCAGCTTTTTTAGTTTCTTCTATTTTGAGACAGGGTCTCACTAAGTTGCCCAAGCTAGCCCTGAACTTGTGATCCTCCTGCCTCAGTCTCTGGAATAGCTGGGATTATAGGCGTGCACCACTGTGAGCAGACTCTGGTGGGAATTTGAGGTGTTTGTGTTCCATGCAGCACATGATCTTCTGAACACAGGGAACATGCAGTTTGCCAGTGATCTTGGGTGGTGGCAAGAGCTGTGATGACCTAAGATCCTCCTCTACTTGTGAACCATCGAGTTAGTCTGCTGCAGGTTCAGGGACGACGGCACAAAGCACGAGATTCCTGAGGCAGAGACATAGAACTTCCTTAGTCCAGCAAAGCAGAAGCCAGAGTATCAATATCTTCTTGTGCCTGGCCAGGTGACATCTCTACGTGTAGTTAGTTTGTCAAGCAGGCTGACAAATGTGGCCAGTAAAGAAACAAGCTGGTGGCAGTGGCACATGCCTATAACCCCAGTGACATGGGAGGCTGAGGTGGGAGAATCACAAGTTTAAGGCCAAAAAAAGGCAGAAAAAACAAACGAATGAGCTCTTTGTAGAGTCAGGTAGTCTCTTACAGAAACAGCAAAATCAAGATTAGCAAAGGTGTCAGCTTTTCTGATGCCTTGTCCTGTGGGCCGAGGAGAAAGGGCCGGTTGACGATGTGACGTGGGTCGCAGGGTGCTCTGATGCTGAGGAGCCAATCTGTGTTGCAGCTCAGCAGTCTCATAGGCTGTGACGGAACCCTAAGGGGCACAGGTAAGATGAAGCAGAAAGCCTCAGACCTCCTCAGAATCTGGGAGGCAATGAGAACTGTCCTGACGGCTGAGCAGCGACAGCTTCCATGGAAGTCAGGGGGGCGGGGAGGAATGACCACGTAGGAGCCCCTCACAAGCTCCCCAAGTTGCCATGGTTTTTGGGGAATCACGGGGTTTCTGGTAAGATCTAGGTGAGCTGCCTGTGGGGCCAAGGGAGAAATGTGCCAGGTGCTCACAGGGACCAGCCTCCTGCAGGTTGTGGAGGAGAGGCCCACTCTGAACTTGGGGAATCTGAGTCCCACATTAAAGCACAGGAGGCATGTGCTCTGAGAAGTGCAGGGGCCTCATTCTGATCTCTGCTGAGATGAGGCTTCATGAGGATTTCCGGCCTCTCCTGTCCAGAGGGAGGCTGTCTCTAAATGAAGTAACCATCTTTCTCTATGTGATTTATAAATTCTTTGAGAAGATAATACAGAACAATGGTGGTCAACACCTCTGCTTTAGAAGGGAAGAAACACGAGATACCCATGGAGGATTCTTATTCTGCCCATGGAGATAAGTGTGTGAGAACCTTCAGAATACACTTTTAGCTCCCAGAGCATTCTGGTCTTAGGGCTGAGATGGACCAGGAGCTCGCAGACAGGGAGGCTCGGGGCCGGTTCTCTCCGCAGATGGCTTGTATTTCCTCCGGGCCAAGAATGGTGCCGTCTACCAGACCTTCTGTGACATGACCTCTGCGGGTGGTGGCTGGACCCTGGTGGCCAGTGTGCACGAGAACAACATGGCTGGGAAGTGCTCGGTGGGCGATCGGTGGTCCAGCCAGCAGGGCAACAGAGCAGACTACCCAGAGGGGGACGGCAACTGGGCCAATTACAACACCTTCGGGTCTGCAGAGGCGGCCACCAGTGACGACTACAAGGTGGGTGCCACTGGGAAAGGGTGAGGACCTGAGTGTGGCTGGGCCACAGCATGCAGGAGGGGAGTTGGGAGGGGGGCTGCAGACATGGGGCTGGAGCAGAAGAGAAATAATTAATGTCTTGCATCCCAGTGTCCGGAGCCTCTCTGAACAGAAGCTGTGTGCACACCCTGAAGTCCTGAGTAAAGGGGTGCTAAACAGTTATTGTACCCCACAATACATGGGGCTTTACCTCCATTGGGATAAGGAAGGTGTGGCTCCAGGAGTTTGTGTCACCCCATGAGGTCGAGTCACACTCTCCTCTTCCTTTCTAATCCTACCCCTTTGCCCTTTTTTGGGATAGAATGTTCCATTGAACCTCCCCTTGCGTGTCCCCTATATAAGAATAAAGAATTCCAGTGGCTCTCTCTCTTTCCACGGACCCCTAAGGTCACAGAGCCACCCCCTGATTTTGAAAAGGTACATCTCTGTGTTTTCATGTTTTCTTTGTCATTTTCTTAAGTTATTGGAATAGTCAGATTCTGTGAACCCAGCATGGGTCACCAGCTTCCTCCCACAAGGCCATGAGGCAGCAGGGTGGTGGGGGGGGCATGATCTGCTGGAGGTGGGTGTGTGTGAGCATAGCTGGCCATCTGTCCATCTGGAGCCCAGAGCTGTCAGCTTAGCTGACAAAGCCCATGTGTGTCTTTTGCCCCTGTGGGACATTCTGGGCTGGTCAGTCTCAGTGTTGGTTGCTTTCCAGAACCCTGGCTACTATGACATCCAGGCTGCGGACCTGGGCATCTGGCATGTGCCCAACAATAGCCCCATGAAGAACTGGCGGAACAACTCTCTGCTGAGGTACCGCACCACGTCTGGCTTCTTCAAGCAATTGGGACACAATCTGTTTGGCCTCTACCAGGTACACAGGGCTGCTGGCTGGAGAGCACTTAAGTGTTTGGAGTTGGGGGACAAATCAGCTCTCTGGAGCCATGTCCTGAGTGAGTGGCTGGGAAAATCAAAGCCACTTCTATCTGAGTGATATTTTAAAGAGTTCACTGCAATATCATACGTACCCCAGAAACTCTGAGCCAGGCAAGGAAGAGGTCTAAGGGAGAGCAGAGTGGGAAGAAAGAGGAAGAGACAGAGGACTTGGGACTCTTGGGGAGATCCTGCTATGGGGAGAAGGAGTCGTCATTATTAAGACTGGTTTCTGAGTAATGACAGTTGACTGGAAGGGATCCCTTTCCTGTCCAAAATGGCGGCATATCTACTGTCCTTACAAAACTTTTCTTTTTGGTTCCTGCAGAAATATCCAGTGAAGTATGGATTAGGGAAATGTTGGAATGACAATGGCCCAGCAATACCTGTGGTCTACGACTTTGGTGATGCTCAGAAAACCGCATCTTACTACTCACCTAATGGTCAAAGTGAGTGTTTGCTCCCAAAGTCCAATCAGAAGTCCTTTCTTGAATTCTTGGTGAAAGAGGGAAAGAGGGTAAATAACAATGATAAAGAACTGCTAGACATGGTCAGAGGTGCGTACTTGTCATCCCAGCTACTCTGGAGGCTTGAGGCAGGAGGATTGCAAGTTTGAGGCCAGCCTCAATAACCTAATGAGACCCTGTCTCAACATAAATAATAAAATGGGTTGGGGATGTGGCTCAGTGCCAGAGCACCCCTGCATTCAATCCCCAGTACCACCACCAAAAAAAGCAAGAGCTAGTATAGACTGATTGAGCTGTTAAAATATGTCAGACTGATTTCTAGGAATTTAACATGATTTTGTCATTACATCATGAGAAAATTATGCAGTTAGGATTGCAATTTTCGCCATTTCACAGGGCATAAACCCAGCCTTCCTAACCACCTCTCTTTGCAGCCTCTTATAATAATTAAGAAAAGCTGAAGGCTAATGTTTACAGGAAAGAACTAGCAATGTGGTGAGGAAGATTTGTTTTTATTTATTACTTTGGCCCTGGGGATTGAACCCAGGGCACTTAACCACTGAGCCACACCCCTGGCCCCTTTAAATATTTTATTTAGAGACAGGGTCTCACTGAGTTAGGGCCTTGCCAACTTTCTGAGGCCTACTTTGAATTTGTGATCCTCCTTCCTCAGCCTTTAGAACCACTGGGATTACAGATATGCGACAATGAATCCAGTGAAGATTTATTTTTATTTTGAAGGATAGATATTAATTTTCTTAAAAGCAAGGCACTAAGCAACTCACTGAGACCCTATCCCTAAATAAAATACATAATAAGTGCTCCTGAGTTCAATCCCTGATATCCCCTACTCCAAAAAAAAAAAAAGACATTTTTTCAGTATCATAAAACCATAGAAATTGAATCTTGGATCAGAAAATCAAAAGCTATTGCCTTTTAAAAAATTTTTATATGTTTGTTAATGGGCCTTCATGTTATTTATTTATATATGTGGTGCTGAGATTTGAGCCCAGTGCTTCACACATGCTAGGCAAGAGCTCTACCACTGAGCTACCACGCTCCTACTGTGGAGAGCAGTGACAGAGTATGGGAGAGCAGTGACTGAGATTGGGAGTCTCTGATGACCTCATGACTGTGGCATGCCTGGTGCCTTGGAATGTTTCTGCGCCAGGGCACAGGATGCTTAGCTGCTGTGGGAATGCCCTGCATGAGGAGGCTCTGTGTAAGAGTCTTATCAGCTTCCACCTTGATCTCAGGCACACAACTCCCGGGAAATGAGGAACTCTCTTGCTGACAACCACAGTGTTTTCACCAGCTCTGTGACTCCTGAGCCTGTCCTCTTAATAGTACCTTTAAAAATGGACTTTCTCGAGCACTCCACAAAGCTCCTAACACGGCACATTGCAGCTGTGAAAAAGCTGCATAGGTATTTCTAGTCCTGTAACTTTCCTGAATACAAAGAATAATTCATGCAGAGTCTTTAACCTGATAATGAGACATATATAAATGGAGATTGCTGGAGTAACGCTTCAGACCTGCTTCTCCATCAGAGAGCAGCGCTCCACCCGACCCCAGCTTTATCTTCAAAATCATATGTATCTCCCTTCATCCCTCACTGGAACCTTCCAGTTTGGCCACACTGATTGCTGTACCCTACTGTTTGCTTTTGACTTTAATGACAGTGGGAAGGCAGGTGATGCTGGGAAGACAAGCTCATGGTCACTGACTGAGATGGGTGTCAACAGCAACAGGTGGCTGCATCTGACAATCGCTTAACCTGCTCAACTTTACATAGCGATCTTTCTTTCTATTTTCTTTTTATTTAGTGGTATTGGGGATTGAGCCCAAGGGTATTCTACTACTGAGCTACCTCCCCAGATCATTTTATTTATTTACTTTTTGAGACAGGGTCTCACTAAGTGGCTGAGGCTGGCTTAGAATTTATGATCCTCGAGCCTCAGCCTCCTGAGTCACCGGCATTACAGGCTGCACCACCATGGTGGGCCTGGTGAGCTTTCTGTACTGTCTATTTTCTCCACAATCTTTAGGAAAGCAAGTCTCTGTGAGTTCCAGCCTCTTACTCCAGATGACAGAGGTTCCCTCAGGTCAAGGTCAGGGCTGGGATGCATCCACCACTGGCCAAAAGGGTGTGGGGCTTTGATGTTTGGCTGTAGCCTAAACTTTTGGCTTAGGGCATCTTCATCTGGTTAAAAAAGAAAATGCTTCTAGCTGTTGTTATTGTTTGATACTGGGAATCGACCCCAGGAGCACTTTGTCACTGCACTACAGGCCCAGTCTTTTTTTAATTTTGAATTTTATCCTATCTTATAATACCTCACTAAGTTACTGATGGTCTCACTACATTGGTGTGCTGGTGTTGAACTTGGGATCCTCCTGCCTCAACTTCCTGAGCTGCTGGGATTGCAGATGTGCGCCACTGTGTCCTGCTCTAGTCACTCTTTTTAATACTTGTTTGCATTTTCTTTTTCAGGAGAATTTGTTGCAGGATTTGTCCAGTTCAGGGTGTTTAATAATGAAAAAGCAGCCAACGCTCTGTGTGCTGGGATGAGAGTCACTGGCTGCAACACGGAGCACGTGAGTTTCTGGGAGACAGCAGCCTGCACGCAGGCGTGGGGTGGCGGGGGGCATGCTGGCCTGTGTGGGATGTGCCATGTGTATCTAAATTGCTCTCTTCTCCATTTGGTCTCTTTACTCTCTTTTTCCATTTTTCTTGGTGTATTTATACCTACCAGTTGGCCTTGGTGCTACATATTCCTACACGCACAGGACATAATTTGACCACTTTTCACTTAGTCTTTTTCTCTCCTCCTCTTTTCCTGGTCCTTCCTCTTTTCTGCTGGTCTCCCTTTTATTTTCATGAGATGCCCCACTTTCCCCTTTTTCTCTTTAGTTTCCACATATTGGTTACTCTTTTAATGGTGCCATATGAACAGAATTTGAATTGGGTCCATTTAATCAATATTTTTAGTTTATAGTTAGTATGCTTTGGCTTGCTTTCTTTCTTCTTTTTTCTTTCTTTCTTTCCTTTTCTTTTTATTTTACACAGGAGAGTGTATCCAGGGGTGCTCTATCAGTGAGGTATATTCCCTTTTTATTTTAAGACATGGTCTTGCTAAGTTGCTGAGGCTGGCCTTGAACCTGCCATCCTCATGTTGCAACTTCCTTAGTCACTAGAATTATATGTATGTGCCACCGTGTCCACTCAACTTCTGCTTTCTTAAAGAAATATTTCCTTGTATTGAGGTCATAAGGCTATTGCAAATATAACATTAAAACTGGAAAATTTTTAATATTAACATCTAGAGTACTCATCTTTATGTGAGTGTGTGTATATATATATATATATATATATATATATATATATATATATATATATGAGACTGTGACTTCCCTTCCTCCTTGCTGAGTCTCAGGCACCAGGGCTCCAGGACCTCCTGTCCAGGCACAGGCATCCTGTGCTGTTTAGGACCAATAACAAGGGTTGAGGTTTCAAATGCACCATTGCTGTATGCTGAGCCTTTGAGATAAAACCTTCTGTTAGCTGGAGTTACGGTAAGGATTATATTCAGGAACAACCCACGAAAGCCTTTCAAGCTGAGACTTTGTGCTGTTGGGGCATGGGCAAGATGTAGCTCTCCCCCAAACTGCTTTTAGGGTGGCCTCCTCATTGGAGGCTAGAGTTTGGTTAAGTAATAGCATAATATCTTTCCAGGTGAGGTCAAACATCTGGCATAAGTTCTAAAATATTACAATATATGTATTTGGATCTTCCGAAAATCTCCCTGATTTCTTTCTTATCTGTATTAAGTTGGGGACGGGGGGGGGTCTCCTTAATTTCTCTTCCTTAACAGGTGATTTCTTAAGGCCTTGTTTCATGGGAGTAATTGAGATTAGACCTATAACAAATGAAAATGAAGCACTTTCCCTGATCATTTGTAATTTTATAGTATGTAGGCTAGTTGATCCATTTTAATGTTATATCTAGAATGCAAAATGGACAAATTAAGAGAACTTCAACCCCTTCTTGAGAGAAGGTCTTAAAATATCTTTATATCTTACAATAGTACCCTCTAAACAAGTCAGTATCTCTCAATTGTCCTTTGAATATACAACCAAGTTTACTTTCCAGTGTAGAGAGTAACATACAAGTGTTACAATATATGTTATTGGTAATAGGTCCAGTCAGAGAACCCTGAACTATATAAATGAATTTTTAATTTGTAATTTTTATATTTTGAATTATCATACAACTTTAATTTGGAGAACTCTGGTTTTGAATAAATGTTCTCTTAAATCTTGCACTTTAAAGATTCACATTCTTAGGAAGTAAATATAATTGATATATGGAAATTAGTAATAATTTTCATAATTATTAATTAAAAATTATTTGTTTTTAATTAGTTTTACATGACAGTAGAATGCATTTATGCACTTTGATATATCATACATAGAAGTGATATAATTTCTCATGTAGTCACATATATACATACAGTAATAATGTCTGTTTCATTCTACTATCTTTCCTATCTGCACATCCCCTCCTTCCCCTCCCATCACTTCCCTCTGCCTAATCTAAGGAAATGTTAGTACCCCTGTCTTATTGTGAATTAGCATCCACATATTAGAGAAAACATTTGGCCTTTGGTTTTGTGGGATTGGCTTATTTAGCTTAGCATGATATTGTCCAACTCCAACCAATTACTGCCAAATCCCATAATTTTACTCTTCTTTAAAGCTGAGTAATATTCCATTGAATTTATACACCACATTTTCTTTATCCATTCATCTATTGAGGGACACCTAGGTTGGTTCCATAGTCTAGCTATTGTGAATTGAGCTGCTATAAACATTGATGTGGCTGTGTCACTATAGTATACTAATTTTAAGTCCTTTGGGTATAAACCAAGGAGTAAGATAGCTGGGTCAAATGGTGGTTCTGTTGCCAGTTTTGTGAGGAATCTTCATACTGATTTCCTTCTTACTTCATACAGAGTGGTTACACCAATTTGCAGTCCCAACAGAAATGTATGAGTGCACCTTTTCACCGCATCCTCATCAGTATTTATTGTTGCCTGTACTCTTGATGATTGCCATTCTGAAAGGAGTGAGATGAAATCTTAGATTACTTTGATTTGTATTTCTATAATTGCTAGAGATGTTGAACACTTTTTCATATATTTGTTGATCAATTGTATCTCTTCTGTGATGTGTCTGTTCAGTTCCTTAGCCCATTTATTGATTGGGTTATTTGTATTTTTGGTGTTAAGATTTTTGAGCTCTTTATATATCCTAGAAATTACTGCTTTATTGGAGTTGCATGTGGTAAAGATTTTCTCCCAATCGGTACACTCTCTCCTCACATTATTATTTCCTTTGCTGAGAAGAAACTTTTTAATTTGAATCCATCCCGTTTATTGATTATTAATTTTATTTCTTGCACTCTAGGAGACTTGTTAAGGAAGTCAGATCCTAGGCTGACGTGGTGAAGATTGGAGCCTATTTTTTTCTTCTAGTAGGCACAGGGTCTCCATGCTAGTGCCTAAGTCTTTGATCCACTTTGAGTTGATTTTTGTGCAGGTTGAGAGATAGAGGTTTAATTTTGCTACATATGGATTTCCAGTTTTGCCAGCGCCATTTGTTCAATAGGCTATCTTTTCTCCAGTGAATGTTTTTGGCACCCTTGTCTAGTATGAGAAAAATCGTATTTATGTGGGTTTGTCTCTGTGTCCTCTATTCTGTACCATTGGTCTACAAATCTATTTTTGTGCCAATATCATGCCATTTTTGTTACTATAGTTCTGTAGTTATAGTTTAAGGTCTATTCACTTTTCTTGCTAAGGATTGCTTTAGCTATTTAGGGTCCCTTATTTTTCCAAATAAATTTCATGATTGATTTTTCCATTTCTATGAAGAATGTCATTGGGATTTCAATAGGAATTGCATTAAATCTCTATAATGCTTTTGGTAGTGTGTCCATTTGGGCAATATTAATTCTGTCTATCCAGGAGCATGGGAGATCTTTCCACCTTCTGAGGTTCAACCCTCAGCACCAAAAATAAGACAAAAAAAAACACAACAACTACAAATAATGAGGACCTACAAGAACACCTAACTCTGTTGGGGGAGTCTGGGAAATGATTGCAAGAAAGGTAACTTCTGTGTTGTCTTGAGAGATGCATAGATAGAACTTCATGAATATGAGTGCAATTTAGGTTGAATGAATAATGTGTTCAGAGTCACCAGTGTTTCAGAGGGCATGTGGCACTGAGGGGGCAGCAAGCTGTTTTGCAGTTTTGGTGCATGAGATGTAGGTGGGGTAGTGACAAGGACTGGATTAGGAAGGGACCTCACATCACACCAATGATTTTGAACTTTATTCTATAGATGACGGGAGCCAATAAAGTACTAAGGGAAGATCAACTTGATCATTTTTTGTAACAATCATGCTGGTAGCAAAGTGGTGACAGATTCTAGTGGGATGAGATTAAGGACCAGGAGACCAATATTGAGGTAGTCGCAATAGTTCAAGCCTGAAATAGGGGAGTGCTGAGAGGGATGAACAGGAGGTACTGATGAATTCAAAAGATTTTAAACTTATGTCCAGCTGAACACAGATGATGGAAAGACAACAAATCTAGAATGAACTCATCATTTTTATTTGGGTAAATATCATTTATTAAGTCAGGATGTCTGGAAGATGGACATGTTTAGGGTCAATGAAGGATACACAGTCATACGCTGCTGCATAACAATATTTTGATCAATGACAGACTGCAAATATGACAGAGGTCCCAGGAGATTATATTACCTGTGACACCATGGTCATCTTAGTTTGTGTAAATACACTATCATGTCCACACAGTGTCAAAATTGCCCAAAGATGCATTTCTCAGAAAGTGTCCCCGTTGTTAAATGACATCTGGATGTAATTAACGGTGTTTCAGTTGGGGGGAGCTTGAAGTGCCTTCAGAGAGGTCCTGGTGATAGAGTTTGAGTCTTCAGCCCAAGAACAAATGGACTGGAGACAGAGCTTTGGGCTATCAGTGAATTGTTAGTTGTTGCAACACGCAACTAAATCAGTCAGGGTCACTCCAGGTGAATTGGGCTGGCTATTACATAACCACACAGACACAGAAAGTAGCCTTTTGTTGGGGTTCAGCGATGGCTTCTCAGCCCCAACTCCCACAAGGGAAGCAGTAGAGGCAGACAAAAAAGAGAGAGGGGAGCATATTCTGAAGCCTTAATTATTGAGGAGGAGCCTTGAGAAAGTTCCACAGATGAGGAAAGTGATTGGGTTTCAGGGGGTAGATCTTAGTCTCATTGGGGGACACCCATCTCCAGAGCTTCATTCCCTGCTGAGTGGAGGTGAGGTCCACCTGCTTTAGTACACATCAGAAGCCAATTCCACACCTCCATCGCCCAAGGCTAAGGGTATGTGCTCATCTCCTATGTGACAGCTCCCGGCAATTAAAACTGTAGCCAAAGAGGATCAGAATCCTATCAAGGAGAGGGAAATGTGTCCCCCTTCAAGGGAGCAGCACTTAAGGATTTCATGAAGGAAGAGTCCATCCAGGGGATCTAAGAAGGAATGTGCAGAAAAGTTGAAGGAAAGTCAGGAGGAGATGGTGTGTCACTAAGGCTAAAGATTAAGAAGTTTTCATGGGAGAAATACATCAACACTGCCAATGGAGAATTGAGGAGGACCGCATTTCCCCCTGGATTTGGAGGTCTTTGGATTCCCCAGCAACCTCTCATCACCACCTCTTTCTCTTCTTATTTCCTAGCACTGCATTGGTGGAGGAGGATACTTCCCAGAGAGTAATCCTAAGCAGTGTGGAGACTTCTCTGCTTTTGACGCAGATGGACATGGAACTCAGGTGCATTTCAGCAACAGCAGGGAGATAACAGAGGCAGCTGTGCTTCTCTTTTATCGTTGAGAACTTCAAACTATGGGACCCAGAGCTCTTCTCCCGGGGATGCGGTCCCAAGGATGGAGAACCACTTGCCCAGGAACTAGAATGTTAGTAGTAGAGGAATGAAGAATAAATCATACTAATTCAGGGATTGGTGTTTGTGTTATTCAACTTTGCATCCCTGTGACCAAAATATCTGTCAAGAACAACTTAGAGGAGAAAAAGTTTATTTTGGTTCATGGTTTCACAGATCCAGTCCCTGGTGGATCAAGTCCATTGCTTTGGGCCCAAGGTGAGGTAGAACATCATGATGGAAGGTGTGGTGGAGGGAAGTTACTCCACTTATGGCAGAAGAGGCGGGGGGGAGACACACGTGTGAGAGCGAATAGAGTAGGAAGGGGCCTCTGGGAAGAAGACCCTTCTAGGGTCACTAGACCCCAGTGACCCACCTCCTCCAGCCTTGCCCCACCTGCCTACAGTTACTGCCCAGTCAGTTTACACAGAGTAGGATGCACTGATTAGTTACAGTGCTCACAATCCAGTTACGTCACCTCTGAGTATTCCTGAATTAACACAGGAACTTTTTACATAGGTTGGAAAGCACTGCAGGAGAGTCCAAAGACTCTCTATTGCTCTGAACTATTCAACTTCCACCACCTTCGTGCTTGGACTGTTAGGGCTTAGGAATCCTGACAGAGGAATATGCCATCCCCCAAAGTCCTTCAGGTAACCCTTTAAAATAGTCAGAGGAGTAAAGGGCAGGGAGGAGGCTTTTTGTCCTGCTCCTTCTTACCTTACCCATATGGACTGCTTAATTTGCATCCTCTACCTGAAACTCCTAAGGAAGAAAATAGTCTTTTTGTGTGGGGGATGGGTGTCTGATAGCCTTGGTGGTGGGTGTTCTCCTTAGGGAAGGATGGGGCTGGCAGGCCTCTGAGGATGCCTCTTCTAGGGTAGTGGCTAACCCTCCTGGGATCCCATCTTCAGGGCCTTGTTCAAAAGGGGCCAAGTGACCCAATCATTCCCACTATGTTATCAGTACAGGTGGGATGGGATGACATCAGTACTGGCCCTTGGTTAAATGTTGGGAATTTTATTGTGTTTTCCTCTAGAATGTCACCATGTTTATAATCAGCCCTTCCTTATCTACACTACTCTAAGTGGAATAATTGTATTCCTTTCTGGCTGGGAGACATTCTTCTTGGGTTCAATAATTTGCGAGAGTGGCTCATGGAATCCAGGAAAATAGTTTAGTTATTCTTTGCAATTAATTACAAAGTCCACACTTCCTGATTTCAAAATGTGCTACAAAGCTACAGTGATCAAAACCGCATGCTACTGGCATAAAGACAGGCACAGAGACTAATGGAATCGACCAGAGAACTCAGAAATGAGCCCTCACATTATGGCCAAATGACTTGGAACCAGGTTGCCAGGACCACTCAATGGGAAGAGGACCTTTTTTTGACCAATGGTGCTTGGAAAAGAGGATATCCACATGCAAAAGAATGAAACTAGACCCTTGCCTAACAGCACACACAGAAATTAGCTCAAAATGGATCCCTAATCTACATGTAAGACTACAACTATAAAACTCTTAGATCAAAACAGGTCAAAGTCTTCATAGTAGTGAGTTTGGCAATGATTTCTCAGACTTGTCACCAATGACACAGGCAACTAAAGAAGGAAAGGACTAATCAGCCTTCATGAGAATTAAACATTTTGTGCATCTGGCAGGGCGTGGTGCCACAAACCTGTAATCCCAGCAACTGGGGAGGCAGAGGCAGGAGGATCACAAGCTTGAGGCCAGCCTCAGAAACTTAGTGGGACCCTGTCTCAAAACAAAAAATAAAAAGGACTAATAACTCAGTGGTAAAGTGCCCCTGGGTTCAATCCCTAGTACCCAAATATGTGTGTGTGTTTGTAATTTAGAAGCACTATCAACAGAGCAGAACAACCACAGAGTGGAGGAAATATTTGCATATCATATATGGACTCCTAAAATTCAACAATGCAACCCAAAATAATGCAACTCACAACTTGGTAAAAGATTCAAACAGACATTTCTTTAAAGAAGGAATACAAATGACCAAAAAGCACATGAAAAGTGCTAAGCGCCACTAATCATTTTGGAAATGCAAACCAAAGCTCTAGTGAGATACCACTTCATAACGCATGAGAATGGCTACTTTAAAACAAACAAAATCGAATCCAGAAAATAACAAGTGTTGGCCAGGATGCGGAGACATTGGGATCCTTGTTCACTGTTGGAAATGAAATGGCTTAGACACCGTGGAAAAGATTTTGGAGGCCAAATTCATAGCTGGAATGTACCAACCACTGGCCACAGGGGTGTGGCCTCCATCCTACAGCTTGGATGTTTGGCCTAAACTTTTGGCTTAGGGCATCCCGGTCTGGTTAAAAAAGAAGAGGTTCTAGTTATCGTTGTTGTTCTTTTTATTATTATTTTAATGTAATGGAATCTTCGAATCCAAGAGTCCTTTACCACTGAGCTCCAGCTCCAGTCTTTTTAATTTCTAATTTTGAGGCAGGGTTTCACTAAGTTACTGAGGGTCTCACTAAATTGCTGAAGCTGGTCTTGAACTTGTGATCTTTCCTCCTCAGCCTCCTGAGTCACTGGGATTGCAGGTGTGTGCCACTGGGCATGGCTATAGTCACTCTTTTTTCTTTTGTTACTAGGGATTGAACCCAGAGGTACTTTACCACTGAGCTACATCCCCAGTCCTTTCTTAAATTTTATTTTAAGGCAGAGTCTCACTAAATTGGGTAGGACCTCACTAAGTTGCTGAGGCTGCCCTCAAACTGTTGATCCTCCTGCCTCAACTTCCTGAGCTACTGGGATTAGAGATGTGAATCAGCTGTGTCCTGCGAGAGTCACTCTTTTTAGTATTTGGCTCTTGTTTCATCTTCTTTTTCAGGGGAATTTGTTGCAGTGTTTGTCCAGTTCAGGGTGTTTAATAAGGAGGGAGCAGCCAACGCTCTGTGTGCTGGGGTGAGAGTCACTGGCTGCAACACGGAGCATGTGAGTTTCTGGGTGACAGCAGCCTGCAGGCATGCGTGGGGCGGAGTGGGGGCAGGCTGGCCTGTGCCGGATGTGCTATGTGTATCTAAATTGCTCTCTTCCCCACTTGGTCTCTTTACTCCCTTTTCTATTTTTCTTGATGTATTTTACATATAGTTGCCTTGTTGCTACATATTCCTACACGCACATGACATATTCGGTCACTTTCATTTCACAGCACCTCTTTCCCTCCGCTCCTCCTTTCCCGGTCCTTCCTCTACTCCACTGGTCTCCCTTCTATTTTCATGAGACACCCCACTTTCCCCTGTATTCTCTCAGCTTCCACATATCTGGTTACTGTTTTGATGGTGCCCTATGAACAGACTTTGAACGGGGTCCATTTTATCAATATTTTAGTTTATAGTTAGCTTTTGCTTTCTTTCTTATTCCTTTCTTTTTTTTTTTTATACAGGAGAGTGAATCTAGGGATGCTTTATCACTGAACTACATCCCCTTTTTATTTTTATTTTGAGACAGGGTCTTGCTGAGGCTGGCCTTGAACTTGCCATCCTCATGTCTCAGCCTCCTGAGTCACTGCAGTCATATGCATGTGCCACCGTGTCCACTCGGTTTGTGTTATCTTTAGGAAGTACTTCCTTGTGTTGTGGTCACAAAGCTATTGCCAAGATAACATCAGTATTGGAACAATTTTAATATTAACATCTAGAATACTAATCTTTATGTTTTAGGGGGTTTTCTCCCCAGTTTGGTAGAAGAGTGCACCATAGCTGTGGTGACTGAAGACTGTTTTGGGGGGAGGTCTTGTAACTCGGAGGTAGAGATAGTCATCAAGAACAAGGACACCCACTCTTCCCTTTCCAAGTGGCTGAGGCATGAGGATCTCAAATTCAAGGCCAGCCTCAGCAATTTCCTGACACCCTCATCATTTGTGGTGAGACCCCATCTCACAACAATAAATAAAATAAAAAGGACTGGGGATGTGGCTCAGGAGTAAAGCACTCTTGGCTTCAACCTCCAGGGCAGACAGATAAAAAACCAACAAGCACAACACCTATGGCCCAGGATCCATGCTGGCGATGGAATCAGGGTCACTCTGCGTCACTCTGCGTGGTTTGGGCAGGTGATGAAAAGGCCACACGAACACGAAGGTCCCTTTTTCTCAATTGTGGGAGGCGGGGAGGCTCTGCAACCTCAAGGGTCAGCTCCACACTGGACAGCACTGGACCTCGGCAAGAGGACAAGAGAGAGCGCACCCCCAACCCCTCTATTTATTAGGAGAAAGACATTTGATAGAATATTCCATCCCAATAAGGCAGGGGACAATGTTTCAGAAGGGGGCTGCCCAATCCCATTGGGTGACGCCCAAGCCCAGAGCAGAGGCACTTCCTTGCCCAGTGAAGGGAAGGCCCATTGCTTCGCACAGTGTGCGATGTCAGTTCAATGTCCTCGTTACTCAAAGCTGAGGGGGTGTGCCTACCTCATGTGCAGGGCAGCCCCCGACAAACCCTCCTGAACAAAGAAATACACCCCAAACCATCTTATATTGCAAAAGATATTCTCTTCTCACAATAAAGAACGATCTGACCTGCACAGTCCATAGTGCTGTGTTGAGAAACAATGGACTAGAGGACTTTGTTTAAATCCTATATGATGGGGGACGGGGAATGTGACCCAGTGCTAGAGCATTTATCTGGCTGGGTGAGTCCCTGGGTTTGATTCCTCAGCACCACCAAATAAAAAAATAAATAAATCCTACAGAGTAGAATGGTTTGGTAGTGTCAAAACTCATCTGGGGGGCTGGGGATGTGGCTCAAGTGGTAGCGTGCTCACCTGGCATGCGCGGGGCACTGGGTTCGATCCTCAGCACCACATAAAAATAAAATAAAGATGTTGTGTCCACCGAAAACTAAAAATAAATAAATAAATGAATGAATAAATAAATTAGAAAAAATTCTCTTTCTCTCTTAAAAACAAAACAAAACAACAACAACAACAACAACAACAACAACAACAACAAAACCCGCTCATCTGGTACAGAGGAAGCCAGCCTTCATAACCAAAGACAAACAAACTGTTTGTTTCCAGAAAAATTAAGGCCAACACCACAACCAAGATTTAGACGCACTCTCTTATGCCAGGACTTGCAAACTCTTTCAACTTTTTCTGCTTTTCCTTCTCATGTTTAGTGAGAAAGTCATATCAAATATGTTCCAAACCTTAACAAATCTAGTCTTCATCTGAGATAAAAGGCTTTCCCTAGAGTGTTCTCAATGCTGTGAAAGGCCATACTCACTGTTCCTATTTGGTCTCCGAAGTCTACTCAACTTTACCAGTTGCCTTATAATAAAACATGTTGAGAATTTCATGCTGTTGCATGGCTTTGCTTTCAACTCCAGTTTCACCAAGCCTGCTGCCTCAAGACTGTGGGGGCACTGAACTTAGGGCTTCTCCTGTGAATTTCCAGGGACACCAAATAAAACGCAGACACACTTTACCTTTAAACAAGCTTCAGGATGGCTTCTGCGCTCTCTGCCTCAGGCTCCCCAAATGGGAGAGTGAGGGATAGTCTCGAGAGGCTGGAGAGAGAGAGAGAGAGAGAGAGAGAGAGAGAGAGAGAGAGAGAGAGAGAGAGAATTTGGAAGTGGGCTTTCATTGGGAGGACCCTCATTCTTAGAAAGTTCCACCCAAAAAAGGTAAGAAGGGGTGGAGTTACAAGGGACACCTAGGGGTAATTCCACCCAAGGGCTGTCGGGCGACACATACATCTAAAGACATGTCCTCAAACTTCTGGGACCAAAGCAATGGCCAAGTCACTAGGAGATGTAGTGACGGTCAAAGCCTCTCTGTTCCAAGACAGAAGATTCGAACCATTCAGAGTGGCTCCCCACACAAGCCTAGGTCAAATCTTGTGTTGACAGTATCTCTGACATCTTTGCCTGCATGTGATGGAGGAAAACACATTGGCCATGTGCACCTCTGTCTGTGGTTGCAATGGCAGGATCAGGCCATCTTTTTTTTTGTGTGTGTGGTATGGAGAATGGAACCCAGGAGTGCTCTACCATTGAACAATATTCCTAGCCCTTTTGAAAATTCTAGACTATTAAGTAAATTTATCCTGTCCCTGCAGAGGAATTAAAACCCAAATGTTCTGTGGAGAGGAACTCCAGTCCTTTTTATTGTTTATTTTGAGACAGGGTCTTGCTAAGTTGTAGAGCCTGGCTTTGAACTTGCAATCCTCCTGCCTCAGCCTCCCCAGTAGGTGAGATTTCAGGTGAGCACCACCATGCCTGGCTGATTTATGGTATTTGGATGGGGCCAGTTCCTGCCACTGCCTCTCTATTTGCAGCTAGGGCTGCGAGGCTTGTTTGGGGGGTTGGGCTATAACTGCTGGCTGAAGGGTGCCGTGAAGTTCTGATGGTTATTCTTGGTTAAGCTCAATTTATGTGGCTCTTGGTCAGTTACTCCTAGTATTTGCCTTTTCCCTTTTACATTTCCCTTTTACATTTCATTCCTGCCTTTTCTTCATAATCCAGCCCTTTTACAATGGTCAAAATGTGTCCCCTAAAATTCATATGTGGAAACTGGATTGCCAATGGAGTAGCATTGACCAGTGGGGCCTTTAAGAGGTGATGGGTCATGAGGGGTCCCCATGTGAGTGGAATGAGGTTCTCCTAAAAGAGACTTCAACTCACCTTTGGTTGTTTGACCCTCTGTCCCTTCTGCAGCATTCCTCCCCTTTAGAAGACTCAGTGCTCAAAGTGCCATCCTGGAAGCAGACATCAGCTTCAGCAGCCACAGAGCACAGTGAATATCTAATGATTACCTTCTGGTGAACTATGGACCCAAAGGTGGTCTTGAGGATGCACAAGCTGGTGAGTCCTTAAGTCTTGGTGGCAGAAGTGAGAGTATTTTCTGGGACCATTTCTTCAACCCAGTACACATCATAACCTTGATACAAAAATCTGACCAGAATATCACAAGAAAGGACAACCACAAGCCAGTCACTCTCATGATCATATATTCAGCAATCCTAAAGAAGATGCTAGAAAATCTCATTCATTCATCAAAAATACATCATAATAAAGTTGGATTTATTCCAGGAATGCAAAGAATCAATGTAATTCCATTAACAGAATGAAAGAGAAAGGGAGAGGAAAAAGATCTCATAATTGTGTAAAGAGAACCTGATGAAATTCAAAACTTATATCTGATGAAATCTTTTACTATGATAAATTGTATCTTCCAGATAATGGCAAAAAATTCATCATAATTTATGGAGAAATTGAAAGCTTTTCTTCAGAGATTGGAAACTATGTAGAAATGACTGATACTACTTCTAGTTAACTTTTTAAAAGAACTATAGTAGTATTGTTGGGCACAGTGGTGCATACTTGCAATCCCAGCTACTGGGAAGGCTAAGGCAGGAGGATTGCAAGTTCAGAGCCAGCCTCAACAATTTAGTTAAACTCTGTCTCAAAAATAAAATTTTAAGAAAAAATGGGGGTAGAGATGTAGCTCAGTAGTAGAGCAACCTCTGAATTTAATCTCTATGACCATACATTTTTTAATTGATCTTTACACTTTACAAATTGCTTTTATATGAATGATCTCATTTGATTCCCACAACTACAGGCATATGCTTCCATGTGCAATTGTAATCTTCATTTCACTGGAGAAATGAGCCAATTAAATATGACCTATAAAAGAAAATACATGATTATTAACATAGGAAATCTGAAAGGGTCTATAATTTTTAGAATTAATACATGAATTTAGGAAGGTCATGCAAATATCAGTACATACTAGAAACAAACAACTAGAAAACAAGATAAAAAACTTTATCATTTTTGATATCATAAAGATAATTAAATATCAAGGGATGAAGGAATAAATTTAATGACTGGTGAGCAATTCTTGAAGAAAAATCTATAAAACAATACATGGAGAAATTAAAAATATTTAAATGGAAAAAAATAAAATGTTCAGGGATTGAAAGTTTCAGTATTATAATGATATCAATATTCTCAAATTTGTCTGTGGGTTTAGTGTCATCCTAAGCAAAACTGAAGCAGATTTTTGAAATTTTAGCTAATTTATATGGAAATGCATGAGCCAAGTTGAAGAAGAAGAAAAAATTAGAGGACTTAGACTACCAAATAGAAAGATTAATTTTTAGGGTTCCTCCAAAAGGTAATGCTCAAAGACAGGTGTAGATGTGCCTGCTTGTCATCTCAGTGACTTGGGAGGGTGAGGCAGGAGTAGCTCAAGTTGGAGGCCAACCTCATGAAATTAATGAAATCTGTGTTTAAAATAAAAAAAATATTTTAATTAAAAAATTTTTTGAAATCTTTTTTGTGTGACTGGTGACTGAACTGTGAAGGGCTTTACCACTGAACTACACTCCGGTCCTTTTTGTTTTAAGACAGGGTCTTGCTAATCTGTGGAGACTGGCCTGGAGCTTACAATTGTGTTTTTTGGTTCTCATTCTCTTTTGTTTAAATATTAAATATTTATTTGCAGTTCTGGCAATTAGACCTACAGTTCTCTACTACTGAGCCATATCCTCAGCTCTTTTTTAAAAATCTTTTATTTTTTAGTTGTACACAATACCTTTATTTTGTTTATTTATTTTTATGTGGTACTGAGGATGGGACCCAGGGCCTCACACGTGGTAGGTGAGGGCTCTACCACTGAGCCACAACCCCAGCCCCATCCTCAGCCCTTTTATGTTTGATTTTGAGACAGGGTCTTTTTAAGTTGCTCATGATGGTTGGAACTTGATATCCTCTTGCCTCAGCCTCCCAAGTAGCTGGGATTACAGGCATGTGCCACCACACCTAGCTACAATTGTGTTTTATTATTTGTTTTCTCCTCTATATGAGCTTTAAAATTATGCACTTTGTTTCTATTCTTTTAGTGGTTACTATAGAATTAACAGCATATTTTATGAATGTCTTCTAATCATTCCTTCATAAACTTCATTTTTTTTCCTCTGGTGCTGGGAATTGAACCCAGGGATGCTCTACCATGATATTCCCAGCCCTTTTTATTTTTTATTTTGAAACAAGGTCTCACTAAACCCTGGTCTCAGACTTGCAATTCTGCCTCAGCCTCCTCGATAGTCACTGTAATTAAAAATGTGTGCCACCACATCCAGCTAAATTTCATTCCTTTTACAAGAATTAACCAAGAGCCTATTACATGCCAGGTCATATTCTAGACACTGGGGATAAAGCAGAAAAACAGGTAAAACTTTCTGCCTCCCTGGGGATTGTGCTCTAGTCCTGGAAAGCATACAATATAAATAAAGTATATGGAATGTCAAGCTTTGACAGGTATTTTAGAAAAAAGAGAGTAGAGCAGGGACTTGGATGTGTTGAGTGGTGTTTTGCAGTTTCAAGTAGATCCCTGTGAGGGGCTGAGTCATGAAGGGGTCTGAGGTAGCATGTCCCAGGTGGAGGGAGCAGCACAGGCAGAACACTTCAGGTGGAGGTGAGTCTGCTGTGTTCAGGGAGCAGAAGGAACCCGTGCAGCAGAAGCTGAATAAGCACGAAGCAGAGTAGGAGGTGATGATGTTGGAAAGGTAAATGGAGGTAGGAAAGGAGGAATGAGAAATAGGTAGGAGACATAAAGGAAGGACAGGGGGAAAAGATTTAAATTCAGAAGTTCCCCACACTTTTCCAGGTCTGTGACACCCCCACCCCAGCCTGTCTTCCTTGCAGACCTGCCACACCCAGATTCTTGGGGAATCTGTGAATCTACCTGTGCACTGTTCATTAACTCCCCCAATAAACAGAGTAAGCAAAGAGAGATAGGATGTCTTGGGGTACCTATAATTTAGGGACTTTCCAGGTTATCCATCATCAGATAATGAAGACCACAGCAGCTGGAGGATCCTGAGGCTGAACAGACCACCAGAGAAATCACCAGATTGATATCATCGCTATCCACCATCTCATACTCACCCCTCCTCAAGTTTCCTTTGAGAGAAGAGCTCAAAATCCCCCAAACATGCCCTTCACTCTGGAGATGGGCAACATTCTCTCTTGAATGTGTATTTCTTGCTTGATCCCCAAAGGCATCTCTCAAAATTGTCCTCGTTCTCTCCTGTTTAAATATTTATCTACTTCCCTAAATTAATCTCTGTCTATTCCTCTGCGGGTGTGGGCTGAAATTCTTTTCTATCACTTGTATCAAGAACCCAGCTGGGGGGCTGGGGCTGGGGCTCAGCGGTAGCACACTTCCCTGGCATGTGTTGAAGTGGGAACCCCCTTTTTTCACAGAAAAGCCCTCTTCACCATGTCTGATTTGGGGACTGTCAGCAAAAGAGTCTCTGCAAAAGAATTCAATGTAGATAAACTTCCTATTTTCATGTTGCTGTATTTTACTCGGCCACTGGCTGGGAAGAAATCAGCGCTCCAGGTGCTGGACACCCCTTACTAGTTTTTCACAAACATATCCAGTATAGTACTTTGAAGAAATGTATAAATAAGGCCTCTGTCCTTGAGCTGGGCTTCACAGAGATGTCTACATTTTTAAGATAAGTTACAATTTGGCTACATGGTAACAGCTGGCAGAGGGAGGAAAGAAAGGGGAGAAGAAGCTCTCCCTTTCTCAGGTGTTGTCCTTGAAGGGTTAACTTGCCCACAACAGTAAAAGAAAAAGCTGCTTTTATGTGAACTTCTGCAGACTGGGAACTTCTGAGCCCCTCTCCTTACATGCTGGGTATAAAACTCTGAAACTCCCTGAACTCGGGGTTCAGGGGATTGATCGATTACAGCAAAGGCTGTATCCTCTGAACCTGGCTGCAGCCAAATAAAACTGTTTCCTGCTATCTTCGGTGCCTTGCCTCATTTGTCCCTACAACAGTGTGAGGCACTGTGTTCAATTCTTAGCACCACATATAAATAAATAAAATAAAAGTCTATCAACAAATATATATATACATATACAAAAAAAGAACCCTGATGGTCCTAAGTCAAGTTCCCTCTTCTCTCTGTACTCCTTGAGCCCTTCTTCAGAGACATGTTTTCTTCCTTGACATCTTGGGGTCAGATTGTGTAGGGTCTTGTGAGCTTTCTGGCCAAGGCTGGAAGACATTAGGAGGTTTGAGTAGTAAAGTAGCCTCATTTAGCAAGATGGCTTTGGTTCTTGAGGCTGTGTTGGAGACAGTCACAGGAAGAAGCAGAGAGCAGAGGGGAGCTGATTGTGGTGAGCCTCGTGATGCTGTGACTCAGACAAGGTAAGAACCAGGGAGGTGAGAGGAGCGGGAGACCAGGGTTAAGCCTCAGGGAGGGCTGACAGACTGGCTGTGGGCAGGGGTGAAAGAGAGGCATCAGTGAGATTTTTTCCATTTCCTCGGCATTTTCCCTTATTTTTGTTCCTCTTCATTGTAAAAAAATTACAATATACTGAAAAAGTATGTAGAGCACCGAATAATGTCCTCTCAAAATTGTCCACATCCTTATTCCAGGAACCCATGGATACATCATTTTAAATGGCAAAAGGGATTTTTCAGATGTGATTAAGTTAAGAGGCTTGAGGCAGATTATTCCGGATAATATAAGTTTTCCTAATGTAATCACTGGGTCTGTTTTTGTATGTCTGTGAGTGAGGTATTGGGGATTGAATCCAGGGGTACTCTACCATGGAGCTGTATCCCTAGTCCTTTTTATTTTTTATTTTGAGACAGGGTCTTACTAAGTTGTCAAGGCTGACCTTGAACTTGGGATCCTCCTGCTTTACTTTTCTGTATCCCTGGGATTACATGTGTGTGCCACCACGCCTGGTCTGGTTCCTTTGAAAGGGAAGCAAAAGATTTAGACACATGTGAACAGGAGATGTGATGATGGATGCAGAGATCAGATAGGCTTTGATGATGGAGGGAGGGGCCTTGATCCAAAGACTGTGAGTGGCCTTCAGAAATTAAAAAAAGTGGGCTGGGATGTTGCTCAGAGGGAGAGCACTTGCCTAGCATGCATAGAGCCCCAAAACTGAAAGAAGGAAAAGTTGAAAAAGAAAAAGGAAATGTTTATAGCTAGAACCCTCAGAAGGAAGAGCTCCAAATCCTTATAGGGATCCATAAGACTCATTTATAATTTCTCATTAATTGATTAATTTTTTTGCAGTGCTGGGCATTGACCCAAAGACCTAGTGGATATTAGCACTCTACCTCTGAGCTTTATCCCCAATCTCCCCATTTTTATTTTCTAATCTCCAGAACTGTAAGGCAATAATTGTGTGTGTGTGTGTGTGTGTGTGTGTATGAGAGAGAGAGAGAGAGAGAGAGAGAGAGAGAGGGAAACTGGAAATTGAACCCAGAGATGCTTTAACATGGAGCTACATCCCCAGCCCTTTTTATTTTTCATTTTGAGACAGAGTCTTGCTAAATTGTCCAGATTGGCCTTGAATTTGTGCTTCTCCTGCCTCAGTCTTCCAAGTCACTGGGATTACAGGTAAGTGCCAGCTTTCCTGGCTATACTTAGGAATTTTAGGTCTTTGTCCCTCTGTCTCTTTTACACACACACACACACACACACACACACACACACACACAATCAACTGAAGCAGAAAAGAATTTACTTAAAAATGTTAGGACTATTCTAGAATCATTGAGATGTCTGAAATCCCAGGCTGGGAAAATGGGCTAAAACTAAGGATGAGCTTCATCTTGTCCCTGTCACTGTGGCTTAATGGTAGAACCAGTTTTGTCACGACACTGCTGTTCCACTGTCACCATCAACCTCCCCCAGGATGCTGTTGGACTTTTGGTACTGCCACTATGGTGGCACCCCCTCCTCCACAAAAAAGGCTTCTTAACTGGACTTCTCCAGAAATCGTCACCATGGCTGATTTTAGGACTGTCAGCAAAACAGTCTATGCAAAAGAGTTCAATGTAGATAAACTTCCTATTTTCATGTTGCCCTGTTTTACTTGGCCACTGTCTGGGAAGAAATCAGCACTCCAGGTGCTGGACACCCTCTTACTAGGTTTTCACAAACATATCCAGTATAGTAGTAGTTTATAGAAATGTGCAAGCAAGGACTCTGGCCTTGAGCTGGGCTTCACAGAGATGTCTACATTTTAAAGATAAGTTACAATTGGGCTCCATGGTCACAGCTGGCAGGGGGAGGAAAGAAAGTGGAGAAGAAGCTCTCCCCTCCTCTCGTGTTGTCCTTGAAGGGTTAACTTGCCCACAACAGTAAAAGAAAAAGCTGCTTTTATGTGAACTTCTGCAGACTGGGAACTTCTGAGCCCCTCTCCTTACATGCTGGGTATAAAACTCTGAAACTCCCTGAACTTGGGGTTCAGGGGATTAATTGATTACAGCAAAGGCTGTATCCTCTGAACCTGGCTGCAGCCAAATAAAACTGTTTCCTGCTGTCTTCGGCTTTGCCTCATCTATCCCTACAACACCATCCTTCCTCTTGTAATCATGAGTATATGACTTTGCTTCTCTATCTCAAGGTTCAGAATTCTGGGTTGCAACAGTCAATAGCCAAACCTGGTCTATATGTCTGCGTTAAGGACTATCAGAGGGGTGTGAGGGAGAATCAAACTTCTTCAACTTCCTTAGAACTGGGACTCTGCCTCCTTCCAGTTCTTACAAAATTGGGTGTGTGGGAGACATTTCTCCAAAGTAGAAAAGGTGTCCTGCTCTGGGGTAGCCAGAAAAGTGGCAAAGGTTCACTATAGACAGTCCCCCAAAGAGAAGGATTCAAGATATTCCACGAAGAAAGTAGTATTCTGAATTAATAGCACCTCTCAACCAGGAATCACTGGTAGTAGATGTGAGTGTGACTGCCTGGTGAACTGCAAGTGAGCAGAAGCTGCGTTTCACTCTTCTACCAGTAAGAGGACTTTAAACAAGGAGAGTTCCTGAGATAATTTCAAACAGGAAAGGGTTATAGCCAGAATGCTTGCAGCTAAAGGAAATGTTCTTTTATTCAAAGTGAAAACTGAATGCAGCATATAATTCATGGGAAATGTTTCAACTTGTGAGTGATGAGGGTATGAAAAATCAAAAGAAAATACTGCAGTGATGAAATTTTAGTTCTTACAAATAACAGAATCTCACAGAATGCCAAATGCTGGAAACTTCTAGTTCAATCACTATATCTGCAGCAGATTCTGGCTCTTATGTATGTATGTATGTGTATTGTGTGTGTGTGTATTCACACACACATATTGGGGATTGGGACACTTTACCACTGAGCTATGTCCCCAGTCCATTTTATTTTTTATTTTGAGACAGGTCTCACAAAGTTATTGAAGCTGGGCTTGAATTTGTGATCCTCCTGCCTCAGCCTTCTGAGAAGCTAGAATTACAGTTGTGCACCACCATACCTGGCAGACTGTGGTTTTAGATATACTTGAAGACTATTTTTTTTTTTTTTTTTTGGTATTGGGGATTGAACTCAGGGGCACTTAACTAAAGCCACATCCCCAGCCACCCTCTTTTATATTTCATTTAGATACAGGGTCTCACTGAGTTGCTTAGTACCTCGCTAAATTGCTGAGGGTGACTTTGAACTCTTGATCCTCCTGCCTCAGCCTCCCCAGCCACTGGGATAAAAACCTATTGTAGACATTTCCCATCTATCCCTCCCTCAGTTCCTTTCTTTCTTCCTCCTTCCCTTCATCTGTCTTTCCTTCCTTCCATCTTTCCTTTCCTTCCTTCCTTCCTTCTTTCTCTCTTGTACAAATATTCCCTGAATCCTCTTGAATGCTATGCAGTGTGCTTGGCATGAAGAAGAAGGTTTTATATGAAGTGCAGGTTTTATATGCCCTTCTTTTTATATTGATTTTTAAATTTGTTTTAATTAGTTATACATGACAATAGAATGCATTTATGCCCTTTGATATATCATACATAAATGGGATCTAATTTCTCATTTTTCTGAGTGTACATGTTGCAGAATCATATGGGTCAGGCAGTCACATATACGCATAAAGTAATAATGTTTTATTCTACTATCTTTTCTTCCCACATCCCCTCCTCTCCCCTCCATTCACTTTCTTCTGCATAATCTAAGGTAATACTATTCTTCTCTAATGCCCCCCCCACCTTATTGTGAATTAGCATCCGCATGTTAGAGAAAACATTCAGCCAATGTTTTTGGGGGATTGGCTTATTTCACTTAGCATGATATTCTCCAACTCTATCCATTTACTGGAAAATGCCATAATTTAACTCTTCTTTAAAGCTGAATAATATTCCATTGAGCTTATACACCACATTTTCTTTATCCATTCAACTATTTAAGGACACCTAGGTTGGTCCCATAGTCTAGCTATTGTGAATTGAGCTGCTGTAAACATTGATGTGGCTGCATCACTACAGTATGCTGATTTTAGGTCCTTTGGGTATAAACCAAGGAGTGGAATAGCTGGGTCAAATGGTGGTTCTGTTCACAGTTTTCTGAGGAATCTCCATACTGTTTTCCATTGGTTGCACCAATTTGTAGACCAACCAGCAATGTATGAGTGTATCTTTTCCCCCATTCTAGAAGTTTTCTGGTAGAATTTTTTTGGATTTTCTAGATATAGAATCATGTCATCAGCAAATAGTGATAGTTTGAGTTCTTCTTTACTTATTTGTATCCTTTTACTTTCTTTCTTCTGTCTAATTGCTCTGGCTAGAGTTTCAAGGATGATGTTGAATAAACTTGGTGAAAGAGGACATCCTTATCTTGTTCCAGTTTTTGGTTGGAATGCTTTCAATTTTTCTCCATTTAGAATGATGCTGGCCTTGGGTTTAGCATAGATACCTTTTACAATGTTGAGGTATGTTCCTATTATCCCTAGTTTTTCTGGCTAATATCACCCTGATACCAAAACCACATGAAGACACATCAAGGAAAGAAAACTTCAGACCAATATCCCTGATGAACATAGATGCAAAAATTCTCAATAAAATTCTGGCAAATTGCATACAAAAACATGTTAAAAAGACAGTGCACCAGGATCAAGTGGGGTTCATCCCAGGGATGCAGGGTTGGTTCAACATGCAGAAATCAATAAATGTAATTCATCATATTAATAGACTTAAAAACCAGAACCATATGATCATCTCAATAGATGCAGAAAAAGCATTTGAAAAATATAACACCCCTTCATGGTCTATACACCCTTCTTGATTGAGTTCTGAGTTTCTTTGCTGAGGTGAGCTTCTGTCATCAGTGGGAAAAAAGAGAAGTCAAGGTTTTCTGAGGTTGGTTTTCTTGATGATATTCATACTTTTCATCTTTGCATACATTTTTATTCTGCTCTTGCATTCCTTAGAGCATTCCTGTGGGGTAGAGATTATTATTCTTTTTCATTTTTAAAATTTGTTCTTTTTAGATATACATGACAATAGAGTATATTTTGACATATTATACAAACAATGAGTGCATATCTTATTCTGTTTAGGATCCCATTCTTGTGGTTGTACATGACATGGAGCTTCACTGGTGGTGTATTCATATACAAACATAGGAAGGTTATGTCCAATTGATTCCACTTTCTTTCCTATTCTAATACCCCTCCCTTCCCTTTATTCCCCTTTGTCTAATGCAGTGAATTTCTTTCTTTATTTTAATTTTTTCTTTTTTATTAGCTATTAGCTACACATGACATTACAATGATCTTGGCAATTCATACATTTGAATCAATTGGGGTATAATTTCTCATTTTTCTGATTGCACAGATTGCAGAATCACACTAATGTAGTGAATTTTTATTCTTCCCTGAGGTAGAGCTTATTACCCACATTTTATAGATAAGAAAACTGAAGTTGAGAGGGATGAAGTAGTTTGCCCAGTGTCACATATCCTGAATTTGAACTCAAGTATTCAGGCTTGCACGACGTTCTTCATTGCAGCATACCAACTCTCTGCTAATGTCAGAGCGAGCTTTTTTCATCAAGTTGAAGATGATAGACTGCAGAATTATTTTACATACAACTCAAGATCAAATATAAACTATGATATGCCATTAAATGAAGATGCATCTAATATCAGAGATAGTAAAGTATTAAATCTAGTATAATAGGATGTCTACATTTTATGTGAGCAATTGTCTCAGTCCCAGATACAATTCTATTTCCTCTTGTTGATATATCAGGAGGTATATAAATCTACAGGAAAAGTGTTGGCTTAACAAATAGAGTGACACATGAACTTTTTCCCAAGAACTGCTGTGAGAGAAAAATAAACAATCAAATGATTATGGTATTGCATTAATATAACCCTGCATGAGGGATGTGGCAACACTCAGGAAGAAATGATCCATTTCATTCCAGTAATGGGAGAGGAGAGTTATAATTAACACTTAAGCTCAGGGAGATGAGAAATGACCCTGGAATAGCAGGTGTTAGAGGATGTGGGAATGGAGCAATGATTCTGAAATTCAGCTTGGTGACCAGTGTCACTCTAGAAGGAAGTTTTTATTGGCTTGTAGCAAATTGAGGATAAGAATAATATGATCATCCTGAGAGATGGAAAAGGTGATACATACGATCCAAGATTCATTCATGATAAAACATCCATTCACAGAGATTTTAAATATTCATTCTTGATGAAAATTAAGAAGGAGATTTCATAATCTGATAAATATTGCTCATAAAAAATATACAGCAACATAGTATTGACAAGTGAAACGTTGAAATCTTTCTTGTGTAGTAGAAGAGGAGGATCTCTACTTCATTCTCAGCTACTCAACATGATACCAAAAGTAACCACAGTGCAGGAGACCATAAAAAAAGAATCAAAAAGTATGGAGATTGGCAAGGAATAAATGATACTTCTTATTTTTCAGCTGTTATGCAGAAAATCTAAAATAATCTGTAGATACATGATCAGAGCCGTAAGAGAGAAAAGCATGTTTGCTGGATATGAAATCAACCTGCAAATCAGTTGTATTTCTATATATAAACATTGAGCAATTGAAAAATAAAATTTAAAAGGATAACTTCAAAAATGTAAGATACATTGGAATAAATATAATAGAAGATATGCAAAATTCCTTATAGAGAACTTTATAGATATTACGAGAAAGCAATAAAAATCCAAATAAACATGAAATACACCACATTTGATACTTTAAAGGCATAAGTTCTTTCCAAAATGATCTATAGAGTCAATGTAATTCATGTAAAAATCCCCCAAATTTCTCTGTGTTGTATGTGTGTGTGTGTGATTTAAGTAGATTTAAAAAGTTATATGTAAGGACTGGAGATGTAGCTCAGTGGTAGAGCACTTTCCTAGCATGTTGTGAGGCCCTGAGTTCCATCCCATCACTGAAAAACAAACAAAATAACTTCAAGACAGCTTTGAAGATCAGGTAAGAGGTCTTGCACACTACTAGGTACCAAGACAATTTATAAGTCTATAATTGAACCCAGGGCAGTTTTACTACTTAGCTACAACCAAAAGCCCTTAATTCTTTTTTTTTTACATCAGGAATTGAATCCAGGAGCACTTAACTACTGAGCCAAATCCCCAGTCCTTTTTTTATATATTTTATTTTCAGATAGGGTCTTAATAAGTTGCTAAGCACCTCACTAAGTTGCTGAGATTGGCTTTGAATTTGTAATCCTCATGCTAGAATTACAGGTGTGAGCCACTGAACCTGGCTCATTTAAAATTTTTTAAAATTTTCAGACAGGGTCTCATGAGGTTGCCCAGATTAGCCTCCACCTTGAATTCCTCCTGCCTTATCTACCTCAGTAGTTTTGATTACATAAGGTGTGTGCTACCATGCCTGGCTATAAATCTATATCTTTCACAGTATGGCGAGGGCTCAGAATCTGATTGTCAAAAGGTTGGGCACATGATGATTTTAAGGGGGAAGAGAGAGGTTTATAATCTGGAAGGAGCATATGGGAAGCTCCTGGGGTACTGACAGTTTTATTTCTTGACCAGGATGATAATGATACAGGTATTTGCTTTTTTGCGATTCATTAAGTTCTATATTTCTCTCTCTCTCTCTCTCTCTCTCTCTCTCTCTCTCTCTCTCTCTCTCTCTCTCTGTGTGTGTGTGTGTGTGTAGCAAAGCTTACTTTTTTTTTTTAAATAAGAAAGTATAACCAAGTCACTAGAGACAGATGCTGGGCTGGAGTGACGGTGGGGTGGAGCTTCTCTCTTGGTGCACATACATACTGTCAATTTCCTGTCTCAGGTACATTTTGAATTATTTTGACATTCACTGGCCAATGATGATGAATCTAAGTTCCCCAAAAGAAATATCCTAATAAAATAGTCATCTTCTTTGTTTTTGCAGTGCTGGATATTGAACCCAGGGCCTTGGGCATGCTTAGGCAAATACTCGAATTCTTTTCTACACCTATCAGCACTCCCTCACCTCCCAATAACTTTCAGCTCACCACTGCATACAACCTAGCCTCAAACTAGCCCCCTCTCCACCCCAACATAGGTTGTATTGTAAGTGGAAAGTGCATTTGGCTACCATTGCTATCTCTTGCTATTTTTCTCCTCTGCCCTCAACTTGTCATTGCCAATGTTAAAATAGTCCTTACTGGTCCTACCGTTATCTTCTTAAATCCTCCAATTCCTGTTGTCTGCAGCATATGGAAATTCAGTGGTGGAGGAAGTTGAGCTAAAAGACAAATAAGACCCAAAGTGGGGAAGAGAAAGACTGGAGAGAGCAAGTGTCCAGCATCCACACAACCCCCCTGGCCACCAGCTATGGGCTCACTGTTGCTTCTAGATGTCTGAATACTTCAACCCTAAAGTCCCATCCTGATAGTCTATTTATAAGTGAGTGAACATAAGAGAAGACACTAAGATGTTTCAGCTAATGTACAACAGAAACGAGCCACACTCAAATTGCAGATGCATAAGCAAAAGAAATGACTGCTGTTGTTTTAAGCCACTCCATTGTGGAGTGGATTGTTATGTAGCAATACCTAACTGACACAACTCCTATGGCGTGCATTTTGACCTTGGTTGTTCAGCTAATGCAAGAGGACAGGGATATTTTTAATGGGGTTGTAGACATAGTTCATGTTTTACAAGGATCCACATTGGTACAAGTGTGGAGAAGGGATTAAAGGGGGCCAATACTAGAGACAGAAGAGAATGAGGTTTGAAATAGAGGCCAGAGAAAGCCTTTTTATATGACTCACCAGTGTTAATCACAAGCCCAGATGAATGGTTTGGGGCAATCTGGACAGTTCTATTCCACTTGCCAGGGATTCTTTCAGGAATGGGTGCGTGTTTGGGCTGAATGAAGCATGTTCTCACTTTCATATGTTGAGTCGGAATGTGATGACATTTGAAGAAGGACTTTAAAGAGGCAATTAAGTTAAAATGAGGTAATTAGAATGGATTCTAATCTGATATGGCTGGTATACGTATATGAGAAAATTTGGACACAAAGAGAGACACCGGGAATGCACTGCACACAGAGATTGGACCATGCAAAGACACAGAGAGGTGGCTACTACAGCTAAGGAGAGAGGCCTCAGAAGGAATCAGACCTCAGAAGGAACTAGAACTGGGCACATGTACCTTCAACTTCTAGTCTCCAGTCCTGTGAGAAAATAGGCTGCTGGGCTGGGGATGTGGCTCAAGCGGTAGCGCGCTCGCCTGGCATGCGTGCGGCCCGGGTTCGATCCTCAGCACCACATACCAACAAAGATGTTGTGTCCGCCGAGAACTAAGAAATAAATATTAAAATTCTCTCTCTCTCTCTCTCTCTCTCTCTCTCTCTCTCTCTCTCTCTCTCTCTCTCTCTCTCTCCTCTCTTTAAAAAAAAATAGGCTGGCATTGTTTAGAGCACCAGTCTGAGCGTGGGTAAAGGAAGCCCCATGGAGCTAGTGCCACATGTGACCATCTCAGGCCAATGAGACATTAGGAGCAGGAAGCTGGGGGACTCTGGAGAAAGCTTGTTCTCTCCTGAAAAGAGCCACAGGAAAAGATGAGCCCTCCTCCCTCGGCTTGTAGGTAATGCCTGGAATACCAGTCGCCATCTTGAACTCAGTGGTAGGATGGAGCCTGGTGGAGAGAAGCTACTGAGTCGGTTAAGCCTGAACCCTAGCCTCATTCTAGATTTCTTTTCCTGAAGTGATATATTTACTTTTTGTTTAAGCCACTTTGAGATGGGGTTTCTATTAATCACCACTGAATGTGTCCTAAAAGATGGAGACCTTAACTAAACAAGTGTCAAGGGCAGTGGGATTTGGAGGAGGTGGCATGGGGAACAGATTGCAGAGGAAGTGGGAGGTACAATCAGTGGGACACAGTCACTGACTTAATTTTGGTGGTTAGAAGGGATAATGTCCCTCAGACAGGTCTACCATTTTCCTAGACTCTTTGATTCAATCAATCAGTAGTAGACTCTTCCATGATGCCAGGAGGTGAGTCTGGAGACCTGGACTCTGCCCCTATGCTTTCTCCATAAAGATGGAATGTATACTAAAGATGTCAAAATATGAAAAAATACATCTCAGAAATTAATTTAAAAACTACTAAAAGAAGTATATATTTTCTCTGTGTGTATGCACACAGTTTTTCTGGGTTTATTTAAGTACAAGTGAAATACACACAGGAGTCTCCTACTCATTTTCTTCACTGTGCAGCCTGGCATTGGAGCTGGTGACTCTGAGGGCCAGTAGGGTTTCTTTTTTCACAATGGCTTTGAGGTTCTTGGTGGAAATACTGTGAGCAATCTCAGCACAATAAGACTTGTTGCTCAGCAGCAGCATTTCCAGATCTTTGACATTGAGGACCAGGAACTTCCAGAAGCCACTGGAAGCATGGGCTTTTTGTTCTTGTTGCTCCCATAACCAATGTTGAGAATCAAGCTGTGACCCTCCAATCTTCTCGGTACACAGTTGTGGCTATCCCTGGGTTTCTATTGGTTATACTTTTGACATATCAACCTGGCTAGAGCTGAATGAGCTTCTTGTTCCTCTTTTTGATGACCTTGGACTTCATGAGAGGTCTGAGACTGGCGATAATGCTGAGCAGGAGATTGCTGGTACCACTGTAGCCAGTACAAGGAGGGGAGAGGGGCAGAAGTGCGCATTCCTTCATGGGCACTGTTTTATTTTATTCTCCCCACATCTCTGAGTGTTTTGTATAAATCTGAACTTTGAACCTACAAAGATAAAAATATTAGTTTAATTAAAGAGAGGTTCACAATCTTTTCCTATGGGTTGCAATGTTATCAGTACTGTAATGAATTAGGGATTTGGTGTCAGTGAAGAGCCAATTACTTCTATTATAAGCTGATGGGATTTGGATAACACTGGAACAGGAATGATATAGGAGCTTTGAAGCATCAAAGAGGCTTTTTACTGACTTAATCCCACATGCAGTGGTAGTAAAGTTTCAATAGTTTGTGACAAAATGAGGAAATTAAGGACAAAATAGCAAAACTTTGTATGGAATGACATTTCTTCAAGCTAAAGGCTTCTACTGGTCCTGAAATGGTACCTTCCCTATTTTGTTGTTAAAGTTTCCTTGTTCTACAAAATGATGATGATAGTAAATATTTAATTTGAGAAAAAGGTTTTACTTATCAGGAAAGAAAGGCACAAAGAAAAACCCCAAATCAACCTCAACTCTTGATAGTCTCATTTATTTTTATTTTTTTGAAAATACACAGGTCCATGAAATCTAGAAATCTAGGAACAATGCTAGTAGTTGACCTCTAATATTTGTCCTGCTAATTCCATGAATTGTCACTGTTTATCTTTCCTGTCATAACCAGAGACTTCACCTCCTTAGGCATCATGCCAGGGGAGGGTGAGTCTGGAGACCTGCCCCTAGGCTTTCTCCATAAAGAGCTCAGCTCTCACCTCTCATTTGGAGCCTCTGCAGAGAAAGATCCAGTCTCCATTCAGCTGGCAACTTCAGCTCCTGGCCCTGTGTTTGCAGAAGGGGTTTGCTTTCTGTGAGTTTAAAGAGTCTTTATTTCAGCTCGGGTCTGGTTTAGTTCCCAGAGATGTGTGGAGAGAGAGAGAGAGAGAGAGAGAGAGAGAGAGAGAGAGAGAGAGAGAGAGAGAGAAAGAGAAAAGAGAGCACTTTGAGTCTTTGTAGGATTAGACACGAGTGGGGACAGGGATAAAGAAAAAAAAGATAATCAAGACAGTGACTTTCATCTTGCTTTTTTTTAGGCTACCATGACCCAACTCGGCTTCCTGCTGTTTCTCATTGTGGCCAGCAGGGGATGCAGTGCTGGTGAGTCTCCCTGTCAGGGGCCCAGTCCCCCAGCTCACCTGCACACAGCTTTCAAAGAACACACACTAGGCAGGGTTGCTTCCAGGAAGGGGACTCTCCTGAGCCAGAGATGACGTCTTTGAGATGCACAGGGGCCACCTTGTTGCTGATTTCTGGCCTCTGGAGGGACCTGGTCTCTAGCAGTGAGAGTATTGCTAAGACATATCCTGGGTCTGGTTCTTTGTCTCTGTGTGGTCCTGAGGGGACCCTAGTAAGAAGTGTGGCCTCTCCTTGCCATTTTCCACTATGATGGCCTGCATTGACCTTGGGATTTCCATGGCAATTGTGTGACATGCTCTGTGCCCAGAGAATGTTCTCTTCACACTCCTCTCTATAATAAGAAGAGCAATGGCATTTTACAATCTGTATTTTTTAAATTAATTAATTTATCTATCTTTTAAAGATAAACACCTGTTTCTTTCCAGAGTACTGGGGATTGATCCCAGGGGAACTCTACCACTGAGCCACATCACCAGCATGTTTTATTATTTTTGATTTTGAGATAGGGTCTCACCTATGCTGGCCTTGAATTTGTGACCTCCTGCCTCAGCATCCTAAGTCACTGGGATCACAGGTGTTTACCCCCGTGCCTGGCTGAGAAAAGCATGTTTCTACATATTATCTCACTTGATCTTTACAAAAAATACTAGTTATTAGCTTCCTCTTAGGCAGAAGGAAACTGGGGCTCAGGTGTGGCAAGTAGAATCCAAGGACTCTCCCCTGGAAGCCTGAGCTACTTAGGCCTGAATCCCTCTAACTTGAAAGCCTGTGATCCTTCCACCCCTCCAGACTTTTAGACTGGTTTGCAGAGTTGACGCTCGTGTACACAAGGTTCTTCATTCTGTGCCCCTGCTGGTCTCCTGGCTAGAGTCTCAGCTCTGTCAGCTCACCCTCTGCCTCAACCACCTTAAGCTACCTGTATTTCCTCCTCAAGCCGGGCTTTGCTTCATTCTTTTCTCCAGGTCTTCGGACATGCTTTTCTCCTGCCTTGAATTGTCTTTTCTTTCTTCCAACTGATAAAGCATGTCTATTCTCTCAGAGTACACTGTAGTGTCACCAGAACTAGAAAGCCTCTGTCACTAAGTCATCCTACCCCAGACAACCCCCAGCTCCCTTCAGACTCCTCTATTCTCATCTCAGAGTCTTTCTCTTGTTCTCCTGAGCTTATCCTTCATTCCTTTTAATAAAAATTTCTGTTGGTTTTGACAACTTACCTCTAGAGAGGTAAGTTCCTGGGGATGTTTAATTTCTTTGAATGCTGGGTGCCCAGGGCAGGGCGTGGCCCAGCACGAGGTACTGTGGAGGGAGGGAGGTAAACTTGTACTGGATGCTGGCTCAGATGGGCTGATGGATGATGCTGGATAGCTCAGGGTCTTTCAACCCAGGCAGCGAGGCTCTGCCACAGAGGTGGAGTGAGTTGGGGATTAGTGGCAAGGGAAGGCTGGGTTTTGTGTCAGAGCAGCAAAGAGAATGAAACTCTGCATATTCTGTAGCTTTGAGCAATGTTGTTTCCAAGGAATGGACCTGGTCTTCACTGTATGCATCTCTGCCTAGAAGCTGCAAAGAAATCAAAGAGAAATGCTTTAATGCAGATGGTAAGTATGGAGCCCTATCAGGATTTTGTCCTCTGAGAAGTTTTTGATTTATTTATTTATTTATTTATTTATTTATTTATTTAGTCTATTTGTTTGGTTTTCGCTTATTGAAAAAAAAATTGGTACTGGGGATTGAGCCTGGGCAATTTACCACTGAGGTACATCCCAAGACCTGCCCCTGACCATTGGCCTACTTTTTTGAGACAAGGTCTCTCTAAGTTTCTGAGGCTGATCTCAAACTTGTGACCCTGCTGTCTCAGCCTCCTGAATTGTTGGTATTACAGGAATGTTTCACTGCACCAAGCTGGATATTTTTTAATTTAAAAGAATGTGACAAAATGTATATATTATATATTGGATGAGCTTTGTCATTTTAAGCAGTTTTAAGTGTACATTTCAATGGCAGGAATTACTTTCTCAATGCTATGCAGTCATCACCACCATCCACCTGAAGAAAATTTTCATTACCTCAAACAGATACTCTATTAAGTAATGAATCTGTATTTTGCCTTTTCTAAGGACCAGGTAATTGCTGTTGTATTCTCTATCTCTGTGAATTTGCCTATTCTAGTTACCTCATATGAGTAGAATCGTAAGGTAGCTGGCTTATTTTACATCTGGCATATCTCAATTAGCATAATGTTTTCAAGGTTTATACATGTAGCATGAATAATTACTTCATTTTATCAATTGTGTATAGATACATGTCAATATATACACAATATAGATGGTATATGATGTGCGTGTATACACACCCAATATTTTATTTATCTGTGGAATACTTGGGTTGTTTCTATGAGTCTTGTGACTCATGCTACAATAAATATTAGTGTACAAATACCTGTTGTGAGATCCAGTTTTTAATTCCTTTGGGCATGTACTAGAAGTAGAATTGCTGAGTCATATGAAAATTCTGTGCTTAATTCTGAGAGGAACATTGCTGAGAGCTTGGAAAATTCTGTGTTCTGCCTCAGTCAGTAGGTTGTGTTATTCAAACTTGGGGTGTTTCACTACACCCAGGGATGCACAGTGACAGGACTCAGGAGAGGAGCCCTTAGGCTATGTTTCCAGTTCCCAGAGCTGTCCTGGTCATGGCACTGAGATGGCATGAGCTCCCAGACAGGGAGGCTCTGGGCTGGTTCTCTCCACAGATGGCCTGTATCTCCTCCGGGCCAAGAATGGTGCCATCTACCAGACCTTCTGTGACATGACCTCTGTGGGTGGTGGCTGGACCCTGGTGGCCAGTGTGCACGAGAACAACATGGCTGGGAAGTGCTCGGTGGGCGATCGGTGGTCCAGCCAGCAGGGCAACAGAGCAGACTACCCAGAGGGGGACGGTAACTGGGCCAATTACAACACCTTCGGGTCTGCAGAGGCGGCCACCAGTGACGACTACAAGGTGGGTGCCACTGGGAAAGGGTGAGGACCTGAGTGTGGCTGGGCTACAGCATGCAGGAGGGAGGTTGGGAGGAGGGCTGTGGACATGGGGCTGGAGCAGAAGAGAGAAACAGTCACATGCCTTGAGTCCCAGCTTCCTCCCACAAGGCCATTAGGCAGCGGGGTGGTGGTGGGGGCATGATGTGCTGGAGGTGGGTGTGTGTGTGAGCAGGGCTGGCCATCTGTCCCCCTGGAGCCCAGAGGTGTCAGCTTAGCCTAAGGAGCCCAAGTGTGTCTTTTGCCCCTGTGGGAACTTCTGAGATGGTCAGTCTCAGTGTTGGTTGCTTTTCCAGAACCCTGGCTACTACGACATCCAGGCTGCGGACCTGGGCATCTGGCATGTGCCCAACAAGAGCCCCATGGAGAACTGGCGGAACAGCTCTCTGCTGAGGTACCACACCAGAACTGGCTTCTTCCAGCATCTGGAACATAATCTGTTTGGCCTCTACCAGGTACACAGGGCTGCTGGCTGGGTCTGGCTTTCCTGGGTGTAGAGAGAGGCAGCTGTGTGAGGTTGGGCAGGAAGCACCTTTCCATAGCCCTTTCATGTCCCCTCATCCTAATTTGCTGATGGCTTCTGTCCCATTATCCTCAGAAATTCTGAGCCAGAGAAGATAAAGACCCAGGGGAGAGGATATTTGGGGCAGGAAGAGAGACAGAAAGTGCACCACTTGGCTGGGGCTGTTGGAGAAATACAGCAAAAAGGAAAGATTCATATTTTGACTGGTTTTGAAATAATCTCAGCTACTGAGAAAACGTTGCTTCCTCTTTATGAATGACAGTAATCTACCCAAACCAAAACTATTGTCCTTATTCAATGATTTTTTTTGTTCCTTATAGAAATACCCAGTGAAATATGGAATAGGAAAATGTTGGACTGACAATGGTCCGGCGATACCTGTGGTCTACGATTTTGGCGATGCTCAGAAAACTGCAGCGTATTACTCACCCTATGGCCAGCGTGAGTTCTTAATGCTCCTTGAACCCTTCATAGCAAAGATGATAAATTCAGTTATGACAGGGAGAAGTTATTTATCACGACAGCCTGGTTCTCTTCAATCAATGTTACATGTTTTGACACATTTAATTTGCACAACTACCCTTGTGGACTATTATGAACTCCACTTTATTGACCAGAAACCTGAAGCACTGAGAGGTTCAGGAACCTACCTGAGATCACAGTGCACAGGCAGGAGAGGCAGCATGTGGGCTGGGAAGGCCTAAAATAACTGAACATCTTTTTTTTTTTTTTTTGGTGGTACTGGGAATTGATCCCAGGACCTTGTGCATGTGAGGCAAGCACTCTACCAACTGAGCTACATTCCCAGCCCGGCCTAAAATAAATGAGCAGGAGGTACTGATGAATTCCAAAGATTTTAAATTTATGACCAGTTGGCTCCAGATTCCATTCCTAGCTACCCCATTATCAACCCTTCAGCAACTTATTGAGACCAGGCCAGGTTCGTGTATAAAACAACAACAAACAACAGACGAAATGGTGAGACAGTTTTATTTCTATTGTGAGGGATAAATATTTGTTTAATGTGAATCTAAGTTTGGTAACATCACCTTTGTAGAGGTTGAGCCTATTCCATAAAATTCCATAAAAAGCTGTTGTAACTACATTTAGGTCTTGAGAATTTAAAATCCTGGTGTGTGTAGGAGAATTGTAAGTCTGAGGCTATCTGGACAATTTAGTGAGACGCTGTCTCAAAAAAGAAAGGGGGGGCAAGAAAAACTAATTGCTGCAACAAGCCTTTGTTTGTGATTCCCCAATATTGTTGAATTTCTCTAAACAAATTCTAGTAGAATAGGGGCTGCCTCTGAGATCCACTTCTTGAGTTCTGGGGTTGGGAAAAGTTTGGTGAAGTTTGGGGCTGGGATGCACCAGTCATTGACCACAGTAATGAGCCTCAGCCTGGCATCCACTCTCTCTGGGCAGCCTAAAGGAAGCTATTTCTGGCATCCTCCTTGAGTGCTGTTTTCTGCATCTCATTTTCAGCGGAATTCACTGCAGGATTTATCCAGTTCAGAGTATTTAATAATGAGGGAGCAGCCAATGCCTTGTGTGCCGGAATGAAGGTCACCGGATGTAACACTGAATTTGTGAGTCTTTGTGGGGACCAAAGGCGCTCATGAATGAGGCTGAGTATGTGGGTGTGTATGTGTTTTGAGTGTGGTGTGAGCATGTGTTTATGCTTCCCTTCCTCCTTGCTGAGTCTCTGAGGGGCCAGGGCTGCAGGACCTCCTGTCCAGGCACAGACATCCTGTAGTGTTCAGGATCAATGTTGCATGCTCAGCCTTTGGGATAAAACATTCTGTTACCTGGATTTAGGGTGAGGATTATGTTCAGGAACAACCCATGGAAACCTCTTGAAGCTGAGAGTGCTTGAGAAACATGAGGTGTTGTTATTCTCCACCTGAGTTTTAGCTGCCAGAGTCAACCTTGGCCTTCCCACCCCTGTCCAGGGATTGCATGGATGGACCATGTGTTGACACATTATCAGGAAAGTCCTGGACATATTCTGCTAGAACCTCACTTAGGCCATCCCAGCTCCCTACCACAGCTACTTTCTCTGGCCAGAGGTCACCAGGGGGACTGATTGCCAGAGCAGGACAAGGCAGCTTCACCACCAAGGAGGACCCTGGGGTTATGATGGGGAATTTTCAGTATGGAAACACTAAAGGAGCAGGTCCGTTGTGACTAACTGGCTCCCCTGGTACCTTGAAGCCATGGCTTCAGGCATGTGTAATGTAGTGTGCACATGTGCCAGCACACACCTGCTCTTACCTGCCCTGGGCACATACACTGTACTAGAACAGGAGACACAACGGTGATATATTCCTTGCTCTCGTCCAACAGGGCAGACTTTGACACAAAGGTGAAATTACTATCTGATGAACCCAAGGTCATAATAGAAATATAAACCAGGGGGGTGGAAATGTAGCTCAGTGTTGAATGCTTACCCAGCATATGTGAGGTCCTTGGTTCAACCCTCAGCAACAAAAATAAGACAAAACAAAACAAAACAACACGACAACAACAACAAATAGCCAGGGGCTATAAGAACACCTGACTCTGATGAGGGTGTCAAGGAAGTGATTGCAGGAAAGGGAACTTCTGTGCTGAGTCTTGAGAGTTGGAGAGATAGAACTTTATGAGTTCTCAGTGCAATTTAGGAAATGAATAATGTGTTCAGAATCATCAGTGTTTCAGAGGGCATGAGACATTCAGGGGGCAGCAAGATGCTTTGCAGTTTTGATGCATGAGATGTATGTGGGGAAGTGACAGGAACTGAATTAGGAAGAGACCTCACATCACACCGATGATTTTGTACTATATTCTATAGGTGATGGGAGTCAATAAAGCACTTGAAAGGGAAGATTGACTTGATCCTCTTTGTGATGATCATGTTGGTAGCACAGTGGTGACAGATTCTAGTGGGGCAAGATTAAAGACCAGGAGACCAATATTGAGGTGGTTCCCCATAGTCTAGATGAAGGCCTGAAACAGGGTATTGCCAAAAGGGAAGAAAAGGGGGTACTGTGAATTCCAGAGATTCTAAATTTATGTCAGGTTGAACACTGATGATAGAAAGGCAACAAGTCTAAAATAAACTCATGGTTTTCTTTGGAGGTAAGCAAATATCTTTTATTACATCAGGGTGTCTGGATGATGAGCAGATTTGGGGTCAACTAAGGACATACAGTCATATGCTGCTGCATAACAATATTTTGATCAATGACAGACTGCAAATATGACAAAGGTCCCAGGAGATCATATTACCTTGTGACATCATGGTCATCTTAGTTTGTGTAAATACACTATCATGTTCACGCAGTGTCAAAATTGCCCAATGATGCATTTATCAGTAAGTGTCCCAATATTAAATGATGTCTGGTTGTACCTAACTGTGTTTCAGTTAAGGGGAGCCTGAAGTGCCTTCAGAGAGGTCCCAGTGACAGAATTTGAGGTCTTCAGTCCAAGAAATAAATGGACTGGAGACAGAGGTTTGGGACCATCAGTGAATTGTTAGTAACTGTAGTCAAAGGGGAAAAGACAATCTATAAGAGAGAGGGAGATGAGTCTTCTTCTAGGGAGGAGCACTTAAGGAATTCTGAAGAAAGAGACCAGCCAAGGAATCCAAGAAGGAATGTTCAGAAAAGTTGAAGGAAAGCCAGGAGGCGAAGATGTGTCACTAAAGCTAGGGGTAAAGAAGTTTTTTTTATCAGAGACACACATCAACACTGCCCATGGAAAACTGATGAGCAGCAAAGATTCCTCTGGATTTGGTCATTAAGGTATTTGGGCTCACCAGCAGCCCTCTCATCACCACCTCCTCCTCTCCTTGTTTCCTAGCACTGCATTGGTGGAGGAGGATTCTTCCCAGAGGGTAATCCCATCCAGTGTGGAGACTTCTCTGCTTTTGACTGGAATGGACATGGAACTCATGTTGGTTACAGCAGCAGCCGGGAGATAACAGAGGCAGCTGTGCTTCTCTTCTATCGTTGAGAACTTCATTCTACAGGACCCAGAGCTCTTCTCCCAGGGATGCGGTCCCAAGGATGGAGAACCACTTGCTTAGGAACTAGAATGTTAGTTTCACAGGAAAAAAGAATAAATCATATTATTTTAGGAATTGGTGTTTGTGTTAGTCCGCTTCGCATCACTGTGACAAAAAAATCTGTGGCAAGAATAACTTAGAGGTGGGAATGTTTGTTTTGGCTCATGGTTTCAGAGATTCCGTCCATGGTGGATCAAGTCTGTTGCTGTAGGCACAAGTGAGGCAGAATATCACAGTGGATGGGTGTGGTGGCTACTCCATGCATGACAGTCGGGGTGGGGGTGGGGAGGAAGTAAAAGAGAGAAATAAAATAGTGGGAAGAAGAAGTGAACTTCCCCAGTGACCCACCTCCTCCAGCCTTGCCCCACCTGCCTACAGTTACTGCCCAGTCAGTTCATACAGATTAGGATGCACTGATTAGTTACAGTGCTCACAATCCAGTTACTTCACCTCTGAGTATTCCTGAATTAACACAGGATCTTTTTACATAGGGAGGAAAGCACTGCAGGAGATTCCAAAAGACTGTCTATTGCTCTGAACTATTCAACTTCCACCACCTTCGTGCTTGGACTGTTAGGGCTTAGGAATCCTGAAAGAGGAATATGCCATCCCCCAACACCCTTCAGGTAACCCTTTAAAATAGCCAGAGGAGTAAAGGGCAGGGAGGAGGCTTTTTGTTCTACTCCTTCTTACCTTATCCATATGAACTGCTCAATTTGCATCCTCTACCTGAAACTCCTAAGGAAGAAAATAGTCTTTTTTTGTGTGGGGGATTGGGTGTGTGACAAAGTCACCCAATATCCATATCTGGTGTCTGACAGCCTTGGTGGTGTTATTCTCCTTGGGGAAGGATGGGGCTGGCAGGCCTCTGAGGATGCCTCTTCTAGGGTGGTGGCTAACCCTCCTGGATCCCATCTTCAGGGCTTTGTTCAAAAGGGGCCAAGTGACCCAATCATCTCCAGTGGGTTATCAGTACAGGTGGGATGGGATGACATCAGTACTGGACCTTGGTTAAATGTTGGGAATTTTATTGTGTTTTCCTCTAGAATGTCACCATGTTTATAATCAGCCCTTCCTTATCTACACTACTCTAAGTGGAATAATTGTATTCCTTTCTGGCTGGGAGACATCCTTCTTGGGTTCAATAATTTGTGAGAGTGGCTCATGGAATCCAGGAAAATAGTTTAGTTATTCTTTGCAATTAATTACAAAGTCCACACCTCCTGATTTCAAAATGTGCTACCAAGCTACAGTGATCAAAACCGCATGCTACTGGCATAAAGACAGGCACAGAGACTAATGGAATCGACCAGAGAACTCAGAAATGAGCCCTCACATTATGGTCAAATGACTTGGAACCAGGTTGCCAGGACCACTCAATGGGAAGAGGACCCCTTTTTTGACCAGTGGTGCTGGGGAAAGAGAATATCCACATGCAAAAGAATGAAGCTAGACCCTTGCCTAACAGCACACACAGAAATTAGCTCAAAATGGATCCCTAATCTACATGTAAGACTACAACTATAAAACTCTTAGATCAAAACAGGTCAAAGTCTTCATAGTAGTGAGTTTGGCAATGATTTCTCAGACTTGTCACCAATGACACAGGCAACTAAAGAAGGAAAGGACTAATCAACCTTCATGAGAATTAAACATTTTGTGCATCTGGCAGGGCGTGGTGCCACAAACCTGTAATCCCAGCAACTGTGGAGGTAGAGGCAGGAGGATCACAAGCTTGAGGCCAGCCTCAGAAACTTAGTGGGACCCTGTCTCAAAACAAAAAATAAAAAAGACTGATAACTCAGTGGTAAAGTGCCCCTAGGTTCAATCCCTAGTGCCCAAATATATGTGTGTGTGTTTGTAATTTAGAAGCACTATCAACAGAGCAGAACAACCACAGAGTGGAGGAAATATTTGCATATCATATATGAACTCCTAAAATTCAACAATGCAACCCCAAACAACTCAACTCAAAACTTGGTAAAAGACTGAAACAGACATTTCTCCAAAGAAGTAATACAAATGGCCAAAAAGCACATGAAAAGTGCCAAGCACCACTAATCATTTTGGAAATGCAAACCAAAGCTCTAGTGAGATACTGTGGGAGGCCAACCTTATGGGTGATTGAGTTACACTCCCCAGCTGGGTGCTGAGGCACTCAGTCACAGAAATGGGTGTGTCTTGCTACAGCCCCATGGGTGAAGCTATGCCTACCTGTTCCTTTGTAATATAACCCCTTGCCCTATTTAGGATAGAATCTTCCATGGAAGTGCCTTGTGTGTGTCCCCTCCTCTTACTGTGCCCTTGGGTATGGCCTACCCATGTGTCAGTCAACCTGCTGACAGTGGACATCATTAAGATAGATTCAGCCCCCTGGAACCTGACCCCTTGCCTCATTTGAATAGCTTCTCCTCAATAAAAGGGGTCAGCGCGTGCCTTGCTCTCTCTCTTTCCGTGGACCCTTAAGGTCAGAGGAGCCGTCACAGCAACCCTAAAGAAAAAGGTATTTGTGTCTCTTGTGTGGTTATTTCGTGCAGCCCAGTTAGCCCAATTTAACTAGAGTGACCCCTGAGCCTTTTAGTTGCAAGAACAGAAACCCGGCAATTGGCGCACAACGTGGGGCGAAAGGTCTTTAAGCCGCTGGGACAAAAAACGACAAATGCTGGCTCCTAAGGGGACTCCAATTTAAATATTAAAGAAAGTTAGTGAAGTTGAAAGTTCTCTCCAGAAGTTAAGCATGCTTAGGATTACAGAGTGTTGTGGGCAGAATTGTAGAAAGTAAGTGAATTAGACAAAAGGAAAATCTGTGAAGTTAAAATTTTTAATATTGGGGTATAATTTTAGAGACTCTAAATAAATATAGTTATTAAGATGATTGATGGGCTATGTTGTTGAGTTGAGTCCTCTCCATGGAAAGCGCGCTTTTGTGGATTTTTTAAACTTGTTTTTATAAATCTTTATAAAAGATTTTTGGGGGGCTAGGATTGTTGCTCAGCGGTAGAATGCTTGCCTAGCATGGGCGGAGCCTGAGTTCGATCCTCAGCATCACATAAAAAAAAGGCTTTAAAAAAAAAGATTTTTTTTGGCCTTTATGTTCTAGAAGTTTGCACTAGGAGAGTGAGAAAAAGGGAGATAAAATGTGATGTTTACCTGGAGAGAAATAAGTTTCAATTTTCTATTGTTTTTGTCAATTCTCAGAAAGTATGTATGGACCTTTTTACTACTTGATTGTCCTATGAATCAGAATGGCTGTAACTCAGCTGCTGGGGACAAGAGACTTTAGCTGCTGCTGCTTGCTGCTCACTATGGGTCCTAGCCCCTGCAGCCAGCAGTGCTTTTAATCCTTGAATTACTTGACCTAAATATCAAACACAGACTAACTTAAGATCTGATGGTAATGCTAGCGTTTGCTGCTAAAAAGCCTTTGGAGCACCCACGTGCCACAGAAAAAAGTGCAGGATGTACAGGAGCTGCAACCGCAGGTCGCAGAGACAGAACAAACTGCTACCACAGTAGGTTCTTGGCCAGGCGGGGGAAAATGCAGACAAAATCAAACAAAATACAATCGGCTAGGAAAACTTGGGAAACTTTTGCCCCCAAAATGGGCAGCGGACTCCATGTTGTTTGCATCATCATGGTAACCATGGGGTGCCTGGCCGGAAGAGCAGGCTTCCTGGTCCCACCTCCCACACTTTTGTGGGCTTCCAATTGGTTCTTCCACAGTTACTCAGACGGGACTTCTAGTCCCGCCTTCCAGCCACTAACCTGTAGTACTGTGTTTCAGATTTCTACCGGAGCTGTTCAGAGCCTGTATTTTTAAGAATGCCTACCTGTGAATGCTAATGAAAGATAACTTTTTCAGACAAAATTTAATTCCACAGGTTTCTATGTTGCAGTCCTAAAATTAAGTTAGTTCTGAGTTAAATAACCTGACTTTTCTCTATAGTTGTGTTACTAAATAATGTTCTATTGATGAGAGATATCAAACATGCTTCTTTATATTTTACTTTTAATTTTGGAAGTTATGAGGATGCATTTGCTCGCCACAGGAACAAAGCCGGCAATGTTCCTGTGATGACCAAAAAATCCTTATTCTCATTCCTAAATATAAAAAATAAATATGTATATTCAAGGATCTTATTTCAGTTACATCAAGTGACGTCACATAGAAGAGTGCACTTCTAGTTAAAAATAAATTAAAATGGATCCAAATATTTTAAGACCATGTGGTTACATAAAGTTAATACAATTATAAGTTATGTTCTTATTCTTTTTTTTTAAAGAGAGAAAGAGAGAGAGAGAGAGAGAGAGAGAGAATTTTTTTTAATGTTTATTTTAGTTCTCGGTGGACACAACATCTTTGTATGTGGTGCTGAGGATCGAACCTGGGCCACATGCATGCCAGGCGAGCACGCTACCGCTTGAGCCACATCCCCAGCCCATGTTCTTATTCTTAATATATATTTTTTTAGATATTTAGATAACCTATATTTGTTAATCTATAAATTAATTAGCACATTCCTAATTGATTAGTTAATATATATTTGCCTAATTGTTTTTCTTCAACAGAAAACCCATAATTTATGTTTTGTATTTACATTTATCAGATACTCTACCTTTTTAGTTACCGATATTTGAGATAAATGTGTTTACTATAAATTTGCTTTTAAGTGAAAATACAATCTTCAAGTAGTTTCTAATTCTCAAAGTTACTGTTCAAACTCATAAGATGATAAATAATTATAATTATGTCTACAAAATATCTAAAAATTTTAACTATATTTTTATTGATATTTCTTATCAAAGTACAATAATTTGTTTATAGATTCTAAGGTTTTCAGAAATTGTTCCAAAGTATAACCAAAAAAATTTTTCTAAAAGAAAAAGATGCTTCAACAAAGAAAAAGCACACATGGATCCTAAAAAGAAGAAAGAAATCGTCTTTGGGTAAAACAAGGTCTTTATATTCATATTTCAATGATAAAAGTATTTTCCTAAGTAAAAAAAAGATTTTTATATTATTATCTAAACAGATGATGTAAAAAGTTAGAATGATTAAAAAAGAGATTTATATATACTAAACTGACTATAATTAATTTAAGGGTATTTCAGCCTATTTTCCTAATTTAACTATACTAATGTGAGCTAAGATTTTGTTCATATTTTGACATGATAAGGACCTATTAAAATGTAAGTTTATTTCTTTAAAGAAAGATCCTTATTGCCTAATAATTCTTACTGTTTAAGACAAAGATTAATTTTGGTAAATAAATTCACATTGTTGATTAAACATTAAGTATATTGAACTACTAACTTAAATCCCGATTTTTAACAATTGTCCTTCGAGACTAAAATTGATTGATTCTAAGACACTGAGATACTAATTTTTACATATTTTGTTTGTTAGATAATTATAAAATTTAAAAAAATTTATTAAGACTAAGGTTCTCCAAATTAAAATTATATATTAATTTTAAACAATAAAGGTTACAAACTTAAAGAAATTCATTGATATTATATAAGTTCTCTGACTAGATCTATTGTCCATAAAAAATACAGTAAGATTTATACACTGCTCCCTACACAAAAAATAACCTTAATCATATTTTTATTTTTTTTATTTTTTTAATCCTTAAAAATATTTCTGGTGTTATTTCCAAAAGAAGTAATTACGCCCTCAATAAACCCTTTATTCAGGAAGGGTTTAGAAAAGTTTGGGTTTAGCACATTAATTAAACCTCAAAGGATCTAGGACTCAGGCTAAAATCCAAACAATATCTCATGAATTCTCCAATTGTCCACATTTCAGATGGAACCAATGTGTGGTGGTTTAGGGACTTCATCTTGGTCAGCTTCATAAGATGGTATCATAGTTTCTTTCCCTCCTCCATCTTAAAGAGAAAAACTTTACCCCACTGGTTTGTAAACAATCTAGACAAATACTTTTCTCTTTTGCATATTCAGTAAATGTCTCTGGAGTGTCCTCATGTTGCTAGATGTTATCTTTGTATAGAGGCTGACTGCTCATATGATTTAATTAAGGTTCAGGGAAGAGATTCATATTAAGACCTACACTTGTAGGACGTGAGCAGAGTCTGATCAGTCATATTTTCCCAAAGTTTTGTTCTTATACATTCTCCAGCTCCTGTTTTCTTACTGAACCTACTTTCCTTTTAATTTTTTTTTTTGGACAAAATCATAGAATTTGGAGGGAAATGGATGGCATTAGAGCAGATTATGCTAAGTGAAGCCAGCCAATCCCTAAAAAACAAATGCCAAATGTCTTCTTTGATATTAGGAGAGTAACTAAGAACAGAGTAGGGACAAAGAGCATGAGAAGAAGATTAACATTAAACAGGGATGAGAGGTGGGAGGGAAAGGGAGAGAGAAGGGAAATTGCATGGAAATGGAAGGAGACCATCAGGGTTATACAAAATTACATACAAGAGGAAGTGAGGGGAAAGGGAAAAATAATACAAGGGGGAGAAATGAATTACAGTAGAGAGGGTAGAGAGAGAAGAGGGGAGGGGAGTGAAGGGGAGGGGGGATAGTAGAGGATAGGAAAGGCAGCAGAATACAACAGACACTAATATGGCAATATGTAAATCAATGGAAGTGTAACTGATGTGATTCTGCAATCTGTATACGGGGTAAAAATGGGAGTTCATAACCCACTTGAATCAAAGTGTGAAATATGATATATCAAGAACTATGTCGGGCTGGGGATGTGGCTCATGTGGTAGCGCGCTCGCCTGGCATGCGTGCGGCCCGGGTTCGATCCTGAGCACCACATACCAACAAAGATGTTGTGTCTGCCGAGAACTAAAAAATAAATATTAAAAATTCTCTCTCTGTCTGTCTCTCTCTCTCTCTCCTCTTTCACTCTCTCTTTAAAAAAAAAGAACTATGTAATGTTTTGAACAACCAACAATAAAAAAAATTTTTAAAAATTAATCATATTTTTAAAGGCAATTAAGAGATACCTATTTAAAAGATAATATTCTAAAATATAGAGATTTTGAGACCTTCTCTCAAAAAGATTGAAGATTCTTTCTAAATTGTTCGGATGAATCGACTAGTCTATATTAAAAAATTTTAATAATCAATAAAAGGTAAATCTATTCTTAGTCATTTAAATACTTGTACTATTATCTATAACTTAAACTAATAATACTATGACTTATGCCAAGCCTTTACTCAATTTTATTAAATAAGGAAAAGAGGAATACAGGATCCCAGAGATTTTACAAAATACTTTTAAAGTTTTTTCTTAAATTGTAATATTGAGATCCTTAATGTTACTGAATATGATTCAGTAAATTAAATCAGATATCAAAGGAGAGTTTAAACCAGTCATCATTATAATGACTGAGAAACCTGACACAGGAAGGTAAATTTCCAGCTACAGAGTTTATAGCCATGCAGCTTCACGAGCTTGTCAGGTAAATAAAAATTATGAAAAGACTTGTATGGACCCATTTCCCAGATCCACCTTTAATGTGTCTTGCAGTGTGGACTGGAAAGTCCACCCATGAAACTAGATTAATTGTCCTGACTGTAATGGTCAGTTATACCTATATATTGATTCTATGGTAAACAGACTGTCTGGAAGTATCTTTTGAGAAAAAGACAGCATTGAAATAATGGATTGTTCTGCATCCGTATGGATGGCGGCTATGGACCAGGTGTGAATAACACCAATTAAGGGCCAGTTCTGTATGAGGGATCTCTCTTCATCTGTCTCTCTCAGCTTTGTCACTATATTACTGTTTGTCTGTCTATGGCCTGTCTCCTTCCTTCCTGAACGCATCCCCACCAGCCCAGTGCTGTGAGCTGGGCCCTCCATGGAGAAGAAACCTGAGTTTGCTGATCCTAGGGTAAATGCTGGCATGGAGGCCACGGGGACATTATCTACCAAGGAGACAGAGAGCCCTCTTGGGGATGATGCCATGCACACTCCACATCACCCTGTTTGGCCCCGGAGAATGGCTGGTTAGCCAGTGACGGGTAAGATTCCTCAAGGGAGGGACAACCTAAGACAGGCACAGTCGCAGAGGGGCCATCAGGAGAAAAGTTGGGGGCCAACAGAGGTGAGGCAAAGAACCTCACCCCCCACTGGTGCAAGGGCCTAATTCTTCTCCCCTTCTGAGAGAGGTCTCCTACCCCATGGCTGCTTTGCTCCCCACACCCAGCTCAGATCAGAACCCTAGTGACAGAGACTAGTCAACAGTGACTGCCTGCTCCCCACAGCAGGAGACAAGTGCAGCTACAGGAATGGGCCATGTCTGGATGCTTTTCTCTTTCTTGGTACTCATTTTTTTTCTATGCCTTTCCTTTTCCTTTCTTTTCTCATCAGGGTTCTCCTTTAACAATAAATTTAAAAGAAGAGGAGAAAATGTTAGAATAGCCTTCAGTTGCAACTAACAGCTACAAGCATATAGAGTTTCCTCTCAGTATGGTTACATTAGGCAGAAGATGATTGGCTTATGAATATCCAGAGTATACAAAGAACTCAAAAAATTAGACAATAAGAAATCAAATAACCCAATCAACAAATGGGCCAAGGACCTGAACAGACACTTCTCAGAGGAGGATATACAATCAATCAAGAAGTACATGAAAAAATGCTCACCATCTCTAGCAGTCAGAGAAATGCAAATCAAAACCACCCTAAGATACCATCTCACTCCAGTAAGATTGGCAGCCATTATGAAGTCAAACAACAACAAGTGCTGGCGAGGATGTGGAGAAAAGTGTACACTTGTACATTGCTGGTGGGACTGCAAATTGGTGCTGCCAATTTGGAAAGCAGTATGGAGATTCCTGGGAAAGCTGGGAATGGAACCACCATTTGACCCAGCTATTGCCCTTCTCGGACTATTCCCTGAAGACCTTAAAAGAGCATACTACAGGGATACTGCCACATCGATGTTCATAGCAGCACAATTCACAATAGCTAGACTGTGGAACCAACCCAGATGCCCTTCAATAGATGAATGGATAAAAAAAAATGTGGCATCTATACACCATGGAGTACTACACAGCAATAAAAAATGACAAAATCATAGAATTTGCAGGGAAATGGATGGCACTAGAGCAGATTATGCTAAGTGAAGCTAGCCAATCCCTAAAAAACAAATACCAAATATCTTCTTTGATATAATGAGAGCAACTATGAACAGAGCAGGGAGGAAGAGCAGGAAGAAAAGATTAACATTAAACAGAGACATGAGATGGGAGGTAAAGGGAGAGAAAAGGGAAATAGCATGGAAATGAAGGGAGACCCTCATTGCTATACAAAATTACATATAAGAGGTTGTGAGGGGAATGGGAAAATAAACAAGGAGAGAAATGAATTACAGTAGATGGCGTAGAGAGAGAAGATGTGAGGGAAGGGGAGGGGGGATAGTAGGGGATAGGAAAGGTAGCAGAATACAACAGTTACTAATATGGCATTATGTAAAAATGTGGATGTGTAACCGATGTGATTCTGCAATTTGTATTTGGGGTAAAAATGGGAGTTCATAACCTACTTCAATCTAATGTATGGAATATGATATGTCAAGAGATTTGTAATGTTGTGAACAACCAATAAAAAAATCAAATAGAAAAAAAAAGAAGATGATTGGCTTATGGATATCATCTTGCTTATGTAGATTGACAGGCACGCACCACTCAAACCCTATAATAGTTGTGTACATTCCAAAAAGAAACTGAGCTACTGGACATTGACTTGAGGTTTGTCACCAGCCAGTTATCACCAGCTCCTAGGACTGAGGTAGCCAAATAGCGGAGCAACAAATTGACCACACCAGTGACAGAAACTTAAAAAACTCAAGCCAGCCAATTTTGCTGGACTTTAGTGACTAAGACTACATTTACCTTTATGGACAATTGTTGGAAAGATTATTAAAATAAATTTTTCCAAGGGTATTTGTATTACTGACAGACCTAATTAACTCCTTAAATATGAGAGAGAAGAGAAAAAATGATAAATATCCTGTAGCCTATAAGAATACAACTTATTGCCTCATTAATTATTGCAAGCTAATATTTCAGAACTATAATATGCTGAAGTTAATATTCAGGCTTTGAAACAGGTGTATGTCTATTAACCAGACCTAGACAAACTGCTGGTGTCATAATCCCTTAAGTGACTACTTTAAATATTATTCCTTGCTTATTCAATTTCGGCCTTTGTGGCTATGTCTTAAAACTTACAATGTATGGATTTTCTTAATGTTTAACTTAAACTACATCCAACTTTCTTCATGGTCAGATAAGTGCTGATGGAAGGATGAGAACTAAGTAATGATGTTCTAGAAGACAATGTAATGAATAATGTGAGTGAGCCCTTTGCTCTATGGTTTATGGAGAGGCCTAAATGCCATGGCAATGAAAATGTCTGTTACTATGGCCAAAAACAATGGTCCCAATAAAATTGGGAAAAGATTAAAAATCTTCTGATGAGTGTTTGGCAAGGTAATAATAATCCAGATTATTGTGTTGACTGTTAAGAAGATAATATGTTTTCTACTAATTCTTTTTGTGTTTCAATAGCAGATTGTGATGACCTTGGACTAAGAGCCAAGTGACTGAAAGAAAATTTCCCAGTTACATTCTTTTTTTTATATTAAGAAAGGGGGAATATGTGGGAGGCCAACCTTATGGGTGACTGAGTTACACTCCCCAGCTGGGTGCTGAGGCGCTCAGTCACAGAAATGGGTGTGTCTTGCTACAGCCCCATGGGTGAAGCTATGCCCACCTGTTCCTTTGTAACATAACCCCTTGCCCTGTTTAGGATAGAATCTTCCATGGAAGTGCCTTGTGTGTGTCCCCTCCTCTTACTGTGCCCTTGGGTGTGGCCTACCCAGGTGTCAGTCAACCTGCTGACAGTGGACATCTTGAAGATACTCAGCCCCCTGAAACCTGACCCCTTGCCTCATTTGAAGAGCTTCTCCTCAATAAGAGGGGTCAGCACGTGCTCTCGCTCACTCTCTCTTTCTTCGGACCCTTAAGGTCAGAGGAGCCGTCACAGTGACCCCAAAGAAAAAGGTATTTGTGTCTCTTGTGTGGTTATTTTGTGCAGCCCAGTTAACCCAGTTTAACTAGAGTGACCCCTGAGCCTTTTAGTCGCGAGAACAGAAACCCGGCAAGATACCACTTCATAACCCATGAGAATGGCTACTTTAAAACAAACAAAAATGAATGCAGAAAATAATAAGTGTTGGCCAGAATGTGGAGACCTTGGGATCCTTGTGCACTGTTGGAAATAAAATGGCTTAGACACCGTGGAAAAGATTTTGGAGGCCAAGTTCATAGCTGGAATGTACCAACCACTGGCCACAGGGGTGTGGCCTCCATCCTACAGCTTGGATGTTTGGCCTAAACTTTTGGCTTAGGGCATCCTGGTCTGGTTAAAAAAGAAGAGGTTCTAGTTATCGTTGTTGTTCTTGTTATTATTAGGTATTGGGAATTGAATCCAAGAGCACTTTACCACTGAGCTCCAGCTCCAGTCTTTTTAATTTCTAATTTTGGGGGAGGATTTCACTAAGTTACTGAGGGTCTCACTAAATTGCTGAAGCTGGTCTTGAACTTGTGATCCCTCCTCCTCAGCCTCCTGAGTCACTGGGATTGCAGGTGTGTGCCACTGGGCCTGGCTATAGTCACTCTTTTTTTTTTTTTTTTTGGTACTAGGGATTGAACCCAGAGGTACTTTACCACTGAGCTACATCCCCAGTCCTTTCTTAAATTTTATTTTAAGGCAGAGTCTCACTAAATTGGGTAGGACCTCACTAAGTTGCTGAGGCTGCCCTCAAACTGTTGATCCTCCTGCCTCAACTTCCTGAGCTACTGGGATTAGAGATGTGAATCAGCTGTGTCCTGCGAGAGTCACTCTTTTTAGTACTTGGCTCTTGTTTGCATCTCTTTTTCAGGAGAATTTGTTGCAGGGTTTGTCTAGTTCCGGGTGTTTAATAAGGAGGGAGCAGCCAACGCTCTGTGTGCTGGGGTGAGAGTCACTGGCTGCAACACGGAGCATGTGTGAGTTTCTGAGAGACAGCAACCTGCACGTATGTGTGGGGCAGAGTTGGGGGGGGGCATGCTGGCTTGTGCGGGATGTGCCATGTGTATCTAAATTGGTCTCTTCCCCACTTGGTCTCTTTACTCCTCTTTCCATTTTTCTTGATGTATTATATACACTAGTTGCCTTGTTGCTACATATTCCTACATGCACATGACATATTCGGTCACTTTCATTTTACAGCACCTCTTTCCCTCCACTCCTCCTTTCCCGGTCCTTCCTCTACTCCACTGGTCTCCCTTCTATTTTCATGAGATGCCCCACTTTCCCCTGTATTCTCTTTAGCTTCCACATATCTGGTTAGTGTTTTGATGGTGAATTTGAATGGGGTCCATTTTATCAATGTTTTACTTTATAGTTAATATGACTTTGCTTTTTTTTTCCTCCTTTCTTTTTTTTTTATACAAGAGAGTGAATCTAGGGATGCTTTATCACTGAACTACATCCCCTTTTTTATTTTTTATTTTGAGACAGTGTTTTGCTGAGGCTGGCCTTGAACTTGCCATCCTCATGTCTCAGCCTCCTGAGTCACTGGAGTCATATGCATGTGCCACCGTTTGTGTTATCTTTAGGAAGTACTTCCTTGTGTTGTGGTCACAAAGCTATTGCCAAGATAACATCAATATTGGAACAATTTTAATATTAACATCTAGAATACTAATCTTTATGTTTTAGGGGGTTTTCTCCCCAGTTTGGTAGAAGAGTGCACCATAGCTGTGGTGACTGAAGACTGTTTTGGGGGGAGGTCTTGTAACTCGGAGGTAGAGATAGTCATCAAGAACAAGGACACCCACTCTTCCCTTTCCAAGTGGCTGAGGCATGAGGATCTCAAATTCAAGGCCAGCCTCAGCAATTTCCAGACACCCTCATCATTTGTGGTGAGACCCCATCTCACAACAATAAATAAAATAAAAAGGACTGGGGATGTGGCTCAGGGGTAAAGCACTCCTGGCTTCAACCTCCAGGACAGACAGACAAAAAACCAACAAGCACCACAACACCTATGGCCCATGATCCACACTGGCGATGGAATCAGAGACACTCTGCGTCACTCTGTGTGGTTTGGGCAGGTGATGAAAAGGCCACGTGAACACAAAGGTGCCTTTTTCTCAATTGTGGGAGGCGGGGCGGCTCTGCAACCTCAAGGGTCAGCTCCACACCGGACAGCACTGGACCTGGGCAAGAGGACAAGAGAGAGCGCACCCCCAACCCCTCTATTTATTAGGAGAAAGACATTTGATAGAATATTCCACCCAAATAAGGCGGGGATGATGCTTCAGAAAGGGGGCTGCCCAATCCCATTGGGTGATGCCCAAGCCCAGAGCCGAAGCACTTCCTTGCCCAGTGAAGGGAAGAACCATTGCTTTGCACAGTGTGCGATGCCAGTTCAATGTCCTCCTTACTCAAAGCTGAGGGGGTGTGCCTAGCTCATGTGCACGGCAACCCCCAACAAGCACCCTCAACAAACACACCCCCAAACCATCTTATATTGCAAAAGATATTCTCTTCTCACAATAAAGAACGATCTGACCTGCAATGTCCTTAGTGCTGTGGTTGAGAAACAAAGGCCAGCCAACATAGTGAGACCGTCTCAAAAAAGAGACTGGGGATGTAGCTCGGGGTAGGATGGTATTATGCATCTGACTTCAATCCCCAAAACTAAAAAATATCTCAAGGTCAAGGTATCCATTGTGCAATGCCAGGCAATCCTTCACCTATCACCCCTTGGTCAGGGATCCTTAATCAGGAGGAGGAAGGATGACCAATGTATTTTTCTCCATAATAATTTCACAATATATTTTTTGGGTAAGCAGCAGATTTTATAATGGCAACATCAAGAGACAATTACAAGGCTTGTACAAGAGCATGTAAGTCTGATTCCAGCTGGCTGAGTGGAGTGGATGAGTCTGACATCATTAGCACATAGGGATCAAAGAATATCTTGTGTGTCATAGTCATTGAGACAACTGGTAATGAATGAGGCATTTCAGAGAGGATGATGACTTTTGCCTTCCAGAGAGGACTTAAATTTGCTCCTGGCAGGTGCTCAGAGGTGCTAGTACTTAGGGATCACCCTAATTCTATTTTAACGTTAAGATGACTCAGAGGAAGCTGGGAATGTAGTTCAGTGGTGCAGTGTCTGCAGAGCAGCTGTGAAGCTCTGGATTTAATCCTCAGCACCAAAACAACAACAATAAAGTCTCTGGCTCTTCCTTAAATTGTATTAGTCTTAAGAACAGGACATTTCTGCACTAAAACTAAACTTTTCAGTTTTTATCATATTTTTCGGTTATTTGTTTAAAAATTTGTCTTCTGCTGGGTGTGGTGGTACATGACTATAATCTTAGTGACTTGGGAGGCTGAGACAGAAGGATCAAAAGTTCAAACCAGCCTCAGTAAGTTAGCAAGGCCCTAGGTAATCCTGTCTCAAAATAAAAAATAAAAATGGCTAGGCAATTCTGGTCAAGGAAAAAAGTGCTTTCTTTTTTAATATTTTGAACATACCAAACCCCAAATCTGTGTCTGATAACTCTGTTACCTGGATTCCTGAGTTTGTTACATCATCTGTTATTTCTCTTGGTTTCTGTCATTTTTTTTTCTGCACCTTGGAAGGTGATTTGTGATTGGGTGCTTGCCTTAGTCTGTCCAGACTGCTACAACAGAATACCTTAGAATGAGTGGCTTAAAATCAACAGAGATTTACATTTCTCAGTTCTGCAGGCTGGGAAGTGTAAGGTGAAGGCACTGGAAGACTTGGGGTCTGGTGAGGGCTGCTTCTGCATAGCTCACTGTCTTCTCTGTAAACTCCTCTCTGAAAGGTGTGAGGGACCTTCAGGACCTCTTTAATAAGTGCATGAATCCCACTCATGAGAGCTCTGCGCTCATGACCTCATCTCACAACGTCTCTACCTCCACATACTCTCACATTGGGGATTAGGTGTCAACACATAAATTCTGAGGAGACACAAACATCAGGCCACAGCAGACTGGACCCTGTGTATCTAAAATTGCAGACACAGTTGGAGACCTAGGATGATGACTGCTGTTGGGGGCTCAATTGTGCTCCCTAAGAAGATATGTCAAAGAGCTAATGTCAGGTACCTATGAATATGACCTTATTTGGAAATAGGGCTTTGCAGATGTAATTACTAAAGAAAGAGGAGTTATACCCAGTTAGGCCTGGCCCTAGCTCTAATATGATTGGTGTCCTTATAAGAAAGAGAGAAGAGACAGAGACAGAAACCTACAGAGGGCAGACGGCCCTGTGAAGATGGAAGCAGGGAATGGAGTTTTGTTGCCTCAGGTCAAGGAATGCCAGATGGTGACAGTTACCAGAGCCAATGCCAGTCCCCTCTGGAAGGCAGAGGACACCATCCCCTCTGAAATGCCCCATTCATTACCAGCTCTTTCAATGACTAAGACACACACGAAATTCTTGCTTCCATTTCCCCTTCACTTTGGTCCCTAGGTGCTAATGTCAGACTCATTCATTCTGCTCAACCAGTTGGAATCAGATAAAACAGAAAGAAACCATTTCTAGAATGCTTCGCTATCCCTCACATTAAAAATCAAAGGTAGGTGTGCACACTGTGATGTCATGGCTTCAACAAGAAATGATGATCCCATCTAAAAGAAGCCAGGAGCTGGGTGTGGTGGGGCTCGCTCCTAATTCCAGTGGCTCAGGGAGGCTGAGGCAGGAGGATTGTGAGTTCAAAGCCAGCCTCAGAAACTTAGCGAGGCCCTAAGCAATTCAGCAAGACCCTATCTCAAAATAAAATACTAAAAAAGGGCTGGAGATGTAACTCAGTAGTTATGCACCCATGGTTTCAATCCCCAGTACAACAACAACAAAAAGAAAGTAGAAAGAGTCAATAACCCTTTTTGAGACTCTTCAGAAAGAACATGGTCCTGAGGATACCTATATTTTGGACTTCAAATCTCCAGAATTGCAATTCTGCCTCAGCCTCGCTAGTCACTGTAATTAAAAGTGTGGCACCATGTACAGCTAAATTTCATTCTTTTTACAAGAATTAACCAAGAGCCTATTACATGCCAGGTCATGTTCTAGACACTGGGGATAGAGCAGCAAAACAGGCACAACTTTCTGCCTCCCTGGGGATTGTGCTCTAGTCCTGGAAAGCATACAGTATAAATGAAGTAAATGGAATGTCAAGCTTTGACAGGTATTTTAGAAAAAAGAGAGTAGAGCAGGGACTTGGAGGTGATGAGTGATGGTTTGCAGTTTCGAGTAGATTCCTGTGAGTGGCTGAGCCATGGAGGGGTCTGGGGTAGCATGTCCCAGGTGGAGGGAGCAGCACAGGCAGAACACTTCAGGTGGAGGTGAGTCTGCTGTGTTCAGGGAGCAGAAGGAACCCGTGCAGCAGAAGCTGAATAAGCACGGAGCAGAGTAGGAGGTGATGATGTTGGAAAGGCAAATGGAGGTAGGAAAGGAGGAATGAGAAATAGGTAGGAGACATAAAGGAAGAACAGGGGGAAAAGATTTAAATTCAGAAGTTCCCCACACTTTTCCAGGTCTGTGACACCCCCACCCCAGCCTGTCTTCCTTGCAGACCTGCCACACCCAGATTCTTGGGGAATCTGTAAATCTACCTGTGCACTGTTCATTAACTCCCCCAATAAACAGAGTAAGCAAAGAGAGATAGGATGTCTTGGGGTACCTATAATTTAGGGACTTTCCAGGTTATCCATCATCAGATAATGAAGACCACAGCAGCTGGAGGATCCTGAGGCTGAACAGACCACCAGAGAGATCACCAGATTGATATCATCGCTATCCACCATCTCATACTCACCCCTCCTCAAGTTTCCTTTGAGAGAAGAGCTCAGAATCCCCCAAACATGCCCTTCACTCTGGAGATGGGCAACATTCTCTCTTGAATGTGTATTTCTTGCTTGATCCCCAAAGGCATCTCTCAAAATTGTCCTCGTTCTCTCTTGTTTAAATATTTATCTACTTCCCTAAATTAATCTCTGTCTATTCCTCTGTGGGTGTGGGCTGAAATTCTTTTCTATCACTTGTATCAAGAACCCAGCTGGGGGGCTGGGGCTGGGGCTCAGCGGTAGCACACTTCCCTGGCATGTGTTGAAGTGGGAACCCCCTTTTTTCACAGAAAAGCCCTCTTCACCATGTCTGATTTGGGGACTGTCAGCAAAAGAGTCTCTGCAAAAGAATTCAATGTAGATAAACTTCCTATTTTCATGTTGCTGTATTTTACTCGGCCACTGGCTGGGAAGAAATCAGCGCTCCAGGTGCTGGACACCCCTTACTAGTTTTTCACAAACATATCCAGTATAGTACTTTGAAGAAATGTATAAATAAGGCCTCTGTCCTTGAGCTGGGCTTCACAGAGATGTCTACATTTTTAAGATAAGTTACAATTTGGCTACATGGTAACAGCTGGCAGAGGGAGGAAAGAAAGGGGAGAAGAAGCTCTCCCCTTCTCAGGTGTTGTCCTTGAAGGGTTAACTTGCCCAGAACAGTGAAAGAAAAAAGCTGCTTTTATGTGAACTTCTGCAGACTGTGAACTTCTGAGCCCCTCCCCTTACATGCTGGGTATAAAACTCTGAAACTCCCTGAACTCGGGGTTCAGGGGATTGATCGATTACAGCAAAGGCTGTATCCTCTGAACCTGGCTGCAGCCAAATAAAACTGTTTCCTGCTATCTTCGGTGCCTTGCCTCATTTGTCCCTACAACAGTGTGAGGCACTGTGTTCAATTCTTAGCACCACATATAAATAAATAAAATAAAAGTCTATCAACAAATATATATATACATATACAAAAAAAGAACCCTGATGGTCCTAAGTCAAGTTCCCTCTTCTCTCTGTACTCCTTGAGCCCTTCTTCAGAGACATGTTTTCTTCCTTGACATCTTGGGGTCAGATTGTGTAGGGTCTTGTGAGCTTTCTGGCCAAGGCTGGAAGACATTAGGAGGTTTGAGTAGTAAAGTAGCCTCATTTAGCAAGATGGCTTTGGTTCTTGAGGCTGTGTTGGAGACAGTCACAGGAAGAAGCAGAGAGCAGAGGGGAGCTGATTGTGGTGAGCCTCATGATGCTGTGACTCAGACAAGGTAAGAACCAGGGAGGTGAGAGGAGCGGGAGACCAGGGTTAAGCCTCAGGGAGGGCTGACAGACTGGCTGTGGGCAGGGGTGAAAGAGAGGCATCAGTGAGATTTTTTCCATTTCCTCGGCATTTTCCCTTATTTTTGTTCCTCTTCATTGTAAAAAAATTACAATATACTGAAAAAGTATGTAGAGCACCGAATAATGTCCTCTCAAAATTGTCCACATCCTTATTCCAGGAACCCATGGATACATCATTTTAAATGGCAAAAGGGATTTTTCATATGTGATTAAGTTAATAATCTTGAGGCAGATTATTCCAGATAATATAAGTTTTCCCAATATAATCAGATGGGTCTGTTTTTGTGTGTATGTGAGTGATATATTGGGGATTGAATCCAGGGGTATTCTACCATGGAGCTGTATCCCTAGTCCTTTTTATTTTTTATTTTGAGACAGGGTCTTACTAAGTTGTCAAGGCTGACCTTGAACTTGGAATCCTCCTGCTTTACTTTTCTAAATCCCTGGGATTACATGTGTGTGCCACCACGCCTGGTCTGGTTCCTTTGAAAGGGAAGCAAAAGATTTAGACACATGTGAACAGGAGATGTGATGATGGATGCAGAGGTCAGATAGGCTTTGATGATGGAGGAAGGGACCATGGTCCAAAGATTGTGAGTGGCCTTCAGAAATTAAAAAAAGTGGGCTGGGATGTAGCTCAGAGGGAGAGCACTTGCCTAGCATGCATAGAGCCCCAACACTGAAAGGAAGAAAAGTTTAAAAAGAAAAGGGAAATGTTTATAACTAGAACTCTCAGAAGGAAGAGCTGCAAACCCTTTTAGGGATCCATAAGACTCACTTATAATTTCTTATTAATTGATTTTTTTTGCAGTGCTGGGCATTGACCCAAAGGCCTAGTGGATATAAGCACTCTACCACTGAACTGTATCCCCAATCTCCCCATTTTATTTTTCATTTTGAGACAGAGTCTTGCCAAATTGTCCAGGTTGGCCTTGAATTTGTGACCCTTCTGCCTCGGTCTCCCAAGTCACTGGGATTACAGGTAAGTGCCAGCATGCCTGGCTATACTTAGGAATTTTAGGTCTTTGTCCCTCTGTCTCTTTCTCACACACACACAAACACACACACACACACACACACACACACAACCAACTGAAGCAGAAAGGAATTTACTTAAAAATGTTAGGACTATTCTAGGATCATTGAGACGTCTGAAATCCCAGGCTGGGAAGATGGGCTAAAACTAAGGATGAGCTTCATCTTGTCCCTGTCACTGTGGCTTAATGGTAGAACCAGTTTTGTCAGGACACTGCTGTTCCATTGTCACCATCAACCTCCCCCAGGATGCTGTTGGACTTCTGGTACTGCCACTATGGAGGCACCCCCTCCTCCACAAAAAGGGCTTCTTAACTGGACTTCTCCAGAAATCGTCACCATGGCTGATTTTAGGACTGTCAGCAATGAGTCTCTGCAAAAGAGTTCAATGTAGATAAACTCCTATTTTCATGTTGCCATATTTTACTTGGCCACTGGCTGGGAAAAAAAAAAATCAGCATTCCAGGTGCTGGAGACCCCCTTACTAGTTTTTCACAAACATATCCAGTATAGTAGTTTGTGGAAATGCATAAAGAAGGACTCTGGCCTTGAGCTGGGGCTTCACAAAATGTCTACATTTCTAAGATCAGAGAAGTTACCAATTGGGCTCCATGATAACAGCTGGCAAGGGGAGGAAATAAAGGGGAGACTCAGGTGTTGTCCTTGAAGATTTAACTTGCCCAGAACAGTGAAAGAAAAAGCTGCTTTTATGTGAAATTTTACAGACTGTGAACTTCTGAGCCCCTCCCCTTACATGCTGGGTATAAAACTCTGAAAATCCCTGAACTTGGGGTTCATGGGATTGACTGATTATAGCAAAAGCTGTGCCCTCTGAACCTGGCTTCTGCCAAATGAAACTGTTTCCTGCTATCTTTGGTGCCTTGCCTCGCCTGTCCCTACAACACCACCCACCTCCTGTAATCACCGAACTGAGTATATGACTTTGCTTCTCTATCTCAAGGTTCAGAATTCTGGGTTGCAACATTCAATTAGCCAAACCTGGTCTATATGCCTGCATCAAGGACTGTCAGAGGGGTGTGAAGGAGAATCAAACTTCTTCAATCAAACTCCTTAGAACTGGGACTCTGCCTCCTTCCAGTTCTTACAAAATTGGGTGTGTGGGAGACATTTCTCCAAAGTAGGAAAGGTGTCCTGCTCTGGGATAGCCAGAAAAGTGGCAAAGGTTCACTATAGACAGTCCCCAAAGAGAAAGATTCAAGATATTCCACGAAGGAAGTAGTATTCTGAATTAATAGCACCTCTCAACCAGGAATCACTGGTAGTAGATGTGAGTGTGACTGGTGAACTGCAAGTGAGCAGACGCTGTGTTTCACTCTTCTACCAGTAAGAGGACTTTAAACAAGGAGAGTTCCTGAGATAATTTCAAACAGGAAAGGGTCGTAGCCAGAATGCTTGTAGCTAAAGGAAATGTTCTTTTATTCAAAGTGAAAACTGAATGCAGCATATAATTCATGGGAAATGTTTCAACTTGTATGTGATGAGGGTCTGAAAAATCAAAAGAAAATACTGCAGTGATGAAATTTTAGTTCTTACAAATAACAGAATCTCACAGAATGCCAAATCCTGGAAACTTCTAGTTCAATCACTATATCTGCAGCAGATTCTGGCTCTTGTATATGTATGTATACGTTCTCTACTTCATTCTCTGCTACTCAACATGATACCAAAGGTAACCACAGTGCAGAAAAAAGAATCAAAAGGTGTGGAGATTGGCAAGGAAGAAATAATACTTCTTATTTTTCAGCTGTTAGGCAGAAAATCTAAAATAATTTGCTGATACATGATCAGAGTGGGTAAAAGAGAAGAGCATGTTTGCTGGATATGAAATCAACCTGCAAGTCAGTTGTATTTCTCTATATAAACATTGAGCAATCAGAAAATAAAATTTTAAAATATAGCTTCAAAAAATGTAAGATACATTGGAAAACTATAATACAAAATATGCAAAATTCCTTATAGATAACTTTATAGATATTATGAGAAATAAAAATCCAAATACATATGAAATACATCATATTTTATATTTTAAAGGCATAAGTTCTTTCCAAAATTATTTATCAAGTTAATGTAAATCATGTAAAAAAATCCCAAAGATTTCTCTGTGTTGTATGTGTGTGTGTAATTTAAGTAGATTTAAAAAGTTATATGTAAGGACTGAGGATGTATCTCAGTGGTAGAGCACTTTCCCAGCATGTTGTGAGGTCCTGAGTTCCATCTCATCATTGAAAACCAAACAAACAAAACAACTTTTATGCAAAAGTCAAGAATCACCAAGACAGTTTTGAAGAACAGGTAAGAGGTCTTGCACTACTAGGTACCAAGACACTTTATAAATCTATAATTGAACCCAGGGGAGTTTTACTACTTAGCTACAACCAAAAGCCCTTAATTTTTTTTCCATTAGCAATTGAATCCAGGGGCACTAAACTACTGAGCCAAATCCTCAGTGCTTTTTTTATATATTTTATTTTCAGACAGGGTCTTAATAAGTTGCTAAGCACCTCACTAAGTTGCTGAGGATGGCTTTGAATTTGCAATCCTCCTGCTAGAATTACAGGCATGGGCCACTGTAACTGCCTCCTTTAAAATTTTTTTTAACTCTAAAATTTTCACTTTTATTTAGGCAAACTCTCTTATTTTTTTATTATTGGTTGTTCAAAACATTACAAAACACTTGACATATCATATTTCATACATTTGATTCAAGTGGGTTATGAACTCCCATTTTTACCCCGTATACAGATTACAGAATCACATCGGTTACACATCCACGTTATTACATACTGCCATACTAGTGACTGTTGTATTCTGCTGCCTTTCCTATCCTCTACTATCCCCCCTCCCCTCCCTTCCCATCTTCTCTCTCTACCCCATCTACTGTAATTCATTTCTCTACCTTGTTTTCTTCCCTTTCCCCTCACATCCTCTTATATGTAATTTTGTATAACAATGAGGGTCTCCTTCCATTTCCATGCAATTTCTCTTCTCTCTACCTTTCCCTCCCACCTCTCATCCCTGTTTAATGTTAATCTTTTTCTCATGCTCTTCCTCCCTGCTCTGTTCTTAGTTGCTCTCCTTATATCAAAGAAGACATTTGGTATTTGTTTTTTAGGGATTGGCTAGCTTCACTTAGCATAATCTGCTCTAATGCCATCCATTTCCCTGCAAATACTATGATTTGTCATTTTTTTAGTGCTGAGTAATACTCCATTGTGTATAAATGTCACTTTTTTTATCCATTCATCTATTGAAGGGCATCTGGGTTGGTTCCACAGTCTAGCTATTGTGAATTGTGCTACATCCATGTAGCAGTATCCCTATAGTACGCTCTTTTAAGGTCTTCAGGGAATAGTCCGAGAAGGGCAATAGCTGGGTCAAATGGTGGTTCCATTCCCAGCTTTCCCAGGAATCTCCATACTGCTTTCCAAATTGGCAGCACCAATTTGCAGTCCCACCAGCAATGTACAATGTACCCTTTTTCTCACAATCTCGCCAGCACTTGTTGTTGTTTGACTTCATAATGGCTGCCAATCTTACTGGAGTGAGATGGTATCTTAGGGTGGTTTTGATTTGCATTTCTCTGACTGCTAGCGATGGTGAGCATTTTTTCATGTACTTGTTGATTGATTGTATGTCCTCCTCTGAGAAGTGTCTGTTCAGGTCCTTGGCCCATTTGTTGATTGGGTTATTTGTTTTCTTATTGTTTAATTTTTTGAGTTTTTTGTATACTCTGAATATTAGGGCTCTATCTGAAGTGTGAGGAGTAAAAATTTTTCCAAGGATGTAGGCTCCCTATTTACCTCTCTTATTGTTTCTCTTGCTGAGAAAAAACTTTTTAGTCTGAGTAAGTCCCATTTGTTGATTCTTGTTTTTCACTCTTGTGCCATGGGTGTTCTATTAAGGAATTTGGAGCCCGACCCCACAGTATGTACATCGGAGCCAACTTTTTCTTCTATCAGTCGCAGAGTCTCTGATTTGATATCAAGGTCCTTGATCCATTTTGAATTAACTTTTGTGAATGGTGAGAGAAAGGGATTCAGTTTCAGTTTGTTGCATATGGATTTCCAGTTTTCCCAGCACCATTTGTTGAAGATGCTATGCTTCCTCCATTGCATGCTTCTAGCCCCTTTATCAAATATAAGATGGTTGTAATTTTGTGGCTTGGTCTCTGTGTCCTCTATACTGTACCATTGGTCCACCTGCCTGTTTTGGTACCAGTACCATGCTGTTTTTGTTACTATTGCTCTGTAGTACAGTTTGAAATCTGGTATCGCTATACCTCCTGAATCACACTTCCTGCTTAGAATTGCTCTTGCTATTCTGGGTCTTTTATTTTTCCATATGAATTTCATGATTGCTTTATCTATTTCTACAAGAAATGCTGTTGGGATTTTGATTGGCATTGCATTAAACTTATAGAGAACTTTTGGTAATATCACCATTTTGATGATGTTAGTTCTGCCTATCCATGAACAGGGTATATTTTTCCATCTTCTAAGATCTTCTTCTACTTCTCTTTTTAGGGTTCTGTAGTTTTCATTGTATAAATCTTTCACCTCTTTTGTTAGGTTGATTCCCAAATATTTTGGTTTTTTTGAGGATATTGTGAATGGGGTGGTTGTCCTCATTTCCATCTCAAAAGATTTGTCGCTGATATACAGGAATGCCTTTGATTTATGCATGTTGATTTTATATCCTGCCACTTTGCTGAATTCATTTATTAGCTCTAGTAGTTTCTTTGTAGACCCTTTTGGGTCTGCTAGGTATAAGATCATGTCATCTGTAAATAGTGATAATTTAAGTTCTTCTTTTCCTATCTTTATGCCTTTAATTTTTTTGTCTGTCCAATTACTCTGGCCAGTATTTCGAGAACTATATTGAATAGAAGTGGTGAGAGAGGGCATCCCTGTCTTGTTCCAGATTTTAGAGGAAATGCCTTCAGTTTTTCTCCATTCAGAATGAGGCTAGCCTGAGGCTTAGCATAGATAGCTTTTACAATGTTGAGGTAAGTTCCTGTTATCCCTAGTTTTTCTAGTGTTTTGAGCATAAAGGGATGCTGTACTTTGTTGAATGCTTTATCTGCATCTATCGAGATGATCATATGGTTCTTATCTTTAAGTCTATTGATGTGGTGAATAACGTTTATTGATTTCTGTATATTGAACCAGCCTTGCATCCCAGGGATGAATCCTACTTGATCATGGTGCACAATTTTTTTGATGTGCCTTTGTATCCGATTCGCCAGAATTTTATTGAGGATTTTTGCATCTAGGTTCATCAGAGATATTGGTCTGTAGTTTTCTTTCTTTGAAGTGTCTTTGTCTGGTTTTGGAATCAGGGTGATGTTGGCCTCATAGAATGAATTTGGAAAAGCTCCCTCTTTTTCTATTTCCTGAAATAACTTGAAAAGTATTGGTATTAATTCTTCTTTAAAGGTTTTGTAAAACTCCGCTGTATACCCATCTGGTCCAGGGCTTTTCTTGGTTGGTAGTCTTTTCATGGCTTCTTCAATTTCATCCATTGATATTGGTCTGTTCAAATTGTGTGTATCCTCCTGACTCAATCTGGGCAAATCATATGACTTAAGAAATTTATTGATGTCTTCACTATCTTCTTTTTATTGGAATATAAGGTTTCAAAATAATTTCTAATTATCTTCTGTATTTCTGTAGTGTCTGTTGTGATATTTCCTTTTTCATCCCGTATGTTAGTAATTTGAGTTCTCTCTCTTCTTCTATTCATTTGTATGGCTAAGGGTCTGTCGATCTTATTTATTTTTTTGAAGAACCAACTTTTAGTTTTGTCAATTTTTCCCATGTTTTCTTTTGTTTCAATTTCATTGATTTCCGCTGTGATTTTAATTTTTTCTTTCCTTCTGCTACCTTTGCTGTTGTTTTCCTCTTCCTTTTCTAGGGTTTTGAGATGAAGTGTGAGCTCAATTATTTGTTGTTTTTTTCTTTTTTTTGAGGAATGAACTCCAGGCAATGAATTTCCCTCTTAAAACTGCTTTCATTGTGTCCCATAGATTCTGATATGTTGTGTCTGTATTTTCATTTCTCTCTAAGAATTTTTTGATTTCCTCCTTTTTGTCTTCTGTAACCCATTGATCATTCAGTAACATATTGTTCATTTTCCATGTGATGTAGGATTTTTCCTTCCTTCTTTTATCATTGATTTCTAGTTTCATTCCATTATGATCAGATAAAATGCATGGTATTATCTCCACCCCTTTATATTTACTGAGGGTTGCCCTATGGCATAATATATGGTCTACTTTTGAGAAGGATCCATGTGCTGCTGAGAAAAAAGTATATCCACTTGATGATGGTTGATATATTCTATATATGTCAGTTAAGTCTAGGTTATTGATTGTGATATTGAGGTCAATAGTTTCTTTATTCAGCTTTTGTTTGGAGGATCTGTCCAATGGTGAGAGAGGTGTGTTGAAGTCACCCATAATTACTGTGGTGTGGTCTATTTGATTCTTGAACTTGTGGAGAGTTTGTTTTATGAACGTTGCAGCACCATTATTTGGTGCATACATATTGATAATTGTTATGTCTTGTTGGTGAATGGTTTCTTTTAACAGTATATAGTGTCCTTCTTTATCCCTTTTGATTAAGTTAGGTTTGAAGTTCATTTTATTCTATATGAATATGGCCACTCCTGCTTGCTTCCGAGGACCATAGGAGTGGTATGATTTTTCCCAACCTTTCACCTTGAGCCTGTGTATGTCTTTTCCTGTCAGATGAGTCTCCTGAAGACAGCATATTGTTGCTTCTGTTTTTTTAATCCAAGTTACTAGCCTATGTCGCTTGATTGGTGAGTATAAGCCATTAATGTTTAGGGTTACTATTGATATATGGTTTGTACTTCCAGTCATGTTTATTTATTTATTTATTTTAATTTGGCTTCTTATTCCTCTTTGGTTATTCCCCCCCCTTTACTGAGTTACCCCCACTGTTAGTTTTGGGTGCTTTTTTTTCATTTCCTCTTCTTGTAGTGTTTTGCTCAAAATGCTTTGCAGTGCTTGGTTTCTGGCTGCGAATTCTTTTAACATTTGTTTATCATGAAATATTTTAATTTCATTGTCAAACCTGAAGCTTAATTTTGCTGGATACAATATTCTTGATTGGAATCCATTATTCTTCAGCATTTGAAATACGTTGTTCCAGGATCTTCTCGATTCCAACGTCTGTAATGAAAAATCAGCTGTTAACCTAATTGATTTACCCCTGAATGTAATCTGCCTCCTTTCTCTTGTAGCTTTTAATATTCTCTCCTTGTTCTGTACGTTGGATATCTTCATAATAATGTGTCTTGGAGTTGGTCTATTATGGTTTTATATGTTTGGGGTCCTGTAGGCTTCCAGAATTTGGCGGTCCATTCTATCTTTCATTTCTGGAAAGTTTTCTAAGATTATTTCATTCAATAGGTTGCTCATTCCTTTGGTTTGGACCTCTACATCTTCCTCTATCCCAATGACACTTAAGTTTGGTTTTTTTATGACATCCCATATCTCTTGGATGTTTTGCTCATGGTTTCCTACCAGTCTTTCTACATTGACTATAGTCTTTTCGAGTTGATAAACTTTGTCTTCATTATCTGATGTTCTGACTTCTATTTGATATAGTCTATTTGTAATATTCTCATTTGAGTTTTTGATTTGGTTTATCATTTCCTGCATTTCTAGGATTACTGCTTGATTTTTTTTTTTAAATCTCTATCTCCTGGTAGAGTTCATTTTGGCTTCTTGAATCTGCTTATGTAATTCATTTTCAAAGTATTCTTTCATTGTTTGGACTTGCTGTCTAATGACTTCTTTAAGATTCCATTCCATCTGAGTCAGGTATGCCTTGAGTTCTTTCTCTGTCCATTTTTCTGATGCCTCTAGGTTCTCCTGTAAACTTAAGTTATCCTGCATTGTTTGTAAACATTTTTTCCCTTGTTTTTTCATGGTGCTCACGTTTCTTTCCAACTCTATTTGACTGCTGTGTTTCTGTTTTCTCCTATACATTTGTTTTGGTTTTGTATAGCTCCAAGATCTCTCCTTTGTGTTGGGAGACAATGTTTAGAGATGTTGGATTTAATTGTGATTCAAGGTAAATTCACTAGTTTCATTAAAGGCCTACAGATTTTGATGGCATGTGGAGAATTGAGGTTTGAACTTAGGATTTTATGTTAAGGTCGGGCGATTTGATGGTATGGAGGTTAGTATATCTTAGCTTCTTTGGGGGGTTGCTCAAATGCAGGTGGATATTAACAAGAGAATAGACAGGAGTACTTGAGGGTAGTTAAGGGCTTAGGTGGACTATAGACCATCTCGTAATATTCATCTATTTGCATTTAGTAAATTACACGTAATTGGAGTGGTCATTCTTGGGAGGAAAGATAGGGAAAAGGTAAGAAAGCAAACCAAGAAAGAGAGAGGGAGAGAAGAAAGAAAGAGAAAAAATAGAAAAGAAAAAGAAGAAATGATAAAAAATAATAAAATAAAGTAAAATTAAAATTAAAATTAATTTAAAAAAGCATTGTTAGGCTTCTATTTTCTTCGCTTCCAGTAGGTGGAGCTGTGCCTTCCAGACCAAGATTTTGCCCTCGGGTTGTAGGAAACAATCCTTATGAGGCGGCTCCCTCTTCCCCCACCTGGTGTCTCTCCAATCCTGTTCACTTAGGTTTATTCCTGGCCTCTAGTCTCCTCGCTTCTCCCACCAGACAGGCCTTCCACAGTGTGATACCTCTCAGCAGTTCAAGCTACACTCTGGGCCTGCAGTTTCCTGGATGTGGAGTGCGGCTTTTGGAAACCGGCACCTTATTGTTTGATTCCCTTCGATAGCCACTCCTTGGAGAGCTGGCGAGACAGGTTTCGTTTTCACCACTGGTGGGAGGGGGGAGTTGGAGGTCAGGTGCCTTTACCTTTCCCCACACCTCTATTCACGCTCACTCTGATAATCACACCCCCGGAAAGCCAGGGAGAGATTTTATGCAATTTCCCCGCTGTATGGGAGAAGGGCTAAGTGTCACACACCTGTTCTATCACTGAACTTGCTTCGATGGGGTCGGATCTGTCGGAAACTGGTGATGGTGACTTCAGCTCTCCAAGATGGTGGCCGCTGGCTTCCTCGGTGGGGTGTCCGGTGTGGAGGGCAGATATGGACTGTTTCTCTCCCCCATCTCAAACCCAGAACTCAGCCTGGAGCACTGTGAGGGCACAGTTGGCAGGACCCCACAGAATCCATAGCACTGTTTCTCTGCATTGCTGTCACATTGGTACGCAGGCTGTGGCTGTGGGGCAGGCCGCTGATCAATCAGACTGAATCTCCAAGGGCACAGTTCACTCATGATTGAGCCACAGTAACTGATCCTCAGGTGTTGAAATCCTTCTTCTAGGTTTCAGTGCACCCAAATTTTGCTGGAAATTCCTAACAAGATAGATTCTGGCTGTTCTAAACTCATTAACCACCTGCACAGTGATATGGTACATGGGGGGTGACGCACTCTATTTGCAGCCATCTTCAGAGAAGGTCCTCTGAAGATGGTGGGGTGGTGGGGTGGAGCTTCTCTCTTGGTGCACACACATACAGTCAATTTCCTGTATCAGGTACATTTTGAATTGTTTTCACATTCACTGGCCAATGACGATGACTCTAACTTCACCAAAAGCAATATTCTATTAATACAGTCATCTTTTCTTCTTTGTTTTTGCAGTGCTGGGAATTGAACCCAGGACATTGTGCATGCTTAGGGAAATACTCAAATTCTTTCCTATACCTATCAGCACTCCCTCACCTCCCAATAATTTTCAGCTCGTGACTACATACAACCTAGCATCAAACCAGCCACCTCCTGTACCCCAATATAGGTTGTAGTGTAAGTGGAAAGTGCATTTGGCTGCCATTGCTATCTCTGCTATTTTTCTCCTCTTCCCTCAACTTGTCATTGCCAATGTTAAAATAGTCCTTACTGGTCTTACACATATCCTCTTAACTCCTCTGATTCCTGTGTTCTGCAGCATATGGAAATTCAGTGATGGAGGAAGTTGAGCTGAAATACAAATAAGACCCAAAGTAGGGAAGAGAAAGAGTGGAGAGAGGAAGTGTCCAGTATCCATACAACCCTCCTGGCCACCAGCTATGAGCTCACTGTTGCTTCCAGATGTCTGAATAGATCAATCCTAAAATCCCATCCTGATAGTCTATAAGTGAGTGAACATAAGACACTAAAGTGGTTCGGCTGATGTGCAACAGAAACAAGCCACACTCAAATTGCAGATGCATAAGCAAAAGAAATGACTGCTGTTGTTTTAAGCCACTTCATTGTGGAGTGGATTGTTATATAGCAATACATAACTGACACCACTCCTATGGCGTGGATTTTGACCTTGGTTGTCCAGATAATGCAAGAGGACAGGGATATTTTTAATGGGATTGTATGGATGGTTTGCTTAATCAGAGTCCATGTCAGCACAAGTGTGGAGAAGGGATTGAAGGGGGCCAATACTAGAGACAGAAGTAGTTTAGGTTTGAAATAGAGGCCAGAGAAAGCCTTGTTATATGACACACCAGTGTTAATCACAAGCCCAGATGAATGGTTTTGGGCAATCTGGACAGTTCTATTCCCCTGGCCATGGATTGCTTCAGGAATGGGTGTGTGTTTGGGCTGAATGAATCATGTCCTCACTTTCATATGTTGAGTAGGAATGTGATTACTTTTGAAGAAGGACTTTAAAGAGGCAATTAAGTTAAAATGAGGTAATTAGGATGGATTCTAATCCCATATGGGGATTGTGCAGCCCTGCATTGGAACTGGTGACTCTGAGGGCCAGTAGGGTTTCAAGCTGTGACCCTTGAATCTTCTGGGTACCCAGTTGTGAATATCCCTGAGTTTCTATTGGTTATACTTTTGACATATCAGCCTAACTAGAGCTAAATGAGCTTCTTGTTCCTCTTTTTGATGACCTCGGACTTCGTGAGAGGTCTGAGACTGTGATAATGCTGAGCAGGAGATTGCTGGTACCACTGCAGGCAGTGCAAGGAGGGGAGAGGGGCAGAAGTGGGCATTCCTTCATGGGCACTGCTTTATTTTATTCTATCAATATCTATGAGTGTCTTGTGCAAATCTGTACTTTGGACTTAAAAAACTAAAAAAATACTAACTTAATCAAAGAGAGGTTCACAATCTTTTCCTATGGGTTGCAATGTTATCAGTACTGTAATGAATTAGGGATGTGGTGTCACTGAGGAGGAGCCAATCACTTCTATTATAAGCTGATGGGATTTGGATAACATTGGAACAGGAATTATATAGGAGCTTTGAAGCATCCAAGAGGCTTTTTACTGACTTAATCCCACATGCAGTGGTAGTAAAGTTTCAATGGTTTGTGGCAAAATGAGAAAATTAAGGACAGAATAGCAAAACTTTGTATGGAATGACATTTCTTCAAGGTAAAGGCTTCTACTGGTCCTGAAATGGTATCTTCCCTATTTTGTTGTTAAAGTTTCCTTGTTCTGTAAAATGATGATGATAGTAAATATTTAATTTGAGAAAAAGGTTTTAATTATCAGGAAAGAAAGGCACAAAAAACCCCAAAATCATCATCAACTCTTGATAGTCTCACTTATTTTCTTTTTTGAAAATACACAGGTCCATATAATTCAGAAATCTAGGAACAATGCTAGTATTTGACCTCTAATATTTGTTCTGCAAATACATGAATTGTCACTGTTTATCTTTCTTGTATTTTAATCAGAGGTCTCATCATGCCAGGGGAGGAGACCTGGACTCTGTCGATATGCTTTCTCTATAAAGAGCTCAGCACTCACCTCTCATTAGGAGCCTCTGCAGAGAAATATCCAGTCTCCATTGAGCTGGCAACTTCAGCTCATGGCCCTGTGTTGGCAGAAGGGGTTTGCTTTCTGTGAGTTTAAGGAGTCTTTATTTCAGCTCAGGTCTGGTTTAGTACCCAGAGATGGGTGGAGTTAGAGAGAGAGAGAGAGAGAGAGAGAGAGAGAGAGAGAGAGAGAGAGAAGAGAGTGCTTTGAGTCTTTGTAGGATTAGACACCAGTGGGGACAGGGATAAAGAAAAATATATAATCAAGACAGTGACTTTCATCTTGCTTTTTTTTTAAGACTAACATGACCCAACTTGGATTCCTGCTGTTCCTCATTGTGGTCAGCAGAGGATGCAGTGCTGGTGAGTCTCCCTGTCAGGGCCCAGTCCCCCAGCTCACCTGCACACAGCTTTCAAAGAACACACACTAGGCAGGGTTGCTTCCAGGAAGGGGGACTCTCCTGAGCCAGAGATGACATCTTTGAGATGCACAGAGGCCACCTTGGATGTAGTCTGAGTGCTGATTTCTGGCCTCTGGAGGGATCTGGTCTCTAGCAGTGAGAGTATTGCTAAGACATATCCTGGGTCTGGTTCTTTGTCTCTGTGTGGTCCTGAGGGGACCCTAGTAAGAAGTGTGGCCTCTCCTTGCCATTTTCCACTATGATGGTATGCATTGACCTTGGGATTTCCATGGCAATTGTGTGACATGCTCTGTGCCCAGAGAATGTTCTCTTCATACTCCTGTCTATAATAAGAAGAGCAATGGCATTTTACAATCTGTATCTTTTAATAAATTTATTTATTTATCTTTTAAAGAGAAACACCTGTTTCTTTCCAGAGTACTGGGGATTGAACCCAGGGCCCTCTACCACTGACCCATATCATCATCAAGTTTATTATTTTTTTATTTTGAGATAGGGTCTCACTAAGTCACCCAGATCACAGGTGTTTACCCCCGTGGCTGGCTGAGAAAAGCATGTTTCTACATATTATCTCACTTGAAGTTATTAGCTTCATCTTAGGTAGATGGTAACTGAGGCTCAGGTGTGGCAGGTAGAACCCAAGGACTCTTCCCTGGAAGCCTGAGTTACTTAGGCCTGAATCCCTCTGACTTGAAAGCCTGTGATGCTTCCACCCCTCCAGACTTTTAGACTGGTTTGCAGAGTTGACACTTGTGTACAAGGTTCTTCATTCTGTGCCTCTGCTGGTCTCCTGGCTAGAGTCTCAGCTCTGTCACCTCACACTCTGCTTCAACCACCTTAAGCTACCTGTATTTCCTCCTCAAGCTGGGCTTTGCTTCAGTCTTTTCTCCAAGTCTTTGGACATGTTTTTCTCCCGCCTTGAATTCTCTTTTCTTTCTTCCAACTGATGAATCATGTCTATTCTCTCAGAGTACACTGTAGTGTCACCAGAACTAGAAAGCCTCTGTCACTAAGTCATCCTACTCCAGACAACCCCCAGCGCCCTTCAGACTTCTCTATTCTCATCTCAGAGATTTGTCTCGTTCTCCTGAGCTTATCCTTCATTCCTTTTAATAAAATTTTCTGTTGGTTTTGCCACCTCCCTGTAGAGGTAAGTTCCTGGGGAAGTTTAATTTCTTTGAATGCCCGATGCCCAGGGCAGGGCATGACCCAGCATGAGGTCCTGTGGAAGGAGGGAGGTAAACCTGTGCTGGATGCTGGCTCAGATGGGCTGATGGATGATGCTGGATAGCTCAGGGTCTTTCAACCCAGGCAGCCAGGCTCTACCACAGAGGTGGAGTGAGTTTGGGATTAGTGGCAAGGGAAGGCTGGGTTTTGTGTCAAAGCAGCAAAGGGAATTAAACTGTGCATATTCTCTAGCTGTGGACAGTGCTGTTTCCAAGGAATGGGCCTGGTCTTCATTGTCTCCATCTCTGCCTAGAAGCTGCAAAGAAATCAAAGGGAAATGCTTTAATGCAGATGGTAAGTACCAGCCCTATCAAGATTTTGTCCTCTGAGAAGTTTTTGATTTTTTGTATGTTTGTTTGGTTTTTGTGTATTGAAAAAAATATTGGTATTGAGGATTGAACCTGGGCAATTTACCACTGAGCTACATCCCAAGGCCTGCCCCTGACCATTGGCCTACTTTTTAAAGACAAGGTCTCTCTCAGTTTCTGAGGCTGATCTCAAACTTGTGATCCTTCTGCCTCAGTCTCCTGAGTTTTGGAGATTACAGGAATGTGTCACTGAACCAAGCTGGATATTTTTTAGTTTAAAAGAATGTGGCAAATGTATATATAATGTATTGGATGAGCTTTGTCATTTTAAGCAGTTTTAAGTGTACATTTCAGTGGCAGGAATTACTTTCTCAGTGCTATGCAGTCATCACCACCATCCACCTGAGGAAAATATTCATTACCTCAAACAGAAACTCTATTAAGTAATGAATCTGTATTTTGCCTTTTCTAAGGACCAGATAATTGCTGTTGTATGTTATATCTCTGTGAATTTGCCTATTCTAGTTACCTCATATGTGTAGAATCATAAGGTAGCTGGCTTATTTTACATATGGTCTATCTCAATTAGCATAATGTTTTCAAGGTTTATACATGTAGCATGAATAATTACTTCATTTTATCTATTGTTTATAGATACATGTCAATATATACACAATATAGATTGTACACGATGTGCCTGTATATACACCCAATATTTTGTTTATCTGTGGAATACTTGGGTTGTTTCTATGAATCCTGTGACTAATGCTACAATAAATATTAGTGTACAAATACCTGTTGTGAGATTCAATTTTTAATTCCTTTGGGCATGTACTAGAAGTGGAATTGCTGAGTCATATGAAAATTCTGTGTTTAATTCTGAGAGGAACCTTGCTGAGAGCTTGGAAAATTCTGGGTTCTGCCTCAGTCAGTAGGTTGTGTTATTCAAACCTGGGGGTGTTCCACTACACTCAGGGATGCATAGTGACAGGACTCAGGAGAGGAGTTTTAGGCCATGTTTATAGTTCCCAGAGCTGTCCTGGCCATGGCACTGAGATGGCATGAGCTCCCAGACAGGAGGGTTGGGGCTGGTTCTCTCCACAGATGGCCTGTATTTCCTCCGGGCCAAGAATGGTGCTGTCTACCAGACCTTCTGTGACATGACCTCTGCGGGTGGTAGCTGGACCCTGGTGGCCAGTGTGCACGAGAACAATATGGCTGGGAAGTGCTCGGTGGGCGATCGGTGGTCCAGCCAGCAGGGCAACAGAGCAGACTACCCAGAGGGGGACAGCAACTGGGCCAATTACAACACCTTCAGGTCTGCAGAGGCGGCCACCAGTGACGACTACAAGGTTTGTGCCACTGGGAAAGGGTGAGGACCTGAGTGTGGCTGGGCCACAGCATGCAGGAGGGAGGTTGGGAGGTAGGCTGAAGACATGGGGCTGGAGCAGAAGAGAGAAATAGTCACATGCCTCGCAACCTAGCTTCCTCCAACAAGGCCAATAGGCAGCAGGGTGGTAGTGGGGGCATGATGTGCTAGAAGTCCGTCTGTGTGAGCACGGCTGGCCATCTGTCCACATGGAGCCCAGAGCTGTCAGCTCAGCTGACAAAGCCCATGTGTGTCTTTTGCCCCTGTGGGACCTTCTGGGATGGTCATTCTCAGTGTTGGTTGCTTTCCAGAACCCTGGCTACTATGACATCCAGGATGCAGACCTCGGCATCTGGCATGTGCCCAACAAGAGCCCCATGCAGAACTGGCGGAACAGCTCTCTGCTGAGGTACCGCACCACGACTGGCTTCTTCCAGCATCTGGAACATAATCTGTTTGGCCTCTACCAGGTACACAGGGCTGCTGGCTGGGGAGCACTTAAGTGTTCAGGATGGGGGACAAATCAGCTCTCTGGAGCCATGTCCTGATTGAGTGGCTGGAAAAATCAAAGCTGTCACATTGCTCAAGACTAAAACAGTCAGGGGTCACTTCAGGGGAACTGGGCTGCATGAAATAACCACACAAGAGACACAAATACCTTTTGCTTTGGGGGTGCTATGATAGCTCCTCTGACCTTAAGGGTCCACAGAAAGAGAGTGAGGGAGTATGTGCTGACCCCTTTTATTGAGGAGAAACCATTCAAATGATGCAAGGGGTCAGGTTTCAGGGGGCTGAGTGTAGCTTCATGATGTCTGCTGTCAGCAGGTTGACTGACATCTAGGAAGGCCACCCCCAAGGACAGAATAAGGGAAGGGGACACACAAAGGGAGTTTCCATGGAACATTCTATTCCAAACAGGGCAAGGGGTTAATATCACAAAGGAACAGGTGAGTGTAGCTTGACCCATGGGGCTGCAGGAAGGCACATATGCATGAAGAGACATTTCGTTACATTATTTCTACCCTCAAGATTGGGGCTACCGTCTTCAGTTACTTAAAAGTGGCCAGATCACTGGAAGTGACCAACAGTGCCTCAACCAATCAAGAGAGGAAAAACACTGGTCACATGACATGGCAGCCTCCCACATATTCCCCCTTTCTTAATATAAAAAAGTAACTGGGGAATTCTATCTTTCGTTCACTGGATTCTTAGTCCAAGGTCATCATGATCTGCTATGGAAACCCAAAAGGAATTTGCAGAAAACATATAATTTTAATATCACAATCAACTTGGAAGATCCAGGTTATTATTATTACTTCACCAAACACTCATCATAAGATTCTTAATCTTTTCCCAATTTTATTGGGAAGCATTGAATTTGGCCATAATAACATAGACATGTTCATTTTTCACTGGCATTTAAGCCTCTCCATAAACCATAGAGCAGAGGACTCATTCACATTATTTATTACATTATCTTTAGAGCATTATAATCCAGTTCTCATCCTTCTATCAGCACTTATCTGACTATGAAGGATCTTGGAAGTAATTTAAGTCAAACATTAAGAAAAAATCATACATTGTAAGTTTTAAGATATAGCCACAAAGACTGTAACTGAAAAAGCAAGGAATAATATTTAAAGTAGTCACTTCAGGGATCATGAGACCAGCAGCTATCCTAGGTCTGGTTAATTGGCATACATCTGTTTCAAAGCCTGAACATTAACTTCAGCATATTATAGCTCTGAAATGCTAGCTGCCAATAACTAATGATATAATTAGTTGTATTTTTATAAGCTACAGGATATTTATTATTCTTTTTCTTAATTCTCACATTTGAGGAATTAATTAGGTCTGTCAGTAATGTAAATACTCTTGAAAAAGTCTATTTTAATAATCTTTCTGACAATTGTCCAGATATAGTCTTAATCACTAAAGACCAGCATAATTGTCTGGTTTAGGTTTCTCATATGTTGTCTTTTTCTCAAAAGATACTCCTAGTCAGCCTGTTTCCCACAGGATCAACATATAACTGACCATTACAGTCAGTACAATTAATCTAGTTTCATGGGTGGACTTTCTGTAATGTACATTAAAGATGGAACTGGGAAGTGGGTCCATACAAGTCTTTTCATAATTTTGACTTACCTGACAAGCTTGTGAAGCTATATGGCTATAAACCCTGTAGCTGGAAATTTACCTTCTTGTGCTAGATTTCTCAGTCATTATCATAATGACTGGTTTAAATTCTCCTTTGAAATCTGATTTAATTTACTGAATCATGTTCTGTAATATTAAGACTCTCAATATTACAATTTAAGAAAAAAAAATTAAATATTTTGTAAGACCTAGTATGTGTCTCTGGGGTCATATTTTTCCCCTTTTCTTTATTTAATAAAATTGAATAAAGGCTTGGCCTAAGCCATAGTATAATCAGTTTAAGTTATAGATAATAGCAAGTAATTAAATGATAAGAATAGATTTACCTTTTATTGATTATTGTATTTTTTAATATAGATTAGTTGATCCATTCCTACAATTTTAAAATAACTCTTGATCTCTTTTTGAGGTTTTAAAATATTTAGAATATTATCCTTTAAATAGGTATCTCTTAATTGTGTTTTAAAAAGTATGATTAAGGTTATTTCCCAGTGTAGGGGGCAATATATAAACCTTACCATATTTTTATGGATAATAGGTCCAGTCAGAGAACTTATATAATATCATTGAGTTTTTGAAGTTTGTAACCTTTATTGTTCAAAATTAACGTATGACTTTAATTTGGAGAACTTCAGTCCTAATAAAATATTCTCCCAAATCTCATAATTATCCAACAAACAAAATATGTAAGAATCAACAGTGTCTTTGAATCAATCAAATTTAGTCCCCAAGGACAATTGTCAAAATTGGGATCTAAGTGAGTAGTTTAATATATTTAGTGTTTAATCAAGGATATGAATTTATTCAGCAAAATTAATCCTTGCCTTAAACAGTAGGAATCATTAGGCAATAAAGATATTCCATTAAGGAAATAAACTTAAGATTTTAATAGGTCTTTATCATGTCAAAATATGGACAAAATCTTAGCTCACATGAGTATAGAAAAATTAGGAAAATAGCCTTAAATATCCTTCAATTAATCAGTTAAAATTTTTATAGTTAATCTGGTACATATAAATCTCTTTTTTAATTGTCTTAACTTTCCATATCATCTGTTTAGGTAATGATATAAGCATCTTTCTATTTAAGAAAATACTTCTATCATTAAAATCTAGAATAGAAAGATCTCGTTTTACCCAAAGATGATTTTCTTTCTTCTTTTTAGGACATCCAATGTGTGCTTCCTCTATGTTGAAGCATCTTTTTCTTCTAGAATTTTTCCTGATTATACTTTGGAACAATTTCTGAAAACCTTAGAATCTAAACAAATTATTGTACTTTGATAACAGGAAATATCAATGAAAATATAGTTAAAGTCCTTAGATATAATTATATCTGTTTATCATCTTAAAGTTTGTACAATAACTTTGAGAACTAAAAATTACTTGAAGGTTGTATTCTCTCCTGAAAGCAAATTTATAGGAAAATACATTTATCTCAGATATCTGTAACTAAAAGACAGCATCAGATAAATGTATATATAAAACATATAAATTGTGGGTTTCCTGTTGAAGAAAACAATTAAACAAATATATATTAACTAAACAATTAGACATATGTTAATTATATTATGGATTAACAACTATAGGTTATCAAAATACCTAGAAAAATATATATTTTAAGAATAAGGGCATAACGTAATTGTATTAACTTTATGTAACCATGTGGTTCTTAGATATTTGTATCCATTCCAATTTACTTTTAACTAGGAGTGCACTCTTACATGTGACATCACGTGATAAAGCTGAAATAAGATCCTTGTGTATACATTTATTTATTTCTTATAATTATATAGTCAGGAATGAGAATAAGGATTTTTTGTTCATCACAGGAATATTGCCAGCTTTTGTTCCTATGGCGAGCAAATGCATCCCCATAACCTCCAAAATTAAAAGCAAAATATAAAGAAGCATGTTTAGTATCTTTCGTCAATTGAACATTATTTAGTACCACAACTATAGAGAAAAGTTGGGTTATTTAACTCAAAACTAACTTAAATTTAGGGCTCCAATGTAGAACCTGTGGAATTAGATATTTCCTGAAAAAGGATATCTTTCAATGGCATTTACAGGTGAGCATTCTTTAAAAATGCAGGCTCTGAGCAGCTCTGGTAGCAGGTCTGAAACACAAAGTACAGGTTAGGAAGACGGGACCAGAAGTTCTGTCTGAGTCACTGTGGAAGAACCAATGGGAAGCCCGAGAAAAGGCAGGAGGTGGGACCGGGAAGCCCACTCCATGGTTAGAGTTGGCGGTTACCATGGTGAAGGAAACACATGGAGCCTGCTGTCCATTGTAGGCAGCAAAGGTTCCCTGAGATTTCCTAGCTGGTTGGATTTCATTTGATTTTGCCTGCATTCCCCCGCCTGGTCAGGATCCCATGGAGAGTAGCAGCTTGCCTTGTCTCTGTGACCTGCGGTTGCAGCTTATGTCCTCCCATATTTTCTACTTTCTCTTGTAGCACATGGGTGCTTTAAAAGTGAGTTTCAGAGGCAGATGCTAGGGTTACTATCAAATCAGGAGTCTGCATTTGGCATCTAGGTCAGATCATTTAAGGGTTAAAAGCACTGCTGACCACAGGGTCTAGTTACAGGGTCTATAGGGAGCATCAGCTAAAGTCTTTTGTCCCCAGCAGCTGCATTAACAGCCATTCTGATCCACAGAACAAGAATGTAGTAAAGAGGTTCAATATAAACTTTCTGAGTTTTCACAAAAACAATAGAAAAATAAAATTTACTTCTCTCCAGGTAAAGAATCCTTGGAATAAGCCTCATTATAACATTTTTTTTCCTTTTTCTCACTCTCCAAGAACAGACTTCTAATACATAAACCCCCAAAAATCTTTATAAAGATTCACAAAAACCATCCAAAGAAGTCCATAAAGGTGCTTTTCCCGTGGGAGAGGACTCAACTCAACAACATAGCCTCTTAATCATCTGAATAACTATTTACATTTATTTAGAGTCTCTAGAATTATAAAAATATTTTTTTCTTTGTAAAGACAAAAGTATTCCCCAATATTAAAATGTTTAACATCACAGGTTTTCCTTCTGTCTAACTCACTTACTTTCTACAATTCAGGCCACAATAGTCTGCAATCCTAAGCAAGCTTAACTTCTGGAGAGAAATTCCAAACTCACTAAACTTCTAAAATTTATCCTGGAGCCCACCCAGGGACAACACTTGTGGTGTTGCTCATGACTAAAACACTCAGGGGTCACTCCAGGGGAACTGGGCTACACGAAATAACCACACAAGAGACAGAGATAACTTTTTCTTTAGGGGTGCTGTGATGACTCCAAGGGGTCATGTTTCAGGGGGCTGAGTGTAGCTTCAGGATGTCTGCTGTCAGCAGGTTGACTGACATCTAGGAAGGCCACAAAAAAGGGCAGAGTAAGAGAAGGAGACACACAAATGGTGTTTCCATGGAACATTCTATCCAAAGCAGGGCAAGGGGTAATATCACAAAGGAGCAGGTGAGCATACCTCTACCCATGGCGCTGCAGGAAGGCACACCTACCCATGAAGACACATTTGGTTGCATTATTTCTACCCTCAAGATCGGGGCTATCTCTTCAGCTACTTAAAAGTGGCCAGATCACTGGAAGTGACCAACAGTGCCTGAAACAATCAGGAGAGGAAAAACACTGGTCACATGACATGGCAGCCTCCCACACAAAGTCACTACTATTTGAGTGATATTTTAATGAGTTCACTGCAATATCATGCATATCCCAGAAACTCTGAGCCAGGCAAGGAAGAGGTCTAAGGGAGAGCAGAGTGGGAAGAGAGAGGAAGAGACACAGAGGACTTGGGTCTCTTGGGGAGATCCTGCTATGGGGAAGAAGGAGTCGTTACTATTAAGACTGGTTTCTGAGTAATGACAATTGACTGGAAGGGATCCCTTTCATATCCAAAATGGGGGCTTATCTACTGTCCTTACAAAACTTGTCTTTTTGGTTTCTGCAGAAATACCCAGTGAAGTATGGATTAGGGAAGTGTTTGAATGACAATGGCCCAGCAATACCTGTGGTCTACGACTTTGGTGATGCTCAGAAAACCACATCTTACTACTCACCTATTGGTCAAAGTGAGTGTTTGCTCCCAAAGTCCAATCAGAAGTCCTTTCTTGAACTCTTGGTGAAAGAGGGAAAGAGGGTAAATAACAATGATAAAAAACTGCTAGACAGGGTCAAAGGTGCATTCTTGTCATCCCAGCTACTCTGGAGGCTTGAGGCAGGAAGATTGCAAGTTTGAGGCCAGCCTCAATAACCTAGAAAGACCCTGTCTCAACATAAATAATAATATGGGTTGGGGATGTGGCTCAGTGCCAGAGCACTCCTGCATTCAATCCCCAGTACCACCACTAAAAAAAACAAAAGCTAGTATTCACTTATCAAGCTGTTAAATTATGTCAGCTCATTCCTAGGAATTTGATGTGATTTTTTGAAATCACATCATGAGAAAACTATGAAGTTATGATTATAATTTTCTCCAATTTACAGGGCATAAATCCAGCCTTCCTCCCTGTTGAGCCTCTTATAATAATTAAGAAAAGGTGAAGGCTAATATTTATAGGAAAGAACTAGCAAAGTGGTGAGGAAGATTTATTTTTATTTATCTATTTATTTATTTTGGTCCTGGGGATTGAACCCAGGGGTGCTTAACCACTGAGCCACATCTCAGCCCTTTTTTATATTTTATATATAGAGAGGATCTTGCTGAGTTGCTTAGGGCCTTGCTTAGCTGCTCAGGCTGGCTTTGAACTTGTGATACTTCTGCTTTAGCCTCCCATGACACTGAGATTACAGAAGTGCTACCGCATCTGACCAATATTTTTTTGTTGTTTTGATGGATAGCTATTGATTTTCTTTAAAGAGACATTTTTCAGTACAATGAAACCATAGAAATGAAGTTTTGGGTCAGAAAAATCAAGAGCCATGTGCTTTTGGTATTTGAATGAAAGCAGGAAAGCGAGTGATGCTGCTTTGGTCACTGGCTGAGATGTGTGTAAAACAGGTGGCTGCATCGGACATTGCTTACCCTGCTCATCTTTACATAGGGGTTTGTCTTTCTATTTTCTTTTTATTTGGTGGTATTGGGGATTGAGCCCAAGAGTACTCTACCACTGATCTACATCCCTAGCCCTTTTTTTTTACGGTCTCACTAAGTGGCCGAGACTGGCTTAGAACCAGCGATTCTCCTGCCTCAGCTTCCCGAGTCACTGGCATTACAGGTCGCACCACTGTGGTGGGCCTAGGGAGCTTTCTGTCCAGTCTAATGTCTCCATAAATCTTTAGGAAAACAAGTCTTCTGTGAGTTCCAGCCTCTTACTCCAGATGAGAGAGCTTCCCTCAAGGCCAAGTTCAGATCTGGGATTCACCAACCACTGGCCACACTGTGTGGAGCTCCATCCCTATGGCTTGGATGTTCAGCTGTAGGCTAAACTCTTGGCTTAGGGCATCTTGTTCTGGTTAAAAAGGAAAATGCTTCTAGTTATTATTATTATCATTATTAGATACTGGGAATTGGACCCAGGAGCACTTTACAATTGAGCTACTGCACCAGTATTTGTTGTTTGTTTGTTTGCTTGTTTAATTAATTAATTAATTAATTATCCCCCCCCTTTCCTGGATGGGCTATTTATTTATTTATTTGCAGTGCTCCTAAGAATTGAACCCAGTGCCTCACATGCTAGGCAAGCACTCTATCACTGTGCTGCAACCCCAGCCCCCTGCCCCAGTCTTTTTTTTTTTTTTAATTTTCAATTTTGAGTCAGGATCTCTCTAAGTTACTGAGGGTCTCAATAAATTGCTGAATCTGGTCTTGAACTTGTGATCCTTCTTCCTCAGCCTCCTGAGACACTGGGAATATAGGTGTGTGCCTCTGGTGTCCTGCTCTAGTCACTCTTTTTAATACTTGGCTCTTGTTTGTACCTTCTTTTTCAGGAGAATTTGTTGCAGGGTTTGTCCAGTTCAGGGTGTTTAATAATGAAAGAGCAGCCAATGCTCTGTGTGCTGGGGTGAGAGTCACTGGCTGCAACACGGAGCACGTGAGTTTCTGGGAGACAGCGCCTGCATGCATGTGCGCGTGTGCGTATGTATATGTACTTATGTGTGTGTGCCTGTGTCATTGTGCATCAAACTTGCTCTCTTCCCCCCTTTATTCTCTTTACTCCCCTTTCCCATTTTTATTGGTATATTATACATACTAGTTGGTCTTCTTGCTACATATTCCTACACGCACATGACATAATATAATCACTTTCATTTTACAGTACCTCTTTCCCTCCCCTCCTCCTTTCCTGGTCCTCTTCCTCTACTCTACTGGTCTCCCTTCTATTTTTGTGGGATGCCCTTCTTTCCTTCTTTATTCTTTTTAGCTTCCATATATCTCATTACCCTCTTGATGGTGTCATATGAATAGAATTTGAATGGAGTCCATTTTATCAATATTTTAATTTATGGTGAGTATTTTTGTGCCTGTTTTCTTCCTTTGTTTCTTTCTTTCTTTTTTTTATTTTATACTGGGGATTGAATCCAGGGGTGGTCTATCACTGAGATACATCCCCTTTTTATTTTTTTTTTATTTTGAGACAAGGTTTTTCTAAGTTGCAGAGGCTGACCTCAAACTTGCCATCCTCATGTCTCAGCCTCCTGAGTCATGTGCCACCGTGCATATATGCATGTGCCACCATGCCCACTCAGCTTGTGTTTTCTTTAAGAAGTACTTCCTGTATTGAGGTCATAAGGCTACTGCAAATATAACATTAATATTGGAAAAATTTTTAATATTAACATCTAGAATACTCATCTTTATGTGAGCATGTGTATGTGTATGAGAATGTGACTTCCTTTCTCCTTGCTAAGGCTCAAGGACCAGAACTGCGGGACCTCCTGTCCAGGCGCAGACATCCTGTACTGTTTAGGACCAAAATCAAGGATTGAGGTTTCAAATGCACCATTGTTGTATTCTCAGCCTTTGGGATTAAATATTCTGTTACCTAGAGTTAGGAGGAGGATTATGTTCAGGAATGTTAGCCCACAGCCAGCAAAGACTTCATAAATGAAGGCTCAGCTACGTGAGAAATCCTTAGGGAGTTTGAATTAAGGAGACCAGACTCTAATTACCTTTAAACCAGCTCCAGGATGGCTCCTCCTAGCTCCAGCCTCCAGCCACCTATTATGGTATCAAGGTTACTAAAAGGCCAGCGAGAAAGACAGAGAACACGCCAGGGAGTGCACTTTTATTGGGGAACAAAAAATTCTGGGGAAAATCCCATCCAATGAAGATTAAGGGGGGTAGTGTCCCAGGGTCAGGGGCAACGATTGGGTCTTCAGGGTAGTGGCAAGACACACCTCCACACGGATAAGCCCTGGGAACTGAGAAGGGTGGGGAAAGCTCTGGACACCAGAATGTGTCTAAGCGTCTCTCACCCAGCCAGGGAGGTAACTCAAATCACATGGGAGGATGGCCTCCCACAAGGAACAACCCATGAAAGCCTTTTGAAGCTGAGAGTGTTTGAGAAACATGAGGTGTTGTTATTCTCCACCTGAGCTTTAGCTGTCAGAGTTTAACTTGGCCTTCCCACCCCTGTCCAGGGATTGCATGGATGGACCATGTATGAGACGTTACCAGGAAAGTCCTGGACATGGTTATGATGGGGAATTTTCAGAGTGGAAACACTAAACGAGCAAATCTTTTGTGACTACCTGGCTCCCCTGGCACTGTGAAGCCATGGCTTCAGGCATGTGTAATGTAGTGTACACATTTGCCAACAAAAACATGCTCTTACCTGTACTGGGCACCTACACTGTATGAGAACAGGAGACACAATGGTGATATATTTCTTGCTCTCATCCAACAGGGCAGACTTTCACACAAAGGTGAAATTGCTATCTGATGAACCCAAGGTCTTAATAGAAATATAAACCCGGGAGGTGTGAATGTAGCTCAATGTTGAATGCTTACCCAGCATACGTGAGGTCCTTGGTTCAACCCTCAACAACAAAAATAAGACAAAACAAAACAACTCAACAGCAATAACAACCACAAATAACTAAGGGCTATAAGGACATTTAACTCTGATGAGGGTGTCAAGGAAGTGATTGCAGGAAAGGGAACTTCTGTGCTGAGTCTTGAGAGCTGGAGAGAGAGAACTTTATGAGTTCTCAATGCAATCTAGGAAATGAATAATGTGTTCAGAATCATCAGTGTTTCAGAGGGCACGTGGCATTAAGGGGGCAGCAAGATGCTTTGCCATTTTGGTGCATGAGATGTATGTGGGGTAGTGACAGGAACTGAATTAGGAAGAGACCTCACAACACACCAATGATTTTGAACTTTATTCTATAGTTGATGGACTTGATCCTCTTTGTGATGATCATGTTGGTAGCACAGTGGTGACAGATTCTAGTAGGGAAAGACTGAAGTCTAGGAGATCAATATTGAGGTGGTTCCCCATAGTCTAGATGAAGGCCTGAAACAGGGTATTGCCAAAAGGGAAGAAAAGGGGGTACTGTGAATTCCAGAGATTCTAAATTTATGGCCAGTTGAACACTGATGATGGAAAGGCAACAAGTCTACATTGGGGTAAGGGAATATCTTTTATTATATCAAGGTGTCTGGATGATGAGCAGGTTTAAGGTCAACTAGACATACAGTCATATGCTGCTGCACAACAATATTTTGATCAATGACAGACTGCAAATATGACAGAGGTCCCAGGAGATCATATTACCTTGTGACATCATAGTCATCTTAGTTTGTGTAAATACACTATCATGTTCACGCAGTGTCAAAATTGCCCAATGATGTATTTCTCAGTACGTGTCCCCATGTTAAATAATGTCTGGATGTAATTAACTGTGTTTCAGTTAAGGGGAGCCTGAAGTGCCTTCAGAGAGGTCCCAGTGATAGAGTTTGAGGTCTTCAGCCCAAGAAACAAATGGGGCCATTAGTGAGTTGTTACTAAGTGTAGCCAAAGAGGAACAGACAATCTATATGGGAGAGGGAGATGTGTCCCCTCCCAGGGAGCAGCACTTAAGGAATTTATGAAGGAAGAGTCCAGCCAGGGAATCCAAGAAGGAATGTTCAGAAAAGTTGAAGGAAAATCAGGAGGAGATGGTGTGTCACTAAAGCTGGGGGTAAAGAAGTTTTATCAGAGACCCAGATTAACACTGCCCATGGAGAATTGATGAGAAACAAAGATTCCTCTATATTTGGTCATTAAGGTCTTTGGACTCCCCGGCAGACCTCTCATCACCACCTCCTCTTCTCCTTTTTTCCTAGCACTGCATTGGTGGAGGAGGATTCTTCCCAGAGAGTAATCCCAAGCAGTGTGGAGACTTCTCTGCTTTTGACTGGAATGGACACGGAACTCAGGTGCATTTCAGCAACAGCAGGGAGATAACAGAGGCAGCTGTGCTTCTCTTCTATCATTGAGAACTTCAGACTACGGGACCCAGAGCTCTTTCCCAGTGATGCAGTCCCAAGGATGGAGAACCACTTGCCTAGCAGTTAGAATGTTAGTAGTAGAGGAATGAAGAATAAATCATACTAATTCAGGGATTGGTGTTTGTGTTATTCAACTTTGCATCCCTGCAACCAAAATATGTGTCAAGAACAACTTAGAGGAGAAAAAGATTATTTTGGCTCATGGTTTCACAGATCCAGTCCCTGGTGGATCAAGTCCATTGCTTTGGGCCCAAGGTGAGGTAGAACATCATGATGGAAGGTGTGGTGGAGGGAAGTTACTCCACTTATGGCAGAAGGGGAGGGAGACAGAGACGGGGAGCAGGAGGAGACACACGTGTGAGAGCTAATAGAGTAGGAAGGGGCCTCTGGGAAGAAGACCCTTCTAGGGTCACTAGACCCTAGTGACCCACCTCCTCCAGCCATGCCCCACCTGCCTACAGTTACTGCCCAGTCAGTTTACACAGATTAGGATGGACTGATTAGTTACAGTGCTCACAATCCAGTTATGTCACCTCTGAGTATTCCTGAATTAACACAGGAACTTTTTATGTAGGGAGTAAAGCACTGCAGGAGATTCCAAAAGACTGTCTATTGCTCTGAACTATTCAACTTCCACCACCTTCGTGCTTGGACTGTTAGGGCTCAGGAATCCTGACAGAGGAATATGCCATCCCCCAAAGTCCTTCAGGTAACCCTTTAAAATAGCCAGAGGAGTAAAGGGCAAGGAGGAGGCTTTTTGTCCTGTTCCTTCTTACCTTATCCATATGGACTGCTCAATTTGCATCCTCTACCTGAAACTCCTAAGGAAGAAAATATTCTTTTTTGTGTGGGGGATTGGGTGTGTGACAAAGTCACCCAATATCCATATCTGGTGTCTGACAGCCTTGGTGGTGGGTGTTCTCCTTAGGGAAGGATGGGGCTGGCAGGCCTCTGAGGATGACTCTTCTAGGGTGGTGGCTAACCCTCCTGGGATCCCATCTTCAGGGCCTTGTTCAAGAGGGGGCCAATTGACCCAATCATCCCCACTGTGTTATCATACAGGTAGGATGGGATGACATCAGTACTGGCCCTCAATTAAATGTTAGGTGTTTTAAAAGAGGGGAAATTTGCTGGAATCTAAAACTGAACATTCAAAACAGCCTGAAGAGGACAAGGGGACACAGGATGTTGGATATCATAAAATAAAGAAGAAACTCCCAGCAGCACAGCCACTGCCACAGCTGGGTAGAAGCACCACCCAGAACAGCCCCTCTGTGAGCAAAGTGGAAGGATAGAAGAATTAAAGGAACCCACATTTCTAGGATCCCTGAGTTGTGTGTGGTCATGGAGTGTTTAGAAATCAAGGACATTGCCTGATTAAACTGAAAGATGTGCTGCACAATATCCTTGTGAAGGAAAGAACCAGCTATCTCCCCAGGCCAAAGGAAAGGACAAGGGAAGGAACAGTTTTGCAGCCACTTCATGGGGTTCAGCACCTTAGAGAGCTGACTCTTGGCAAACCCAAAATTGGCCTGAAATACAGGCCCAGGAAACACATGGCAGGACATAGGGTATTCTTACATGACCTGCAGAAAATCAAATGTGGAGAGAGGTTTAAAAAGGGGACAACTGGTTGTGAAAACCTGCTGGGCTCTGCCCCACCCCCTCCAACCTGGCTTCTTGAAGGCCAGTGATTCAGAAGGATGGCAGCTGGAGAGAGTGAGTTTTGAGACTAAACCCAACACCAGGAAATGTGGGTGCCACAGGTGACATAGGGGACTGAGAATTGGCTCCTCCACCACACAAGTGGAACCCAGGGGAAATCCCTGGGGACCTGTCTTCCAGAGTGGACTGGTAATTACTGGGCCCTGGATGTGGAATGATTTAAAATTTCCAGGCCAATTGGCGTTCAGGGAAGAGCCTGGAGTTCACCTAAGCCTAAATCCTGCCTCCAGGAAATCCACCTATGGGGTGACCTCTCTCACTCCAGCAATCCAGAAGGTGCAGCATCATATTCCAGATGACCCTACCTGAAACTGAGAAGAGAAGCTGAGAATCTTTTGAAATCCAATAGAATGAATTTTTTTAACTTTGCATTGAGTTTTGTTTATTTTATTTTCCTCTATTTAATTGTGACCTTAATGGTATATGGACATTTATACATACACCTATTTGGGTTTTTTCCTCATTTCTAGCATCTTTGAATTGAGTTATTGTTTTGCGGACTAGGATGTTTGATTATTATATTTTACTTTTGTTTTGTATTCTTTTATTTTTATTTTTAATTATTAAAAATTTTTACTTTATATATATTTTTATCTTACCTGTTTCCCTTGATTGTCTTTCTCTCTTTTCTTCTGCTAACAGCCAATCTTTATTGTTCTCTCTTTCATTCCTCCTTTAATGTTTTGTTTCTATCTTATCTCCCTCTCCTTGTAATTATCTAATCTTATACCACTTCTGTTATCTCCCTGTCCACCATTGTAAATTGTAAATTTTTTTTTGCAAATGTGCTGTTTTTATTGTAGGCAATAACTGATCATATCATTGCTGTTTATTGTGATAATTAACATTGTAAATGTCATCGTAGGAACTATTTGTTTTAATGCTGTATATTGTTTGCATTGGTTGTTGTTAATATTTGACTCCCCTAAATAGTGAAGTACTGGAAACCTTCAAGAACACTGTAGATCCACAGGGGATAGACTCTACTGCTCAGATCCATACTGTCAGATGGGTAGACACACAAGCAACATGAAAATGCAAGGGAACACGGTGGAATGAGATGGACATTATTACCCTAAGTACAAGTATAAAGGCATGAATGGTGTGACTCTACTTTGTGTACAAGCAGAAATATGAAAAATTGTGCTTTATGTATAATATAAATTGTAATGCATTCTGCTGTCATAACAAATTAGAATAAAAAATAAAAATAAATTTCAAAAAGTTAAAATAAAAAAGGCAATGTTGGGTTTTTTTTGCCTGCCCCCCCTTCCCTCCTGACCTGCGGGAGAGATTGGGGGAGCACGCCCCAACCAGAACAGGCCAAGAAAGGTAAAAGTCGACTGGCTGCCCACCTGCACCCAGCCCTACCTCCCTGGAGGACAATCAGACGTGCCAGGGAGAACTGTCAAAGCAGGATCTCGTTTAATGAGAAAACATACACAGCTAATATAATGTACAGGAGTCAATCAGGATAAAGGTCAGCAAGATGGGGAGAATTTACATCTACACCCATCCTACAGGCAGTAATGTACGTGAGGGCAGAGGGGTTCTGAGCGTATCCTAGAGGTGGTCCGATTCTTCATCACAACCCATAGCAATGCCTCAGGCTAATCGCTAGGTGCTCTCTTAGCCATATGTGGCCCCAGGACTGGGAAGTGGGTAGCAGCCAGCATGTTAAGTTTCCTCTTTTCTGATGCAACATGCCACATGTTACATCATGCCCTACAAGGCAAGACAGCAAATCACCCCAAACAACCAAGATACTCCAATAACAGAATCCATTGACACTACAGTGGAAGAAATATCAGAGAAGGAATGTAGAATGTACAGAATCAGACTGATCTGTTAAGTAAAGGGTAGTACAGGAAGTGAAATCAGAGAGAAAAGAGGAAGTAAAAGATTACTTCAATAAAGAGACAGAGATTTTGAAATTACTGAATACACTTTCTTCTCAGCAGCACATGGAGCCTTCTCTAAAATAGACCATATCTTATGCCATAAAGCAAGTCTTAGAAAATAAAAAAAAAAGAATACCATGCATCCTATCAGATTGTAAGGAATAAAATTAGAAATCAATGATAAAATAAAAAATAGAAGCCACTCTATCACCTGAAGACTAAATTATATGCTATTGAATGGCAAATGGATAGCAGAAAAAATTAGGGATGAAATTTAAAAAATACTTAGAGGTGAATGAGAGTAGCAATACAACATATCAAAATCTGCAGAATGCTACGAAGACAGTCTAAGAGGAAAGTTCATTGCATTAAAAGAATAGAAAGTCAACAAATAAATAAACTAAGACTAAATCTCAAAGCCCTAGAAAAAGAAGAACAAATCAACACCAAAAGCAGTAGAAGACAGAATATAATTAAAATCAAGCTGTCTCTTCACTGTGCGAGTGAGCCACTGACCCGCCGAGCAAAATGGAACAGCTGATGAGTGACAATTTAAAATCTAAGTGATCCAACATGGCGGCGGACGCGGGGAGATCAAGTCTCTAACCCCTTCAGCTGCACGGGCATAGGGAGAACTAAACTGTCAAAATGCTGTTTGCTCAGGACCACTAGGCAATGTTGAGCTGACGTGGACCCGGGGCGAACAGTCTGGGCTTCTCAGAACACACCGAGCCCGGATCGGCTCCATTCAAGCTCCGGTTCGCCTGCTTCTTGTGACTCAGCACTAATGATCCCGCTGAAATAACTAGCCAGCCCGCATGAACTTACAGAGGTAAAAGCCAACCGAGCACGATAGCCAGACCGAGAGAATCAGGAGTGACGCGGGACTAGCGGTGCTTAACTCCCGGCTATCGCTCCCACCTGTTCTGATAACTGAGGTCCCTTGCACCAGCTACCAGGGGAGTTGCTACTGGAGGGCAAACAAATTTGCTGGGGGTTCTCAGCCCCAAGCTCTACAAACTTAGGGTCTGAGGGAGGCAAACAGGGAGAGTGTGCCCAGGCGTTCATGCAAACAGGGCTCCCAGGAGCAGCAGACCTGACGTGTAGCCAGTATTGTGGTGTCACAGGTGAGCGGGGCCTGGCTTGAGGAAACACAAGAGAAGGCCCTAGGCACTCAGGATTGGAGACCCGGACAGTCTGGGAGGAAGAGCTGCTGCACAGTGATTGGATCCCACCTATCGAGAAGAGAAGCTTGGCCCATGGGCACAGCTCCACCTACTGGAAGAGAAGTTAATCAAGCTCCATGACTGCATTTATTATTATTTTTTTTATTATTATTTTTTTTGTTGTTTTATTTTATTTTCATTTTTGTTGTTGTTCTTTAACTTTTTTATTAATGTTTTCAATTTTTTAATTCTTTTTATTTTATTATTATTACTATTATTTTTTAAACTTTAATTTCCATTTTTTTATTATCATTATAATTTTTTTTAAATTTTTGTTTTTTCTTTTTTCTTTCTTTATTTTCAATTTTTTTCTTTTGTCTTTTCATTTCTTTTCAATTTTCTTATTCCCCCTTCCTTGAATTCTACGTGCCTACACTCATTCTCTTTAGTGACTTCTTCCCTTACCTTCTAATATCTTTCCTCCCAAGCATCAAATAAATTTATAAGAGTAAACAGTAACTCAGCAGTCAAACAGAACAAGAAGTAACATGAGCAGCACAAAAAAGCAAGGAAGAAAAGGAATACAAACAATGAAGGACAGCCTCAATATTCAGGAGGACCTAGAGTCATCAGAAAAATGGCCATATAAAGAACTCAAGGAATACCTTAGACAGATGGAAAGGAACCTTAAAGAGGATACGAGACAGCAAATCCAAACAGCAAAAGATCACATTGAAAATGAATTACATAAACAGATAAAAGAAGAAGTTAAGCATCTTTATCAGGAGGTAGAGATTATAAAACATAATCAAACAATAATTCTAGAAATGAAGGAAATGATAAACCAAATTAAAAACTCAATCGAGAGTATCACTAACAGAATGGAGCAAGTAGAAGCCAGAACGTCAGTTAATGAAGACAAAATATATCATCTTGAAAAGAGTCTAACCAACTCAAATAGGCTGGTAAAAAATCACGAGAAAAACATCCAAGAGATTTGGGATAATTTAAAAAAACCAAACTTACGAGTCATCGGGATAGAGGAAGGTACAGAGATTCATACCAAGGGAATGAGTAACCTGCTGAATGAAATAATTACAGAAAACTTTCCAGAAATAAAAAAGGAAACAGATATACAAATTGTAGATGCATACAGGACACCGAGCACACAAAATCACAGTAGACCAACGCCAAGACACATTGTTATGAAGATATCCAATATACCGAACAAAGAGAAAATATTAAAAGCTACAAGAGAAAGGAGGCAGATTACATTTAGGGGTAGACCAATAAGGTTAACAATGGATTTTTCATCACAGACGCTGAAAGCGAGAAGATCCTGGAATAACGTATTTCAAACACTGAAAGACAATGGATGCCAACCAAGAATTCTGTATCCAGCAAAATTAAGCTTCAGGTACGACAATGAAATAAAAATCTTTCATGATAAACAAAAGCTAAAAGAATTTGTAGCCAGAAAACCAGCATTGCAAAGCGTCTTGAGCAAAACACTACACGAGGAAGAAATGAAAAACAATAACCAAAACCATCAGTGGGAAGTTCCTCGGTAAAGACAGAGGACGGGGGGAAAGCTAATCATGGAGAAACAAACTAAATTAGAAAAAAAAAGGATAAATAATCAAACATGGCAGGAAGTACAAACCATATATCAATAGTAACTCTAAATGTTAATGGCTTAAACTCTCCAATAAAGCGACATAGGCTGGTATCATGGATTAAAAAAACAAATCCAACAATATGCTGCCTCCAGGAGACACATCTGATTGGAAAAGACATATACAGGCTCAAGGTGAAAGGTTGGGAAAAATATACCACGTACACGGTCCTCATAAGCAAGCAGGGGTGGCCATCCTCATATCGAATAAAATCGACTTCAAGACTAAGTTAATCAAAAGGGATAAGGAAGGACATTATATACTGTTAAAAGGAACCATTCACCAACAAGACATAACAATTATCAATATTTATGCACCAAATAATGGTGCTGCGACGTTCATAAAACAAACTCTCCTCAAGTTCAAGAATCAAATACACCACAACACAATAATTATGGGTGACTTCAACACACCACTCTCACCATTGGACAGATCCTCCAAACAAAAGTTGAATAAAGAAACTATTGACCTCAATATCACAATCAATAACCTAGACTTAACTGACATATATAGAATATATCAACCATCATCAAGTGGATATGCTTTTTTCTCAGCAGCACATGGATCCTTCTCAAAAGTAGACCATATATTATGCCATAGGGCAACCCTCAGTAAATATAAAGGGGTGGAGATAATACCATGCATTTTATCTGATCATAATGGAATGAAACTGGAAATCAATGATAAAAGAAGGAAGGAAAAATCCTACATCACATGGAAAATGAACAATATGTTACTGAATGATCAATGGGTTACAGAAGACATAAAGGAGGAAATCAAAAAATTCTTAGAGATAAATGAAAATACAGACACAACATATCGGAATCTATGGGACACAATAAAAGCAGTTTTAAGAGGGAAATTCATTGCCTGGAGATCATTCCTCAAAAAAAGGAAAAACCAACAAATAAATGAGCTCACACTTCATCTCAAAGCCCTAGAAAAGGAATAGGAAAACAATAGCAAATGTAGCAGAAGGCAAGAAATAATTAAAATCAGAGCAGAAATCAACAAAATTGAAACAAAAGAAACTATTGAAAAAATTAACAAAACTAAAAGTTGGTTCTTCGAAAAAATAAATAAGATCGACAGACCCTTAGCCATGCTAACGAAGAGAAGAAGAGAGAGAACTCAAATTACTAACATACGGGATGAAAAAGGCAATATCACAACAGATGCTACAGAAATACAGAAGACAATTAGAAATTATTTTGAAAATCTATACTCCAATAAAATAGAAGATAGTGAAGACATTGATAAATTTCTTAGGTCATATGATTTGCCCAGACTGAGTCAGGAGGATACACACAACTTAAACAGACCAATATCAATGGATGAAATAGAAGAAGCAATCAAAAGGCTACCAACCAAGAAAAGCCCAGGACCGGATGGGTACACAGCGGAGTTTTACAAAACCTTTAAAGAAGAATTAATACCAATACTTTTCAAGTTATTTCAGGAAATAGAAAGAAAAAGAGGAAGCTCTGCCAAATTCATTTTATGAGGCCAACATCACCCTGATTCCGAAACCAGACAAAGACACCTCAAAGAAAGAAAACTATAAACCAATATCTCTGATGAACCTAGATGCAAAACTCCTCAACAAAATTCTGGTGAATCGGATACAAAGGCACATCAAAAAAATTGTGCACCATGATCAAGTAGGATTCATCCCTGGGATGCAAGGATGGTTCAATATACAAAAATCAATAAATGTTATTCACCACATCAATATACTTAAAGATAAGAATCATATGATCATCTCGATAGACGCAGAAAAAGCATTCAACAAAGTACAGCATCCATTTATGTTCAAAACATTAGAAAAACTAGGGATAACAGGAACTTACATTGACATTGTAAAAGCTATCTATGCTAAGCCTCAGGCTAGCATCATTCTGAATGGAGAAAAATTGAAGGCATTCCCTCTAAAATCTGAAACAAGACAGGGATGCCCCCTATCACCACTTCTATTCAATATAGTTCTCGAAACACTGGCCAGAGCAATTAGACAGATGAAAGAAATTAAAGGCATAAAAATAGAAAAGAAGAACTTAAATTATCACTATTTGCGGATGACATGATTCTATACCTAGAAGACCCAAAAGGGTCTACAAAGAAACTACTAGAACTAATAAATGAATTCAGCAAAGTGGCAGGATATAAAATCAACACACATAAATCAAAGGCATTTCTGTATATCAGCAACAAAACTTCTGAAACGGAAATGAGGAAAAACACTCCATTCACAATATCCTCAAAAAAAAAAAAAATACTTGGGAATCAACCTAACAAAAGAGGTGAAAGACTTATACAATGAAAACTACAGAACCCTAAAGAGAGAAATAGAATAAGATCTTAGAAGATGGAAAAATATACCCTGTTCATGGATAGGCAGAACTAACATTATCAAAATGGCGATATTACCAAAAGTTCTCTATAGGTTTAATGCAATGCCAATCAAAATCCCAACAGCATTTCTTGTAGAAATAGATAAAGCAATCATGAAATTCATATGGAAAAATAAAAGACCCAGAATAGCAAAAACAAATCTAAGCAGGAAGTGTGAATCAGGTGGTATAGCGATACCAAATTTAAACTATATAACAGAGCAATAGTGACAAAAACAGCATGGTACTGGTACCAAAACAGGCGGGTGGACCAATGGTACAGAATAGAGGACACAGAGACTAATCCCCAAAGCTACAACTATCTTATATTTGATAAAGGAGCTAAAAGCATGCAATGGAGGAAGGATAGCATCTTCAACAAATGGTATTGGGAAAACTGGAAATCCATATGCAACAAAATGAAACTGAATCCCCTCCTCTCGCCATGCAAAAAAGTTAACTCAAAGTGGATCAAGGAGCTAGATATCAAATCAGAGACTCTGCGTCTCATAGAAGAAAAAGTTGGCTCCGATCTACAGATTGTGGGGTCGGGCTCCAAATTCCTTAATAGGACACCCATAGCACAAGAGTTAATAACAAGAATCAACAAATGGGACTTTCTTAAATTGAAAAGTTTTTTCTCAGCAAGAGAAACAATAAGAGAGGTAAATAGGGAGCCTACATCATGGGAACAAATTTTTACTCCTCACACTTCAGATAGAGCCCTAATATCCAGAGTATACAAAGAACTCAAAAAATTAGACAATAAGAAAACAAATAACCCAATCAACAAATGGGCCAAGGACATGAACAAACACTTCACAGAGGAGGACATGCAATCAATCAACAAGTACATGAAAAAATGCTCACCATCTCTAGCAGTCAGGGAAATGCAAATCAAAACCACCCTAAGATACCATCTCACCCCAGTAAGATTGGCAGCCATTATGAAGTCAAACAACAACAAGTGCTGGTGAGGATGTGGGGAAAAGGGTACTCTTGTACATTGCTGGTGGGACTGCAAACAGGTGCGGCCAATTTGGAAAGCAGTATGGAGATTCCTTGGAAAGCTGGGAATAGAACCACCATTTGACCCAGCTATTGCCCTTCTCGGACTATTCCCTGAAGACCTTAAAAGATCACACTACAAGGATACTGCCACATCGATGTTCATAGCAGCACAATTCACAATTGCTAGACTGTGGAACCAACCTAGATGCCCTTCAATAGATGAATGGATAAAAAATATGTGGCATTTATACACCATGGAGTATTACGCAGCACTAAAAAATGACAAAATCATGGAATTTGCAGGGAAATGGATGGCACTAGAGCAGATTATGCTTAGTGAAGCTAGCCAATCCCTAAAAAACAAATACCAAATGTCTTCTTTGATATAATGAGAGCAACTAAGAACAGAGCAGGGAGGAAGAGCCGGAAGAAAAGATTAACATTAAACAGAGACATGAGGTGGGAGGGAAAGGGAGAAAAAAGGGAAATTGCATGGAAATGGAGGGAGACCCTCATTGTTATACAAAATTACATATAAGAGGTTGTGAGGGGAAAGGGAAAAAAACAAGGGAGAGAAATGAATTACAGTAGATGGGGTAGAGAGAGAAGATGGGAGGGGAGGAGAGGGGGGATAGTAGAGGATAGGAAAGGTAGCAGAATACAACAGTCACTAATATGGCAGTATGTAAAAATGTGGATGTGTAACCGATGCGATTCTGCAATCTGTATTTGGGGTAAAAATGGGAGTTCATAACCCACTTGATTCTAATGTATGAAATATGATATGTCAAGAGCTTTTTAATGTTGTGAACAACCAATAAAAAAATAAAATCAAGCTGAAGTCAATGAAATTGAAACAAAAGAAGCAATCCAAAAAAATCAACAAAACAAAAAGTTGGTTCCTTGAAAAGAATCAATAAAATTGATAAATGCTCATGTCAGGAGCTGCCACATAGGATTAAGCAGGCATGGACCCTTAGCCTTAAGGGACGGAGGTGTGGGACTGGCTTCCACTTGCAGCATGAGAGCAGGTGGACCTCACCTTTACTCGGCAGGAGATTGAAGCTCTGGGAGTGGGCATCACCCAATGAGACTGGGCTACACCCCCTGAAACCCAATCCCTTGCCTCATTTCGATGGAATTTTCTTAAGTGTCTTCCCCTCAATAAACAGGGCTTCAGGTTGCTCTCACTCTCTCTTTTGTCACCTCTCTTGCTTCCCTTGTGTGAGCTGGAGCCAAGGAGCCATCAGTGAACACCAAGAAAAAGGTATTTTCTCTGTCTCTGTGTTCTCTCTATTCAGTGCCAACCCAATTTATCTAGAGTGACCCTGACTAATTTAGTCATATGTTGCAACATGCTTAGCCATTCTTATGAAAAGAAAGAGAGAAAATACAAATTACTGAAATTCTCAATGAAAAATGAAATATTACAATAGACACTACTGATATACAGATGATAAACAGAACCTATTTTGAAAATTTATACTCTAATGAAATAGAAAATCTTGAAGACATAGACAAGTTTCTAGAAACATGACAGACTCAAATTGAATCAGGAGGACATAGAAATTTTAAACAGATCAATTTCAAGCAATGAAATTGAAGAAACCATCAAAAGCCTACTAAGAAAGAAAAGCCCAGGACCAGATGGATTCTCAGCTGAGTTCTACCAGACCTTCACAGAAGAACTAACACCAATCCTCTTAAAATGATTTCATGAAATAGAAAAGAAGGGAACCCTTCCAAACAAATTCTATGAAGCTAGTGTCCTCCTGATACCAAAACAAAGACACATCAAGGAAAGAAAACTTCAGACCAATACCCTGATGACTATAGATGCAAAAATTCATAATAAAATACTGGTAAATCACATACAGAAACATATTAAAAAGATATTGTACCATGATCAAGTGGGGTTCATTCCAAGGATGCAAGGTTGGTTAAATACACAGAAATTAATAAATGTAATTCATCACATCAATAGACTTAAAAATAAGAATGATATAATATCTCAATATATGCAGAAAAAGTATTTGACAAAATACAGCACCCCTTCACGTTCAGAACACCAAAAAAACTAGGGATAGGAGGAACATATCTGAACATTGTAAAAGCTAAATCCAAGGCCAGCATCATTCTAAAAGGAGAAAAACTGAAAGCATTCCCTCTGAAAACTGGAACAAGACAGGGATGCCCTCTTTCACCACTTCTATTCAGCATGGTTCTGGAAACTCTAGCCAGAGCAATTAGACAGAAAAGAAAGAAATTAAATGAATACAAATAGGAAAAGAAAAACGCAAACTATCCCTATTTGCTGATGACTTGATTCTATATTTAGAAGACCCAAAATACTTTGATAGTTCTAGAATTTATAAATAAATTCAACAAAGTAACTGGATATAAAATTAACACCCATAAGTTAATTGTACACCTGTACATCAGTGATGAATCAAATGAAGAGAAATTAGCAAAACCCCCATTCACAGTAGCCTCAAAGAAAATAAAAAATTTGGGCATAAATCTAGCAAAAGAGGTGAAAGTCCTCTACAATGAAAACTATAGAACACTAAGAAAGAAATTAGAAGACCTTAGAAGATGGAAAGATCTCCCATGTTCTTGGATAGGAAGACTTAATATTGTCAATATGGCCATACTTCCAAAAGTGTTATACAGATTTAATGCAATTCCAATTAAAATCCCAATAACATTTCTCATATAAATAGAAAAAGCAAATATAAAATTTATTTGGGAGAATGAGATCCATAGTAGCCAAAGCAATCCTTAGTCAGAAGAGTGAAACAAGAGGCATCATAATACCAGAATTTAAATCATACTACAGAACTACAGTAACAAAATAGCATGGTATTGGCACCAAAATAGACTTGTAGGCCAATGGTATAGAATAGAAAACACAGACAAAAACCTACATAAATACATTTATCTCATACTAGACAAAGGTGCAAAAATCATACATTGGAAAAAAGATAGCCTCTTCAACAAATGGTGCTGGATAAACTGGAAATTCATATGCAGCAAAACAAAATTAAATCTCTATCTCTCACCATGCACAAAAGTCAACTCAAAGTGGATCAGGAACCAAGGAATTAGGTCAGAGACCCTGCACCTAATAGAAGAAAAAGTAGGTCCAATTCTTTATCATGTTGTTTAGCCCTCGATCAGCACCGGCTTCATGAATGAAGGTTCAAAACGTAAGAAATCTCTAGGGAGTTTTGAATTAAAGAGACAAGATTCTAATTACCTTTAAACCAGCTCCAGGACAGCTTTTCCTAGCTCCAGCCTCCAGCCACCTATTATGGTATCGAGGTTTACTGAAGAGGAGAGAGAGAGAGAGAGAGAGAGAACATGCCAGGGAGTGGACTTTTATTGGGGAACAAAAAATTCTGGGGAAAATCCCATCCAATGAAGATTAAGGGGGGCAGTGTCCCAAGGTCAGGGGCAATGGTTGGGTCTTCAGGGTATTGGCAAGACATGCATCCAATCCCATATGTGAATTGCAATGGAGGCCCTTGGGATTTTGGAGCTAGGTCCTGACATCATCTTCAGACAACTTCTCCTCCTTTGAGAGACAGTTCTTAGCCTGCTACTGGTCCTTGGTGGAAACTGAATGCTTGACCACAGGCCCCCAAATTCACCATGCTAAAATAGTAACTCCCTGCTTTTCTGTGGTGGTGGTAACATACTGTGAGGGGTTACTTTGCATTCACAGTTATTGCACTATTCTCTTGGTCTCCCTCCTTTGCTCCTGTTTTTAGTAGGCCTCTTTATAACTTTGACTATGCCATTACATTCTTAGGAAGTAAATTTCTTGCATGTCCCCAGTAAGCAGTCACCTCCCATTTGCTCTGTTCTTAACTTCTGGCCTTATATCTTACTTCGTGCAGCAGTTTGTACCCTACTTCAGACCACCTAGCATGTTTTTCTAAACACTATACTTTATCTCACGGACATTACCATCTCAGTTAACAGACAAAATGCATTGTTCAAGATTAGATGTCACACCTGTAAGGGGTAATGCAGAACCCCAGTGACAGGGCACATTCATTGAGAACAACTACTGCATTAGAGTCACAAAACCCCGCTTCACCTCCTGCCCTTATTGGCAGATTTGGGAATGATAAAAATGAGTGGTAGAGCAGATGTGACACTTAGGGGAGGATCAGAAAGAGGTACTGTGGTAGCTAGTTGCGTGTGGGGAGTGGGCACACCAAGAGGAGGGGAGAGTTGGGAGGTAAGGTCTGTGTCAGACAAAAACTTGCAAAAATACATTATTAAGTGGGATATTGGAAGTAAGTATTTGAGGTTACATCAGCTGCTAAAATATTGAGTCCCTTCTGAGAGTCAGTTCTACCCAGCAACTTCCAGAAGGCCATAAGCTCCCCTTCTCGGGAGTTCTGCAAGGTGACCACTCAGAGGATAGTATGAATAAGATTTGTGTCTCTGGGCTGGGGATGTGGCTCAAGCAGTAGCGCGCTCGCCTGGCATGCGTGCGGCCCGGGTTCGATCCTCAGCACCACATACCAACAAAGATGTTGTGTCCGCCGAGAACTAAAAAATAAATATTAAAAATTCTCTCTCTCTCTCTCTCTCTCTCTCTCTCTCTCTCCTCTCTCACTCTCTCTTTTAAAAAAAAAAGATTTGTGTCTCTTCTAAGACTGGATTTTTCTGAACACTCATTAACTTTTAACTCCTGCATATTCTTTTTGTGATTTCCACTAAGTGCATGCACTTGCTTAATTTAGCCATGAGGTCACTACTGTCTGCTGATATGAGATCAGAACTGGTCACAGCTTGTCAGGAGCATGTGATGGCAAGTTCTCCAACATGTTTTCCATTCTTAGCATTAATATGACAACATTTTTTTCAGCTTAATGTGCCAACCAAGTCTATCTTCTTGGATCATAATGTAGTGTTTCATATCAAAATCATCCTTAATTTCTACAAATGACTCCCAAAATGCTTTCTAAATCTGTTTATACTAATTTGCATAGCTGCTAAGCAATTGACAAAATGTGAAGATTCAACTAAGCACTCTCTTTTTTGAGAAATGCTTACATTTTAGGAATATAATGTAAGAGTTTCCAATTGGTGGTGTGAACCTTGTGAACATATCTGGGCATCATATCATAGTAAATATATCGGGTCTGTTGCCCTACAAACACCTCTGCCAGCCCCCCCACGAACCTCTGTGAGCCACTCACCCAAGCTTGGCTCAAGGTACACCTGTGCCAGCAGAGGGCAGCAAGGGGTTGGAGTATGTGAAATTGGGAGTGTTAGAGGTGTGGTGGCCCGCATGAAGTGACCAGATGGCTTTTTTTCAAGTGGGAGAAAGCCATTAGCCCTTCAGTCAGGGACTGGAACTGAGGATAGGGACAAAGAGGAGGGCTATGCAGAGTAGTGAAGAATATGAACTGTCCTTGTTCCATGGGTGACAATGAGCACTTTGGACCTTTCTTTCATCACTCCTGACTTGTGCCCCATTAAAGGAGTTGAATGAAGAGATTTCAGAAAAAGCTTGTAATTATTGTGTCCTCTGGTCCAGTATGAAATGATTATATGTTAAAGCAGGAAGGATGGAGTTTAGGCCCAGAGAATAAGCATGCTCTGAGATACAGGAACAGAACACCAGCAGGGAGGGAGGCTAGCGTCAACCCTGCCTGAAGACACTCGACTTTCCCATCCTTCGGAGTGGGGTTGGTGGTTTCTACTGGTGCAGACATAGACCTGGGGTACCCAAGCCTCCTCTGTGCTATTTTCTATTCTACATTTTTGCATCCCAGAAGCTGTGACATTGAGCTAAGCCCAGCTCTGAGCTCCAGATATCTGGGTAAACCCCCAAACCAAAAGTAGTCTCAGGGGGCCCTACACAGGGCAGCTATGACCGGACAGCTCCTCCCAGGGCCACCTCATGTGCGTTGGAATCAAGGTCCTGCTGCAGTGTGCTCTTGAGGGTTACAGAGTACTTCCACTTCCCCCACAATGACCCATGAGGTCAGCAAGATGAGGCAGTTTTATTCTAATTTTATAGATGAAGAAATTATGAGTCATAGAAGTAAAGTAACTTGTAGTGTCAGACACTACACTAGAACTTCTCTGTGCTCTAAAAACCCCCTGGTCCTTACCCCTCGCTGCTTCTGCCATCTGCATTGGAATTACTGCATTATGTGTGTGTGCCCCACCTTGTTCTGAAGGTGGACAAGCATCTTTTAACTATGTTCTAAACTCACCGTACAGTGGTGACACAAGGTGCATGGGTGTCCCTTGAGGAGCAGAGGGGGACATAAAATTTCAGGTAGATCTTTGAGTTCCAGAGGGATGTGTGTGGGCACTTCATGGACACATAAATGGATACACTCTCTTTCCCAGAACTCCCTTCCCCGAAAGATACGCTGCATAATTGATGGAACCCATACAGAAGGAACGAGGAAACAAGAGTGACAATAGAGAGGTGACATCTGTGGTGAATCTGTCACCTCTGCCCGCAAACAAGCGGCTTACAGAAACTGGGGACAGTTTCAGGAAGGCACAGTTATAGACACATAGCCAGATAAGCTGGAAAGGACATTCAATTGACAGGTCCAGTCCTGTGAGTGGGAAGGAGAGGAACCAAAGCCCACAGAGGACAAGGAGAGCCACAGGCCCTGGGCTTAACGGTTTTAGTGTAACGTGTTGTCAACAGGATTGCGCACTCGGTGGCAGTGAGGTAGGGAATCCACAAGCAGATAAGGAAATAACAATCTTATCCGGTCTGCATCTGGTTTCTACAAAGTCCACAGTATCAAATTATTAAAGGTACATGCATTGCCCAGGCTGTTTTAATGCTAATAAAAAGATTAGGGAATGAGTTAGAAAAAAAAAAACATTTTATTCAAGATATCTCAAAATTTGGTTACTAATTAAAATATGTGAGTCAGATATCCAAATGTTCCTGTATTTTTATCTTAAAACTTAAAGTTCTCTATTTTATATTTTAATGTCATACTCACTTATTTTAAAAAGTAAGATTAGATATGGTAAATGAGTAAAAAAAATGTCATCCATGAGAAGATGACTATTGTGCTCAACCTCTTCTGTGTAACCTATTTCTGTGGCTTGACTGTGTCTCCCATAGTTTATGGGTTATTCAATTAATCCTCAATGCAACAGTGTTGATAGGTAGAATCTTTAAGAGGTGATCCATGAATGGATTAATACCATTATCATGGGGGTAGATTCCTGAAAAAAGAATGAATTTATCTCTCCTCCTCTCTCCATCCTTCTTTCCCTTCCTTTCTGATTTCACCATGGGATAATGAAAAAAGAAAAGTGGAGTCCCTCTCCAAATCTCAATCTTGGACCTCTCCAGTCTCTAGAACTATAAGAAATAGATCTTATAAATCACCCAGACTCAGGTATTCTGTTAAAACAGTACAAATTTACTATAATAATACTCTAATTATATGTGTTTCAAAAATACATTGAAATGCTATCTTTAAAAATAAATTCGTGGGGCTGGGGATGTGGCTCAAGCGGTAGCGCGCTCGCCTGGCATGCGTGCTGCCCAGGTTCCATCCTCAGCGCCACATACCAACAAAGATGTTGTGTCCACCGAGAACTAAAAAAAATAAATAAATATTAAAAATTCTCTCTCTCTCTCTCTCTCTCTCTCTCTCTCTCTCTCTCTCTCTCTCTCTCTCTCTCCTCTCTCACTCTCTCTTTAAAAAAAATAAAAAAACTTTAAAAATAAATAAAAATAAATTCATTGTAACAACACTGTCATGTCTTAAAATAAGCAGCAATTTCTTGTTTTGAAGTGATGCAAAATTCCCCTCCCCAAAATATACAAGCATTAGGTGCTTTCTAAATTTTTCATGTCTCTCTTTGGTTTCTGAATCACCACCACCACATTCCGCTCTCCACTATATCAATCTCACAGGCGATGGACTCCCACCCTCATATGCTCCCAAGTTTCTTCTCCAAATAGAAAGAAGGAAATGCTGGGTATCTCTCATAATCCATTTTTATTGCTCAGGACACTTATTCATTAGTTTGATATATGCGCTATAATGTACAGGCACTGTTCTATTTGCAGGAGAGAGGGCAGTGAGCACAGTAAGGACTTTTGATACTTCTTAGATTGTATCATGGTTGATCTTATGGGGAAAAATAAGGCAGGAGAAAGGGAGAGAGCCAAAGTTCAGGGAACCATGATTTATAAATAAGACAAGAAGTACTATTTAATAGGTGATAGTAGCTCTTAAAGAAGAGACAGTCATTTGTATATCTGGTGTGGGGAGTGTTTTTCTCTAGTGCAAAAGTCTTGAGGATTCAAAAACAGTGAGAGGTGTCAAACAGGCTCAGGAGAGTGTGATAGGAGTTGACATAAGACTGGCAACCAGCTGGCCATGGTGGCACACGCCTGTAATCCCAGCAGCTTGAGAGGCTGAGGCAGGAGGATTGTGAGTTCAAAGCCAGCATCAGCACAAGTTGAGGTGCTAAGCAACTCACTGAGACCCTGTCTCTAAATAAAACACAAAATAGGGCTGGGGATGTGGTTCAGTGGGCAAGTGTCCCTGAGTTCAATCCCTGGCACCCCACCCCCAAATGATAATCAATAACCATCATGTGGGGATTTGGAGACCCTGAGAAGGACTTTGCATTTTATTCTAAGTGATATGGGAGATAAGTGGTAAAACGGAGACTACCATGATCTAATATGCTAAAAGTATCACCCTAGTAGCCTGTGATAGATTACAGGGGACTAAGGTAGAAGCAAGGAGATTAGTTAGGTGGCTGTTGCAATAGCACAGGTAAGAGATGGTAGTGGCAAAGGTGGCAGAAGTGACTTATTTCTTCTAAGGAAGAGTGTGTAAGTCAGCTTTGTGTTACTATAATAAAATACCTGAAGAAATTAACTTATAAAGACAAAAGATTTTATATGGTTCTTGAGGTTCCAGTCCAAGATTGGGTGGCCTTGTTACTCTGGGCCTCTAGTGAGGGAACCAGATAGAAATGGCAGGGACTTTGTGGTAGAGTAAATTGCTCATATAATCAACCAGGAAGAACAGAGAGATGAAGTGATGAGGGTCCCACAATTCCCTTTGAGAGCTTGTCCCCAGTGACTGAAGGAGCCCCCATGGACCTCACTTCCTAAAGGTCCACAGCACCTCCCAGTGACACCACTTTGGAGACCAAGGCTTTAACACATGGACCTTTGAGGGATACTAGCTGTTATGGTTCGGATATGAGATGTCCCCCACATTCTCCTGTGCTAGTACAAGATGATCCAGAGATAAAATGGTTAGATTTTGAGAGCTGTCACCTAACTAGTCTATCCTGGTTTGAGCGGACTAACTGGATGGTAACTGTAGGCAGGTAGAGGAGGTGGGACACTGGGAGCATGTCCTGGAAGGGTCCCTTCCCCTTCCTCTTGGCCTCCTAGCCACCTTGAGTACGCGCAGAGCTACTCTCCCACACTCTCTTGCCCTGAGGTTCTGCCTCCCCTTGTTCCCAGAGCATCCACCAGCCATGGGCTGCACCTCTGAAACTGGGAGACCAAATGAGCTTTCTCTCCTCAAGTTGTCCTTGTCAGGTGTTTGGATCACAGTGACAAAAGAGCTGGTAAACACACTGTCCATATTCAAATCTTAGCACCGAGCCTAGAGAATTTGCTGATGGGGGGATACAGGGCGTGGGAAAGTGCAGTCAAGGATCATTATAATTTTCTGGCCTGAAACACGGAATGATTCAAGCTGCAGTTCAAGGAGATGGACAAGACAGGTGGGAGAGGAGGTAGAGGGTAGGCCAACAAGAGTCTGGGCCCATGTGAAATTTCAGATGCCTGTTAAATAGCCAACTGGAGATGGGAGTGGGTAGCTGAAGAGACAAGACTTGAGTTCAGAAAAGACAGGCCTGGAAATAAGATGGAAAAGGTCAAACCAAAAGACTGAATGAGATCACCTAAGAAATCAAGCTAGATAAGGTCACCATGAAGTCTAAGCACCGGAACCCAGGGACACTTCAATTTAAGGAAGAGAGACTAGGCAGCGGCCAGCCTCAGAGAATGAGAAGCTTTAGCAGGGAAAGCACCAGAGAGAGAATGGAGTCTCCTGGTCCAAAGTGTCCCAGAAAGAGGGAGTGATCCACTGCCCAGTGCTTCTGATAAGTTTTTATTTTCTTCAAAGCAATTTACTTTTGCTGACTCTGACACCTGGCACCGAGAAACGGTGGACTTGACCCCTTCTGGAAGCCAAGGATCCCCGTGGCCAGAAGAGGCCAGCCAAGTGCAGTGTGGGGACATAGGGACACCACAGGGCGGGACCCATGGCGTCTGCCTACTGGTCCTCCCACACGCTGGTTCTCTGCTTTGCCTCCTCACCCCAGGCAACCTGCCATGGACACACAGCTAGCTTTCACTAAGTTTCTTTGCCCTCGTCAAAGGTCTGCATTAGTTAGTTAGAGTTTCTTCCCCGGGGTGGGAATCACACTTGGTTTACCTCCAGTTCACAGTCATCGGGTTCGGCTCTAAGAGCTGCCTGTGATCTCATCAACTGTCCCTTTTCTTAAACCCAAGCGCACTACACCTTACCCTGGGAGCCCTGCCTCCGCTTCTGAATCATCGTATCTTCAACACCTGTCTCTTTCCCTGCCCCAAAACAAGCCTTTAGATAGACTAAACTGCTCTATTTATTCAAATTTTGTGGAGCAGCTACAGTGTGCCAAGCTAGACCCTGAAGATAAAATGGCAGACAAGGTCCTTTCCTTCCCCGAAGCTTGTCGTCTCATGGGGGCAGAAGGGAGTACAGACGTTTTCCAAGAACCAAATAAACATGTAGAATTATGTCTGTGGTAACAAAAAGGTCGATGATTCTTTTCCCCCTTCTTTTTCTTTTTGCAGTATTGGGGTGGGGGGGGGGTGACAAACAACTTGTGTAGATTGATACAGCAGGAGTGGGAGCCATTTATTGTAGGACTGGAGGGGTATTTATACATTCCACACAGCTTATCTAATTAACATAAACTAGATACAGCAGTCAACCAATAAGGAATCTCCACACTTAATGGCTTGATGGTGTTACTTCATAAACCACTCCCTCTGGCAAAATGCTAGGCGCCATCTTGACTTGTTTACAGACTCTAACACCAAGCCCCCTTTAAAATGGTTTAAAATTTGGAGACAGGGCTCTTTATTCAGGCTGAAACTTGCGATCTTCCTGCCTCAGCCTCCTGAGTTGCTGGGATTACAGGCGTGAGCCACTGAACATGGCTTTCTCTTTTTCCTTCCTTCCCTTCTTTCCTCCTTTCTTTCTCCATCTTTCTTTCGACTGGGTCTCCCATGTTGCCCAGGCTGATCTTGAGCTCCTGACCTGCAGTGATCCTCCTGCCAAACATTTATGATGAGATCTTGCTCCTCCTTTTCTGATTCACTGAGGCGTGGTGTAAGGTCTGATGCTTCTACAAAGATGGGAGAGAAACCTCTAGGTCTATAGATGGAGTAAAGTTCACACTGCTGCCAGGCCGGAGGAGGAATATCCTGGGATTGAACCCAGGGCATCGCACAGGCTAAAAATGAGTTCAATTTTAAACACATTTGAGTTTGAAGCGTCTTTGAAACATCCAGTTTGACTGGAATTGAAGCCTATCCCCCCATCCAAAGGCAACTAACTGCTCTTCATTCATTTATTGATGCTTCCAGAAAGAGATGCCGCCAATGTTCCCAGGTGGGCCCAAACACCGCTATGCATTCCACAGCAGCACAGCATCCATGCTGCAGAGGTGCCCAGCAAACCTATTGACTACAGGATCATCACTTCCTTGGCAACACTTTGATACAGCAGGAGAAAGCTGGTTCCCAGTCAACGGGAAACATCACCACCAAGACCAGGCAAGACATTCAGATCAAAAATGTACCTGCAAGTCTTCATGTATAACCTTTGAGAGTCCACATTTGTCTTCTAGTTAAAGACATTGGGGATCTCCTTGGTAAAGGGGGTGCTCCAACCAATAACAAAAGGACATTTCTATATGGCTCTTCATTCCCAATGCTCACTCCCCGAGGCTGTGGGGAACTGTCAGCCTATGCACTTCAGAGATTACCTATGTATTCATCCCACCTGAGATCTAGACCCCAGGATCTTCTTCTGTGAAAGAAAACCCCATTCCTTCCACTTCATGGGGGGAAAGAAGCCTCTGAGCTGTGTCCTCCACACTGGTACTCCTACCCGTCCAGAACCTGGGCCTGTTCTAATTAAAGACACACCCCAGGAGGAGTATGGGTTCAAGGTAATGTGGATAAGATGAAGGCGCCTGTTTGTTTACCTCCAGGAGAGGGGGAAGCTGAGCAGAAGCCAGTTCCTTATGTAAAGCTGGATTTTCTTATAAGTAGTCTCAAAAATTGCTGATTTTTATAATGTTGTTAAAGTCATCTTTCTGGCTCATGAGAAGCTATATTGAAGGAATATCAGAAATAACACCACAGAAAAAAATATTTTAACTAGAGCCCTACGGTCATCAGTGAGTTCAATTCCCAGAATTGCTTTTTAAAACTCCTTGCTTCATAAAGGGTTGAATTGAGGGCCATGAACTGTTCACTTCACATTTTTCTAGTATTAAACTGTTTGAAATATTTTAAAATATCTCGTAGCAACTGTTTAGAATGTATGTAAATAAAGGGCTGCCAGAATTTCTCAAGGGGAATAAAGCAATTTACTTCCCATGTCAGCATAGGCTTTCTCTTTTGGTTTCTTTGATGGGGCAACCCCAGGACTTTTTACTGATATCATTCTACCCCATGCAGGCACCTTCCCATCTCATGACATTTGCTCTCCATATCTTCTCAAAAACCTTTGCATGGTTCATTCCAGGAACAAGGAAGAGTATGACATGAAACACCAGAAGGAAACTGTTTAAGAATACAACATCCTCTCCAAAATTATTTCTAGGGCAGTTTCTACAGAAAAGCTCTTCTCCATCTTCATTCTCTTTGCCAGGAATTTCAGGAATAAAAGCAACTTTAAAACCTCTTCTTTCTATCATTGCCACATTTATACTACTATGGTACCAAAAAATGGGAGACACTTCATGATGTAAATGCCACTGGTTTTAAAGTCAGAGTATTTGGGTTCCTGTCCTGACTTTGTTAATGAAATATTCTATAACCTTGTAAAAAAATACCTCCCTGGCTCTTAAATGCACTATGTCAAGACTAACAAACAAGCGTCAACCTATGAGCCAAGTTATGATTAACAGTTTCTTGTTGGAATCCTTGGTCATGCTCTCAATGATTCTCATAGTTTATAGATTCCTTTGGATCTTCTACATCATCAACATGTGATCTAAAAAATAAGGAAAATGTCTCTCCTTTTCTAATCCATATACCTCTTATTTACTTTTCTTGTCTTGTTGCTTTGGTCATTATTTAATAAGTAACTCATTGATTAATGAATACTATCAATGACTGGAGAAATTCTTATCTTTATTCCTGACTTTTTATTATCTCTAAATGTTCCTTTTCCCTCTCCTCCTCCTTCCCCCTACTGCTTGCTCTACTCTACTTGCCCTTTTATTGTTATTATTATTTTAATTAGTGCATTATAATTGTAAATATAAGTGCAACTCATTCCGGGAGTTTGTACACGGACATAGCATAATTTGATAGAACAAGAGCCTTTGTGGGAGATTCCAGATCCAAATCATAACAGTGAGTATTGAATTTTATCAAAGATTTTATCATATCATCCAAATGATAAAATGTTGTTTTGCAATTATTCAATATGATGGGTCATGCTGACAAATTTTTATAATATCTGCTCATTCTCACATTCCTGGGAACTCCTGGGGGTTCCACAGAACTCAGGGAAACATTTACCAATTTATTGTAAAGGATGTTACAAAGAATACAGATGAGTAACCAGATGAAGAAGAACTGAGGGAAGGGTCCAGAAGGTTCCTGAGTACAGGAGTTCTGTCCATGTGAAAGTGAGGTGTGCTACCCTCCCAGCACATGGATGTGTTCACCATTCCAAAGCTCTCTGTACCCCATAGTTGGGGGATGTTTTTGTATACTTCATCAGTAAGCATGATCAATTATTAATTTGATCTCCAGCCTCTCTTCCCTCTCAGAGGATGGGAGATAGTGCTGAAAGTTCCAATTTTCTGATTATGGACTGTTCTTTCTGGTCTTCCATCTAACCTACTATTACCTGTTTTTGAGTTTCTGAAAGGGGACAGTATATAGCTCCCATTCCAAAACTAGCTCAGAGCCCATCAAGGGTTTTCTCCTTAAAACAAAAGGTTCTCCTAACATCCAAGCAATTAAAAGGTTTTTAGGATAAATATATGTCGCAAGCCATCCATGTGCCAGCTATGTGCATTCGAGCATAGGGGGTAACTGGGCTGACATTGCTGCCTGATGACAGTCAGAATGACTCATCTCAGTGACTAGCAAAGTAGGTAAAAGTAAACTGTGCTTTTTCTCTCACTCTGCCTGTGATCCCACACAGCGCCTGTGATGGGTGTGACTTTCCAAGATATCAGTCAAACTGCTGACCACAATGCATCATCAAGCAACACTCCTCTCTCTGAAACCCAACCCCTGCATTATTTGGGTGGTACTTTCTTGTGGGAAGCCAACCTTACATGTGACTGAGTTACACTCCCCAGCTGGGTGCTGAGGCTCTCAGTCACAGAAATGTGGCACCCTTCTTGGGTGCGAGGGTCAGTGTCTCATGCATGGGGGTGTCTTGCTACAGCCCCATGGGTGAAACTATGCTCACCTGTTCCTTTGTAATATAACCCCTTGCCCTGTTTAGGATAGAATCTTCCATGGAAGTGCCTTGGGTGAGTCCCCTTCTCTCACTGTGCCCTTGGGTATGGACTATCCAGGTGTCAGTCAACCTGCTGACAGTGGACATCATGAAGATAGACTCAGCCCCCTGAAACCTAACCCCTTGCCTCATTTGAATAGCTTCTCTCTGATAAAAGGGGTCAGCACCTGCTCTCGCTCTCTCTCTTTCTGTGGACCCTTAAGGTCAGAGGAGCCGTCACAGTGACCCCAAAGAAAAAGGTATTGTGTCTCTTGTGTGGTTATTTTGTGCAGCCTAGTCAGCCCAGTTTAACTGGAGTGACCCTGAGCCTTTTAGTTGCAAGAACAGAAACCCAGCACTTTCTATCAATGTCTTTTTCCCCAATAAATACCAGGATTCAGGGCAAGCCCTCTCTCTCTTGCCTCTTGCCTACCTGGCTCTCCTTGCCCTCCAGCATGGGAGCTTGATTCTTGAGGCTGCAGAGCCATCTTGAACCCTGAAAAAGGAATTTTGTGTGTGTGTGGTTTCTTCACTGCCTGCTCAATTGACCTGCAGTGTCCCTGATTCCATCACATATTGCAACAAATATATGCATATTTCTTTTTATTATATCAAAGCATCACAAGCAGTATTCTTATAATAATCATGTCGTGCTAACAAATTGATCCCTTTGCCATTAAAAATATCCCTCTTTTTCTCTTTTCTCTAAAATTAATTTTATCTCATATTAATAGATCCACTCCAACCTTCTTAAGTCTAGTGGCTAAATGGTATATCTTTATTCATCTATTTACTTTTGACCCATCTGTATCTTTAAAGTGTGCCTCTTAAGACAGAATAGTTTGAGTTTGTTTTTTTTTAAAATCCACTGTAACAATCTTTGCCTTTTAATGGGAGTAGTCTGTCTATTTACACTTAGTGGGATTACTGATGTTGTTGTAATTAGATCTACCATCTTACTGAACATTAAATTGTCCGCCTAAATTTTACTGGCTTGTAGGACATCTTTAGATATTATTTAGATATTGCTCATGGGATGTACTCATGGCAAATATCTTCCACTCTGATTTGCCTTTTTATTTTCACAATGGTTTCTTTTGGTTAAAAGAACCTTTGATTTTGCTGTAATATACCCTAAGCCTTTGGTTTCTCGTGTGTAAAATAGGATCTACAGCAGTAGCTCACCGAGTTCTTAGAAGGAATAAGTAAAAGAAATCAAGGATTTTCAGCATAGCTCCAGGCACTAAAGAAAGCCCAATAAATATTATTTCCTACAGTGCCACCTATTTGTTCCCCATCTAACCTTCTATTTCTTGATTTTAAGCTCTGAAAGGTGGTTCTGTATAGCAAAAAAAAAAAAAAAAAAAAAAAAGGCAGGCCTTGCAACAGAAGATAGTTTCACCATCTTCGGGCTCAGGTTACTTTTCCCTCCTTTACTATTTGCTGAGATGAGTCATCCTTATTTGTCAATAGGATGTGACCTCCTATATTTAAAAGAAGTGAGCCCTGTTAGAGAGAAGAGGTTTCACTTTAGTGACTAACACTAAGAGAACGATATGGCAGGTTCACCAGCATCCCTCCTCTTCATCTGTCTCCTCAGCCAGCTAACAGGTAAGTCCATTCTCCCGACTATCTTCCTTATCCTGAGATGTAGCTTCAGGTTCCTGATTCCACTTTGAAGCTCTGGCTCAAACTATAAGGTTTTGCCTCCTTATCTAGCATTGCTTTTTTTTTTTTTTTTTTTTTTACCAGCCTCTGGTCTCTGGGTAGGAAGGGACTATAGGGAAAGGAAAAGGAATGGTCTTGGAGACCAACTACCTTTTGACTGTGCTAGAAAAGAAAGGACTAAAAGAAGTGGTTCTGGGTATAAGAAGACCTATGTTCTAATACAGATTCTGTATGAATTCAGTCTTGATTTTCTAGTCCTCACCCCCTGAGAGGGCAACTTGAAAAGCACAATGATACAATTGTATATTTATTTATAAGCATATTTGCTGAAATGTATTTTAACTGTATTTTAATGATATATGCATAACAATGATATCAATGGAAGAACCAGTTGAATTTTCTCTCTTAACCCACGCAATCCAATCCATCTGTCCTTAGAAAAACAACTCTTACTGTAGACACTCTAATCACATGGAGGACTGAGAATTTTTATTCACAGGTATGATAGTCTGGGAAGATTTTAGTATCTTTATTGTTCTAATTAGGAGTCTCGCAAGTGAGAAATCTTTCTCCTGTCATCAGATTCATGGGGTACCACTATACTAAGTGCTTTCCTTCTGAGCACTTAGTACAGCTGTTCATTATGTGTACTCCAAGCCTACCTGAACTAACTTGCCCCAAGCCCCACAGACAGCACCTCCAATCCTTTCCTCCCCATTAGCTGGCCACTAAGTGGTCCACATCTACAGACTCTTACCCCTCCTTGAATTCATCAGAACTTTGTACTGTTAAGAAGCACCTGGTCCTAAGCAGGTGATCTGGAATAGGTTTACTTTAAAAATCACCCCCTGAATGGAAATGGTGATCAGAAATGGAACTTGAAGCATTTGAAATGGGGGAGGGAATACCAGGGCTCTGAAAAACCCCAGGTGTCCACCTGAAACCTGAACTGTGCACAGCCAGGTGCAAGTATGAAAATCTGTCATGGGGTCTTCCCTTCTGCCTGCTGCAGGAGACAGTGGGCAGTCTTGTGCTGTGTCCCCCAAAGTTGAAAGGTGTCAGAGATCATCCCAGAGATTGTCCAGTAGGCAGGTCAGTGGAAGGAGGCTGACCCTAAACAAGGGCATCCTGGGACTGACTTAGTAGCTCTATTATTGTGGGCAAGTTACTCACCCTATATTCTTCTCAAGTGCATAACAGATAATAAAATCTAACTTGCAAAATTATTGTAATCTTTTAAATGAGATGTCAAATGCAAAGTGACCATAATCATTACTAAAGCTTCTACTACATCCAAGGTGTTTTTCCATACAATTTCCTCAGAAATCTGTAAGACACATATTATTATACCTTTTTTACAAGTAAGAAAATTTGGGCTCATAGAAGTCAAGTTTCATGGGAAAGTTACACAGCTGTTAAGAGTCAGAGCAAAGATTGAATTTCCAAGACTAGTGCTCTTTTCATCATACTAAACTGCCTAACACTGAAGTTGATACCACTGAAGTTGGTTCTTGGTTTCCTTAAGAGGGGCTCAGTTACTGTGTATTTGAGCTGAGACTCAGAATGGGATTTATTTCCTGTCCAGGCACACAAGTCCAAGTCAGGGAAAGGAAAGGCCCAAGGAGAACAGGTAGCAGTGTTTTAGGGAGGTGGCTATGCCAACAGGAAATCACTCTGGCCAAGCTCAGAGGGCCCAAGGAGTAGCTCTTACTTTTTTAGCATTCTCATCTGAAAAATGGGTACAATAACCTATCCCCCTCACTTTTATGATGATTAAATGACCCAGTAGTTTTAAGGAGGCAATTCATAAATGGAAAAACATGAAAAGAGGTGAGGGGATATTGCAGGGAGTGTTGCAAAGAATTGGAAGAAGTAAGGATGATGTGGTAGGAAACGAATGTGGGGCAGAGTGGTGAGGAGCTTGGTTGGGAATATTAGGGTCAGATAGTCAGGGAATAAATGTATCAGATTGAGAGATCCGCAAGTTTCTTTTCTCCATGTTTCACATGATCTTTCCAAGGGACATTAAGAAAGCAGAAGTTGGCTAAAGAGCAGTCTAAACCATTTTGTTTTATTTTTTAAGCGGTGATTTCCTCTTAAACAATAAAACCTTACACAGAAGCAAACATATAGATGACTGTAAGTATAGAGTTGAAGCCTCTCTGATGGGGGGCTTCCACCCCATAGCCTCCACCCCATCATCCTCTGTCCCTACACTCTAGCCTTTAGACTCCCCAGCACTCAGCTTCTGGGAATTATACTGCATTACTCAGACTCCCAGGGTAGCATTTGGGGAAATCTTACCTTCAGAGACTTGGTTCCTAGCCTTCCACTGACTTGGGGCACATCACCCTAACCTGCTGATCACCAGCCTCCTCATCCATGAAACGGAATTGGACGAAGCAGTCCCTAAGGCTCCTCCCCGCTCTGAGATATTCTGGTTCTTGGTCTCCTTAAGGAAGGAGTCAAACATACCAGTGCTGCCTTCATGGCACTCCACAGTGAGGCACCAAGCGCTTGGAGAGGTGCTCGGACACTGGCTGGCAAGCAGGGAGCGGGTCTATACTCCCTTCCCCTTATGCCTTCCTTCTGTACCGCCATCTCTTGTTCTGGCTGCATGACAATGTGCCTTCCTTGTCATCTGGCTCCTTCCTCCACTTAATTCTTGAACCTTTGGAGAACAAGACCAAAAAAAAAAAGGAAGTGACAACAAAGAGGAAGGGGGGAGGGGTGACAAGGGGGGAGGAGATCATCTCAGAGGCAATGCTCCTGATGCCCAAAACATCTGAGCCTGGGTCCCCTGCCCCAGCTCGCTGTACCTCCAAAAGCAGGTTGGCCAAGGGATGTTTCCTGCTTTCTTAGCCTTCTGGCTCACTTTGCTCAGAAGCCATACAGAGATGTTTAGGGAGATCTCCCTTTTTCACTCTTAGCCACACTTGCAGATGTAAGACCCAAAAATAAGAAGCTGCCTCAATGCGGGTTTCAATAGCTCTCCTCACCCTTCATTCCCCCTCCCCTCATGTGACAGGTATCTGTACTTCTCAAGTGCTTTCAGATCCATATTTACACTTTGACTTCCTCAAACTGCTGGTAAATTAAGGTGTTATTTTTTTTCTCCCATGAGAATTCCAAAAACTGAAACTCAAAGTAGTAAGTGGTAAACACAAACCTCTCAGAGGAACAATCCCACTTCTTTGTTTGTGACCTTAAGAAAGTCACTCAATCTCAGTATCCTAATCTTATAGAGTCTAACTTTTCTCTCATGGAGTGTTCTGAAGATCAAGAAAGATAATGCCAGCTGGGCATTTGACACAGCCCTTAATCCCAACAGCTGGGGAGGATGAGGCAGGAGGATTGAAAGTCCAAAACCAGACTCTGTAAAACTTAGTGAGGTCCTAAACACCTTAGAAAGACCCTGTCTCAAAATAAAAAATAAATAAAAAGGACTGGGGATATGGCTCAGTGGTTAAGCACCCCTAGGTTTAATCCCTGATACCAAAAATAAAGAAGAAAGAAAGAAAAGCAACGCTATTAAAGTTACTAACAATTTACAGAGTGGCACCTAGTGTTCATTGCTGGATCTGTGATTATAGGGGAACCAGAATGGAATCCAGGGCTCCAGGCTGCCAGTAAGACTAGAACCCTTTTTAACATTTCTGCACATGGGGCAGGGGGGAGTTAGGCCATTCCTATGCCACTTTCTGGTAAAACCTCATGACTCCGTCATCTATAACATCATCATGCCATGACTCTCTGGGAAGGGCCCCAGGACTCCATCTGGTACCTAGTGCTAATAGACCGGCCATGGGCTAATACACATCAAAAGGCTTTGTCCAGTTACCACCCAAGGATCTATTTCTTTCTGGAGAATTTTTAAAATGAAGTTACATAAATGGTGAATTTTCGGGGCATGGGTGTAAAAATAAGTGTTAGAGACTTCCTTGCGGGAGAACTTCCTACTGGGCTTTATGGGTTTTGAATAAGATTTATTTTAGATGGACAGAGACTCCTCTCTGGGCCTGAAGTAGGAAGTGAACTGACAGTCAGGAGAGGGAGGAGGCCTGGCTGAGCATCTGCTGGTGGCAGTGGGTAGCAGTCTTGGGTTTCGTATCTTTTCACAGCATTATAGATAGCATCATCCTAACCTTAGAGCAAAAGCCCTGGGTTTTCCTGGGGTATGACAACCCTCGGTCACGTGGCACCCACTATGCCAGAGAAGAGCTATCATTATAGCCGAGTGCCCTCAGACTTACCAAACCATTTAGCTGCTATGAAAATGAGAAAGGGATAGAATAGACGCAGAGGAGGCAAATTCCAGCATTCCCTGCTCTGACTTTGGAAAAGCAACCCTCTGGAGATGATAGACAAGCCTCACAGTGGTCCAGTCCTCCTGGACCTTTAGGTGAGTATTGGTAGTTACTCATCTCTACAGTTTTCTGATCCCACGAGTCACATTAAGCCCCTCTACTATGCACCCTAATAATACCTGTTACTTCCTTTTGTATCACACATACAAGTGCTTACTTACTTAATGACCGTCTCCCAACCCCATGGACGCCCGATCATGACTGTCTTGCTCCCCAGTTATGTATGTGGCTCCTAAACAAATGCCTGTCATAAATGTGAAACTAAATAAATTCTTGTCCAAGGCAGAAATAACTGAATGGGACAAATGTGACCTGCTTTGATATGGTAAAATACTGTAGAGCCACACAGCGCAGGAAGCAAAGCCACCACAGAAAGGGAGCTTCAGGTAAACCCTGGACAGCTGAACAGAAAAGTCTCTTGTTTCTGGATACCTTTTTCCAGCCGGCTGAGAAGAATGGATAAGACTGGTTAGGTCTCACCAACCCTGCCCCTTATTCTCTGTACCCATATTTAGGAAATGGCAGGAAGTTATTTTCCTCTTTCATTCTTCTTCTTCCCACCCTGAAAATACACTTACGATAGGTCAATATACTCCGGTTTATATATAGGTCAATATATCTGGTTTGTGCTGGCAATTTGTCCAATGTCGTATCCTCCAATTTCTCTCCAAGGGCCAATTCATTGGAAGGCATTTTTTATACTCTCACACAATTTGCACATGGGGTATTCAACCCTGAGAAAATAGCACCATGTGTGTGGAAGATTGAAATGATCATGGCTTAAATGCATGCAAACATGCTGACACACAAAACCCATGTGCTTGAAATTTTGCCACTGAAGTGGTTTGAATGTGGTTTGTCCCTGAGAGATTCATATGCTAGGAACTTGGTTCTCAATGTGGTGGCACAGAGGTGTTGGAACCTTTAAGATGTGAGCCTAGTGGAAGGTGTTAGGTCATGAGAGTGACACCTTCAGAAGGAATTCACGCTGCTGTCCCAGAGTCAACTCTCTCAAGAACATGTTGTTATCAAGCAAAGCCACCCGACATTGACCTCTTCTGCACACGATTGGTTTTCTTTCAATTTCTCTGCCTTGTTGTGATCCAGCCAAGGGATCCCTCACCAGAGGCCTAACAGATGATACCACACAATCTTGGACTTTCAGCCTCCAAAACTATGAGCTAAATAAACCTCTTTTCTTTATAAAGTATCCAGTTTCAAGTATTTTGTTATTGCAACAAAAAATGGACTAATATGCCCCTGAAATACCCTCCAAAAATCTAATGTGAAAATGAAATTGCTCAAAGATTGCCTAAATCCAGGATCTCCCTTGGGGACAAGGGATATTCAATATTTATTTGACTTCAAAATATTTGCTCTTTCTATCTCTATTGTAGAAGTGAAAGAATAAATGTGTTAATTTATTAAAAATTAAAAAATAAAATTAATTATTTACCAGAACTTTTTTGATATGCCTTGAGATGATTAGAGAAGGCAGTCTAAAAGCATCCTGGCCTTCATGTTGAAGAAGTAGGGAGAGTAGCTTTTTAAAAAATCAGATTACTTGACTGGATAATTTGATATATCCTCAGGGAACCAACACATATATTATGTCCTGACTGGTAAAGTATAGAGAGAAAAGTTTAAGAAATGGGAACTTTCTCCTAAAATACATTTATCTGGGAAGAGAAACTAGTACTTTTGGACATAAACCTGGCAAAAAGTTGGTAGAGACCTTAGACCTGGAATCGAAGGAGTAGGTCCACATCTGATTTCCTCACCCTGAGCTCTGGCAGAGCAGCTTGTGTATGGGGGTTACTCACTAAAGAATGTGAAGGGGAAATGGGGCTCAACGATGTCCAAGGACTTGGGACCTGACACCTGAGCACTGTAGGAGCGTGGGAAAAGGGAGTAAGGAAAAGAACTAAAGTTGACACTAATGCCGCTGTACTTTCAAATTGAGTGATACGTCCAAGTTCCCAGAACTGAAGTGACATTGAGTTAAGTCCTCAAAGCATCACCCACTAGCTATGTCCCTTGGATAAGTTACTTAATTTGTCAATTTATCTATCTATCTATCTATCTATTTATTTATTTATATCTCAGATTTCCTATGAAGTCAGATATTAACAAAGTTTTGCTATTTTTTTTTGCTTTATAATACTTTTTTTTAGTCTCTTTTTTTTATTGGTTGTTCACAACATTACAAAGCTCTTGACATATCATATTTCATACATTAGAATCAAGTGGGTTATGAACTCCCATTTTTACCCCAAATACAGATTGCAGAATCACATCGGTTACACATCACATTTTTACATACTGCCATATTAGTGACTGTTGTATTCTGCTACCTTTCCTATCCCCTACTATCCCCCCTCCCCTCCCCTCCCATCTTCTCTCTCTACCCCATCTACTGTAATTCATTTCCCTCCATGTTTGTTATCCCATTCCCCTCATAACCTCTTATATGTAATTTTGTATAACAATGAGGGTCTCCCTCCATTTCCATGTGATTTCCCTTTTTTTCTCCCTTTCCCTCCCACCTCATGTCTCTGTTTAATGTTAATCTTTTCTTCCTGCTCTTCCTCCCTGCTCTGTTCTTAGTTACTCTCATTATATCAAAGAAGACATTTGGTATTTGTTTTTTAGGGATTGGCTAGCTTCACTAAGCATAATCTGCTCTAGTGCCATCCATTTCCCTGCAAATTCCATGATTTTGTCATTTTTTAGTGCTGCGTAATACTCCATGGTGTATAAATGCCACATTTTTTTTTATCCATTCATCTATTGAAGGGCATCTGGGTTGGTTCCACAGTCTAGAAATTGTGAATTGTGCTGCTATGAACATCGATGTAGCAGTATCCCTGTAGTGTGCTCTTTTAAGGTCTTCAGGAAATAGTCCAAGAAGGGCAATAGCTGGGTCAAATGGTGGTTCCATTCCCAGCTTTCCCAGGAATCTCCATACTGCTTTCCAAATTGGCCGCACCCGTTTGCAGTCCCACCAGCAGTGTACAAGAGTACCCTTTTCCCCACATCCTCGCCAGCACTCATTGTTGTTTGACTTCATAGTGGCTGCCAATCTTACTGGGGTGAGGTGGTATCTTAGGGTGGTTTTGATTTGCATTTCCTTGACTGCTAGAGATGGTGAGCATTTTTTCATGTACTTGTTGATTGATTGTATGTCCTCCTCTGTGAAGTGTTTGTTCATGTCCTTGGCCCATTTGTTGATTGGGTTATTTGTTTTCTTATTGTCTAATTTTTTGAGTTCTTTGTATACTCTGGATATTAGGGCTCTATCTGAAGTGTGAGGAGTAAAAATTTTTTCCCATGATGTAGGCTCCCTATTTACCTCTCTTATTGTTTCTCTTGCTGAGAAAAAACTTTTCAGTTTAAGAAAGTCCCATTTGTTGATTCTTGTTATTAACTCTTGTGCTATGGGTGTCCTATTAAGGAATTTTGAGCCCGACCCCACAATCTGTAGATCGGAGCCAACTTTTTCTTCTATCAGACGGAGAGTCTCTGATTTGATATCTAGCTCCTTGATCCACTTTGAGTTGACTTCATCCCTGGGATGCAAGGATGGTTCAATATACGGAAATCAATAAATGTGATTCACCACATCAATAGACTTAAAGATAAGAACAATATGATCATCTCGATAGACACAGAAAAAGCATTTGACAAAGTACAGCATCCCTTTATGTTCAAAACATTAGAAAAACTAGGGATAACAGGAACTTACCTCGACATTGTAAAAGCTATCTATGCTAAGCCTCAGGCTAGCATCATTCTGAATGGAGAAAAATTGAAGGCATTCCCTCTAAAATCTGGAACAAGACAGGGATGCCCCCTATCACCACTTCTATTCAATATAGTTCTCGAAACACTGGCCAGAGCAATTAGACAGACGAAAGAAATTAAAGGCATAAAAATAGGAAAAGAAGAACTTAAATTATCACTATTTGCGGATGACATGATTCTATACCTAGAAGACCCAAAAGAGTCTACAAACTTTTGCTATTAAAAAAAGATAGTAAATATTTTAAGCTTTGCGGGCGATGTGATCTTCATCAATAGGATCTCTGTTGCAAATACTCAATTCAACCTTAGAATTGCAAAAACAGCCATAGACAGACAACATGTAAATGAAGATACATGGCTATGTTTCAGTAAAACTTTTTTTATTTTTTTTTTTATGAAGTAGCCCAAAATGGGCCAGAAAGCCTAATTTTGCAGGATTGCTTCAGGTATTAGGCAGAATCTTACAGTAAATGTTTAACACAGAGTAAACCTTTATTACATGGCAACTATTACTATTTGGAAATTGTTTCCAGAACATTTGAATTTTAATAGGGATCAAGGAAATAAATCACTCACAAAATGATTTTGGATATCTGGAGAAGTCAGTACCAAGAGGTCCAGCACAGAAATTTGTATTTTTTTCTTGTCATGAGTGACATCAGTGCAGGAGTAGTAGAAAATATTGTGGTAAGAGAGTAAGTTGTTAAACCAACAGAAACTCAGTGCTTGGTGGGTTTCTCAGGACCAATTAGGCACACAACATAGTTTAAATTTGTTTTGAAAGAACAAGGAAATGAACATAACAATAATAAATGTAATGAATATAGTTTGGATTATATTAATTTTTTAAAAAATGTTAATCCATTTATTTAAATGCATATAGCACATAAGTTACAAATTCTCATTTCTACCACAAGTGAGAACTTTTCCAGATTGCCTTCATTTCTTCCTTGAGTGTTTTACAAGAAATTCCAAGTTACCTCCTGCAGCCTGAAGGTTAGAGCTGATATAGATCTGTCTGTGGGTTTCCCTGCAAGGCACTGAGCGAGATCCAGGGAAGTCATGCATGCCTGTGAGAGGGAGACAATCTTGCTCACAGTGGCCCCTCCATGTCACCCTGCTAGTCACAGCACAAGTATTGGTTCCTGCTGAATTGCTCCCCACCTCAGCTGCCACCAGAACTAAGCAAACAGTCCAAACACCCAAGGCTCTATTTATGTTCATACCAACTCTGTCAAAAATTATAATTAATATGAGTATTCCTTATGGAGGAAGAGTCAACCAGTGTAAAAATGTATAGGATCCAGGCAAACCATAACCCTGGCAGTCAATAGAGCTGTCAGCATCCTACGGTGTGGCTTTTTTTTATTTTTTATTTTTTGCTCAGGATTTAACCCAGGGGCACTTAACCACTGAGCCACATCTGCAGCCCTTTTTTTGTATTTTATTTAGTGACAGCATCTCATTGAGTTGCTTAGGGCCTCAATAAGTTGCTGAGGCTAGCTTTGAACTAGCATTCCTCCTTCCTCAGCCTCCCCACCTGCTGAGATTATAGGTGTAGGCCACCTGCCCAGCCCAGGCTTTTGGTTGTTGTTATTCTAATTAGTTATACATGACATTACTATAGAATTCACTTTGATACATCATATACAAATGGAGTATAATTTCTTATTCTTCTGGCTGTACATGGTGTAGAATCCCACCGGTCATATACATGTACATAGGATAATAATGTCTGATTCATTCTATCATCCCTCCTATCCCCCCAACCCCCTTTCTTCCCTTCACTCCCCTCTACCTAATCTAAATTAACTCTATTCTTCTCTGGCCACCCTCCTTATTGTGAATTAGCATCCACGTATCAGAGAAAACATCCAGCCAGTATGGCTTGTTAATATTGCCTTCATTTCTTTTGGCTTTCCATGACTGAATTAATGAAATTCCTTTTAAAATTTTTAACTTGAACCCAACTAATTGTGGGGGGCTGTCACACTAAGTGATCAGCATTTTCCTTCCAGTGATAGATAGAGGCTCTGTAGGTCACTTTTGTAGTGATCTGGCCACATTCATATTGGCCCTAGACACTGCCCTGATCCTCGAAGTAGCAAAACGTGTCTTCACACGTAGGCATGCCTTCCTGCAGCCCCATGGATTGAGCTGCGCTCATCTGTTCCTTTGTGATATTACCCCTTTGCCCTGTTTGGGATAGAATGTCCCACAGAAAAGCCCTTTGTGTGTCCCCTTCTCTTGCTCTGCCTTTGGGTGTGGCCTTCCTACGTGTCAGTCAACCTGCTGACAGCAGACATCACGAAGCTAGACTCAGCCCCCTGAAACCTGACCCCTTGCCTCATTTGAATGGTTTCTCCTCAATAAAAGGGTTAGCACAGGCTGGCTCTCACTCTCTTTCTGTGGACCCTTAAGGTTAGAGAAGCCATCATAGGACCCCCCGCAAAGAAGAAGGTATCTCTGTCTCTTGTGTGGTTATTTCGTGCAGCCCAGTTCCCCTGGAGTGACCCTGAGTGTTTTTGGCAACTAATCCCAATGACTACAGAGGCTGAGGCAGAAGGATGGCAAACTTGAGGCCAGGTTGGGCAACTTAATGAGACCTTGCCTCAAAATTAAAAAAAAAAAAAAGGACTGGGGATGTGGCTCAGTAGTAGAGCATCTCTAGGTTAAGTGCCCAGTACCAAAATAACTTTTAGAAATAAAATTAAAAAGCATTAAAAAAGTTTAACCTGGTAAATTATGTTAAGAGGCATAAGAGAACATAACTTTGGGTTTTGTTCTTTTAAGGAGAAGACCTATAAGTATTTAATTTTAGATTGCTCATTTCTAGGAACCTTGTATAAGGGTCTCTGCTATGCTGCTTTCTCGTCTATACAATATGTGCTGTGGAGCAAAGCACTTCACTTATCATGTAGGTAGTTGTAAGGGGTTTATCCATTGTGCCTCATGTTCCTGATTTGTAAGATGGGTTTATAAAAAAATTATTTTAAGGGTTGTTTTAAGAGTAAATAAAATAGGAAAGACAGTAGAATGAATCAGACATAACTTTCCTATGCTCATGTACGAATGCACGACCAGTGTGACCCCACATCAGGTTCAAACACCTAATTAGGATGGGATCCTAATTAGAATGGGTTGCACTCCATGTATGTATAATATGTCAAAGTACACCCTACTGCCATGTGTATCTAAAAACAACAAATAAAATGATAAATACGATCATACTAAGTGCTTTTAGACTGTTGGACATGATCTAAAGTCTCCTTGCCCCAGTCACTCTTGATTTTTTCCCTTAAATTTTAATAGGTAGAAGATGAATGAGTACCTCCTCACTGAAAACGTCTGCTTGGCTGCTCTAAAAGTTCCTTGAGCGGTCATTCTTAACTGTTTCTCACTTGGAGTCACATACTCATTGATAAAAAATGATTCCTTAAGGAAGAAGAGTCAACAAATGTAAAAATGTATAGGATCAAGGCACAGAAGCTGAGGCAGAAGGATGGCGAATTTGAGGCCAGGTTTTTGAAGTCATGTTCTCTGGGGTGAAGTGAGACTTTGGTGAAACAAAAATTTCTTGTGGAAGTAACCCTCTAGTATAATTCCTGATAGTTTGGGATACGCTATTTTTATCACTAAGAACACATAGCTCTAGCTCTCACCATCCTGATCCATGATTGCAAACCACTGCCCATGTTCAGCAGGCTTACTTTATCAGCTTGCACTCAGCTCTCTCTCTCTGGGGCAATGTGGCAGTACCAAAGGAAGGACAGCAACCTCTCCACTTGTCCACTCACAGGGACCTGCCCAGGGTGGCATTGGGCTTTACAACCGGAGGTATCTAGGAATGGATGGGTCATCTGCAGTCACCCTTTGCAGGCAGAGAGTTCTGATCTCAATTATTTCATGCGATTGAGATTCTGAAGTGCTTCCTGGGGGCTGCTTGGGTTAGATGAGAATTTTTCAGGACCTTCCCAGGACCCAAAGGGGATGGTGAGTAATTGGTGGCAAAGGCAGGGACTCAGACTTATTTTCTGATTTTCTGTGTCTGCAGCCTCTGGAGCCCTGAAGGAGAAGTTTGGTGTCCTTGGTGGATCTGTGACCTTTCCTGTGGAAGCTTCAATGCAGAACATTGACAGTATTGTCTGGATCTTCAATTCAAACACACTTGCTATCATAAAGCCGGGTGTGGAAGACAAAAAAGCCACTATCATTATGACCCGAAGTCAGAACAAGGAAAGGATGATCTTCTCAGACAGTAACTATTCTCTGACACTCCTCCAACTGAAGAAGAATGACTCAGGAATCTACCGTGTGGAGATGAACTTCTTATCCTCTCAGTCATCCTTCACCCAGGAATATGGGCTACAAGTCTACGGTGAGCAGAATCAGTCCTAATGGTGGGTAGCGTGCCATGGTGAGAGGGTGCACTCCCTGACAACAGCAAATGTTCCAGAAAAGGATGGATAAATGCTTGGCAAGAATATGGGAGAAAAGGTCTGGGGTTGTGGCTCAGCGGTACAGTGCTCGCCTAGCGCATGCAAGGCTCTGGGTTCAATCCTTAGCACCACGTAAAAATAAATAAGTAAAATAAAGGGGAAAAAAAGAATGTGGGAGAGAATGCATGGATGAAGCTGACCTCGTAGGCCTCTGCTTACTCAAATATTTTGTAAGAGACTGTATGGTGTAGTACTTGGACAACATGAGAAGTGGCAAACACACAGATCTAAGTCAAATGCTTGCTTCTCTATTTACTAGGTGCATGGGCTTAGCCCAGTTATTTAATTTCTTTGAATCTTATTTTCCATATCCAAGAAAAAAGCAATATCTACTTTAGGAAGATTATTGGATATAAGTGTCAATCCCAGCCCTTCCACTAAAGATTCTAAGCATTTCTGAAAAAGACATAAGGGTCAAAAAGAAGATAAAGGCTGGGTATAATGGTGCATACCTGCAATTTCAGCTACTCAAGAACATGAGGCAGGAAGATTACCTGAACCCAGAAGTTAGGGGTCAGACTATACCATATAGAAAACCCCATCTCAAAAAAAAAAAAAAAAGATTGGTAAAAAGAAGATAAAAATATCCACTCTGTTTCTGGTATAGCTCAGTAGGAGAAATATCTCCTTCCAAATCTAGACTTAGGAACCCACCACCCAGGGAAGTCGAATTTACAAAATAATTACTCAGTTACAAGAAGAGTACTTGCCTCACTCACCCAGCTTCAATAGCAGGGAGACCAGGAAATGGGCCTCCAAGACCATGCACCTCAATCTACATGTCTTCCATAGGGACATGGTCAAAGGAAACAGAAGATGTATATTCTACAGGCAAACTAGCTATGGGTGGGAATAAAAGAGTACAAACCTTCTTCAATTCCATGTCCCTAATCTTTAATGGCTCAAATCTGTAAGTAGAGAAAGAAAATGATGGACAGCAGACTTGACCTCACCAATCAACCAACTGCTCATCCTTGGAGAGTGGAAGAGTGAGCACAATGGAGTGCCACTCCTATACTGTTCTCTCCTGGAGAATAAAAGTAGAAGTCTCTTCAAGGAAGCCTCAGGACAATAAGTGATGGCTGCATTATTGTTAAATAATTATTTCTTTTATTATTGCAGTTATTGTCACCATGGTTATTGCTATACAGTGGTGGGCAAGAACTAGGTAGTTCTCTTTCCCAGGTTATGCTCTGAATTGCTGTTTTCTCTGCATTCTGAAGCTCCTTGGGGAGACTGAGGTTCAAGTTATCCAAGGGTAATTCAGACAAAGGAGAGCTGTGTGCATAATTTCCATCCCTGGTTGTTCTTTGTCTTTCACAGAGTGCCTGTCAAAGCCTAAAGTCACCATGGGTCTGCAGAACAATAAGAATGGCACCTGCATAACTAATCTGACATGTTCCATGGAACAGGGAGGAGAGAATGTGACATACAGCTGGAATGTCCTGGGGCAGAGAAGCAACAAGTCTTATGATGGCTCCATCCTTCCCATATCCTGGCGACTGGGAGAAAGGGACATGGTCTTCATCTGCACGGCCAGGAACCCCATCAGCAGTAATTCCTCAAGTCCCATCCTTGCCTGGAAGCTCTGTAGAGGTGATTGTCCCTTCTTTTTAGGAGCCTCTGGTCTGGGTAACTATACCTTCTTCAATTCTGTGTCCCCAAAGATCAGGCCCTGTGTGAAAACCGGTGGCCTGTGGAAAGTCATCAGGCTGGGAAGAAAGTGGCAGATGCTCTAAACTTTGGGTCATATTTCCTAGTTGACTTGCTCCCTTTTCAGGCCTCTACTCATTCTCTCTTTAAAGATGCTGATGCTGATGGTTCCAATTTCCTCCTCACCTTCCTGTGTCTTCTGTTGGTGGTCTTAACACTCTGCACCCTTGTGTTGATATTTCTTTCGACTATGCGGATAAAGAGAAGAAAAGGTAGGGCACGGATGATTTTTGTCCTCATCCTCATTCATCCATTGAATCCCTCATTTATTTCTTGAGCATGTATCGAGTTGTGTATGAGGCCTGGTGCTAACACGATACTGAGCTGAAGAGGTCATAGTGTCTGCCTTCAAGAAGCACACAGTCAGCCAACACTCTTCATTCCAGATTAGAGAGAGAGAGAGAGAGAGCGAGCGAGAGCTGCAGTCCTTGCCTTCTCTCCTAGGACAAAGTCCCACTCCAGTGCCCACTCCTCTCCTTCCTTCAGAGAGAGTCACTAAGGTGGCCTTTCTCTTGGCACAAGCTCTATACTATTCACTCTGCTCCCTGACCTGGGAGGTGATGGCCTCCAACTTTGATGCCTCCATGGACCGATACCCTCCAACCAGTCCTTCCTAGCTTCATCCTTGTCAGAGTCCCCAAACCAGTTCCAGTCTTCTCCATTGGTTCAACTCCAAGATCTCTCTTTCCTCCCCACTTCAGGGTAGACACATTCCTCCTGGAGAAGCTGGGCTCTGTCTCTCTCCATGTGGCACCCATTCTCTGTGTCCCTAAGCCCTGCTGATTTACCTTCTTGTGTCCAATGTCAGGAAGGGACCTGGAAGACTTTGAGACCTCCCTTCCCTGTTGGAAGCACTCTGAACGCCTTTCTGACCTTCTCTGCTTCCCACTTTGGCCACCTTGGCCCAGAGATCAGGAAGTGAAATTACAAGAGGAACTAATTCATCCTGATTTTTTTTAGGACTTTCCTAATTTTAACACTGAAAATCCCTGTCCCCAAAATCCTGAATTAGTAAGATGGCTGGTCCTCTTAAGTGGGCCATCCAGGTGGGATGGTGGGCCAATAGAGAGGAGGAGTGGTCAGAGAGGCAGACTTTAATTCACTCTCAACTTGGTTTCAGAGCCTATTGAGGGTGAAAAAAGAATGGACGTTCATCAGGAAATTCCTCATGTCTGCCCCCATTCTGAAGAGAAAACAGTGTATGAAACAATTTGCTATGCCAATGTGAGTACTTTCCCTTTTTTCCTGGGACCTGATGCACCTCTCTGAGACTCGCCTTGTTTTACTTAAGATTTTTTTTCATGGGTTTGGTTAATATGGGAATGGGGAGGAGGAATGAGGATGGATAGTCCTTAAAACCCAAGGCAACTCCATCTCCCCCAAGTCTTTATGAATTTACTTCTGGGTAGAAGTGAATTCACTCCTGGGGCACCTGATTCTCATCCATCGGTAACATTCATACTGTGAACATGACATGAGTCACCCTTCCTCCCCACCGTTCACAGTTACTCTTGCGTAAGGCAGTGTGTAGTGGAGTGTGACTTTGGTGTGATGTTTGAGTCATGTTGTCAGAAGACGCATTGCTCAAGAAATGCTTCTTTCCTGTGGGCTGACTCCAGGAGGGTCACAGTTCATGAGAGTTACATATTTTATGTAATTTTTGGAATCCATTTTAATTTCACAGGATGAATAATGCAATAAACAAACCTAAGAGCATAAAAACATGAATTAAATCAATGCTGTGACTTCCTAAAAATGTTATTCATAATCACTGTAATCACAGTCACCAGTTAGAGCACTTCCCCTGAGCCATCCATTTTCCAGAACCCTCTTTTCATCTTCTCCCACCTCCGCTTCTCCCTCTTGTGACTCTGAGTCTCTCTCTGATCTTTTCTTTCTTTATTTCTTTTTTCTTTCTTTTTTCTTTTTTCTTTTTTTTTTTTTTTTTTGTGGTACTAGGGATTGAACCCAGAGGCCCTCTAGCACTCCTGGCCCTTTTATATTTTATTTTTATTTTATTTCTCTAATTTGATGAGGCTGGCCTCAGGCTTGAGAACCTCATGCCTCAGCCTCCCAAGTCACTAGGATTATGTGTGTGCCATCTCTGGTATTTTCTACATGACCCAGGGTAGGTGATGATTCTTTTTGTTTGTTGCTTGTTTTTTATAGAAAATTAATCCAGCAGAAGATCCACTAAATACACTTTATTCCACTGTGCAGATACCAAAAATGGTAAGAGATTTAGAGCTGAGTTTCATCTAAATTGTCCTATCCCTTCTCCTGGTTCATGTTTAGGTTAAAAATCTTGGACCTCAGGAATCTCATATTCACTGGCATTAAAATGTACCTCTGGTAGTTCCCCCATCCCATTTGCTTAGGGGGTGACACAAGAATATGGGGAATTTAGAAAAGAATTCTGTTTTAGGAGAGAGATTTCCATTTTCCCTTTGGTCTAGCTATGTTATGTCTGGTTTGCACCCTCCCCTAGTTCAACGTGGTAAGACTTAAGGCTCATTCTTTCACAGATGATGTGTGGGAGGAGCACTTGTACCTTCCTAACTCCTTTCCCTTCCTCAAACAGAACTGATAGATGGGGATCTTGAAAGCAGTTTGCTTAGCGACATGTCAAATTCATTGGCCATGCTTCTGTGAATGATTATAAGTTCAGTTCATTAAGTACTCAGCAAGATAAAGATGGGTTTATCCTAAAGAATAGTTTCTCTAAACTAGGAGGGATTAAACAGTGGGAGCAAGCATGGTGGAGGTTTGGGTTGGGTACCGTTGGACATAGTGAGTGTCCGGGATGCAGGGTCTTCTATGGTAGACCCAGATCCCTGCCCACCTCTAGCGTTCTGCTTCCTCATGTCGCCTACAGGTGGAGAATCCCTGCTCACCGACCATCACGCCAGACACACCCAGGCTGTTTACCTATGAGGATGTCATTTAGACATCAGCATGCTCCCTCAAACCACACTCCAGAGGAAGTACAAAGAAATGCATCCACTTGTCCAGAATACCTGGAAGAAACCATTCCTAAGCATATACCTTTGAGTTTAGGAGTTCATAATTCTACCAACTACTGAGAACTCTCTTTAAACCAAGAATCTATATCATTTCCCATATGGAATGAGACTGTGAATTTAACAGTCAATCTCAAGAAAAGGCTAAATATCTCTGCTAACATGTAAATGCATATTAATATCTGCCTCGGTCATATTAATGATGGCCCCAGGACAGGGCTTGGAGTCTCATTCCAGTCCAGGGTTAGGAGGACAGAACATACCAAGAGTCTGGTTGCCAGGATGGCAAGAAGGCCAGGCCAAACAGGTGTGTCTGGCACCAGCAGGTATAACTGCCAAAATGAATGAATGAATCATTCACTATGTACGGGGCACTGTTGAACTTAATTGGGAAGATGTGCTCTCTGCTCTCATGAACCTGATCATTCATAAACTACTTTTATGGCCAGTTATGGGAGGCTTAACACAAATTCCTGTGTATAAGTTCTAAATACACAAAACTTGAAAGTCAAAGCTCACAAGGACACAGAATTGTGCATGGGCAAGAATAAGAACACCCCTCTACTCTCAGAACTCCTACCACCACCCCACCATGGCCTGGCTTAATTTGTACTCCTAAGCTGCAAATAAAAGCCTAGGCCTTGTTAAGGTCTATACAGGAGCCTATCTCGATGCAAAAACTCTACAGGCACATTTTGGATCTAGTATGATACCTAGAGTTGGGATGTGGGGCCTGGTGAATGAATTACTTGTAAACTTTCAAAATGGGTTTCAATATTTATTAATAAGCTCTGCTAGGTCACTTTCACAAATAAGTCAGACATGATCTCTACCCCTATAGAACTTACCTTCTTTTTAGTGAAATGGTAGAGACTTGGGGAGGGTGAAAAGTAGGACTGCACTTGATGTGTTCCTGATACATGTTTTGAATGGAGATACCAGGAAGGGAACTGGGGCCCCAGGGCTAGGGTATGAAATAAGGTGGACAAATTGTGTATTTAAATTTGTGAAAAGAGAAAACATCTGGGAGGGAAAACATTTGAATATAAGATGGCCAAGTTAAGAGAAAATAAACTTGCAAGAAAAAAAACAAAGAGAATGAACTCAGGCTGATGTGAGAGGAAATAAAAGTTAAAAATAGGAGTAGGTGTGGAAACTAACCCATCACCACCCTGAGGGACTTGGCTAGGCCCACCCAGAGCTGGGCAGGTGTGGATTGCCCGAACCATAGCATGATAAATGCTGTATTTATTGCTACAATTTTCTGGGGGAATGGTGGGGAGTGTCCCTTTTAATAAAATCATGCTTTGAGGAAGGGGTGTTTTTTCGAATTCTTACAACAGTGGGGTGGGGGGCAGGGAGTGGGTGGATAGCAGCACTTGGAAAGAAGAACTATTTATGATAAGGCTAAGATGGAAGCCAAGACTTTAAACTTTTCCAATACCAACAGGGTACTTGTGTTACCCACACATGTTACCACAGCTATGTTAATGTGCCACATCCTCAGGACCTGAAATGAGGTGAGACACTAAAGCGTAAAACTTAGGGGGACAGAGGGGAAGGGTGCATACCAAAATATTTTGCATTAAGATAAATGATATTTTACTACAATCATTTTGAAGATCAAAAAACAGTTCAAAAATTAATGATCAAAATGTCAAAATGTTAAATAAAGGGCTGTGGCTGTAGCTCAGCGGCAGAGCGCTTGCCTAGCATGTGTAAGGCACCGGGTTCGATCCTCAGCGTCACATGAAAATAAACAAATAAAATAAAGGTATGCTGTCCATCTACAACTACAAAAAAAAAATTTTTTTTTAATCTTAAAAAAAGAAAGTACTATGTCATGTCAGTCTAAGACTAATAAAAATTGTTATTTGCTGTTTGCCAAGCTACATCATTGCTCCTCTTCATGCCAAAGCCAGATGTATCTTCAGGCAACAATGTGAACTCCCTAACTGCAGGGAGCCCCCCCCGAATGACTTGAAGGCCTTCCCTCAGTCTGGAGCCAGGGAGATTTAGGTTTGGCATAATGAACTACTTTGTGGCTCCTGCCACTCAATGAACTGCCCAATACACATGAAGCCTATCTCCACTCTACCAGGGAGACCGCTCCAGTAGCTCCAGAGTTGGGCATAACCTGTTGTAAACTGGACAGCCACCTCCTCCTTTATTTGGCAAAGAACATTCCATGGAAATCTTTGATGTTCCCCCCATATAAATAAAACAAGCACGGGCTCCATCTTGCTTTTGCTGGTATCTTTTCAGCATGGAAGCTCAATCCCTAAGATTGGCTGGTCGGTCCTGCCCCCGCTTTTTAAAATCACTTTTTGTGTCCTGTGGGGTTTTTTTTCACCATTTTTCTCTTTCTTAGCTTTTATCCCGCAGGCAGCCCGCTCCACCAAGAGGAACCTTCACTTCTACCACCCGCGCAGGATGTGGCAGGACCCAGTAGTTTAACTGACCAAAAAAGAAAAGTCACAAATTAATTTTCAGTGTCCCTAAACTGAGGTCATATAATGTCTCTGAACGAAGCCTCACCTTAACCAGAGCTCAGGTGTTTGCCTGACTCTCCTGGGGGCGGGGGGCATGGTTCAGATCTTACCAGGATGCACCTACCCAAACCTCCCAATAATAGAGATTAGGAGAAAAAAAGAAGAAGTGCCCACTCCACCACCATCTACCTCTGCAGAGGAGGTGGGAAGCCGGGGCTCAAAGCTTGAGGGAGATGGGTGCCTCTTGTCAGTGCAGAATGGGGGAAAGGATAATAGCTTTGGAAGTAAGCCTGGATTCAGATTACCCCACTAGCACAGTGACTCTGGCCAGTGACTTGGGTTCTGTGAGCCTCTGCTTTCTTTCACTGTGGGGATTATATGAAACAAGTGTAAGCACTTGGTGCACTTGTTTCATACATGGAAATTCATACACGGAACATGATAATTAAAGGAATAGTTCATAAAAATGGTTACAACTTCCTAAAAGCAACTTAGGATAAGAAATGGAAGCACTAAAATAGAGAATCCGTCCTTGAAAGAAAGATTTATAGTAAAGAGGAGCAAAAGGAAGAGGGAAAGTGGGAATTAGCTTCCCTCCGAGTGTTGAAAGAATTTAAACACAATGGTGGCTCATTGAGCAAAAAATGGATTGAGACTTATCTGTCTCAAAAATCATAGTGAGAGGGCAGTTGAGGCCTATTTCTCTCCTTTACTGAGGTCTATGACAATAGACAATAGACCTCAGTGAATAGCATCCTTTATTGTCTTTTTTAAAAGGCATTATAACAATACAAACAAATGAATAATTATAGGGAAAAAGACATTATAAAATTCACATACAAAAATATGCACTGTGTCACTATTTGCATTAGTAAAATTCTGGAAACAAATTGGAGTCAGGCCACAGATAAAGGTTAAGTGAACACAAACAGGTCATAAACCTAGAAAGGGTTGTAAAATAGCAAGTGAAAGTAGAGTGTAAAATTCAATTTGCTGTATGATGGCAAGTATTTCCAAAAGACACATATGCATAGAAAAACTTGGAAGAAAATACATCAAAATATCAATGCTGGTTGAGGAGAATGAAAGTTTAGGTGGCTTGGATTTTTTTTTTCTTTTTATGTTCGTTTTCCAAATGCTTTTTAATGGGAAAGTGTGTATTACATAATAGAGCAGAAGAAGTTTTAAACAGAGAAGAAAGCGGTGTGTCACTAAGAGTGGCTGAGGGGAAAGTCTGAACCCTTATGTTGTAGGTGTGGGTAGGAGGATGGAAAGTGTCCCCTGAGTGAGACTAGGTGGGCAGAAGGGAGGAAGCCCCTCCAATGATGATTGGAGGAAAGAATTAGTCTGCCTCAGAGAGGGTAACTGAGACTGTGGAGGGCCTCAACGTATGAGGTGGGAGGGGGGAAGAGGATTGCTAGGCTTTAGAATGCATCCTTCCTGCATGCCTCTTCTCTTGATAGCCGACTCAGATGGTAAATAATTAAAATTGATCATCCTAGTTATCACCCTACCCCCCTTTTAAGCCAGTGGCTAAATGGGGATCCAGGGAGACCAATAGATTTGGAATCTGGACCCTCAGTAAGATCTTTTCCCAATGCTGTCTGCAGATAAAGGCTTCCCGTCCTGAGCTCAACCAAGCAAGCAAAGGAAACCACTAGCTTGTGAGGGTTAGAAGTCAACCATATCCTGAGCACACCACATGCAGACCTAGAGCGGTATGGTTGGGAACTTGTGAAATGTGAGTGATGGATTCTCAAACACAGAAACTTGATGAAGGGAAAGGAGAGAAAAGCTATCTCTCACCTGTGACCCTCACAGATGAGACAGACTGGGTTTAAATGGACTGGCTGAAACATTAAGAAGAAGGCAGCGGAAAATCACACAACACAGACATAAGTTTTCAAATCAAGGGCAGGCAGCTATTAGACCTTAAGGGTCAGCTTCCACACTGGAAAAGAAAATGTCTTGCAGGGCAATAGTCTCAGGAGTGGCATTTCTGTTTCCTTAGACAATGCAGTCTGAATCCCCTCAGACAGAAGTGGAAAGTCTGAGACCACTATGTGTGGAGAGACCTATACAACTGTGGTTGGGAGGCTGCTGTCACTGGGGAATAGAGATTCTGCTACTGAGGTTTAGGAAATTCCAATTCTTATACTTCTCTTACACTCCAAGGCCAAGTTGAGGCTATTCAAATAGCTCAGGCATGGCCCCCACATATCCCCCTTTTTACTTTGCAAATAATGAGCTGTTATTTTAAAATCCTGGATTCTTGTTCAAGTATTTGATCAGCTAGAGAGGTAAGATCCAAAAAAATATGATTTTTGCTTTTTTGGATATCCTGAATGTAGTGATGTAACTCCAAAAGATCCAGGCTAAGGCAGATGTCATACCACAGATACCACTGCCATTCCCGGAGGTCTCTTCTCTGGGTACAGCCTCAGTTACCTTGATGCCAATTCCCTCATGACCTCCATGCTGCTGCTGCTGAACCAGAAGTCCCCTGTCAATCAACCGCCACCTGCATCACTACTGCCATTGCTGCTGCCTCTGATTCCGCTGCTGCCAGCCTGAGATCACCTGACGGTCTTCTTTCTGGTGCTGCTGCCACAGAAGAAACTGCTGCCCCAGATACAGCTGAAGCTGACACTGCTGCTGATCCCCGAAGATCAACTGGTGACACTGTCCCCACAGCTGCAGTTGCAGCTACTGCTGCAGCCACCACTATTGCTGACACACTGCCTGCTGCCAACCACCACCACCACTACTGCTGCTACCATGGCCTAGAGGACTGCTTTGGGGAGAGACTCCAGGTTTGGTCACATGTAGCTGCACCCATTTTGGGACACCAGCCAAGGCCTGGGGCCTGGGTGTCAGCAGATTTATTATCACAAGAGCCTCTGTCTGGGGACTCCAGCTGGGACCTGCAGGTCCAGTGTGGAGGTACCTAAGGGTTTGGAGGAGCCTGGAGTCCTCCTGCTGAGAGTTCTGGTGGCCCTTGTCTTGCTGATGAATCTCAGGGTTGCTCCTTTGCATTAGTGTATCTCTGTGGTCTCTTTGCAAGTAGGAGCAGCATTGAGATCTTGGAACGTAGCCGATCCTGAGATATGTGAAGCCCAGATTGGTGGGATAGTGACTAGGTCTACGAGGGCTGATCTGGGCCTGGTGATCCCGAGAGATGTCAGAGACAGGGCTGAGAAAATGTTGAACACTGATAGAGACAGTTTGACTTTCCAGAAAGATTTATTTTATTTTATTTTTCAATTTGCTAATATCTCTACCATATTTGGAACAGTATGTTTTTATGCATCAGTGTGTGGAGGACAATGATATATGAATAGTGTTTTGCTTTTTTTGTATTCTTATATCTTTAATTTTTTTGTCTTTGTATTCTTTCTCTCTCTTTTCTATTTTCTTGGATTTTGTTTCCAAGTTTTCTCCAACAGCCAATCTCTGTCAGCTCCTCTTCCACTCTTCCCCGCTCAAGAATACCACATACTACACTACCTCAGTTATCTCATCCACCATTTGAAATAGTAAATCCTTTTAACAATTATTCCCTTTGTACCATAGATAGTTATTGAACTCATCATTTTGGTTTAATTCGAGAAAGCAGTAGACGCCTTAGTGGTAGCTATTAGGTTTAAGGCTATGTATTGTGTACACTGGGTGCTGATGATATTCATCTCACCAGTAAATGCGAGGTGTTGGAAACTTTCAGGGACACTATAGGTCTACAAGGTAGAATTTATCCTGCCTTAGATCCATACTTTTAGGTGGGAAAACACATTAACAACATTAAAAAACAAGGAGAATAAAGTGCCCCAAACAAAACAAGATGCTTCAACAACAGAAGTCACAGATAACACAGTATGGAGAAGTGTTCAAGAAGGAGTTCAGATTGTGTATAGTTAAATTGACATGTGAAGTTAAAGATGGTATAAGGAGTGAAATCAAAGAAAAAATACAGGAAGTGAAAGACCACTTCAATAAAGAGTTAAAGATAGTGAAAAAAAGTAGAAATCCTCAAAATGAAGAAATCAGTAAACCAAATTATAAATTCAATAGACAGCATCACCAACAGACTAGATCAACCTCGGGACTGGGATTGTGGCTCAGTGGTAGAGTGCTTGCCTGGCATGTGTAAGGTGCTGGGTTCAATCCTCAGCACCACATAAAAATAAAATAAAGATAGTGTGTCTACCTAAAACTAAAAAAAAAATTAAATCACCTATTTAGTAAAAAAAGAAAGAAAGAAAAGAAAAGAAAAAGAGAAAGTGAAAGAAAGAAAAGTAGAGTTGAACATCCAAGAAATATGGGATAACATGAAAAGACCAAATTTAAAAGTTATTGGAATAGGTGAAAAAGCAGAGATACAAACCAAAGGAATGCACAATCTTTTCAATGATATAATAGCAGAAAATTTCCCAAACCTAAAGAATGAAATGGAAAATAAAATACAAGAGGCTTACAGGACCCCAAAGCTACAAAATTACAGCAGACTCACACCAAGACACATTATAATGAAAATGTCTAACACAGAGAATAAAGATAAAAACTTATACAGCTTTCCCGGTGACTTAAACACTCAGACCTTGTGCCCACTCAGGGACGCCACTTGTTGCTTGTGACTAAAACATTCAATGGTCACTCCTGGGGAACTGAGCTAACTGGGCTGTACGAAATAACCACACAAGAGACAGAAATACCTTTACCTTTGGTGTTGCTGTGACGGCTCTTCTGACCTTAAGAGTCCACAGAAAGAGAGAGAAAGCCCACATGTGTTGACCCCTTTTATTGAGGAGAAGCTATTCAAATGAAGCAAGGGGTCAGATTTCAGGAGGCTGAGTCTAGCTTCATAATGTCTTCTAGGGAGGCTACACCCAAGGGCACAATAAGAGAAGGGGCCACACAAAAGGTGTTTCCATGGAACATTTTATCCCAAACAGGGCAAGGGGTAATATTACATAGGAACAGGTGAGTGTAGCTCCACCCATGGGGATGTAGGAAGGCATGCCCATGCACAAAGACACAGTCACTTGAACTCTAGAAGAGCAGGGCTGTCTAGAAGCATGGGTGCCACCTGATGCCACATCGCCCAGCAGGGGAGTTAACTCAGTCATGTGCAAAGTTGGTCTCCCACAATCTTAAAGGTTGTGAGAGAAAAAAAATCAAATTATATATAGGGGGAAACCAATTTGAATCTCAACTGATTTCTCAACCCAGACCCTCCTAGCTAGGAGGTCCAGGAATAATATATTTCAAGCTCTGAAAGAAAACAGATACCAACCAAGAATTTTATAGCCAGTTAAATTAAGTTTCATATTTGAAGATGAAATTAAAACATTTCATGATGAACAAAAATTAAAAGATTTCACAACTAGAAAGCCTACACTACAGAGCATTCGCAACAAAATATTTCATGAGAATGAAGTGGGGAAAAAAAGTGAAAACCAGCAAAGGGAGGATCTACACTAAATGGACATTCAAACAAATGAGAAACTAAGACAAATCAAAAACTAGAAATAAATCAAAATTACAGGGAATACAAATCATATCTCAATAATAACCTTGAATGTTAATGTCCTAAACTCATCAATAAAAAAGACATACACTGGCAAATTGGATTAAAAAGCAAGACCCAACAATATGCTGTCTCAAGAGACTCACCTCGTGGGCAAAGACATACACAGGCTGAAGGTGAAAGGATGGGAAAAAATGTATCACTCATATGGATTGCATAAACAAGCAGGGGTGTCCATTCTCACTTCAGATAAAGTAGACTTCAAATCAAAGTTAATCAGAAGAAACAAAGAAGAACATTTCATACTTCTTAAGGAAAGTATACATAAGCAAGACATAACAATTATAAATATTTATGCCCCAAACAATGGAGCATCTAGATATATCAAACAAACCCTTCTCAATTTCAAGAGTCAAATAGACCAAAATACAATAATACTGGGTGACTTTAACACACCTCTCTCACTACTAGATAGATCTTCCAAACAAAAACTAAATAAGGAGACCATAGAACTGAATAATACAACCAATAATTTAGACTTAACAGACATATACAGAATATTTTATCCATCAACGAGCAAATATACTTTCTTCTCAGCAGCAAAAGGCTCCCTCTCTATAATAGAACATATCTAATGCCACAAAGCAACTCTTAGTAAGTACAAAAAACCAGAGATAATACCCTGCATTCTATCAGACCACAATGGAATGAAATTAGAAGTCAATGATAAAATAAAAAATAGAAGCTCTGTAACAAAATAGAGCCTAAATAATACACAATTAAATGAACAAATAGTAGAATAAATCAAAGATGAAATAAAAAAATTCAGGGCTGGGAATGTGGCTCAGGTGGTAGCGCGCTCGTCTGGCACGCGTGCGGCCCGGGTTCGATCCTCAGCACCACATACCAACACAGATGCTGTGTCTGCCGAGAACTAAAAAAAAAATATATATATATATATATTAAAAATTCTCTCTCTCTCTCTCTCTCTCTCTCTCTCTCTCCCCTCTCTCACTCTCTCTTTAAAAAAAAATTAAAAAATTAAAAAATTTAAAAAATAAATAAATAAATAAATAATTTCATAAAGGTACACTGATACAACATATCAAAATCTCTGGGACACTATAAAGACAGTACTAAGAGGAAAGTTTATTGCATTAAGCTCATTCATTAAAAGAATAAAAAAGTCAACAAATAAATGACCTAACACTACATCTCAAAGCCCTGGGAAAAAAAGAAAAAATCAACACCAAAAGCAGTAGAAGACAGGAAATAATTAAAATCAGAGCTGAAATAAATGATATTAAAACAGTTGAAAAACTGACAAAACAAAAAGTTGGTTCTTTGATAAAATAGATAAACCCCTGGCCAAGCTACAAAGAGAAAAAGAGAGAAAACTCAAATTACTAAAATACAAGATGAATAAGGAAATATCACAACGGACACGTCAGAAATACAGAAGATAATTAGAAACTATTTTGAAAATTTATACTCAAATAAAATAGAAAATATATTGGGCTGGGGATGTGGCTCAAGCAGTAGCGCGCTCGCCTGGCATGCGTGCGGCCCTGGTTCGATCCTCAGCACCACATACAAACAAAGATGTTGTGTCCACCGAAAACTAAAAATAAATATTAAAAATTCTCTCTCTCTCTCTCTCTCTCTCTCTCTCTCTCTCTCTCTCTCTCTCTTTAAAAAAATAGAAAATATAAAAGACAACAATTTTTATAGACATATGACCTACCCAAACTGAGTAAGGAGATTATCCATGATTTAAACAGATCAATTTCAAGTAATGAAATAGAAAAAGCGATCAAAAGCCTACCAACCAAGATAAGCCCAGGACCAGAAGGATTCTCAGCCGAGTTCTAAAAGACTTTCAAAGAAGAATTAACATCAATACTCCTCAAAATATTCCATGAAATAGAAAAGGAGGGAACCCTTCCAAACTCATTCTATGACACTAATTATCATACTGACACTAAAACCAAACAAAGACACATAAAGGAAAGAAAACTTCAGACCAATATCCCTGAAGAACATAGATGCAAAAATTCTCAATAAAATTTTGGCAAATCACATACAAAAACATATTAAAAAGATAGTGCACCATGATCAAGTGGGATTCATCCCAGGGATGCAGGGTTGGCTCAACATACAGAAATCAATAAATGTAATTCATCATATTAGTAGGCTTAAAAAGAAGAATCATAGATTCATCTGAATAGATGCAGAAAAAGCATTTGACAAAATACAGCATACCTTCATGTATAAAACATTAGAAAAACTGGGGATAATAGAAACATACCTCAACATTGTAAAAGTTACCTATGCTAAACCCAAGGCCAGCATCATTCTAAATGGAGAAAAAATGAAAGCATTCCTGCTAAAAACTGGAACAAGACAAGGATATCCTCTTACACCACTTTTATTCTACATCAACCTTGAAACTCTAGCCAGAGCAATTAGACAAAAGAAAAAAATTAAAGGGATACAAATAGGTAAAAAAGAACTCAAGCTATCTAAATTTGCTGATGACATGATTCTATATCTAGAAGATCAAAAAAATTCCACCAGAAAAGTTCTAGAACTAATAAATAAATTCAGCAAAGTAGCAGGATATAAAATCAACACCCATAAATCAATGGGTGTTGATAAATATTATCAATATTTAATTAATTGTATAGGCCTTTAGAAAATTTTGAGCCAAATAATTAAGAAAATAAGCTTAATTATATTATGTACTTTTTACAATTTACAGGATATTTACTATGCTTCCAATAAAAAGAGGATTAAATATAGGCTTCCAGGCCACAGTAGGAACCCTTCTTGTGGTTCCTGCCCATGAAGTTAGATATGGGGCCATTTGCAGGACTGGGAAAATGAGGCAACAATTGAATGCCAGAGATTTGTTTTTGGATATCATCTTTCCTGAAAGTTAGAATATTACCAATGAAATTTTCAGGGGTCATAGCATCATAAGAAAATGGATTATTTCCATAAACAAGGTGAATATTGAGGCAGATACAAGCCTAAAATAATACATTAAGATATATAGGACACAGATTATTAAAGAAATGACTTTTGTAAATCAGTTTCCCAGGCTTTAATTTGGCCTTCACTGTATGGCTGTAAATAATACCCAAACAATAAGGAGTAATTTAAATCATATGGATTTTTGAAGAGTCAAAACAATAGTATGTCTAATCTTATTTTGTATCTTAAAACTAGTTTTATATAACTGAATTATATTTTTAGCTTCTTAGATCCTTATTAAATTAAGAATCCAAATTAAACATGGTTAATTACAAATGTCTTTTGAGAAGTACAAGTGAAATGTTCAGTGGCAGTGCATCCACATTGAGTCCTCCTGGCTTTGGACTTTCTATAGGAAGTGGCATCTTGATATAACTGACTTTTATCAATTTTTTGAAGATCAATCCAAGACATATCTGTCACCTCTAGGGGTTTTACATTGACTGGCAAAGCATTTATATACTTCATTCATTTACGGAAGATGCCAAATTTTATTGTAGAATGATTAGAGTAGTAAAATATTGGTGGATATTCTGTGGAAATAACTGGGTTATATGGTAAAATTCTACTTTATTAATCATTCTATTTTTAACAACTATCCAGATATATAAATACAGTCTTAAATTTTAAGGATGAGTATGCTCACTGTGGGACCAACAAACATGTAGTTAGGTTTCTACTGCAACCAGTATGCTTAAATCCCATCATGTAGATGGGTGTACTATGAGTATCTGTCATGTTCCTCATGACTAAAACACTCAGGGTCACTCCAGGGGAATGGGGCTGCATGAAAAACCACCCAAGAGACAGAGATACCTTTTTCTTTGGGGTCCTGTGACTGCACCTCTGAACTTAAGGTTCCACAGAAAGAGATGGAGGGGGGGGGCACATATGCTGGACCCTTTTATTGAGGAGAAGCCATTCAAATGAGGCAAGGGATCAGGTTTTAGGGGGTTGAGTCTAGCTTGACTGACATCTAGAAAGACCACACCCAAAGGCAGAGCAAGAGAAGGGGACACACAAAGGGCATTTCCATGGAACATTCTATCCCAAACAGGGCAAAGGGGTAGTATTACAAAGGAATAGGTGAGTGTAGCTCAACTCCATGGGTGACACACCTACATCTGAAGACATGCCCTCAACTTCCTGAACCAGGACAATGTCCAGGTCACTATGAAATGTAGTGACTGGTCAAGCCTCTCACTTCAGGATGGAAGGCGTGGGTCATTCAGAGTGGCTCCCCACATATTCCCCCTTTCCTAATATTTAAAGGCAATTGGAGAATTATATGTTTCAGTCACTGGATTCTTGGTCTGATTGATCTACAAAAGATCTACAATTGATCCACAATTGAAACACAAAAGGAACTAGTAGAAAACATATTATCTCAATGACATAATAACTTGGAAAATCCAGGTTATTATTACTATTACTCTGTCAAACATTCATCAGAAGATACTTAATCTTTTCCCAATTTTATTGGGAAGCATTGCATTCAGCCACAGTAAAATAGACATTTTCATATTGCATGGCATTTAAGCCTTTCCACAAACCATAGAGCAGAGGGCTCATTCACATTATTCATTACATTGTCTTCTAGAGCAACTTAATTTAGTTCCCATCCTTCCATCAGCACTTATCTGACTATGAAGGATCTTGGAAGTAATTTAAGTCAAACATTAAGAAAATCCATATGTTTTAAGTTTTAAAACATAGCCACAAAACTGTAATTATAGAAGCAAAGAATAATATTTAAAGTAGTCATCACTTCAACAAGGATCATGAGATCAAGAGTTTTCCTAGGTCTGGTTAATTGGCATGCACCTGTTTTAAAGCTTGAACATTAATTTCAGCATATTATAGCTCTGAAATATTAGCTGATGATAACCAGTGATACAATAAGATCAGTTGTATTCTTACAGGCTACAGGATATTTATCATCTTTTCTCTTAATTCTCACACTTAAGGAGTCTATTAGGTCTATCAGTAATGTAAATACTCTGAAAGTAGAAGTCAAACAAAACATCTTTTTGGATGCCATCTCACTGAGAGTTAAAGTTTCTAGGAGTTATGGCATCCTCATGTAATTGTTCTTGTCCATTCTAGGACCAGCCTAAAATATATCCACTATTTCTAGACATCTTGGGTTGTACGGACAAGACATGTACAATCCATCCACTCAGAAAAGGTTGTCAACTTCTATTGTAAAATGATTAGGGCAACAATACATTGGTGGATAACTTATATAAATAACTGGCCTGTACAGGAAAAATCTATTTTAATAATCTTTCTGACAATTATCCATATAGGTAAATATAGTCTTAATCTCTAAGGACCAGCATGATTTGCTGATTTAAGTTTCTTATATGCTGTTTTTTTTTTTCTCAAAAGATACTCCAAGACAGCCTGTTTACTATAGAATCAACATATAGGTATAAATGACCATTATAGTCAGTACAGTTAATCTAGTTATATGGTTGGATTTTCCAGTCCAGACTATACTGTACATTAAAAATGAACCTGAAAATGGGTTTATAGAAGTCTCTTCATAATTTTTACTTATCTGATAAGCTCGTGAAGCTGTGTGGTTGTAAACTCTGCAGTTGGAAATTTACCTTCCTATGCCAGGTTTCTCAGTCATTATCATGATGACGTGTTTAAACTCTCCTTTGAAATCTGATTTAATTTACTGAATCATGTTCAGTAACATTAAGACTCTCAGTATTACAATTTAAGAAAAAATTTTTAAAACATTTGTAAGATCTAGTGTGTGCCTGTGAGGTCCTGTTTTCCCCCTTTTCTTTATTTAATAAAATTGAGTAAAGGCCTTCTTTGTTAGTAGTAATAGAGACTAGATATAAAAATGAGATATCTTTTATTGATTATTATAATTTCCCAATGTATAAACTAATTGATCCATCCTAACAATTTAAAAAGAACCCTCAATCTCTTTCTGAGAAGGTCTCAAAATATCTCTGTTTCAGAATTATTATCCTATACTTATGTTTCTCTTAATTGTCTTTAGAAAATGTGATTGTTTACTTCCCAGTATAGGGAGTAGTATATAAATCTTTTTTTTTTTTTTTTTTTTAGATTCAAACAGCAATTCTTTATTCCTGAACTCACACCGGCCTCTACACACACGTTCTGCCGCCACCCACTTCACCTACTCCAAGAGGCTTTCTTTTCCAATACTTTCTGAATCTCACGAGAACTCAATGGGAACTCAGGCAGCAGGAACGCCCTATTCCCAGCAGCAATAATCTTCAACCTCGAACTTCCCTAAAACCCATATTGTCTTAAACTGGGAACGCCTTAAACTTGTCTTAAACCGGGAACGCCCTAAACCCAAGGAGTGGGATACTTCCTCAAACTGCAGGATACACCCTAATCCTGGATCCACCCTTGTCCTTGAGCAGGGTCACCTTTCTCAAACACACATGCAATGTCAACAGCGAAATTCCAAGGCAAGTCCATTTAACATGGGGTATGCTGGCAAGGAAATTTCGATGCGTCATTCCTATTTGGCAATGGCCCTCAGCATTTCCCCCCTTCGGATTAATTAAACAACAAGAAATGTGGCTTAAGGACCGTGCCTGGTAGGTTGTCCAATTCAACATATGGTTCTTACCTGTCATGGGAGAACTGACCTTTAGGCGTCAGCCTCCTGTCACTGACTACCGGTCCAGCATTCGGCCATGCTTGTGGATAGGCCTATGCACCAGTGGGGGGGTGAGGTTCTTGCCTCACCTCTGTTGGCCCCCAAATTTAGCCTTTGTGCCAGTGGGGGGGTGAGGTTCTTTGCCTCATCTCTGTTGGCCCCCAAATTTTAGACCATCACTAGTAGAAGGGAGGAGGATACAGAAATGCCACGACACCAAGCCAATTGACGGCTCCTTTGGAAAAATTGCATCACTGGTGACACCATCAGCAAAGATATGCCAGCATTACCACAATTAACATGGAGTGCACTGGCAAGGAAATTGCGTCACTGGTGACACCATCAGCAAAGATACTCCAGCACTACCACAATTCGCTGCACCAGACGATAGTTCACAATGCATGCAACTGATATGTAGTCCAGGCAAGTTCTGCAGGCAGTTCAAAGTGGAAGAGTCTATCAATATGTCCATTTCCTCCCAAAGTAAATCAAGTCCTCGATTGAGCATTACTTGTTGAGTTATATTCATTGATGCATCAGTTTATACAGTTTACTGTGATGGCTATCATAGAAGCTGTAGTTTGGTTTTATCTTAGTCTTCACCGGCACTGGGATGGAGATGGAAATTCTGGCAATGATGCTAAAGAGACATTATCCTGAACAGAATTATTAAATATAATGAAAAGGAAAGGTGAAAGTAAACAGATCTGTTAACCTCCTTTAAAAACAATCCTTAACAGCTGTTTACCTAATTTAAATTAGTAAGCAAACAGATCTGTTAACCACCTTTAAAAACAATCCTTAACAGCTGTTTACCTAATTTAAATTAAACCATTTAAATCACGTGAATAAAAAAAATTCAGATCCATTTTTTCATGAGCGCTCCTCATATATGAAATATGGACATACACACATACAGACATACAACACAAAACACAAGAGTGCACACAAACGTACAACACATAAGACAATAAAGGCCTTGTAGCTTTACCTAGGTGAAATCTCCATTGCAATGTTTAAAAACTCCACAGTCAAAAAATAAAACTGATCAGAAAAACATTAACCTAGGTTTGTATGAGCTCAAAAATAAAATAGAACTTTATGATGTGGGAAAGATGCAATAATAAAATAGATATTGAAAAAAGCATCCTGGTTAATCACTGTCGCAGATGTAAGAATAGCCAAGCTGGAGCTCTGAATATCAGCTGTTATGGATTTGAGTCAAATCATCTTCTTTTTAGTCTGTAGAAATTGCTTTGGTTAGTCTCTCTGGAATCCAAATCGGCTGCTGTTTTCCCTGTGGAAACAAACAGAACCCTGACTCCAGACAATCACTGGATCAGGACCTTTCCATTGTCCTGTTAGAATATCTTTCCAAAGTACCTTAGGCTTATGTACATTTTTTGGATATATATGTCTTTCTGCAGCACTAAGTCCTGATGAATCAAAATTTAAAAAGTTTAGAGTAAAAAGGGTTATTTTAAGTTTATCTTTGGGAGATATATGCCCCTTAAAGATCCTTTTAAATTTGTCTTTCAAAAGCATTCTGCCTTAGTTTTTTAGAATTACTTTAGTCCTTTAAATTTTTTGATGTGGTTTAAAACCAATTTCCTTCTATTTTAATGTTTTCTAAATTGGCTCTTGCCTATAAATTTTAACACCCTCATCTGAGACTTGTAATTTCTGCACCAAAAATTAAAGTTGATGGGCTTTTTGAAAAAAATTACTAATAATCTCCTTGTTCTTCTATTTTATCCAATATTTGACTTTAAAATTCTCTCTTCTACCTTTTTCTATCTAGAATGTCTGTATCTAATAGTTATCTTAGCTTTTTGCATTTCTATCTGAAATACCTTTACTTGACATTTTCAACCATTTTCTATCTTATTTCTATCTTCTAGTTTTCTTCTAAGGTTTTTATATTTACCCTTAGTTGCTTTTTTCTCTCCTAGTTTTCTTTTGTTTCCTATTTTGTGGGTTTAAAATTCTTGTCTTTCTACATCTTTTTTATCTTCCTATATCTTTTTTATCTTTCTACATCTTCTCTCTTTTTTTTACCTTTCTGTACTTCTGTTTTTAAAGTTTTCCACTTCAAATTTTTAATCTTCTTTATCTAACTATCTTTTATCCTATTATCTTCCCATTTTCATGGGTTTTTTTTCCATCCATCATGAAGGCATCTTAACCACCTTCAATTTAACCTTTTAAAGCCTTTTGCAACTTATTTAGACATTTTACAACTTTTTACTTTACCACACAAAGATTATCTCATCTCCCTCTTTTTGGTTTAATAAGTAATAGTTTGATGAGTAAAGCAATCTTTTTTCCGCCATGAAGGTATCTCGACCACCTTCAATTTAACCTTTTAAAGCCTTCCAATTATCATCTATACTGTACTTTTAAATGTACTTTTTCACCACCTACAGCTTCACTCTTTTAAATGAGGCTTAGATTCTGTTTAAATCGCTTTAATGTTAGTTTACATGGCTGCCCTTCAACCAAAGGCTTTTTTTTCCATTAAGAAGCTTTGTCTCAATCTGCCATGTACAAATATCTTTCTCTTCTTTCTTCCTTTCTCAAGCTTTTAAATTAAGTCTAGTTTCCTCAAAATCTTTTTAAATGGCATTTTACAACTTTTTACTTTACCACACAGAGATTATCTCATCTAGAAACATTTCTTTTTCCTTTAACCTTTTATATTAAAATATATTTCCACATCTTGAATCTTTTTATATCTCTTTTTTAACCATTAACCCTTTTTATAAATTCACATTCTGAAACAACCCTTATAAAATTTCTGATTTAGACAAATTACTCCACTTTAATAAGATGAAATACTTCCATGTTTTTTATGGTACTATTATACTGTAATTGAAACCCAACTGAAACTTCTTATACTCTTTGTATATAAATTACACATGATAGAATCTTAACTCTTAGTAACTTTGTTTCAGTAAAGACACAGACCAAAGCAATATTAAACTTTTTTCTATTTACCAATTTATGAAAACACACATAATGTTTAAATATATTACCTTATGGAACTTAATAAGTAAAGAGTACTTGATTTTATATTTAGTGGTTGATATTTTAACACTTTAGCTTTGTAAATTAATCAGATGTCTGTAAAAACCAAGATCTTAGACAAATGTAGTAAACAGAACTAGCCATCTCTTTCTTGTTGAAGAAAAATCTTTCTACAGGATACCATGATGGCCCCAGTGATATACTTAATAACTCATCTTTATAAAGCCATGGGCTACATTTTTGTATTGTATCAACATATGCCCTAGCTGTTCTTGGTCTTACTGCCTCCTTCCTCTAACAATTTCTCTTCCTCAGAGGCGAACAAATTCAAACCTTGAGTCAACCATTTTTCCCAGTTTGCCTGAGAAATTTCTAGGGACAGGCAGCTTGAAACAAAAATGAAATAAAGCAAAACAAGAACACATTGTTTTTTGAAATGGTCACCCATTTTTTTTTTTTTTTTTTTTTTTTTTTTTTTTTTGCTCTCCTTCGGGAGCGAGCAAATTCACTTACCCCCAAGCTTCAGACATCCCGAGTACGGACCACCAAATGCCAATGTCTTGGCTGGGCACAGAATCACGAGCCACTCACAGCTTTGTAGATTCAAACAGCAATTCTTTATTCCTGAACTCACACCGGCCTCTACACACACGTTCTAGTATATAAATCTTTTTTATGGTTAATACGTCCAGTCAGAGAATTTATATAATACCAATTTTAACAACTTTTATTTTGCAACTTTTATTGTTCAAAATTAACATACAACTTTAATTTGGAGAACCCCAGTCCTAATAAAATGTTCTCCCAAATCTCATAATTATCCAACAAACAGTAATATGTAAGAATTAGCAGTGTCTTTGAATCAATCAAATTTAGTCTCCAAAGAGAATTGTCAAAATTGGGATCTAAGTTAGCAGTTTAATACATTTAGTGTTTAATTAAGGATGTGAATTTATTTACCAAAATTAATCTTTGCCTTAAACAATAAGAATCATTAGGCAATAAATACCTCTCTTAAGTGAATTAAACTTAACATTTTAATAGGTCTTTATCATGTCAAAATATGGACAAAATTTTAGCTCACATCAGCATAGTAAAATTAGGAAATAGTTTGAAATATCCTTGAATTAATCAGTTAAAATTTTTATAGTCAGTCAAGTACATATAAATCTTTTTCTCAATTGTTTTAACTTTCCATATAATCTGTCTAGATAAGGATAAATCTTTCTATGTAGGAAAATATTCTTATCATTAAAATATAGACTATAAAGACCTTGTTTCACTCAAAAATGATTTCTTTTTTCTTCTTAGGACCTCTAATGTGTGCTTCCTCTCTGTTGAAGCATCTTCTTTTCCTTTTAGAATTCTTTCTGATTATACTTTGGAATAATTTCTGAAAACCTTAGAATCTAAACAAATTATTGTACCTTTATAAGAAATGTCTCAATGAAAATATAGCTAAAGCCCTTGGATATTTCTGTAGACATAGTCATATCTGTTTATCATTTTATAAAAGTTTGTAAAAATAACTTTGAGAATTAGAGATTGCTTGAAGGTTGTATTTTCTCTTGAAAGCAAATTTATAGTAAAATATATTTATCTCAAATATCTGTAACTAAAAGGAGCATCAGATAAATGCATAAAAGGTATAAATTATGTGTTTCTGTTGAAGGAAAACAATTAGACAAATATATATTAACTAAACAATTAGACATGTTAATTATTTTATGGATTAACAACTATAGATAATTTAAATACCTAGAAAAAAATATATATATATATTAAGAATAGGGTCATAAATTATAATCGTATTAACTTTTTGTAACCACATGGTTCTTAAGATATTTGGATCCATTTCAATTTATTTTTAACTAGGAGTGCACTCTTATATGTGATGTCACGTGATGTAGCTGAAATAAGATCCTCATGTTTATTTTACTTATTTTTTGTAATTATATAGTTAGGAACAAGAATAAGGATTTTTTGTTCATCACAGGAACATTGCCGGCTTTTGTTCCTGTGGCGAGCAGATGCACCCTCATCACCTCCAAAATTAAAAGCAAAATATAAAGAAGAATATGTTTGATATCTCTTATCAATAGAACATTATTTAGTAACACAACCATAGAGAAAAGCCAGGAAATTTAATTCAAAAGTAATTTAAATTTAGGGCTGCAACATAGAAACCTGTGGAATTAGATTTTGCCTGAAAAAGATATCTTTTGTTAGCATTTATAGGTGAGCATTCTTAAAAATTTAGGAGCTGGGTAGTTCCTGGTAGAAGGTCTGAAACAGAAAGTATTATGGGTTAGTGAATGGGAAGCAGGACCAGAAGTCCTGTCTGAGTGACAGTAGAAGGACCAACAGGAAGCCCTGGGAAAATGCGGGAGGCGGGACCAGAAGATGCACCTCCCTGCCAGGCTTTGGGCAGTTACCATGGTGAGGACAACACCCTGGAGCCCGCTGTCTATTAAGAAAAGCTCCCGGAGTTTCCCTAGCTAGTTACATTTCATTTGATTTGTTTATATATCCCCTGGGCAGGATTGTATGGTAGGTAGCAGCTTGCCTTGTCTCTGACCTGCACTTGCAGCTTGTGTCCTCCTGTATTTTGTACTTTTCCTTGCAGCACGTGGGACTTTACAAGTGAGTTTTAACAGCAGACACCAGTGTTACTATCAGATCTTAAGGCAGTCTGCCTTTGGCACCTAGGTCAGGTTGTTTAATGGTTAAAGGCCCTGCTGGCAGTGGGTTTAGTTACAGACCCCATAGAGAACAACTGCTAAGTTACAGCCATCTGTTCTGTAGGACAAGAATGTAGCAAAGGGGTTCAGTACAAACTTCCTGAGCATTTACAAAAATAATAGAAAAATAAAATTAAATTCTCTACAGGTGAAGAATCCTTGCATCAAGTCTCATCACAAAATTTTCTTTCCATTTTTCTTGCTCTCCAAGAACAAACCTCTAGTACATAAATACCAAAAATTTTTTATATTTCAAAATATAAAGTTTTACCAAAATCAATCCAAAAAAGTCCACAAAAGTGCTTTTCCCATGGGAGAGGACTCAACAACATATCCCATTAATTATCTTAATAACTCTTTACATTTATTTAGGGTCTCTAAAATTATAAAATAATTTTTATCTTTCTAAAGATGAAGTATTCCCAAATATTGAAAAGCTTAACTTCACAGATTCTTCTTCTGTCTAATTCACTTACTTTCTACAATTCAGCCCACAATACTCTGAACCCCTAAGCATGCTTAACTTCCAGATAGAAATTCCAAACCCACTAAATTTCTAAAAATCACCCTAGAGTCCCTGTACGAGCCATCAATTGTCACGTTCCTCAGGACTAAAACACTCAGGGTCACTCCAGGTGAACTGGGCTGTTTCCACACTGGAAGGAGTGGGGAGCCTGTGTTTGCTTCATTTATACAAGGGGGCTTCAGAGGACTTCATTGGAATGTTCTTTTCTAAATAAGGTAGGAGGGGGTCTATCCAAGCCCAATGAGTAATGCCCAAGTTCAGAGCTACAGAGCAGCCTCTCTAGCCGAGTGAAAACTGAGGTCACCACGTCCTTTGCATTATAAGCCACAAAAGGACTTGCAATTCCAGGCCAACATCTCCTTGGCTCCAAGGTTGAGTAGAGACTATTCAAATAGCTTAGGCATGGCCACCCACAGGAAGCCACTGTGGTGATACCAACTGGTGACACTAATTACCCTACGGTGACAAGGTTGCTTTCACTGGTGATGACAGTGAAGGCCTCTTCCACTGGGGGGAAAAAAGTAATCTCATTAGAAATTAGGAATTTAATATCTAAAGCTTCCTTGAGGTCTCCTCATAATTCCCCATTCCAACTCACAAAATTCCACGCTTTTCCAATCAATGCCCTCACATTTACAGATACCTGTGAGGCTGGAAGTTCCATTCAGTCAATTCCAGAACAAGGTTCTGAGTTTGCTTTTCAGTAATCTTATCCCTATGACTGCAGGAAGTGGGACACTTCTAGAGGCTCCTTTGTCACTTGAGTTGGGAATTTGAATCGCTAAGCTCATCTTTTTCTCTCACCATTTTACTTACGCTATCCAGAAGCCTCAGAACCAAGGCAGAAAACTCATCCTTAAAATTGCATTCTTGCAGAACTACTCTTGTTAACAAAATCTGTATTTGTTGACATTCCTCATAGAAATATAAAAAGCAATCATAAAATTCATCTGGAAAAATAAGAGACCCAGAATAGCCAAAGCAATCCTTAGCAGGAAGAATGAAGCTGGTAGCATCACTATTCCAGACCTTAAACTATACTACAGAGTAACAGTAACAAAAACAGCATGGTATTGGCAGCTAAATAGACCTGGAGACCAATGATACAAAATAGAGGACACAGAGACAAACCCACATAATTACAGTTATCTCATATTAGACAAAGGCTCCAAAAACACATATTGGAGAAAAGATCATCTCTTCAAAAAAACAGTACTGGGAAAACTGGAAATCCACATGTAACAAAATGAAATTAAACCTCTATCTCTCCCCATGCACAAAACTCAACTCAAAGTGGATCAAGTACCAAGGAATTAAACCAGAGACCTTGCACCTAATGGAAGAAAAAGTAGACCCAAACCTCCATCATGTCAGATTAGGCCCCAATTTCCATAATAAGACTCCTATAGCACAAGAATTAAAACCAAGAATCAATAAATGGGATGGATTCAAACTACAAAGCTTCTTCTCAGCAAAAAGAAACAATCAGTGAGGTGAATAGAGAGCCAACAGCTTGGGAGCAAATTTTTGCCACAAGCACATCAGTTAGAGCACTAATCTCTAGGATCTATAAAGCAGTCAAAAATCTTAATCTCCAAAAAAAATCAATAAATGGGCCAAGGAACTAAATAGACACTTCTAAGAAGAGGATATACAATCAATCAACAAACATATGAAAAACTGTTAAACATCTCTAGCAACTAGAGAAATGCAAATCAAAACTACTTTAAGATTTCATCTCACTCCAGTCAAAATGGCAGCTATCAAGAATACAAACAATAAGTGTTGGCAACGATGTGGGGGAAAAGGCACACTCACATTGCTGGTGGGACTGCCAGTTGGTGCAGTCAATCTGGAAAGCAGTATGAGATGCCTTGGAAAACTGGGAAAGGAACCATCATTTGTCCCAACTATCCCACTCCTTGGTCTATACAGAAAGGACTTAAAAACAGCATACTACAGAGACACAGCCACATCAATGTTTATAGCAGCACAATTCACAATAGCTAAACTGTGGGACCAACCTAGATGCCCTTCAGTGGATGGATAAAGAAACTGTGGTACATATACACAATGGAATATTACTCAGCAATAAAAGAGAATAAAATCATGGGATTTGCAGGATAATGGATGGAGTTGGAGAATATCATGCTAAGTGAAGTAAGCCAATCCCAATAAACCAAAGGCTGAATGTTTTCTTTAATATGAGGATGCTGACTCATAATGGCAATGGAGGGTGAGCATGGGAGGATTAGATGAACTCTAGATAGGGCAAAGGGGAGGGAGGGGAAAGATGGGGGCAAGGGGGTAGGAATAATGTGGAATGAGTTAGACATTATTACCCTAAATTACATGTATGAAGACACAAATGGTGTGAAAATACTTTGTGTACAGTGACTTGAAAAATTGTGCTTTATATGTGTTATATGAAATGAATTGCATTCTGCCGTCTTGTATAACAAATTAGAATAAATATATAATTTAATTTTAAAAATCACAAATATTGGAGATAAACTCCCCCAGTTTGAACTCTGGGCTCTGCTAATGATAGCACTGGACAAGTTATTTAAGCTTCTGAGCTTCAGTTTCAACATTCACAATAGGTATGTCAATGTAGACATTACTTACTACATAGGATTTTTGTGAGGATTTCCTGAGTGTTAACTAATTAATTAATATGTAAAGTAACTTTAAGAAGTGCCTGGCACTTATTATTAAATAAATGTTTTCAGGTGCAACTTTGGAAGAGAAAAAAAAAGAAGAAAATGTTTTATTAAGATGATGAAGTGTTTGGTTTTTCTTAAATACCAACAAGTGACCGCTGCTGGCATTCTATAATTTGACAATAAATAAATTTCAAAACAAAAAATTAGATATTATATTACCTTTTTTAAAAAAAATGGACTTCACGGTTTTCTATGTATAGAGAATGAAGTGATGTTCTTTGGATATTAAAACTTTTTTATTAGAAAAAATGTTCTAACTTTATTTCATAAGATAAATTATATCCTGTAAATGTAATTAGAAAATGAGTTCTATAAATTACTAAAATCCTAGTTTCTTGTAAATGTTGAGTAGCAATTAGAAAATCTGAAAGTAATAAAATTCGCCATCTTTATTTTCTTGGATTCTAAAAAAAAAAAAAAAAAAAAAAAAAAAAAAGAGGGTATGGTGCCAGTGGTGTGCTGCCTGTCTTCCCCAGGGTTAAGGACACCTAAAGTTGTTGCTGTTGCTCTTGTATACCCCGTGCATCCCAAATGAGGCAGAATGAAAAAAAAAATGGATGAGCTGGCAGAGAAAATTAGAGAAAAAATAAATAAAAGAATTTTCAATTAAAAATGAGAAAAGGAAAAAGCCTATGATCCCAACAGTGATTGATGACCAGCCAACATTACTTTTGCTACCCTGAAACCAGGTGTGAAAGAGAAAAAGAAAAGTAATTATTGGCATCATATATCTTTTAATCCTGTGAGTATAAGCAAGGTGCTTAGTTGTTCCCTGCCCCCCCCATATTTGCTCATTTGCTTGCTTTGGGGGTGAAAGGGAGGTTGTGTGGTGCTGAGGAGCGAACCCAGGGCCTTAGGTGTGTATGAAAGCACTCTACCACAAAGCCACATCCCCAGCCTTGCTTAGGGTCTCTGAACCTCAGTTTCCTCTTCTATAAACTGAGAAAAATAGTTTCTACCTCATAGTGTTATATAGTAAGATTAAGTGTTAAATGTAAATTATATACATTATTTATATAAATGTAAATCATATAAATAAAGGATTTAACAGAGTATTTTCAACATTTCGACAAAAGTTACTTCATTTTAAGGATATTTCCTATTTATATATTTCACTCAAACTCAGCCTCTAGACTTTTAAGTATAAAGTACAAATAAAAACCTGATAACAGCTGTTAATCAGATATTTAACAGGCCTGTGATAAGAGGTGGCTGACCAATACCCACAAGCCAAGGAAACTAGCTAATAATCCAGTTTTATTTATTCATACAGCCTTTATGAAAGGCTTATCAGCTATGAGGCTCTGAGCTCTTTGGCGCCCATCTGGCTCCTCCTGCCCCTAGCTATACGCATGTGCTAGTTTTGCTCCCAGTAACTGCATGTAGAACTTCCCCAGGAGCAGATACAAGCCCTGCTGAAGGAGGCTAAATAGTCTTTCCACTTCTGGAAGTGTTGCAGGCACAACTATCTTGTAGGTACAGCCCTTACATTTCTCCTCCTGGGCAGTCAGGCACCAACCCCTCTGATTTTCTGGCTCTTCTCCCCACCCCATAAGGTTTCCTGCTTGACCTAGTACCTGGACATATCATATCTACTGACTAATGGTCAAATCCTGCCTGACTTCCCACCCAGGCCTGAAGTGCTCACTGCCCACACCCTCCAGGTCACTGTGACAGGCATAGAATCCCTGTTGGGTGCAAGGACCCCACTGGAAGACAAGCTTCAAGAGTGGAGGATTATTGGGTTTTTCATTCTCTGTTCTGTCCCCAGAGCCTAAATCAGTGCAAAATTTTTATTCAAAACTTACACAGAGAATTTGAGGACTATAAGAAACTCTAGGGATTGCTTACTCCAACTCCTTCATCTCAGAGGGAAAATGAAAGCAAGATGCTTACAGTAGTTAGAGGGTTTTCACCATGTTTAACTCCTGGTTAGCTCTCTGCTGCCCCCTTTGGGCTCCAGCTGACAAATCACACACAAATTCAGTCATTTTATTAGTCAATATTTGGATTTGTTAGGTTTTGTTTTGGAAAAAATACATAAAACCTGGTCAAAATACCTGCACATTAAGTTACATGAGCACTATGCAAAATATATGGTATTCCCAGGAGTAAAACTGTTAAATGGTATCTGTTTCTTAAAGTCTCCTGGGGGAAGAATAGTGAAGTAATGTAATGAGGAAGAAATCGAAAAAGAATACAAGGGAAAGAATGGTTTAGAAGAGAAAATGTAACTGCTCTAGGAGACAGGTAAGTCCCATAAGATAAGAAGAGAAAAAAAATCCAAATATCGCTTAATCCTGTGTCTGTTTCTGAACTTCCTTATTGCTTCAAAATTTAAAATAAACATCAGCAAACGTATAAAAACTCCCTAGCCAAACTCAGAATGGTGGAATAGGCAAATAGTAATGGACAGGTGGTTTTTCCAAACAGACTTTCATTCAATCATTCAATTTTCAGTCAGTTAATCACTCAGCAGACGTTTAGTGAGCACCTCCTATGTATGACCAAGAAGCTGAGACAAAAAGAGCTCCCATCTGATAAAAAAAAAAAAAAAAAAAAAAAAAAAAAAAAAAAAAAAAGCATAAAGAAACTGCTAGACACAGATTGAGTTTAGAGAAAGAACTGTGGGAACACGGAGGAGGAAACTCTTCACGCAGGAAGAGCCTAACAGGATGAGGTAGGAGCCCAACAGAGAAAGGATGAGGAACCCCAAAGAAGCAGCTTGTGACCTACAGGGCATGCGCAGTGATCACGGTTGCACTCGGAGGTGCAGAGAGGGTGGATAAAATTGTGGAGAAGCCAAACTGTGGCTTTTACTTTTTTACTTTTCAGCCAAAAAAAAAAAAAAAAAAAAAAGTAAAGGTGGGGCAGCCCAACAGTTTGTTCTTTTTTTTTTTTTTTTTTTCTTCTGCATGGTCTACACTGTCAACTTACTCTTATAGGATGACAATTTATTTCTAAGGGCAAGCCATTGCCTTCTCTTTCTCCCTGTTTTCTCCTTCCCCGCCGTACAGAACAGAAGCCAAACAAGAGCTGCTGCTGCAGCAGCTGAGCAACTCGAAAACAGAGCTCACACCTCACACCTCAAATAATGTCGAGAGGCCCATATCCCTGGGTTTGGAGAAGGCTACTGCGTGAGTTGAGCTATCCTCCTCTGGGACAATCTGGGGCTTTCCATACCTCAGGACTCTCTCTGTCAGGAATCAGCCTCTTGTTCTGCCATCAAGCTGAGGTTGGAGTCTGGCCAACGAAGCATTTCACTCTCACAAAACACTGTTGATTTCTCCAAGATCTTGAAAAGAGACACTGAACTAATTCTTCCTCCTTGCCTATGAGTTAAGGGATGCTGGTTCTCATCAGATGCAAAGAGCAAACAGTGCTCTGTGACAGGTGTGGGTTTACAAGTCTGTGCCTTCAACAACTGTGCATTAGCTTTCAGAGTTCCTGCTGTCTGGGGTGTCCAAATAACAGCTGTGTGGAACAATAAGCAAGGTGGCTGATACTCTGAATTGCTTCCCTAGCTCTAAAGTTTTATTAGTTTTTTTTTTAAATAAGCACAAAAGTTAACTAGTTAATAATGTTGAATTTTGTTGAATGCATAATTGAAACAAGATTTGGTTCCAACTCTGTATTTATTTGCTTTAACTAAAAATTTAGTGGTTAATCTCTGGTCTTTGTTTAAACTATTCACTCTTCCTGCAGAACCCTCCTTCCCCTTTACTTCAGGTCAATTTCCTAGACCTTTGAGGGGTTTGTTGTTGATATTGTTCTTTATTTCTTGGTGTGTTTTTTTTTAAAACTTTTTTTTTGTACTGGCAATTGAACCCAGGAGTGCTTTACCACTAAACTACATACCCAGCCCTTTTTTTATTTTTCTATTTTAAGACAGGACCCCATTAAGTTACTAAGGCTGACCTTGAATTTGCAATCCTAATGCCTCAACCTCCGGAGTCATTGGGATTACAGGCATCTGCCTTTGCACCCAGATTTTTTTTTAACATTTTAAGTATTTCAAAATACTACATAGATAGTTTTTAAATTCAACTTGTACAATAAACTTGTTATTTAAAAAAAAAATAGCAAAACTCTGCCACATCACACCCAGAACTGCTAATTCTCATAAGCAACAAATATGAATTATTTGATCTATTTATTTTTCTTTTTTTGATACTGGGGATTGAACTCATGGGCACTTAATCACTGACCCACATCCCTAGCCCTTTTTTTGTATTTTATTTAGAGACAGTGTCTCACTGAGTTGCTTAGGCCATCACTAAGTTGCTGAGGCTGGCACTGAACTTGTGATCCTCCTTCCTCAGCTTCCTGAGCCACTGGGATTATTTCTTGTGATATCATCTTAATATTTAGCAATCATATATTTGCCCTACTATTTTTTTTAATTTTAGACATGATTTATTGATTCCTGCTATGAACATAAGTACTTCATTCCCATTTCCCCTGTCCCCACCCTGTCCCCCTTCGTTCTCTCTATGGCTCCTCACCAACACACAGAGTTTTCTGCCCACTTTGTAAGCTATGTGATGCCATAGCTTTTTTTAAACTAGACTCAATATTTGTGCTAATGTGCATGCATACTTGAGTCATGTAGAGTATTATGATTCCATAATTCTACTTCTAACAACTCTGTTTTTCCTGTAGTTGACAATGTCTTTTCCCAGTTGTTCTGGTCTTGCTGCACAGCTCTCACTCTGAGACTTCTTCAGTTCACCATTCTGACAAGTCCTTTGCCAGGAACACTTACACACTTTTGGTGTGAATATAAATGAGCACAATGATGATGGAAATCAGTATGGAAGCTCCTTTAAAGACTAGGAATGGAACTCCCATATGACCCAGCTATACCACTCCTTGGTGTTTATCCTAATGAATTAAAGCCAGGGCACTATAGCAATATATGCAAACCCATGTTTATAGCCAAGCAATTCACAACAGCCTAGGTGTCCGTCAACACATGAATGGATAAAGAAGATGTGAGATATATATATATATATATATATATATATATATATATATATATATATACACACACACACACAAACACACACACAATGGATGTCATTTGTATGAAAATTGTTGGAACTCAGAAAAAATCATGTGAAATAAACCAGACTCAGTAAGTCAAGGGTTATATGTTTTCTATCATATGTGGTAGCTAGAGAGGGAAACAAAAGTCGGGGGGAAATGGATCTCATGAAAATGGAAGGAAGATGAAAAAGATAGGGGAAGGGGACCAGGGGAAGGAGGAAGTAGGAGAAAGGGGAAGTACTGGTGAATGAAATTGATCAAATTATGTTATATGCATATATTTGACAATGAATCCCGGTATCATGTAGAATCATTATGGTCCAATAAAATTTTAAACTACTACATCTGAAAACTACTACATCTGAAAATGACAGAAATACTGGTAGGAGTAATAATTCAGAGTATACCTATATCATTATATATTATATCATTATAATATCATTATAGTTTCCTTAAGTAAATGAAAAGGATTGAGGGGTTTTTTTAATGCTTCAAATCATCTACAAAATATTTTTATGTATCAACTGGCAACTTGTTACAGCCCTTTTTATACAGATATATTTGTATTTTGTATTGTGCTAGGTCCAAATAAAACAGTGGACAGGAAGGAGAAGTCCTTTCCCTCTCTTGTTTCCTGTATCCCTTGTGTTTTTCTCTCTTAGTTTGCTGTCTGAGTGTGGTGAGACCTCAATCCAGTTGGTTTGGAGACTGTCTTTCATGTTACAGGCTATCCTCTAATAGTTTGTGATCTTGTCTGTCCATTTATGTTTCAGAATAAATTGCCAAAGAGTTTATAATAGGTGAAGTTTGTCAATTCTCACCGTGAGTGAAGTAGGAAACAAGGTAATCAGGTGAGAGTGAGAAAACAAGAAGAGATCCAAGGTCTCTCTCATGCCTAAATTTTCCTTTTGGTTCAGTTGTTTATGTATGGCTCAAATCCTTCATCAACCTACCTAGCTCTCTAGAGCAGCTTGCTGTCAAAACAAGCTATAAATGACTATTTTTGCCCCTTTTCTTCATCAAGTATTTAAGCATTCAAGGAAATTTTAGGATAAAGATTCCATTTCCTCCTTCCTTCTATCAAAAGCAGAAAAAAGAAAACATACTCTAGTGTGTAGGTCTCAGGGCTTTGTGAAACCTCCAGATAGTCTTTAAATCTTATCAGAAAGTAATATCAACTCTCATCCATCCATTCATTTGTTCAGTGAATATTGAATTCTCTTTACTAGTCAGATACTCTGCCAGCTCCTGGGCTTACAGTTATGAAGAAAACAGAAACAGGACTTGTCTGCCTCTCCCACCAGACTATCAGCTGCGGGGGGGGGGGGGGGGGGGGCGGGGGGACAGACAGTAATCAAGGAAGCCAACAAATAAGTGCATACTGGCAAACTTTGATAAGGGCTTTGTCAAAAATGAGCTGACCATGTCTTGAGAACAGAAAGGAGACCCACTGCATAGAGGAAAGGGATTCGGAAGAGGAGAGGGCGAGGGGAAGTACTGGGAAGTAAAACTGAAATGATTCAAAAATGAGATGGCAACTGTTGAAAAATAACGCTAAGCACATTGAAATTGTTTAAGTTACATTTGAGGCAACAGTGATTCAAAATCAGGCAGCTCTACACTACAAGAAGTTCAGGGTTACGGGGGAATATGAGGGGGAAATCATTTTTAAAGTGTTTATGGGAGTAAGACAAATAAAATACCTATTTGGTTAAAAAAGGAAAGTCCCTAGCTAGAGCTCAACTGGTGATTTCTGACTGGTTGGTCACGCTGGGTTGAGTTTCTGTTTGCTTCTTGAGGAACCTAGAACGCAGAAGCCATCTCAGCCTAATGATTTTATTATGTTTTTATTAGTGAGTTATAATTCTGTATAATAGTTGGGGCTCATTGTGACATATCCACACATGCACATGACATAATTTGCTCCATTTCGTTCTGCAGTACTTCTCCTTTCTCTCTCTTCTTCCCATCCTCCTGATCTTCCTCTTTTCTACTGGTCTTCTATTTATGTTTTTATATATATTTTTATTTTCCTTATTTATTTATTTTAGTACCAGGGATTGAACTTAGGAACACTTAACCACTGACCCACATTTCCAGCCCTTTTTCGGTTTTTTAATTTATTATTATTATTTATTTTAAGACAGGGTCTCACTAAGTTGCCTAGGGCCTCTACTAAATTGCTGAGACTAGCCTTGAACTTGTGATCCTCCTGCCTCAGTCTCCCAAGCTGCATGAGCCATTATGCCTGGCCTTTTGATTATTTTTTTAATTGGTATATTATAATTCTACACAAAGTAGAACTCATTGTTATATGTTATGTTATATGTTCATATTTGCACATAGTATAATCTGGAGGGTTTCATTCACTAGTATCACCCCTTTCCCTCTCCTCCCTTCCCCTCAATCCCCTTGCCAAAATTATACTATAGAGCTATAGTTATAAAAACTGCATGGGATTGGCATCAAAACTGATAACAGAATAAAATAGAAGACACAGAGATAAGCACACAGATACAGTCATCTCATCCTTGACAAAGGTGCCAAAAACTTACCTTTGGGAAAAGACAGTCTTTTTAATAATGGTGCTGGAAAAACTAGGTATCCATATGAACAAGAAGAAAACTAGATCCTTATCTCTTACCCTGCACAAAAGTCAATTCAGAATGGATCAAAGACCCAGGAATTAGAGCAGAACTTTGTAACTGCTCAAAGGAAACATAGGATTAACACTCCAACATAGGGATGCAGGCATCAACCAATAAGACTGCTAACATTAATAATGTATACAAACAACACTTAATAATTTTATTAACTTTTTATGTTTCAAATCATTCCATTTTCCTTAAATGAATAAGCTTCTTTTTCTTTCTGACCATTTTAAAACACACGTAAACAAAACATAAACAGATTATTTTGAACAATTAGAGGCATAGCAGCTTGTTGGTAATTTTGAACTTAGTTTGCAAATAAAATAGATTTTATGCTTCAGTCAATATCAGAGTCCCTCGCTCACCCACCTCAGAAAGGGCTGCATCCCCTGTGCTCCTTGTGCAGAATTCTTAATCTCTGCCTCCAGCCGACTGCCTGCTTTCTATTCTTCTTCTTGCCCTCTGCAGTGTCAAATTCAAATCCACTCAATCCTCAAAGCTCCCAGGATCCAAAAGAGGAGAAACTCTTTCCTCAGGGAACAAGATAGGAGGGAAGCTGAATGAACAATGACCACTGGTTAGGAATTGGAATAAAAGGTAGAGAAAAACTGGGGAAACAAAACCAAACAACAACAACAACAAAAAAAAAAAAAACAGAAAATTGATTTTCAAGGTAGAAAAGCCAGAGGCATGAATAGGAAGGATGGCTCCTTTAGAAAATGAAATCTATTAATAGAGCTGGAATATCCTCCAGGCCTCACAGAGTGAGAGGGAAAATGTCAATATCTGAAATTAATATCATATTTCCTTGTGTCCTGTGACCCCCAGAACAGATGTTCCAGGGTTTTTTTTAAAGTGCACTGTAGTTATACATTATAGGGGTTCATTTTGACATATTCATAAATGCGTATAACAGTTTTCTCCATTTTTGAGCCCTTCCCCCCCATCTCCAACCCCTTCCTCTACTCTGTTGGTCTTCTGTTTATTTATAACTGACTGGAACGCATTGTGACATATTCATACTTGCACACAGAATAATTTGCAGACCTACATTTTCAAACACCTATTACCTGTTGTATATTGGAGATGCAGAGAAAGATAAGAATGGATTTCAATGACAGTTCAGTGTAGGAGGCAGACACATAAAGCCCAGAATATAGAACATTCAGTGCTGTGTTTAACACAATACTATGCTAAAGTCATTTACTAACATTAACTGGAAGACAAGTTGGTCAAAGACTGTCAGATACAGGTTGTATTGACTGTAACTGTGAGTTCCCTGAGGGCTGGGAATTATCGGAATCTCTTCTTCACTTCCACTTCGGTGGAACAACAAGGGTGCATAAAACATCCTCAGTGAATATCTATTACTAAAATGAATAAATAGGCGCTAAGATACTTATACCTTAGATAGTGGGCAGATACCATAGACATGTTTTTTTTTTAACATTTAAAATTTTATTATTAGCTAGGTGCAGTGCCACTAGTAATAAAATTTTAGATGTTTATTATTTAAAAAGTTATTAATATTTTTATATTTAATTTTTATTTAAAAATATTTAATTTTATTATTTAAAATTAATAATAATAAATTAGTATTATTTTTTAAAAATTTAAATGACCCAACTCGGGAGGCTAAAACAGGAGGATCACAAGGTCCAGACCATCCTTAGCAACTTAATGAGACCCTGTCTCAAAATAAAAAATAAAAAGGGTTGAAGATGTAGCTCAATGGTAAAGTGCCCCTGGGTTCAATCCCCAGTATTCCCCCCAAATATTAATGTTTTTAATTAAGACATCATATTTATACACATGTATGAGGTATAATGTGATATTTTGATATATGTATACAATGTGACATGATTAAATCAAGTTAATTAACATATTCATCACTTCCTTTTTATGGTGAGACATGTGAGATTAATTCTCTTAATTATTTTGAAATATATAACACATTTTTTTTTGGTTGTTGCTGGGAACTGAACCCAGGGCCTCATGCATGCTAGGCAAGTGCTGTACCACTGAGACACATCCTGTGCCCCTATAATATATTATTATTGACTGTAGCAGCCCTGCTAACCAATAGATCTCAAAATCTATCATCTTGTCTATCTGAAACTGTGCACTTTTCATTCAACATCTCTCTATTCCCTACAGCATCATAGGATTTTAAGCACAAGCACTTCTTAAGTTTGAATTAACCCTCTGGCAGTGCAGTCAGGAAGATGATTGGGAAAGAAAGTGGTTAGGAGGCTATGGGTAGCCCTCAAACTGTTACAAGAATGTAAACAATAGGCTAATGGTGGTGGGAAAGAGGAAGCCTCAAAATGACACCTGAATTTATGCCTTGAGCAACAGAAGAAAATGGAAGGAGTAGAGAAAGGCCCACAGAAGAGCAGCACCAGTCCTGAGCAGGATTGTGATCTGGAAGAAGAGGTCCCCACGAGAGAGTCACCCAGGTGACTAAGGAAATGTGTCAAGTGCTGGGAGAATTCAGAATCCACTGAATTTTTAAAAAATGTTTTTGTAGTTGTAGATGGACAGAATGCCTTTATTTTACTTGTTTATCTTTATGTGGTCCACATGTGTGAGGATGGAACCCAGTGCCTCACACATGCCAGGCAAGCGCTCTGCCACTGAGCTACAGCCCCAGCCCCAGAATCCACTGAATTTAACCACTGGGATATTGCTGGGGGCAAACCAGCAGCAAGGGATTGCAAAGTGAATGGTTGAATAACTGGAGAGGGTGGGCAGCTGCTGTTTCAGAAGTCACTGTTTCTGAAAAAAGGAGAGAAACAGAATGTGTTTTAACCAAGATGATTTCCTGCCAAGGCCTGTGACCCAATTGAAAAGGAGAAGCCAGGGGAGGTCATGACTGCCCAGCAGAGGATCCCAGTATTGGGTCCCTCTCAGACCAGCTCTAGGCAGGGGAGAAGAGCTGAGGCTTCTCTAAGGACACAGTCAAGGGAGGCCTGGGGTCCCTCCTTGTGGACTCTGCAGAACTGAGTGGGAATGGGGAGCACTTTCCTTCAGGGAATTCCCAAAATGAGCAGAAGCCCAGCTGAGTCTGCAGCAGATAGAGGAGAAAAGGATCAGAGACTGACAGAGAAAGTGGACAGAGTGGGCCCTGCAATGGTGGTTCCAAAGCCCTCATCTCCTGGTGCAAATTACAAACTCTCCCTTTTTCTTCCTTTTTTAAAAAATCTGGATCCAAGAGGAAGGAAGGCAGGAAGGCTGAGAATTTGGACCTCACCACGAAGAAGAAAAGGGTTACAGAAAAAAGCCATTACCTGAACAGAGGGGCCTCATGGGGATGGAACTAGAGTTCTGGCTGACTGGATTCCTGGCTGTGCAGAGGTAGCTGCCACTGTCCCCAGATCTCCAGGAGACCCTGAGAGTGGTTCCTCCATGGGACACAACTTCCCCTTGGCCATGGGGGTCCCAGCTGTACTGAACATCTTCTCCAGCTTCTTCCACGAAGCAGGCCAAGGTGACGAAGCAGGTCCTGTTCCTCATGATCTGGGAGCGGACAGTGATATTGGGCTTCTTCAGCCTCCCTGTGCCAAAAAGAGTCTGAAGCTATGAGAGAGCTCAGGTCCAGGGAATTAAGAAAAGGACAAGGATGAAAAAAATTAATGTGCATCCCTCCTCCCGTCCTCACCGTAGACACGCAGGGTGAAATCCTTGGTGATGTTGGTCAGGGGAGAACGCAGACTTATGCAAGCTTTATAGGCGCCAGCGTCCCACAGCCCCAAGGGGCTAATTTGAAGAGAATAATCATAATGAGGGTTGCTCAGTCGTCCACTGTATGGTCCCTGAATCTCAGAAACCAGGACTGGCTTGCCAGCTGGGCCTGGTTGCAAGACAGCAATAAGCCCTTTGGAGCTCCATGTGACACTTTCTATCTCCTGCTCCACTGGGACCTCCAGGGGCAGAATGGCTGACTCCCCAAGGGTGCCAATCACTACCTTTCCCACTGTGACTTCTCCCAGGATTCCTGACCCTGCAGACAGAGAAAGGAAAGTGTCAGTGTCTCCCTGCCCACTAAGGGAAGCCACAGACTTTGTCACTCCAGACCCACCCACTCTAGGCCCATCTTATCATCTCAAGGGTGTTATTCTCCCCTCCCCAGGGCCTGGAGAGAATCAGGATTGCTTCTCCATCTTCTGTCCACTCTAGAGCTGCTGTTCAGGGTGCATGCTTGAGTTTCTGGGGTACCTGTACTTAAGGATCCAGGTACCTGTACAAATGTGTGGCACTGAGACGGGGTGGGAGCTGCTGTTGCTGACTGGGTTCTTGATTATGCAGGTAAAGGTCAGAACACTGTCCTCTGGCCTCAAGGAAACACTGAGGACAGACCCTCCATGGGATATCACAGTCCGGGGACCCAGTGGTGTCCAGCTGTAGGCCACAGTGTCTCCTCCGCTTTCTGCCACACATGTCAGGATGACGATGCAGTTTCCATTATCACCAATCCTGGAGCTCAGTGTGACGCGGGGTGGGACCAGCTTTTCTGAGTGTGCGAAATGGAACAAAGTGAGGACCGGGAAACCCCTCTGGACTTCTACTTTACAAGATAGAAAACACAATACATTGTCACCCAAAACCCTGCACCACCCTGAGTTTACAAAAGGAACAACAGAGGCAGGATCTGCCCACGTCTACTCCTGAGTTTTAGGCTTTACGAGGTAATGTCAATATCTCTTTTGATTTCCAGAACAATTCCATGAGCTACATAAGGATGTGTTATATCTATTCTATTTCACAGGCTTAGAATGCTTAAGTAATTTGCCCAAAGTGATGAATCCCAAACTCAGATCCAGTGGATTTGGCCTGGGTTCCTACCCCTATATGGAATAAAGGAACACATGCCCGGAACTGTGTTGTAATTACATCTTTCCCCAGTAGGGGGCTCTGTGGCATGCCCTGAGCTTCCAAATATTGACCGGGGCCTGGAGAGGATGTGGTCCTGTGTTTTTGAGGTTTCTTCCACCCATTTCCACTGCTTTGCTATCCTCTTCCCCCTGGCCCATGCACCCCATACTATTCCTCAGATGCCCCCTTCCCATTATTTGCCAGAACCAGGAGCATTTAGGAGAGGAAGCAAAAACAACAGACAACCAAGACAGGTTTGACCAAGCCATAGAGCATGGGAGGAGGACACTCTGCTATTCATCCTCAGTCCTGTGGCCCAGCTCACTGCAGCCCCAGGAGTGTCCCCTGGGAGAAAGCAACTTGAACTCCCACTGGTTAGTAACTTTCTGCTGCCTCACCCCAGTGTCTTATAGACCAAACTCTAGCATGTAAACCCTTTCCCCTTTGATTTTTGCAGGCTCTCTTCTTAGAGTCTTCACTAGTTCAGAGAGCTAAAGATTGTCACATGCCAGTGTGAGAAACGCACTCATCTGTCAAACCCAAAGAATGGACTGAGCGACATGAGGTCTAGCAAAAAGCAAGGAGTTTTGCAAGTGCAGGTGTCTGGGGAAGCAGGCACACCCAGATTGGGTACAACCAGAATTCTGTCCCCTAGAGCACAAGGTCCCTCCTTTGGTTCTTCATTGTCTGAGTACTATGGGGTATACAGCCTTCCCGAACGTCAGCTAAGTTTTACTGTCTCTAGTTGGGTTATTCAAAGAAATACACCTTTTGTTGTCCTTACCTCCCTGGGTTCTCTTGTGGCAGGAAAGTCCCTTTGGATTGAGTCCCTTTGGGTGAGAACACAGTGCATCTCTGTTGGTCAGGCTGGGCCCCCTTCTTCTCACCTCCTGTTTGTCAAGATGCTATGAATTTCTATATTTGGTATTAAATGTAATTCTTTTAATTCTCTCCCCTTCAGCTGCCTTTCTTACATGCCAAGTCATTTTACATTTTAAGCTAAATATTGTATTTTGAAAATGGACCACCAGACTTTTTATGTCTCATAACAGGAAGCCAAGGAACCAGGGCACAAGACACAGCATCAGGATACCTAAATTCTTGTTATGGTTTTGATATGAGGTGTCCCTCAAAAGCTCCCATGTTAATGTAGGAGGTGATATGGTTAAATTATAAGAGCTGTATCCTAATCAGTGGATTAATTCATTTGATGAACTAATAATTTGAATGCACTACCTAGGTGGTAACTATAGGTAGGTGGGGCATGACTGGAGGAATAACTCTCTGGGCATGCCCTTGGGGATCATATCTTCCCCAGGCTCCTCCCTCTCTCTCCCTGCTTCTCAGGCACCATGACATTCTGCCTCACCTCAGGCCCAGAGCCATGGATTCAGCCAGCCAAGGACTGAACCTCTGAAACGGTGAACCAAAATAAACTTTTCCTCCTAGCAATGACTGTGAGACTGACTGGTTGGATATTTTAGGTCACAACAACAGAAAAACTAACACCGTTCTCTTTCCAAGTCTTCCACCTGCTGAGTTCTGTGTGGTGGACTTAGTTTCCTTAACTGAGAATACAAACCCTTGCCTGCCCACTGGCAGGGTTGTTGTGAGGCGCCGGTGACGTGGGAGATGCTCTGTGAAGGATAAAATCCTGGCTTATTTTCATGGTTGTGCCACTGGGTGTCAACCCAGAGTGAAAGGCTTAGGGGAGAGCCTCCCCCTGGTAGATCAGTAGACCCCATCTCTTACCCACAAACCAATCAACACTATTCCATGTGGAGCACATCTTGCCAGGATAGCCATCAGCATGTTGAGAGGCCTTTCCCACCAGCTTTGGGCCCACCCTAGTGAACATCCTACCCAGGTTCCCACAGCTCCACCCCTCTTGTTGCTAAGAACTGGCTGTAACCAGCCCAGGCCCCAAATCTCCAACTGTGTGTACCTGACAAGGGAGCAATCCCAACATCCCCCACTAGACCAATGGCTCCATCTCATGGGAATATTTTCTAACACACAACCAAAGAGAATGGCAAGACTCCCACCTTCCTCGGTCAATTAGTTTCCCTGGGTCCCCCTCAGTCAGCCTCCCTACCTTGCCCACCTAACCACTGTGGGGGAACCACTCTGCCATGACACCCAGAGACCTTGAACATCTTCCTCAGGCTAAATTTGAACCACAGCTAGTCTGTATTGGGCCAAAATTTCAGAACACAAGAGGCTAAAAGGCTTGTGAAGCACTCCTGGAAAGAACTCTCCCTCCCCTCCCTCCCCCTCCCTCTCCCTCCTTCTCCTCCCTCTCCCTCCCTCTCTCTCCTTCTCCCTCTCTCTCCCTGTCTCTCCCTCTCTCCCCCTCTCTTCCCTGGAAGGCTATCAGGAGACACTTCCTTGTAGCCTTGGGCTCTAATGAGGTATGCGGCTTCCCCTGCAGAAGAGAGCAGTGGACCATAAAACCTCCTCCTTGCAAGAACAGACTCCCTTGCATCACAGTCATCTGACTCCTTTTGCTTCAGTGGAACAAGGAACTGGGGAGGCCTTTTGGTTTTTCTTCATTTGACTATCTGTATAAGTAATGAACTGTCTGAATCACAAAGTGACTCAAATCAGCCAGGTGCTGGCTTTTCCAGTGCTATGTGTTCTTAACTGCTACCTTTACTGTTTCCTTTGTAGTTTTCCCTGGAAATTTATTTAAAGTTTCTTTAAGGAATATAATTGCTTCTCTCTACATTTATTTTTTTTACTGTTAACTTTTAATTTTTTTTTATTTTGAGACAGATCTTGTTGAGTTGCAGAGGCTGACCTTGAACTTGGAATCCTCCTGCCTCAGCCTCCCAAGTTGCTGAGGTTACAGGAGTGGACCACCACATCCAGTTCCCTCACATTTATTTAGAGCGTTCATTGTTGCAGAAGATGGTCTTCCTGTTTGAATAATGAGGAAGCTTCAAAGCCCCATGAGTAGGCTGTGGCAAAACTTAGTTCTCAGGGCCTGAAATTCTGTTACCTGGTCACTACCTACCAAAGAGTTCTGTTTCGGTTGGTCTGAGGCAGATCCTAGGCTTTGACATTTTTTAGGAGACTCTTCCAGGTAACCTTAATTTAGATATTTTTTTTTTAGAGTAAGCATATGTCAGTCTTCTAATTGGAAAGTAAGGTGTAAATGTTACTAAATATGACTAACAGTGACTGTGAAACGGACACAGCCCTCATCCACCTGCCCCAGGACACTCACCAAAGACTTGCAGCTGGTAGTCCTGGATATGAGTGATAAGGGAAGTCCTCAGGTTAATGTGGGCCCGGTAGTACCCTGCATCCTCTTGGCTCAGATTGCCGATCTGCAGGGAGTGGCCTGGACCCACCACATTCATGCGGCCCCAGTACCGGCTCTCCGCCTGGTAAAAGGTGTCTCGCCCTCCACCTTCTACTATGGTGACTGTGGCAATGGCCCCAGGGACTGAACGGGACTTCCAGGAGATGCTCTCTACCTGCTGTTCTGGCAGCACATGCAGGGGCAGAGTGACAGTCCCTCCGAGGGTCCCAGTTATCACCAGAGGTGCTGGGTCCTCTCTGGACATTCTTGGACCTGTGGACACAGAAGAAAAACTTCAGGGCATTCTGACTGAGCCAGGAGGTTACAATGGGCCTGAGTCAGGAACAGGATGACCATCCCCGTGTCATAGATGAGAAAATGGAGACCTCAAGTATTGAGGTGGCCTGCTCAAGACTCCATAGCTAGTTAGTGGTAGAACTAGAGCAGGAGCGAGTACCTACCCCTTCACGTAGGAGGCTCTGCTTCAGTATCAAACTCATTAACATATGATGAAATAGCTACCCAAATGCTATCCAAGGATTCCCAGGTGCCAAGTGGAAGGGAAACTAGGGCAATTCTGGGGAAGTACCTGATGATCCCTGCTGTCACTGGCTGACAGGCTAGGTCAGAACTCACCCGACCCAGCCCCATCTACAACATAGACTGTCTGTCTTACAGCATCCCCAGAATTGTTTGTCTGTCCAGCCACCTCTCAAACAGAAACCAGCTCCTGTGAGGCCCATCAAGATTCCTGAAGTGCATCTTTCTGGGGCGGGGGGACTAGTGTAGTGCTGGCCAAGCCAGTTTAGGGTGCTCAGTGGGCCAGAGGTTGAGATCCCAGCCTACACTGAACTTAAGAGAAGAGTGTAAGCCCTCAGGCACCAGGCAGACTGCTCAAGTTCAAACTTTTGCACTACTAGCTGTGTGATCTCAGGCAGGTAGCCCTCTGAATCTCAGTTTTTTCACCTGTAAAATAGAAATGTCATCTAGGATTTCATAAAGATTACATGAAATAAAGCAAGAAAACATTATCTAAGATTAGTACTTGTAATAATTATTAGAGTAAATTATTAGAATTCCTTCTCTTCCTCCTCCCTCTCTTCCTCTTCCCCCTCCCCCTTTTCAGGACTGGGAAATGAACACAGGGTCTTGCACAAGCAGGGCAAGTGCTCTACCAGCTCTTTTAAATTTTTTAATTTTTTGACAAGGTCTTACTAGGTTGCGTAGGCTGACCTCAAACTTGCACTATCCTCCTTCCTCAGCCTCTCAAGTACACTATTAGTATTTTTTTTTCTTTGAGACAAAAAGACAAAACTCACTAAGTTGCTTAAGGCCTCACTAAATTGCTAAGGCTGGTCTAGAACTTGTGATCCTCCTGCCTCGGTCTCCCCAATCACTGGGATGACAGGCAAGCACCACTGTGCCTGGCACTATTAGTATTCTTAAAGATACATAACATCATTGGAATAAATTAGTGAGTGCACCAAATTTGCACTTCATTAGATCTAGTCATCATCCTTGTAGAACACTTTTTAAGGATTTTTAAAAATTTTCATTCATGCACTATGATCATATACAATCGTGGGTTTTGTTGTGATGTATTTGTACACGCACATGACATAACTTGACCAGTTTCATTCCCCAGTACCTCTTCTTTCCCTTCTCTTTCCCCCTGATTCCCTTCCTCAACTCTAATGGTCTCCTTTCAATTTTTGTGAGGTCTCTTTTTAAATGTTTTTCTAACTTCCACATAGGAGAGAAAACACCTGACCCTGGACTTTCTGAGACTGGTTTGTTTCACTCAACAAGATGCTGTCCGGTTTCATCCATTTTTCCTCAAATGACATAATTTCCTTCTTTGTGGCTGAGTAAAACTCCATTGTGTATAAATACTACATTTTCTGTGTCCATTTATCTGTTTAGAGATGCCTAGGGTGGTTTCATAACTTGGTTGTTGTGAATTGTGCTGCCATTTCTCAGTAGCATGGACCATCTCTGTATTTTTGCCACATACACATGCAATCCCAGAAGGCAGAAAATCTGAAACTGACACAAGGTCTGTCACACAGTTATTTAGAGAGAAAAGGCAGCATGGCTCAGGGAGGGATCTGGGTCCTGATTTGAACTTGGATTTGGAAGCACTGCTCATATCACTAACACCCATGTCAGATGAGGAGCCTCCTTGTTAAAAGTAGAACCAAGAAGTCCTGTGGTCACCATGAGTGGGAGAATGCACACCATGCTGGGGACCACAGCATCTTGGTGTGTTCACCACAGAACCCACTGGACAGCTCAGTGCTCACGTCCTCATGGAGGACGTGAGGCTAGCTCTGCTTGGAGCCAGCTAGTGGGAAGCATCCCACAGCAGAGTGATACTGACCAGTAGACCTTCCTCTCTCCAAACCGAGCCCTAGGTCTGATATCTAGCCTGGGGGAAACCTACCAGGGAAAAGCAGCTTTGTGCACCCTTAAACCCTCAAGTACAATAACTCCCTGGGCTCAGTTCAGGTTCTATTCCCTTGATGCAGCCTTGTCCAAGCTCCATACTTCCAGCCCAGCCATGCCTTCCCCTATTTCTGAGATTTTATTGGCTAATTTTGTTTTAAACATGTACTTCCTTCTGCCTCACACAAATAACTGTGCAGTGTGTCTTTCCCCAGATTCCGTAGCTCCCCAAAGAGAGAAGACGGTGGAAGGGATTAAAGCCTGACTAATAAAACAAGTCAGGCTGGGTGGGTTCACCTCATGGGTAGGTGTGGTGGGGTGGGTGTCAGGCTCCTTGGCGTGAATCCTGTTTTCTGACACCGATGAAAGGAAAGTGATACAAAGGAGTCAGAGGCAGGACACAAATCCCAACAGCAGACACTTGGCTGAGCACTCTGTACACATATTTCATTTAATCCTCCTCGAAAACTTATAAAGTAGGTATTCTTCTTCCCGATTTCCATATGGAGATCATGAAATTTAAAGAACTTAAGAAACTCGCTCATACTCCTCAGCTAGGGAGGGTAGAGTTCAAACTAAAACCCAGGTGCTTCTGACCCTAAAATTGATGCTCTGTATGCTACCCTGTACTGTCAACAGCAGAATTTCCCACACTGAATTCCTCCCCCATGTCACACTGACACCCCTTTTCTAAAACACACACAGTGATCACTAAGGAAGGGCCTGACCAGAAACCATGACATGGAGACAGCTCCATGTGCATGCTCTGCAGTTGAAGCGGGGGGGTGTTACAAGAATCCAGCTTCTGGTTTCAGTTCTCTCTTTAATGGTGGCTCTGTGGTTCTCTGAGACTTTTGTTGCTGCCCTGTTCCCATAGTTGCATGCTGCTGAATAGTGTGCTGACTTTCAGTTTCACTGACCACCTGCCTGTGCCAGTGCATGGTCACTGAGGCTCCCAGCCCTGTCTATCATCTGAAAACCTGGTGTAATACTACCTGCCTTATTCACATCCTGGTGTTGCATTAGAGATCCAGATTTTTTACACATAAGTGAAAGCCTTTATCATCTGCAAGTTTTAAACACATTAAAGAGGTTCATCGACGTGTTAAAGGCGGGAGTAGGGACAATCTTAAAGGCAAGTGACTCTGATAGCCAGTATAATCTGGCCCCACCCCCTGCCCACCCCACTCCCACCCCACTCACCCTGGAGGGGGAACAAAACTGAAAGCTTGGAACTCAGGAGATAGACCAGAACACAGCCCCTCACCACAGCTTTCTCAAGAACTATCTTCTTTTAACCCACATGCCAAGCCATCTCCTGCCAGGGGTCAGATCCTCGTCGGGGGCAAGCAGTAAGAATGCAGAGGGGCAGGAAGAGCCCACAAGGCGTTGGGCTTGAGATGCTCTCCTGAAGTCATTTGGGGGACATGGAAGTCCCCATCCATCATGAGAGGTGACTCTTAGGGACTAGCAGGAGAAGTAAAAGGTGGAACAAGACACAGAGCACCTACTACAGAACACAAACCCCAAGCAGCATCCCTATGGGTCCTTAAAAACTTGAATGTCTCAGGAAACACACACTTGAAAGTGCAAGAAGCAGAAAAGGCAGGTCCTGGAAGTGGGTGTGGCTGATCCCCTGTCTGGTGCCCCCATCATTCAGCCTCTCTGGAAATGTCCAGGGTTCTTGTGCAACATCAGTAGAAGAAATGTGAGGATCACAAGGACATGGCTGGGCCTGCATGACCTGAGATTATTGCAGAGGCGTAAGCACTTGTGTGCACATGCACGCACGTGTGCACATACACACACAACACACACACACACACACACATACACACACACACACACACACACACACACACACACACAGAGTCTGGTTCCCACAGAGGCAGCACCTTCAATGAAAACTGCCCATTCTTAGACTAAACCATTGTGCAGGGCAGGTAGAAGATGGTGGGAGGGATGCACTTACCCATGAGAAGACTAAGGAGGAGCCAAGACCATGGTAGAGAAGGTGCCATAAGGATGGGCCAGCCTTGCAGCAGCAGGAAGATGGTGTGTGTGAATGTGAGCCCACAAACATTTCCTGTATTTGGTGTCACCACTTTAATCATACGTAGTTTTCAAGTCACAAGATGTGAAGATGAGGGGGACACAAAAGAAGGAAGGATGAGAATCACCACCGTGAGCTATTTAAAAACCCAAACCACTGCACATATGGTGCGAGGCTACATCACGTACAACCAGAGAAATGAAAACTTGAGCTGCAATTGTGCACAATGAGTCCAAATGCATTCTGCTGTCCTATATACCTAATTAAAATAAATTAATTAATTAAAAAACAAACACAAAACTAATGATGTCACAGACTTACTTTAAACCCTTCAGGGGTCTACTATCCCTTACAAGGCGAAGAAGTGCAGAATCAAAATCCCGGTGGGCAAGGCCCTTTGTGATCAGCTTGCATCTTGTTCCCAATCCCAGCTTCATGTTTCATCATCAAATGTCACACCTTGTGTGACTCCAGTCATGCAGAATACTTCTAAATCAGTCCCCACCTGCTTTTCACTATTTGTTAAGTTGTAGATGGGCACAATACCTTTATTATATTTATTTATTTTTATGTGGTACTGAGGATTGAACCCAGTGCCTCACACATGCTAGGAAAGCGTTCAACCACTGAGCTACAACCCCAGTCCTGGAAATTAGTGCTCTACCTGACCTGCAATTCATTTTTTTAAATTTTTTTATTTGTTTTCATTAGTTACACATGATGGTAAAATGCATTTAGGCACTTTGATATATCATACATAAATGGGGTATATTTTCTCATTTTTCTGATTGAACATGGGTCATGAATCACATGGGTCATGCAGTCATTTTATGTACATAAGGTAATAATGTCTGTTTCATTTTACAATCTTTCCTATCCCCATAACCCCTCCTCTCCCTTCACTTCCCTCTACCTAATTTAATAATACAAGTTTTCCCTAGCAACACTCCCCTTATTGTGAAATGGCATCCACATATAAAAGAAAACATTTGGCCTTTGTATTTTGGGGATTGGCTTATTTCACTTAGCAACTTTCTCCATTTTACCTGAAAATGCCATGATTTCATTCTCTTTAAAGCTGAGTAATATTCCATTGAATATATATACCACATTTTCTTTATGCATTCATCTATTGAAGGACACCTAAGTTGGTTCCATAGTTTAGCTATTGTGAATTGAGCTGCTATAAACATTGACGTGGTCACTGTAGTATGCTGATTTTAAGCCCTTTGGGTATAAACTGAGGAGTGGGATAGCTGGGTCAAATGGTAGTTCCATTCCAAGTTTCCTGAGGGATTTCCATCCTGCTTTCCATAGTGGCTGCACCAATTTGCAGTCCCACCAGCAATGAATCAGTGTATCTTTTTCCCCACATACTCGCCATCACTTATTGTTGCTTGTATTCTTGATAACTGTCATTCCGACTGGAATGAGATAAGATCTTAGAGTAGATTTGATTTGCAATTCTCTAAGTGCTAAAGATATTGAGTATTTTTTCATATATTTGTTGATCCATTGTATTTCTTCTTCTGTGAAATGTCTGTTCAGCTCCTTAGCCCATTTATTGATGGGTTATTTGTTTTTTTGTATGTGTGTTAAGTTTTTTTTTTTTTTAGTTCTTTATACATCCTGGAGATTAGTGCTCCATCTGACCTGCATGTGGAAAAAATTTGCTCCCAAAATGCAGGCTCTCTCTTCACATTATTGTTTGACTGAGAAGACACTTTTTAGTTTGAATCCATCCATTGATTCTTGATTTTATTTCTTGACTTTAGGGATATTGTTATGGAAGTCAGATCTTAGGCTGATGTGGTTAAGAGTTGGGCCTATTTTTCCTTCTATCAGGCACAGGGTGTCTGTTCTAGTGCCTAAGTCTTTGATCCACTTTGAGTTGATTTTTGTGCAAGACGAGAGACAGAGGTTTAATTTCATTTTGTTACATGTGGATTTCCATTTTTCTCAGCACCATTTGTTGAATAGGCTATCTTTTCTCCAGCGAATAAACATTGGCACCTTTATCTAGTATGAGAAAGTGTATTTGTGTAGGTTTGTCTCTGTGTCTTCTATTCTGTACCATTGGTCTATGTATCTGTTTTGGTGCCCATACCATATGGATTTTGTGACTATAGTTCTGTAGTATTGTATAAAGTCTGGGATTGTGATGCAACCTGCTTCACTTTTCTTTCGAAGGATTGCTTTGGCTATTATGGCTCTCTTATTTTTTCCAAATCAATTTCATGATTGCTTTTTCTATTTATATGAAGAATGTTGTTGGGATTTTAGTTGAAATTTTATTAAATCTGTAAAATGCTTTTGGTAGTATGGCCATTTGAACAATATTAATTCTGCCTATCCAGGAGCATGGGAGATCTTTCCATCTTCTAAGGTCTTCTATAGTTTCTTTCTTTAATGTCTGTAGTTTTCATTGTAGACATCTTTCACCTCTTTTGTTAGATTGATTCCCAGGTATTTTATTTATTTTTTGACACTATTGTGAATGAGGTAGTTTTTCTAATTTCTCTTTCAGTGGATTCATTGCTGATGTATAGGAACTCATTTGATTTATGGGTGTTGATTTTATATCCTGCTACTTTGCTGAATTCATTTATTAGATCTAGAAATTTTCTGGTGGAATATTTTGGATCCTCTAAGTATAGAATCATGTCATCAGCAAATAGTGATAGTTTGAGTTCTTCTTTACCTATTTGTATCCTTTTAATTTCTTTCTTCTAATTTCTCTGGCTAGAGTTTTAAGGATAATGTTGAATAAAAGTGGTGAAAGAGGGCATCCTTGTCTTGTTTGAATTTTTAGAGGGAATTCTTTCCATTTTTCTCTGTTTAGAATTATGCTGGCCTTGGGTTTAGCATTCATAGCTTTCACAATGTTGAGGTATATTTCTACTATCCCTAGTTTTTTAGTGCTTTGAACATGAAGGGATGCTGTATTTTGTCAAGTGTTTTTTCTATTGATATAATGAATTAAATTTATTGATTTTCGTATGTTGAACCAACCTTGCATCCCTGGGATGAACCCCACTTGATTATGGTGCACTACAGTTTTAATATGTTTTTGTCTGATATTTTCCAGTATTTTATTGAGAATTTTTGTATCCATGTTCATCAGGGATATTGGTCTGAAGTTTTCCCTCCTTGATATGTCTTTGTCTGGTTTGGGTATCAGGGTGATAATTAGTGTCATAGAATGAATTTGGAAGGGTTCCCTCTTTTTCTATTTCATGCAATACTTTGAGGAGTATCGGTGTTAATTCTTCTTTGAAGCTCTTTTGGAACCTGGCTGAGAATCCATCTGGTCCTGGGCTTTCCTTGATTGGTAGGCTTTTATGTTGTTTTCTATTTCATTACCTGAATTGATCTGTTTAAATCATGTATGACCTCCTCATTCAGTTTGGGTGGATCCTATGTTTCTAGAAATATGTCAATGTCTTTGAGATTTTCTATTTTATTTTATTGGAGTATATATTTTCAAAACAGCTTCTGATTATGTTCTGTATTTTAGATATGTTCGGTGTGATATTTCCTTTTTTATAACATATTTTAGTAATACGAGTTTTCCTCTCTTGTATTTGTTAGTGTGGCTAAGGATTTATCAATTTTATTTATTTTTTCAAAGAACCAACTTTCATTTTGTCAATTTTTCCAATTGTTTCTTTTGTTTCAGTTCTGTTGATTTCAGCTCTGATTTTAATTATTTTGTTTATTCTACTGCTTGTGGTGGTGATTTGTTCCTTTTCTAGGGCTTTGAGATGTAATGTTAGGTCATTTATTTGTTGACTTTTTATTATTTTAATGAATGAGCTCAATGCAATAAACTTTCCTCTTAGTACTGCCTTTATAGAGTCCCAGAGATTTTGATATGTTGTGTCAGTGTCCTCTAAGAATATTTTATTTATCCTTGATTTCTTCTACTATCTACTCATCATCCAATAATGTATTATTTAGTCTTCATTTGTTAGAGTACCTTCTATTTTTATTCTATCATTGACTTCTAATTTTATTCCATTATGATCTGATAGAATGCAGGATATTATCTCCAATTTTTTGTATTTACTAATAGTTGCTTTATGGCATAAGATATGGTCTATTTTAGGGAAGGATTCATGTGCTGCTGAGAAGAAAGTGTATTCACTTTTGGTGGATGAAATATTCTATATATGTCTATTAGGTCTAAGTTATTTATTATATTATTTATTTCTATAGTTTCTTTGTTTAGTTTTTGTTTGGAGAATCTATCCGGTAGTAAGAGAGGTGTGTTAAAGTCACCCAGTATTATTGTATTGTGATCTATTTGATTCTTGAAATTGAGAAGGGTTTGTTTGATGTACATAGATGCTCCATTGTTTGGGGCATAAATATTTACAATTGTTATGTCTTGCTAATATATAATCCCCTTAAGTAGTATGAACTGTCCTTCTTTGTGCCTTCTGATTTAACTTTGGCTTGAAGTCCACTTTTTCTGTGAGGATGGAAACCCCTGCTATTTAACACGATCCATATGAGTGATATTTTTTTCCCAGCCTTTTACTTTCAGTCTGTGGATATATTTGCCTATGATATGAGTCTCTTGGAGACAACATACTGTTGGGTCTTTTTAATCCAATCTACCAGTCTATGTCTTTTGATTGATAAGTTTAGGCCATTAACATTCAATGTTATTATTGAGATATGATTTGTATTTTCTGTTATTTTAACTTATTTCTCATTTTTAATTTGACTTAGTTTTTCCTTTGATTGACTTTAGTGTACTTCCTCCCTTTGCTGATTTTCACTATTTTTTTTCACTTCATCCTCATGGAATATTTTGTTGAGAATGTTTCATAATGCAGGCTTTCTAATTGTGAATTCTTTTAACTTTTGTTTACTACGGAAGGCTTTTATTTTGTCATCAAATTCAAAGCTTAATTTTGCTGGATGTGAAATTCTTGGTTGGCATAATTTTCTTTCAGAGCTTGAAATATATTATTCCAGGACCTCCTAACCTTGAGGGTCTGGGTTGAGAAATCTGCTGAGATCTGAATTGGTTTCCCCCATACATAATTTTTTTTTCTTCTCGGGTCTTTAAGATTTTATCCTTATTCTGTATTTTAGTCATTCTCATTTTAATATGTGTTTGTGTGGGTCTGCTGTAATTTTGTGCATTCGGGGTCCTGTAGGCCTCTTGTATTTGATTTTCCATTTCATTCTTCAGGTTTGGGGAATTTTCAGATATTATGTCATTGAAAAAATTGTGCATTACTTTAGTTTGTATCTTTGCTCCTTCATCTATCCTGATAATTCTTTTCTTAATTTTTTTTAGTTGTAGATGGACACAATATCTTTGTTTTTTATTAATTTAATTTTTTTATGTGGTGCTGAGGATCGAACCCAGTGCCTCACGCATGCAAGGCAAATGCTCAACCACTAAGCTACGATCCCAGCCCCTCCTGATAACTCTCAATTTTGGTCTTTTCATGTTATTCCATAATTCTTGAAAGTTCTTTTTATGGATTCTTACCATCTTCTCTGCATGGTAAATTTTATTTTCAATATTATACATTTTGTCTTCATTGCCTGAGGTTCTGTCTTCCAAGAGATCTAGTCTGTTGGTGATGCTTCCCATTGAATGTATAATTTGATTTATTGATTCTTTGTGTGTGTGTGTGTTATCTCTAATTCTTTATTAAAGTGATCTTTCACTTTCTGTATTTTCTCTTTGAGTCCACTCTTTATGCCATCCTTTACTTCACAGATGAGTTTATGTACAATCTAAACTCCTTCTCAGACATTTCTTCCACTGTGTTGTCAGTGGATTTTGTTATTGGAGCATCTTGTTTTGTGTGATGTGCTTTGTTCCCTTGTTTTTTCATGTCGTTTGTGTGTTTTCCCATCTAGCAATGTGGACCTGAGGCAGTACAGATTCTACCCTGTAAACTTATATTGTTCCTCAAGGTTTCCAGTACCTCGCCTTTAAGGGTAAGACCAATATCAACAACACTTGGTGTAAATAATATATAGCCTCATACCTAATAGCTCCCACTAAGGCGTCTACTACTTTCTTGCAATAAACCAAAACGATGAGTTCGATAGCTGTCTACAATATAAACAGAAAATTTGTTAAAATGGTTTATAATTTCAAATGGTGGATGAGAGAACAGAAGTAGCATAGTACACAATATTCATGAGGGAGTAAGAGAGAAGCTAGAGGCAAAAATTTACATCTTAGTTGAATAGACTGACTGGGTGGAAGAGGAACTGACAGAGATTGGCTGTTGGTGGGAGAAAAGATAGAGAGAGAACCCAGGAAAAAGACAAGTGAGAAGAAGAATATAAACAAAGAAAAAATTTAAAATGGAACAATACAACAAAACTGCAAAATACCATTCATATATCACCATCTTCCACACATTGATGCATTAAAAAACAACCTGCTCCAAATATGATAAAGATGTTAGAGAATAAAAAATAAAATAAATCTTGATGGAAATTAAACTGTCTCTGTCCTGGCTCAAAACTTTCTCAGGCCTGTCTCTGATGTCTCAGGGGATTTCAAGGCCCAGATCAGCCCTTGCAGACCCAGTCACTATCCCATGGATCTGGATTTCAGATACCTAAGGCTCAGCCACGCTGCAGTCCCAAGATCTCAACAGTTGTTCCCACTTGCAGAGAGACCACCAGGGATATGCTCACATAAAGGAGCGACCCTGAGAAGCAGCAGCAAGATGGGGACCACCAGCACTACCAGCAGGAAGATCCCAAGCCCAGCAAAACCCACAGGCACTCCCACACTGGACCGCCACATCCCGGCCAGAGTCCCCAGACAGAGGCAGCTGCAGCAGCAAACCTGCTGGCACCCTGGCCCTGCAGGCCCTGGCCAACACCCCAAGATGGATGCTGCCACATGCAACCAAACCTGGAGTCTCCCTGGCAGTAGACCTCTGGGGAGTGGTGTTAGTGATAGTGGTGGGGGTTGGTGGCAGCAGATGGTGCATCAGTGGCAGTTGTAGTGGGACAGTAGCAGCAGAGGCTGCAGCTGCAGAGACAGCATCACCCAGGAGACCTCAGGGTGTTGACAGTAGTGGTGTAGGGAGCAGCCTTGCCCAGAAAAAAGGCCTCCAGGCTTGGCAGGGGCATCTGCCCCTCATGCAATTTCATTTATAGGATTATCCTTGTCCATACCTGTCTTGGTGCCAAGACATCCGTATTCTCCTGCTCCTGTATTTTGGTACCTCTTATTCTTTAGACTTTGTTATGGTTTGGATGTGAGGTGTCCCCCCAGAGCTCCTGTGTTGATGCAGGAATTTTCAGAAGTGAAATGATTATATTGCAAGAATAGGAACATAACCAGTCCATCCTATTTGAATAGATTGACTGGGTGGTAGCTGTAGGCAGGTGGAGCATGGCAGTAAGAAGGAGGTCAATGGTTGCACACCCTGGAAGCATTCGTTTTACCTGTGGTTACTCTCTTCCCCCCTTCCCTGCTGTAATGAGTTAAGCAGCTCTCCTCTGCTGTGATATTCTGCCTTACCTCCAGCATAGATTGATGGGACTGGCCAACCATGAACTGAACCTCTGAAACTATGTTTATACAGCCTTCAGTTGTGGAATGGGAAACATCTACCACCATCCCACCTCCAAATTCTCAGGCCTTTGGGTTTGGGCTGGGACTTAAACCATCAACTTCCCTGGTTTTCCTTCCTTCAGACTCAGAATATGTTACATCACTAACTTTTCCCATTTTCCAACTTGCAGAAGACAAATCACAGGACCTCACCCTTCATAATTGCATCAATCAATTCCTATAATCTTTCTATCTCAGATGATATGGCATATATATATATATATATATATATATATATATATATATATATATATATAAATCTCCTGTTTCTCTATACATTATATTACTGAGAGTGGTTCTAGAGAAGCAGAGCTTTGTTTGGTTTGGTTTTGAGATGGGTTTTCACTATGTCTCCCAGGCTGGCCTTGAACTCAATTCTCCCACCTCAGCCTCCTGAGTTGCTGGGATTACAGATGTACACCATGGTACCCACAGAACTTTAAGGAAGAGTTTTCTGAGTTGTTTTGGGGAATCCTGAAATTGGTTCACTAATCTGATTAGATTTAAAATGATAATGAATCTATTTCCAAAGAGCCAAGTGACTCTATATATGACACTTTTAAGCACTTTAGGAAAATTAAGTAATATAATGATGTTGATTGGCTTGCCCTAATATTACTGGACAAAGTGGTGAAAGAAAAGAGTTTAGGGATTCAAATTCCCAGCTCGAGGATTCCATAAATGAGGTAAAAACCTATGTGCATACTCTGAAGTAGAGATTATTTCCTGTAGCCACAGGGATGAAATTACTGAAAAATAAACACCAAACTCATCTTCTATTGGCTGAACTACAATGCAAGTAGGACTCTCTTATGGTTTGGATGGGATTTGTCACCAAAAAGCTTATGGGTGAGACAATGTGAGAAAGTTCAGAGTAAAATGATTGGGTTGTGAGAGCCTTAACCCAATAAGTGAATTAATCCCCTGATGGGGCTAACTGAATGGTGACTAGAGAAGATGGGGCATTGGGGGCATGGCATTGGGCTATATATTTGTATCTGGTGCGTGGAGTCACTCCCTCTTTGCTTCCTGATCATCATGTGAGCTGGTTCCTTCTGCCACACTCTTCCACCATGATGTTCTGCCTCACTTTGAGCCCCAAGGATTGAAGCCTACTGTCTATGGATTGAGACCTCTGAAACTATGAGTCCCTAAATAAGTTTTTCCTCCCCTGAAATTGTTCTGGTCAGAATTTTTAGTTATATTAACAAAATAGCTGACTAAAGTAAATTCCCAGTCTTGAAAATTGTCTACTTTAACAATGAAAGCAGGTACTGGAGCAAATGGGATCCTAGATGTATGCTAGTCAACTTTCTGTTTCTGTGACAAAATACCTGAGAAAAACAACTTAAAGGAAGATGTAACTCATTGCTAAAGTGCCCCTGGGTATAATAATATAATAATAATAATAATAATAATAATAATAATAATAATAATAATCTTTTTCCCTCTACCTGGAGATCTTCAGGGAAAGAAAGTTAACAGTAAAAATGGGTCAAAATGCCCCTACCTACTAATTTCACAGACTTTGTGTGGGAAATTAGATGACTTTTACCAATGTCATTGTCCTGTTGAAAGAAAGAAAGCCTAACTTTGGATTATGGTTGTAGAGCTTTCAGCCCATGATTGGCAGGCTTCATTTTTTCTGGGCCTGTGGTGAAGCAGAACATTGTGGCAGAACCGTAAGGCCAAGGAAAGCTGCCCAATTATGACAGCCAGGAAGCAGAGAGAAAGCAAAGAAGGGGCCAGAGACAGGACAAACCCTTCCAGGGCAAGCCCCCATGACCTATTTCCTCCAGCTGGATTCTATCTTGTTTCTGCCTCCTCCCAATAATGCCATCAAATCATCAATATGTCAATGGGCCAACCCTTTGGAGAGTTTAAAGCCTTCATGATCCAATCACTTCCCCAAATCCCCAGCTCTGAACATTGTTATACTGGGACAAGCCTTCATTCAACACATGATCTTTGGGGGCTCATGACCTAAACCATAGCAAAGTTTGAGAAGACCCAGATGAGCTGGGGATGCCGAGGCTATAGATTCTGATGAGTCTTAACCAGAAAGAAGGCTTCCCATAGGCAGTGAATGCAGCTTGTGATTCCCTGCAAAATTAGCTTCCCAACCCCAGTGGAAGTGGACTCCCCAACCCAATGGCAGCAGCATCCCCACCCACAGTGGTAGCAGCTTCATCAATCACAAATGGTGCTGGGAAAACTGAAAATGCATATGCAGCAAAATGAAACTAAACCCCTATCTTTCAGCAGGCACAAAACTCAACTCAAAGTGGATCAAGGACCTAGGAATCAGACCAGAGACCCTGAACCTTATAGAGGAAAAAGTAGGCCCAAATCTTCATCACATCATATTAGGCCCCAACTTCCTTAACAAGACTCCTAAAGCACAAGAATTAAAATCAAGAATCAATAAGTGGGATGGATTCAAACTAAAAAGCTTCTTCTCAGCAAAAGAAATAATCAATGAGATGAAGAGAAAGCCTACATTTTGGGAGCAAATTTTTGCCACACACATATCAGATAGAGAACTAATCTCCAGGATATATAAAGAACTCAAAAAACTTAACACCAAAAAATCCGCATAACCTAATCAATAAATGGGCTAAGGAGCTGAACAGACACTTCTCAGGAGAACATATACAATTGGTCAACAAATACACTGAAAAATGTTCAACATATCTAGTAATTAGAGAAATGAAAATCAAACCTAAGATTTCATCTCTTGCCAGTCAGAATGGCAATTATAGAGAATACAAGCAAAAATAAGTGTTGGCAAGGATGTGGGGGAAAGGCACACTCATACATTGCTGGTAGGATTGCAAATTGGTGCAACCACTCTGGAAAGCAGTATGGAGATTTCTTAGAAAACTATTAATAAAACCACCATTTGACCCAGCTGTCCCTTTTCTCAGTCTATACCCTTGTGAGGATCCACTCTGAATGACCCACACCTTCCATCCTGAAGCCAGAGGCTCTGACCACATTTGGTGGTGACTTGGACGTTGTCCCAGTCCAGGAAGTAGAAGGTGTGTCCTCAGGAGCTACACTCACCTGTTCCTTTGTAATCCTACCCCTTTGCCCTGTTTGGGATAGAATGTTCCATGGAAATGCTCTTTGTGTGTCCCCTTCTCTTGCTCTGCCTTTGGGAGTGGCCTTCCTACATGTCAGTCAACCTGCTGACAGCAGACATCATGAAGCTAGACTCAGCCCCCTGAAACCTGTCCCCTTGCCTCATTTGAAGGCTTCTCCTTAATAAAAGAGTTCAGCACATGCTCGCTCTCTCTCTCTCTCTCTCTCTCTTTTCTTTTCACAGGTCCCTAAGGTCAGAGGAGCCATCACAGGACCCAAAGAAAAATGTATCTCTGTCTCTTGTGTGATTATTTCATGCATCTCAGTTCACCTGGAGTGACCCTGAGTGTTTTAGTTGTGAGGAACCTAACTACCCTAAAGACTTAAAAACAGTATACTATAGTAACTCAACCTCTTCAATGTTTACAGTGGCACAATTCACAATTACTAAACTGGGAACCAACCTAGATGCCCTTCGATAGATGAATGAATAAAGAAATTGTGTTATATATACACAATGGAATATTACTCAGCATTAAAAGGAAATAAAACTATGGTATTTGCAGGTAAATGGATGGAGTTGGAGAATATCATGCTAAATTAAATAAGCCAATCTCCAGAAACCAGGGGTTGAATGTTTTCTCTGATAAATGGATGCTAATCCATATGGGGGGCATGGAACAAGTGGAGAAACTTTGGATGGGGCAGAGGGAAGCAGGGGGAGGGCAAAGGGGCAGAAAAGATGATGGGATGAGACGATCATATTTACCCTAGGTGTATATATGTATGATGTGCGAACGATGTGACTCTACTACTTCATGCACAACTAGAAAAGTGAAAAATTATACTCCATTTGTGCAAAAAATAAACAAACAGTTTAAAAAGTATGACACTGTGGGAGGCCACCCTGCCCACGGGCTGAGCCTCCTCTCTCAGCCTTGAGTAAGGCAGGTGTTTGGTCCGGCATCACACACCATGCACTGTGCAAAGAAAGTGGCCTCCACCTTCACTCGGCAAAGAAGTTTGCTCTCGCCCTGGACTTGGGCATTACCAATGGGATTCGATAACTCCCCTTTGAAACCCTATCCTCTGCCTTATTTAGTGAAGAACATTCCATTGAGGCTCCTTTGTGTGTTCCCCCCATAAAATAAAGACATTCTAGGTGCACACTCTCTTGCCTTCCAGCGTGGAAGAAGACCCTTGAGATCACAGAGGAGTCCCACCCTCAACCTGAGAAACTCATGTCTGCGTGTTGCATGATTTCTTTACTGTTTTCTTATCTTAATGTTGCAGCCAGCTCTTTTGAACCCAGTTCATCTTGTAAGAGTGGGCAGCTGGTGAGACATTACACTACCAAAAAAAATTGCTTAGAGTTTTTTCATTTATACTGCAGAAACACAAGGACAATGTGTATGAATGGATACCCAGACTATGGTAATGGTATAAGGTACATAAAATCAGGCCAAATTTCTTGATTAGGCTCACTATGATGATACTACACTTAATATTGCAACCCAGGGATTTAAAAGGTCTCTATTGGTTGGTTGGTCAGATGAAATATGGACCAAAAGATCAACCACCACAAGCAAATTGGAAAAGCCTAACCTCCTTTAGCTTAATGTAGATAAGAATGTCTCAGACTTGGGATTATTGGATTGTTAGAGTGGATTTGTGATTTAAGACCTACTTGCTCACACTGGGAGAATCCAAAAGACATAACCTCACAGCTTCTCAATGGGTTCCCAGACTTGAGCCAGTTTGTAGACTCAGAATCTTTGAACAAGGACAGGCTGAATCCCCTGCAGGAAAGACCCCAAAACCTTAATGAAAATTTATGCTGTTAATTTTTCTCCCAATCTTCCCCCAAGGGACTTCCAGCCTTTGATAAGGTCAACTACGGATGCGGTGGGGAGGGGGAGATAACCAGATCTTTCAGAGTGGCTTTCAGAGATGCAAAGTCACAATGGCCCTTTAGTAGAAGGGGATTATGGAAGTCAGATTGTCACAAGAAAACAGGGAATTGAAACACCAAACCTCGGATCTTGCTTTCTGACGACAGAAAATTTAAAGTCAGACACCAAAAGTCATGCAAGAGGACTCTATTATAGGTGAAAGTAAAGTAAAAGCAAAGTGAGGCTCAAGCAGAGAGCACTCTCAAGAGAGAGGGCCATCTCTAAGCAGAGAAGGACAAAGGACACACGCCGTCTCCATATTTATTACTTTTGATGTTTACCAGGAGAACTGGGGACCACATTCTGTACTCTTTGCCAATCAGGTGTTTAACTCCTCCTTTTCTAGCAGGCAGTGGAGTTTTTGTCTACAGGGAAGAAAGAAGGTGGGGGATCCATGAAAAATCAAGACACCTCCACTCCCACAGGCACCAGCTCTGGATCCCAGCTCCTCTCCAGAGGAGTCTGCTATCTCCATTCTGTTACTTAAATAGAACTTGTTTTTTATGCTTGCCTCAGCATTTCTCAGGTGTTTAATCTTCAACACCAGGGGAACAAGGACCCAATCCTGTTTTCCAAGATTAGGATCAGTGACATTCCATGTCACTCTTGCCAGAAGCGACATCCATATTCTGTTCACTATAAGCACGTCACTGGATCCACCCCTCACTGTAGAAAAGGTGATTACCCAAGGGCATGAACGCCGGGAGGGGCAGATCGTTAGCAGTCATCTTCAGGGGTCAGGGTTAGAACCCCAGTGCCTTGATGCTACAGCAAGTAATGCTGGGAATAGATCTGAATCTTTACCCCAGCCTGAGGAGTTGAGGAGATCTGTGGTGCTAACACAGACAAGGGTCCGTGGAACACACGCATCCACGCATGCACAAACGTGCACACAGACTCACATACTTCCGGAAGCTGAGGTAAGTGCTTCCTCCTTCAGCCTCAGATCTGAAAACAGACGGTCATGGAGGGCCCAGAGAATCATGCGGACAACTGGGCTGTAGGAGTGTTCTTCGATAAACCACAAGAGAGTCAGCCACAAATATGTTCTGTGCTATGGACCTCTCTCCTCTTCCTGTTTGTGGGTAAGTCCACATTACGGCAACCATCACCTGTTGGTGGAATTCCTTGGAGGCTTGTAACATTTCCTGCCTGAAAGATTCTCATTTGATAAAAATCAAGAAACTCACCTCCTTGTGGTGATTACTCTGCGGATTCCACTTTATTTTGAGTTCTGTGTGTGTGTGTGTGTGTGTGCGCGCGCGCGTGCGTGTGCATTCACACACCATAAAGAGGCGATTTTCCTAGCCCCAGTCTCAAACAACTCTGGGCTCAAACTAGTTCTTCTCACCCTCACATTTCCTGCCAAGAAATGCTAAGTTATGAGAAATGCTAAGTTATGAGTTATGATTTTGTTTCTGGTACAGTGTGGATACATCCACCAAAAGATGCAGGGAAGTTCTGCTGATGAAAAACCACCTGGCAATTCCCTAAAGAGGGGTCACCACTGATAGACCTTCTTTCCACTTCCTGTCTTGTTTCCCACATATCCTGTACTACTAAGACTTCACTGAGAATCTGGAGGTGGTCAGGGACCCTGAGCAAGGTAGCCTCTGTCTGGATAACCTTTTTTCCCCCACATTCTTCCTCTCCATCAAGTCCCAACTTTTGGGCTGGGCATGGTGGTAATGCCTGTAATCCCAGCAACCCAGGAGGATTTATGATGATATATATAAAGTGCTTGGTGGAAGCTATGATTGTTGTTGTGATAATTACTGTTTTGTACATTCTTTGAAAGCAATTAAGGGATGGGTAAGTCATATATAGTTATTACAATCTTTGAACCCTCCTTTTGTATTGGTCAAATGGTACTGTTCAAAAAAAGTGATGTTGTCACTATGCTAGGAGCTACATGGCACTGTTCTGTGAAACCCACATCCTGCTCCCTCTTCTGACAGCCTATGAGGCTTTAATGTGAGAAGATATGAATTTAAAGTGGGTTATATGCACCCAGCCAAGACCCAGCATCTTCTGGGCTTCCAAGATAGAAATGATTAATTTCTTTAAATTTTAGCTCCTTGTCTGTCAATAAAGATATATTCTGAAGCCGCTGGGTTTTCAGAGTTCGTCTCATCCTCCTTCCTCCCCTCCACAATATATTTGTGCCTCCCCTCTTTCTCTGTCTTCTATGTATTTTTCTACCTAGAATTCCTGGAATAGCCTGGGTCTTGAACCTACCTGATTTTGTCTACAATTTCCAGAGTTCTGGCGGAGCCTGAGAAACCCAGAGCTCTGGGAACCCAGGGTAGGCCATACAGCAGATGTCTATAAGGTATCTAGGAGAAAATGAGCTGCACTAGCCAAATGCCAGGCTCTGGTCAGCCTTGGAAACCAGGTTTTATCAGAAATATGCTTCTTCCCTAAAATGATAAAATCAGGAGCCTGCATCAATGATATTAATTATTCCTAACACCCAGACTTAGACAAAGTCCGTCTGAGATCCCCCGGACGATGAGAGGAAAGGTAGGCTGAGACAGAGGTGAGGAAACTCATTTTATTCCCAACACTCGGTTATGAAAATTTTCAAACACTCAGATAAATTGAAAAGATTTTGCAATGAGCACTCACAGGCCTCCCACCTAGATTCTACCCTTATACCACTCGCCTATCCTTCTCACCATCCCACTAGGCATCCATCTACTCAGATTGTTTTTAAAAGAACTTTACCCATTCTTTCCAATTCACAGCAACTGCTTTCATTTAATTTTTACCATATTCCTTGAGGAAGGTGATGCAGACTGGAGCCCTTCAATCCTGTAGATAAATAAACTTGATTCTCAGAAAAATTCTGAAATGCACCCAAAGTCACAAGGCTGATTCCCCTGTTGGGACAGAAACATAAAAGTTCTGTTTTTTCTGGTTGCTGTAGCTACTTTCATGGGGGAAAGTGTTCGGGGAATGAATGAATGACTTTGTTAGGCACTGGACCTAAAAAAGGAATCTCGTTTCATTTTCTCACATCTAGCATTTTTGCCTGAAGCATGTTTGTTGATGAGTGAATGAAGGCTGGCTTGGGGAGTCCAGCTGCTCCTCTAAGACCTTCTTCTGTCTCTGCAGGACTAGGAGCCTCTGAAAAAGACTCAACCTCAATGGTGGTGTCAGGGATCCTCGGGGGGTCCGTGATCTTCCCCCTAAACATCTCAGTAGACACGGAGATTGAAAACATTGTCTGGACTGGTCCTGGTGAAGCTCTTGTCTTAGCACATCCTGGAACACATCCGATCTTTTTGGTCAAAAGCTATGAGAGCCGAATAAACATCAGTGGAAGCTACTCCTTGTACATGAGACACCTAACCCAGAACGATGAAGGATCCTACAAAGCTCAAATAAACCGAAAGAATTCTAGAGTCACCTCTAAGAAGGAATTCATCCTGCACGTCTATGGTGAGTTCTAGAGAGCTTGTGTGGATTTTGACCTTTTGTTTTTAAAAACAGATTTATTTGTCTCTCTAGGATAAATATGACCACTATATTGATCATTTTAACCCAATTCCATAGACAATGATATCAAGAGTGGAAAACATAACCATAAAATCCTTACGTGTTTTAAAATTGCCATAATTTATGTAACCGATCTCTTACTTGTAAACATTTAGATCATTTCCAAATCGTTTCCTCTGATAAACACTACTTTAATGAATATTCCTGTGGACCTATCTTTCTTTTCATGTGTATGTGAGTGGGTTATATTCTGAAAGAAAATCTATAGGATTGCTACAGTTTGGACATGAGGTATCCCCCAAATGCCTCTGTTAATGCAGAAGTATTCAGAGGTGAAATTATTAAATTATGAGAGCTGTATCTAATCAGTCCACTCTAGTTTGAACAGACTGACTAGTTGTTAACTGTAGGCAGGTGACATGTGGCTAAAGGAAGTGGGTCACTGGGGTCTGCCGTGTGAGGATGCATCCCCTGCTTCACCTCCTACTCCTTCTGCTTGCTGACTCCACTGGCCTTTCCCCCATGATGTATTGCCTCCCCTCAGGCCCAGAGCAAGGGAGACTGCCATCTATGGACTGTGATCTCTGAAACCCAAATAAAACTGGTCATCCAACAAAAACAAAAAAATTACTGAAAACAGGGATATATTCGTGGAGGCAAGTTGCTGACTTAAAAAGTGTATGCATTTTTTTTTTATGTTGCTAGATATTTCCTGAGGCCTCCTTGGCTCTTAGATGGCTGCCCTTTCACTTTGTCCTCATATAGGAGTTCTTCTTTGTTGTCCGTTTCCTAATCTCCTCTTCACATAAGGACACTAGTCATTTTGTATTAAGGCTCACCCCAACAACCCCATTTTAACATAACTGCCTTTTTAAAAGCCCCATGTCCAAATGCAGTCACATTCTGAGATACTGGTATGAGAACTTTAACATGAAGTTGGGGAGGACAGATTCAGTCCTAACAACTCTGGCCTCTGGTCCCCCAAAATTCATGTCCTTCTCATATGCAAAATACACGCACCCTGTCTGAACAGCCCCTTAAGTCTTAACCCATTCCAGCATCAACTCTAAATCCAAAATCTCATCTGAATATCATTGAAATGGGGTATGAATGAGACTTGAGGTACTATTCATCCTGAGGCAAAATTCCTCTGTGGTTGTGAACCTGTGAAACAAGTTAACTACTTCCAAAAAAAAAACATGTTGGGATATCATAGGACTGACTACCGTTTGAAAGAGAAAAAATGGAAAGTAGAAAGGGGTTACTGGTCCCAAGCAAGTCTGAAATCCAGCAGGGCAATTTCCATTAAATTTTAAGGCTAAAGAACAATCCTCCTTGGCTTCATGCTCTAGGCCCACGGGGGTGACCGCCCCATCCCCGTGGCCCTGGGCATCAAGAAGAAAACTGCCCAACCCTATCCCAGGCCTGTGTCCTCTAGGCCTCTGGTGACAGTGGCAGCTCTGACAACCTCTGAACTTTGGTGTTATTCTTTTCCTTACTACAGTCGAGTTCTATTGACTTCGTTCAGAAGTCTGACAGCCTTCCTTTGTTTGTCCTGTAACTGTCCCCTCAGTCCAAGCTTGTGGCACGTGCCAAAACACCCAAGAAAAACAACTTAAAGGAGGAAAGGGGGTTTTTTTTGGGGGGGTGGTTTTTTTGTGTTTTGTTTTTGGCTCATGGTTTCAGAGATATCAGTCACTTGGCCCCCGCTGCTGTGAGCTTGTGGTGAGGCAAGGAAGCTGTGGCGGTGCTCTCCTCCTGCTGACCAGGAAGCAGAGAGGGGCTGGGATGAAGAATGCAGGAACAAAATAAACTCTTCAGAGACACACCCCCAGTGGCCCACCTCTTCCAGTCAAGCTTCCACCCTTCCCAACAGCTCAATCAGATCAGGGACAAGCCTTCAGCACGTGAGCTTTTGGGGACATTCCAGATCCAGAATATAACACAACATTTCTATGTAGTTGATTGGATCCATAAGTCACTCTCATAACCTATTAAGCAAGCATTGTCCAGCCACATGCTGTGTTTCCTCCAAACACACTTTCTTAATTTTTGCAATATGAATAGCTGAAAATTTCCCAAATCTTCAAGTATCTGGTTTCATCTTGTGTAATAATTCCTTCTTCAAGGTATCTCTTTCCTCTGACATTTTGTGTAAACAGCAGGTACTGATACATGAAGTACCTTCAATATTTTACTTAGATAAGTAAATATATTATTTCTAAAATAATATTTGTTTTATCCTCAGCTAAATACCCATGTTAGTCATTAAAACTTTCTGTTTTCCACAAAAGACTCAAACACAATTCAGCCAAGTGGCACAGGCCACTTTATGTCCCCTAGTTTCCACAAACATATTCCTCATTTCTGTCTGAGACCTCACCAGAAGCACCTTAAGTATTTATATTTCCACCAAAATTCCATTCAGGATGACTCATAAGTAGCTCTAGGATAATAGAAGATTTTCCTACAGCTCTCTTGTTTTCTTTCCAAGCCCTCGGCAGAATCCCTTAAACATCTATATTTCTACCAAAAGCCTCTTTAATACAATCCGGGCTTTTCCTAACATGATCCTCAAAATTCTTCGAGTCTTTACCATTAATCAGATCCCAAGTCACTTTCTATATTTCTATATTTTTTGGTATTTGTTACACCAGCACCCTCCTTCTTCCGGTATCCAAATCTGTATTTGTTTTGTTTCCAAAACAACCTACTACAAACGGAGTAGTTAACAGAAATGTAGCTGGACACAGGGGCGCATGCCTATAATCCCAGCAGCTCAGGAGGCTGAGGCAGGAGGATGGAGAGTTCAAGGCCAGCCTCAGCAATTTACGCAACTCAGTGAGACCCTATCTCTAAATACAAAATAGAGTTGGGGATGTGGCTCAGGGGTTGAGTGCCCCTAAGTTCAATCCCCAGTACTGCCCCCCCCAAAAAAAATAGAAATGCATTTTCTTACAATTCTGGAGGCCAGTCAAAATGTCAGCAGGCTTGATTTCTTCTGAGGTCTCTCCTTAGCTTGAAGATGGCCATCTTTGCTCTATGTCCCCAAATGACTGTCGTCTGTCCTCTTGTCCTAATTTCTCCTTCTTGTAAGTATACAGTCATTCAATTATGGCCCACCCTAATGGCCCCTTTTAATTCAATCATCGCACTGTCTAAGTACAGACATAGCTCCAAATACAGTAACATTCTGAGGTACTGAAGTTTAGGACTTCAACATATGGACTTTGAAGGTTTATGATTCACGTCATAACACTTTCCATCAGGTAGTTGACCATTTTATTGATTTGTGAGATACTCTTCATATATTCAGGAAATAGAATTCTATATAGTTAACAGAACTAGAATGAACCAATTCATTATGTGCTGACATACAATTTCCAAGAGGTATTATTTTTTTCAGATTGAATCCAGGGCCTCAAGCATGCTAGGCAAGCTCTCTACTACCTAGCTACACCCCTCACCACCAGCCCTTTTATATTTTGTATTCAGTTATTTTTAGACATGATCTTGCAACTTAGTTACCCAGTCTGGCTTCCAATTTGCAATCCTCCTGCCTCAGCCTAGGTAGCTGGGATTACAAGAAAGTACCACTGCATCCAGCTTATTATTAATTTTTTAAAAGGTTTCAGAGAGTGTTATATTACACTATTTTACACTATTATATATAGGTATGTATAATATAAATATATATATATATATATTATAGATATAAATATATATTTATATACATTATATATAAATATATATTATACAAGACTACTATATATATTTATGTGTATATATTATACAATATGCATTATATAGTATATATTTATAATGTAAAATTATACAATATATTACATTTTATATATTGTGTGTATATTTGGAATTTTTTAAATTTTTATCATTGGTTGTTCAAAACATTACAAAGCTCTTGACATATCATATTTCATACATTTGATTCAAGTGGGTTATGAACTCCCATTTTTATCCCAAATACAGATTGCAGAATAACATTGGTTACACATCCACGTTTTTACATACTGCAATACTAGTGACTGTTGTATTATGTTGCCTTTCCTATCCTCTACTATCACCCCTCCCCTCCCCTCCCCTCCCATCTTCTCTCTCTACCCCATCTACTGTAATTCATTTCTCTCCCTTGTTTTTTTCCCTTTCCCCTCACTTCCTCTTATATGTAATTTTGTATAACAATGAGGATCTCCTACCATTTCCATGCAATTTCCTTTCTCTCTCCCTTTCCCTCCCACCTCTCGTCCCTGTTTAATGTTAATCTTCTTCTCATGCTCTTCCTCCCTGCTCTGTTCTTAGTTGCTCTCCTTATATCAAAGAAGACATTTGGCATTTGTTTTTTAGGGATTGGCTAGCTTCACTTAGCATAATCTGCTCTAATGCCATCAATTTCCCTGCAAATTCCACTATTTTGTCATTTTTTAGTGCAGAGTAATACTTCATTGTGTATAAATGCCACATTTTTTATCCATTCATCTATTAAAGGGCATCTAGGTTGGTTTCACAGTATAGTTATTGTGAATTGTGCTGCTATGAACATCAATGTAGCAGTATCCCTATAGTAAGCTCTTTTAAGGTCTTTAGGGAATAGTCCGAGAAGGGGAATAGCTGGGTCAAATGGTGGTTCCATTCCCAGCTTTCCAAGGAATCTCCATACTGCTTTCCAAATTGGCCTCACCAATTTGCATTCCCACCAGCAATGTGCAAGTGTACCCTTTACCCCACATCCTCGCCAGCACTTGTTATTGTTTGACTTTATAATGGCTGCCAATCTTACTGGAGTGAGATGGTATCTTAGGGTGGTTTTGATTTGCATTTCTCTGATTGCTAGAGATGGTGAGCATTTTTTCATGTACTTATTGATTGATTTTATGTCCTCCTCTGAGAAGTGTCTGTTCAGGTCCTTGGCCTATTTGTTGATTGGGTTATTTGTTTTCTTATTGTTTAATTTTTTTAGTTCTTTGTATATTCTGGATATTAGGGCTCTATCTGAAGTGTGAGGGGTAAAAATTTGTTCCCAGGATGTAGGCTCAGTATTTACCTCTCTTATTGTTTCTCTTGCTGAGAAAAAAAAATTTTTAGTTTGAGTAAGTCCCATTTGTTGATTCTTGTTATTAACTCTTGTGCTATGGGTGTCCTATTAAGGAATTTGGAGCCCGACCCCACAATATGTAGATTGGAGCCAACTTTTTCTTCTATCAGACGCAGAGTCTCTGATTTGATATCAAGCTCTTTGATCCATTTTGAGTTAACCTTTGTGCATGGCGAGAGAAAGGGATTCAGTTTCATTTTGTTGCACATGGATTTCCAGTTTTCCCAGCACCATTTGTTGAAGATGCTATCCTTCCTCCATTGCATGCTTTTAGCCCCTTTATCAAATATAAGATAGTTGTTGTAATTTTGTGGATTGGTCTCTGTGTCCTCTATTCTGTACCATTAGCCCACCCACCTGTTTTGGTACCAGTACCATGCTGTTTTTGTTACAATTGCTCTGTAGTATAGTTTGAAATCTGGTATCGCTATACCGCCTGATTCACACTTCCTGCTTAGAGTTGTTTTTGCTATTCTGGGTCTTTTATTTTCCCATATGAATTTCATGATTGCTTTATCTATTTCTACAAGAAATGCTGTTGGGATTTTGATTGGCATTGCATTAAACCTATAGAGAACTTTTGGTAATATTGCCATTTTGATGATGTTAGTTCTGCCTATCCATGAACAGGGTATATTTTTCCATCTTCTAAGGTCTTCTTCTATTAGGGTTCTATAGTTTTCATTGTATAAGTCTTTCACCTCTTTTGTTAGGTTGATTCCCAAGTATTTTTTTTTTTGAGGATATTGTGAATGGGGTGGTTGTCCTCATTTCCATTTCAGAAGTTTTGTCGCTGATATACAGGAATGCCTTTGATTTATGCGTGTTGATTTTATATCCTGCCACTTTGCTGAATTCATTTATTAGCTCTAGTAGTTTCTTTGTAGACCCTTTTGGGTCTGCTAGGTATAGAATCATGTCATTTGCAAATAGTGATAATTTAAGTTCTTCTTTTCCTATTTTTATGCCTTTAGTTTCTTTCGTCTGTCTAATTGCTCTGGACAGTGTTTCAAGAACTATGTTGAACAGAAGTGGTGAGAGAGGGCATTCCTGTATTGTTCCAGATTTTAGAGGGAATGCCTTCAATTTTTCTCCGTTCAGAATGATGCTAGCCTGAGGCTTAGCATAGATAGCTTTTACAATATTGAGGTATGTTCCTGTTATCCCTAGTTTTTCTAGAGTTTTGAACATAAAGGGATGCTGTACTTTGTTGAATGCTTTTTCTGCATCTATCGAGATGATCATATGGTTCTTATCTTTAAGTCTATTGATGTGATGAATAACATTTATTGATTTCCGTATATTGAACCAGCCTTGCATCCCAGGGATGAATCCTACTTGATCATGATGCACGATCTTTTTGATATGTTTCTGTATCCGATTTGCGAGAATTTTATTGAGGATTTTTGCATCTATGTTCATTAGAGATATTGGTCTGAAGTTTTCTTTCTTTGAAGTGTCTTTGTCTGGTTTAGGAATCAGGGTGATGTTGGCCTCGTAGAATGAATTTGGAAGTTCTCCCTCTTTTTCTATTTCCTGAAATAGCTTTAAAAGTATTGGTATTAGTTCTTCTTTAAAGGTTTTGTAAAACTCTGCTGTATACCCATCCAGGTCTGGGCTTTTCTTATTTGGTAGTCTTTTGATGGCTTCTTCTATTTCCTCACTTGATATTGGTCTGTTTAGGTTTTATATATCCTCCTGACTCAATCTGGGCAGATCATAAGACTTAAGAAATTTATCTTTGCCTTCACTATCTTCTATTTTATTGGAGTATAAGGATTCAAAATAATTTCTAATTATCTTCTGTATTTCTGAAGTGTCTGTTGTGATATTGCCTTTTTCATCCCGTATGCTAGTAATATGAGTTCTCTCTCTTCTTCTCTTCATTAGTATGGCTAAGGATCTGTCGATCTTATTTATTTTTTCAAAGAACCAACTTTTAGTTTTGTCAATTTTTTCAATTGTTTCTTTTGTTTCAATTTCATTGATTTCAGCTCTCATTTTAATTATTTCTTGTCTTCTACTACTTTTGCTGTTGTTTTGCTCTTCTTTTTCTAGGGTTTTGAGATGAAGTGTGAGATCATTTATTTGTTGTTGTTTTTTTCTTTTTGTATTTTTTTTATTGATTGTTCAAAACATTACAGAGCTCATGATATATCATCTTTCATACATTAGACTCAATTGGGTTTTGGACTCCAATTTTTACCCCAAATACAGATTGCAGAATCACAACTGTTACATACTCACATTATTACATAATGGCATATTAGTGACTGTTGTATTCTGCTACCTTTCCTATCCCCTACTATCCCCCCTCCCCTCCTCTCCCCTCCCATCTTCCCTCTCTACCTCCTCTGCTGTTGTTCAATTCTCTCCCCTTTTTCCCCCCTCCCCCTTGCCCCTCATAACCTCTTATAATTTTGTGTATCATTGAAGGTCTCCTACCATTTCCATATGCTTTCCCTTCTCTCTCCCTTTCTCTCCCCCATTCGTCTTTGTTTACTGTTAGTCTTTTCCTCATGCTCTTCCTTCCTGATCTGTTCTTAGTTGCTCTCTTTATATCAAAGAAGACATTTGGCATTTGTTTTTTAGGGCTTGGCTAGCTTCACTTAGCATAATCTGCTCTAATGCCATCCATTTCCCTGCAAATTCTATGATTTTGTCATTTCTTAGTGCTGCATAATACTCCATTGTGTATAGATGCCACATTTTTTTATCCATTCATCTATTTAAGGGCATCTAGGTTGGTTCCACAATCTAGCTATTGTGAATTGTGTCGCTATAATCATTGATGTGGCCGTATCCCTATAGTGCGCTCTTTTAAGGTCCTCAGGGAATAGTCCGAGAAGGGCGATAGCTGGGTCAAATGGTGGTTCCATTCCCAGCTTTCCCAGGAATCTCCATACTGCTTTCCAAATTGGCCTCACCATTTTGCAGTCCCACCAGCAGTGTACAAGTGTACCCTTTTCCCCACATCCTCACCAGCACTTGTTGTTTGACTTCATAATGGCTGCCAATCTTACTGGAGTGAGATGGTATCTTAGGGTGGTTTTGATTTGCATTTCTCTGATTGCTAGAGATGGTGAGCATTTTTTCATGTACTTGTTGATTGATTGTATGTCCTCCTCTGAGAAGTGTCTGTTCAGGTCCTTGGCCCATTTGTTGATTGGGTTATTTGCTATCTTATTGTTTAATTTTTTTAGTTCTTTGTACATTCTGGATATTAGGGCTCTATCTGAGGTGTGAGGGGTAAAAATTTGTTCCCAGGATGTAGGCTCTCTATTTACCTCTTTTATTGTTTCCCTTGCTGAGAAAAAACTTTTTAGTTTAAGTAAGTCCCATTTGTTTATTCTTGTTATTAACTCTTGGGCTATGGGCGTCCTATTAAGGAATTTGGAGCCCGACCCCACTATATGTAGATCGGAGCCAACTTTTTCTTCTATCAGACGCAGCATCTCTGATTTGATATCTAGCTCCTTGATCCATTTTGAGTTAACTTTTGTGGATGGCAAGAGAAAGGGATTCAATTTCATTTTGTTGCATATGGATTTCCAATTTTCCCAGCACCATTTGTTGAAGATGCTATCCTTCCTCCATTGCATGTTTCCAAGCAATGAATTTTCCTCTTAGAACTGCTTTCAGTGTACCCCATAGATTCCGATATGTTTTGTCTGTGTTTTCATTTATCTCTAAGAATTTTTTAATTTCCTCCTTGATGTCTTCTGTAACCCATTGATCATTCAGTAACCTATTGTTCATTCTCCAAGTGATGCATGATTTTTCCTTCCTTCTTTTATCGTTGATTTCCAATTTCATTCCATTATGATCAGATAGGATGCATGGTATTATCTCTACTCCTTTATAATTTCTAATAATTGCCCTGTGACATAGTATATGATCTATTTTGAGAAGGATCCATGTGCTGCTGAGAAAAAAGTGTAACTGCTTAATGTTGGGCGGTATATTCTATATATGTCAATTAAGTCTAGGTTATTAATTGTATTATTGAGTTCTATAGTTTCTTTATTCAACTTTTGTTTGGAAGATCTGTCCAATGGTGAGAGAGGTGTGTTGAAGTCTCCCCTAATTATTGTATAGTGGTCTATTTAACTCTTGAACTTGAGAAGAGTTTGTTTGATGAACGTAGCTGCACCATTGTTTGGGGCATATATATTTATGACTGTTATGTTTTGTTGGTGTATGGTTCCCTTGAGCAGTATGTAGTGTCCTTCTTTATCCCTTTTGATTAACTTTGGCTTGAAGTCTATTTTATTTGATATGAGTATGGACACTCCTGCTTTTTTCTGAGGTCCATATGAGTGATATGATTTTTCCCAACCTTTCACCTTCAGTCTATGTATGTCTTTTCTTATCAAATGTGTCTCCTGTAGGCAGCATATTGTTGGATCTTTTTTTTTTTTTTGATCCATTCTACTAGCCTGTGTCTCTTGATTGGTGAGTTTAAGCCATTAACATTTAGGGTTATTATTGATATGGTTTGTATTTCCAGCCATATTTGTTTATTTATGTTACTTAACATGATTTGTTTTTTCTCTTTGATTATTTTCCCCCCTTTACTGTCCTACCTCCCGCTGTTGGTTTTCATTGTTATTTTCCATTTCCTCTTCCTGTAATGTTTTGCCGAGGATGTTTTGAAGAGCTGGTTTTCTAGCTGCAAATTCTTTTAATTTTGTTTATCATGGAAAGTTTTAATTTCATCTTCCATCCTGAAGCTTAATTTCGCTGGACACACAATTCTTGGTTGGAACCCATTTTCTTTCAGTGTTTGAAATATGTTGTTCCAGGATCTTCTAGCTTTCAGAGTCTGTGTTGAAAGATCAGCTGTTATCCTGATTGGTTTACCCCTAAATGTAATCTGCTTCCTTTCTCTTGTTGCTTTTAAAATTCTCTCCTTATTCTGTATGTTGGACATCTTCATTATAATGTGTCTAGGTGTGGATCTCTTATGATTATGCACATTCAGTGTCCTGTAGGCTTCTAGGATTTGGAATTCTGTTTCATTCTTCAAGTCTGGGAAGTTTTCTCATATTATTTCGTTGAACAGATTGCTCATTCCTTTGGTTTGGACCTCTATACCTTCCTGTATCCCAATGACTCTTAAGGTTGGTCTCTTTATGTTATCCCATATTTCTTGGATGTTCTGCTCATGGTTTCTTAATAGTCTCGCTGAGCTATCTATATTCTTTTCAAGTTGAAATACTTTGTCTTCATTGTCTGATGTTCTATGTTCTAAGTTTTCTACTCTGCTGGTAGTACTCTCATTTGAGTTTTTAATTTGGTTTATTGCTTCCTGCATTTCTAGGATTTCTGTTTGTTTGTTTTTTATAACCTCTATCTCCCTGTATAGTTGATCTTTTGCTTCTTGGATTTGTTTATGTAATTCATTTTCAAAGTCATCTTTCATTGTCTGATTCTGCTGTCTAATGTCTTCCTTGAGACTCCAGATCATCTGAAGCATGTATATCCTGAATACTTTATCTGACATTCCATCTGCTGCAGATATTACCTCTTCTAAAGTTGAGTTGACCTGCATTGCTTGTGGTCCTTTCTTTCCTTGTCTTTTCATACTGCTCACATTTCTTTCTGCTTTGTGAAAGTGTTGTGTTATTGCTTTTCCCCCTATATATTTATATTGCTCTTGTATAGTTGCAAAGTCTCCCTTTTGTGGAGAAAGACAATGTTGTGTGTATATTTATATTCTCTGTAGAGATCAACAAGAAACTAACAGTAACTGCTTCCAGGGACAAAAATTCTTGAGAAGAAATAGGTGAATGAAGGCAAAAAAGAACTTACTTTTCTTTCATTATTTACCATTTTATATCTTTTCAATTTTATGCATGTATTACCTGTTCAAAGAAAAAGAAATAGAATATACACACATGCATATGTATGCACACACACATATACACATATATATACACATGGGTTGAACAGAGGAGAAGGAATAAATGGGAAGGAGATGATCAGAAAGAAGGTCTGGAAACACAGCAGGTCCTAAATTAAGACCAAAAGGCATGGACAACTCAGATTCTAGAGATTAAGCTCCCCTTTCCCTAAGGATTGGGGCTGGGTCATTCATCCATTTATTCAACAAACATTCATGAGCATTTTCCAAGGACCATGCTGGGTGTTGGATGTTCAGATGCAAGCATGGTCCCTGTCCTAAAGGAGCCTGCATACGGTTAGGGGAGAGAGAAAAAATAATCTATATAAATAGGCTACAATTCATGAATAGGCTACTATTCATCTTGAGCCGTGATGATAACACCTGTAGAGGATATTATGGAGGCACAGAAGAGAAACACCCAACCTAAGCTGCAGAAAACACTTCCCTGGAACAAGTAACGTCAGCCTCCCTGCTGCCCCCAGCTTCTTCTGTCAGTCCTTTCCTGCTGAGGAAGGGATCCGAGTGTCCTCTCAATGTGATTGTCCTTGCAGAGCATGTGCAGGAGCCTCAAGTCGCCCTGAAGTCCATAACTGTGTCTGAGAATGCTTCCTGTAACATCACCCTGATGTGCTTTGTGAATGGTACAGAAAATGGTGTCCAATTCAGCTGGACCTCAAGTACTTCTGAATCCTATAGCAGCTCTATCCTCACTGTCTCTCCAAAGCCCTGTGATCCAGGCCTGTCATACACCTGCACAGCCCGGAATCCAGTCAGCCAGAGCAGCTCCCGCCCTCTGCATGCCTTGCAGTTCTGTGCAGGTAACAGCTCCACTTAAGCCTTTCAGGGAGTGCCAGAAACAGTCTAGCCACTGTGGGATCTAAACCTCGGGGTTCCTGGAGAACTCAGATGGGACGGAGAAGGAAGAAGACAGGCCCCCAAACTCTGTTTCCACTCTCAAGAGCCTCAAATAGGCTACCAGGACTTGGGAACACTCAGGACACTGTGAAACTCTTAAGAGTAGAGCAAGGGAGAAGACAGTGTACACGGAGGGGTCCAGATGGGTCTTGGCTTGAGTGGAGGTGTCCCCTGTGGTCTCCTCAGAAGGGCCAAGAGGACTAGACAAGTATGCAATGGGAAGAGCCAGGCCAGACACGTGGTTATGGGGAAGCAGCCGGGATGCCACATCACAGGAGGAGCTGGGGGAGAGAGGTAGAGGAGGAGGACTCCCAGGCCCCTTCAGGATGGCTGGGGGTCAAGGATGGTGGGGAAAGTAGCTAAAGCTGCAATATCTCTTCTCTGACTGCAATTCTAGGAACCTCCAAAGGAAACACAATGGGGGAGACGGTGGTAGGGACGCTGGGAGAGCCAGTCACCCTGCCCCTGGCCCTCCCAGCCAGTCAAGACACAGAGAACATTGTCTGGATGTTTAACACATCTCGTATCAGCAAAGAGTGGAAAGGATCAGCAATGGCAGAGCCACTCGTTACACCCAAGGGTTCTGATGAGAGCAGGGTGTGGGTCTCCAGCCAAGACTACTCCCTGAAGATCGGCCAGCTCATGATGGAGGATGCTGGCCCCTACCATGCCTATGTGTGCTCAAAGGCCTCCAGAGTCACCAGCATGAAACACGTCATCCTGCTCGTCTACCGTGAGTCTCTGGGTAGAGCGCCCATCACGTGAAACTTCTCTCCCTGAGAAGTTTCTCCTCTGATGCCCCCCCCACCCCTTCTCTTAGGCCTCTCTTTGTACCAAAATGCCTCCAACTAGTAGGACAGCTATTCAGTTCACACCAGTGAATTCACAAAAGGAGAAATTACAACCAGCAGCAGAACAAAACCTACCTATCAAGGTGCCCCTTGCTCTTCACATTAGCCCTCAACCACCCAGCTTTCATTAACGGCCTTGTCCTCTTGCGTTGGTTCTCAGATGGCACCAGGAACCTGCACTTTTGTGAACCATTATCATTTTGAATAATGGTAGAACTGACTGGGACAGAATTAGAGGAGTCTGTGGAGAAACCCTTGATGTCCAAGACACTATGTGCTCCAGAAGATGGGCCACCAGCCCTGCTGAGTGGGAAAGACAGATGCACATTCTTCCCCCTTGGCCCTGGACCTCATACGAGCTCAGTGTGACATTTTGCATGGGTTAACTCTTCTGTACCATTCAGATATGGTTGACATAGCCCCCCACTGAGTTTACTGGTGTCTAGGTACCCATGAAAATAATCATCATCTATCCATTGTCCTGTTAAAATATGCAACAAGTTGGTCAAGTCCATGTTCATTGCATATACTCGAATGATAAAAGAACCAGCAAGATTAAATAACAGACTAAGAACTGCGTCAACCTATTTCTTTTAAAAATAACTTTATTTTAAAATATATTTAATTTAATATTTAGTTAATAAAATTTCTTTTTAAAATAACATTTTCACTTTTTTTAAAGAAAGAGAGAGAGAGAATATTTTAATATTTATTTTTTAGTTTTTTTCAGCGGACACAACATCTTTGTTTTGTATGTGGTGCTGAGGATCGAACCCGGGTTGCACGCATGTCAGGCGAGCGGGCTACCACTTGAGCCACATCCCCAGCCCCTTCATTTTTTTCTTTTGGGCATGTTTTACCACAGGGCTACATCCCCAGTCTGACAGGGTCTCCCTAAGTTGTTGAGGGTCTTACTAAATTGCTGAGGCTGGTCTCAAACTTGTGATCCTCCTGCCTCAGCCTCCCAAGTCACTGAGATTACAGGCATATGTCACCACACCCAGCTTTAAATAACATTTAAAAGAAACATTTTAAATGTGCTAATGTTTATTGAGCACTTGTTCTGAATTAGGTGCTGTGCTCACCTCTCTATATCCCTTCTCTCATGTAAGCAGACAAATTACATGATAGAACCTCAAATGAACCTTTAATGGGCCTTCAAAGTGAGTGGAAGCATTGATTTATTTGTGTTGATTGGTTTGCTCACTTTCCACAGGTATAGTGTATGGAATAAGATGGTTTCTTTCTTTTTCCCCCTTTTATTAATTGCCTTATTTTACACCTGACCATCAAGGGCCACAGAAGGGAAATGATGTGCTTATGATTGGGTGATTAGGAATGATCCTAAATACTTGTGACTTCTGGGGGCACTGTCTCCACAGGGTCAACACACAACTTCATGAATAGGTTTTGAATGAACGAAGCTGTAGACCTCCCTCCTCATGGCTCTGCCTTTCTCCCCCCACAGGGAGGCTGAAGAAGCCTAACATCACCTGGAGCCTCATGCACACTGAAGATGACATCTGCAGGCTCAGCCTGACCTGCTCAGTGGAGGATGGTGGTAACAATGTGACTTACACATGGAGCCCCATGCAGAAGGGAGCTATTCTATCCCAAGGGAGCTCGCACCTCAATGTCTCCTGGAGAAATGGTGAAAAATACCCCAACCTCACATGCACCGCCAGAAACCCCGTCAGCAACAGCTCCTGCCAGTTTCTGTCTGGGAACATCTGTTCAGGTTGCTCTTCCTGTTTACTCAGGTCACAGGGCCTGGGGCCTCAGTTCCAAGAGAGTTTATGTTCCAAGTAGTTCTTTATGAAAATCAGTGAGGGAATGAGGGTGAGAGTCCTCGAGAGCAGCACATTTTGATAGAAATGTGTGTAATTTTTAATATTCTAATAACCACATTAGAAGAAGTAAAAAATTTTAATAATGTTTTTTACTTAACCCCAAACCCAAATATCAAATATAATCATTTCATGTTTATTCAAGACAGGAATTATTTACAAGACAGTTTACTGTATTTTTACTTTGTCTTATTTTTTTAAGCCAGTATGCATATATATACTGGTGCTAAGTTTTCAGCAGAAGTATTTGATCTGTTTTCAGATTTCAAAAGATTTACAGTTGAAGAAATAACCTTTCATATGCCAATTTTCCCAAATATACTGATCGGTTTTTCAAGAAGGAATTGAGGGCTGGGATTGTAGCTCAGTGGAAGAACACTTGCCTCACATGTGTGAGGCACTGGGTTCGATCCTCAGCACCACATTAAAAAAAAATAAGTAAAGATATTGGGTCCATCTACAACTAAAAAAAAATTTAAAAAAGAAGGAATTGAGTATCCATTTTAATATTTAAATTTAAATTAATTAACATTAAATAAGCAAAAGTTTCTCAGTCACACTAGCCACATTTCAAAGGCTTATATTTGGCTTATGTCTACCCTATTGGACAGCAAAAAGTTCAAGATTGATGGGAAACTGACTGGTGTAGGAAGAATAAAGGAACACAGGCTGTGTGAGTGGAACTAGAAAGGAAACCCTGGTAAGTCTTATCAAATACCAGGCACTATCCTAGATCTCTGAGATTTTGCAAAATCTTTTCAAGAATCAAAGAAAACAGGTATTCTTATTATTCCCCAGTATATAGACAAAGAAACTGAGACTCAGAAAGGATAAGGTACTTGAGCAAGGTCACACAGTAAAGGCAGGTTGGAACTCTGAGCTCTCTATCCTCTCCTGTTTCCTAAAGGAAAGCAGAAAAAAGGTAAGATCTACACAGGATCCCACGAGACTGGGTCAGGCTATATCTGGCAGACAAACCTAGAGTTCCGCTCTGTAGGAACCTGGACTCTTTCGGCCTTGAACTTGGAGGAAGCTCTTAGACAGACAGCCTGCCTTCAAATCCCAGGCCAGATACTTCAAACTGTGACACTGGGCAAGCCATAAATCTTTCTACAAAGGTAGCATATCTGCCTTATGTACTGCTGTCATCTCTGACCTAGAACAATGCTTACTTTTAAAAAATGGTTATAGAACAAGTGAATGAAAAGAATCATTTTAGGCAATGTCATGGGAGTTAAAGAGTTAGGTAAGATGGCCACTGACCTGTTCTGTCTCTGTTTTGCTCTGATCTCTTTTGTAATTATGTTTACTAATATCACTCATTTCCTCTTCAAAGGGTCTAAGAGAAAAAGACATTTTTGGATTTGGCTCTCCCCAGTTATCATCCTTCTGATCTTGGGCATCTCCAGCTGGTACATTTGGAAGAAAAAAGGATCGTGTAGGTTTCTGAGATTAATGGCATCCACCAACATGAGTCCATTTCCCTAGGACCCTTGGAGGTCCCTCTGTCCTCATATAATCCTTTCTCATCCCTTCCATCCCAAGACCTCGCTTCTCCAAGTGATATGGGGATGAGTTTTAGTAGAGACGCTCAGTTAAGGATAATCGAAACCCAACTAACGTTGCTTAGACTTTAAAAGGGATGTGGGGAGGGGCAGGGAACATGATTTATTGTTCCAGGGCTCACATAATCAATCTGTGGAGAAGAGGAGGATGGAGTTGGCCTTAATGTACAAATATTACCAGAGGCTCAAAAATCACCTGAGCTCTCCATTTCTCATCCCTGTTTTTCTTTTTGATCTCCTACTACAGACAGCTGAAGAGCAAAGGTGGAGGTGAGGGGCAGAGATTTACCACACACAACAACTGGTGTTTCCAGCCTCGCACATACTAACAACGGACACCACAGAAAAGTTCCAATTTGAAAAATGTCAGAAATATTTCTGATTGGCCAGGCTAAGGTCATGTGATTGCTCCGTGGGCCAATCACCATAGTCGAGGGGATGTACTATTAGAGTTGCCAGTTCCCTCTAGAATCTTAGTATTAAAGTAGAAATGAAGGAGTTTCCAGAAAAGAACAGGGAGGCCTCTGAAAGAATTACTTTGAGCAGGCAAACTACTATTAGTGGCTACGACAGAGGAGTTAGATCTCTCCTTTTTCAGAAGGAGGGCAGGAAACTCCATAGCTTTCCTCTCAGCTGAAGATGAGCCTAAACTCTGGTCAACTCTTGCCATGGTTTTGTGCTCATGTCAGGGTTCACCCTCTTCCTTAAAGTTTCTTCCATGTCTGTGTCCCCAGAAGTCTCTCCCCTCTCCATTGACTCTCACAGAATCAAAGATATCTCTCTCCACACAGCCATCTTGATAACCTTCTTTAACTTGGTTTCCCAGATTCCGTGCCAGCCTCCAGTTCCAGCCAAGCTGAGGCCCCATCTGACCCACCAGGTAATATCAATGACATAGGCTATGGGGCCCCGGATTGAGATAGAAGCTCCAAAGCCTGGCTGCTGAGAGTGTGGCCTACCAACTGGCAACGTGAGCATCACCCAGGAGTTTGTTAGCTTGTCCAAGTCTTGGGCACTACCCCAGAATACAGAAAACAAGTCTGCATCTTAGCAGGATCCACAGGTGATTCATATGCCCACTGAAGTTTAAGAAGGGACAAACTAAAGGTGGGTGGTTTGGAATCAAAAACCTCAACCAAGATGGACCCCTTTGAAATGGTCACTGTAGCTAGGAGGATTACTCTGGGATCTCTCGGGTTCTTTGAGCATTGACTGGCATCACTTGAATGTGGGCTACCTGGAGGATGGAGTTATTTTCTCCACTCTTGGGGTAGAGAAACAAAGGACAGATGGAATAACAATGTCCTAAATTTCCACTTTGAACTCCAGAGCTCTAGAGTACTAAGGAACCCCCCAAATCTGCCCACTCGATCACCCCCTGCTTTTGTCTTCATGGTGGGTATCCCCAAGGAGATGCAATCGGAAGAGGGACAGGAGGCTGGGGGCTCAAGTCATCAGACAATGGCAGACTTTCCTGATAGGAAAGTGTAACCAACTCAATGGGGTCAAGAAATGCCAATGAGGTTAGACCATAGATCTTCCCACTGGCTCCCTCCTCACATCTGGCAGGACAGAACCCTCATCCCTCCACCCAGAGTGGGCCCCCCTCCTTGAATTCTGCAACAAGAGTAGAAGTAAAGATGGATTGAGAATAGCACCATCATTCCTGACCTCCCCCGTCCCCCAGCACCTCTCTTCAACCCCCAAGAACCCTTGCTTCTCCAATCTCTCCCCTCTCTCCAAGGTCTAATTCTGTACAGTTACTGCCACTGCCTTAGTTTACACTGTCCCCAATTTTTTATTTGGTTGAAAAGAGGGTTTTTTTTAATTTAAAAGTCATGTATTCACATGGTATACTGGTAAAAGTAAATACCTTTCCAAATCTCAACCCCCAGTTTCCAGGTCTGTCTCCCACAGAGATCACTGCTAAGCATGATGTATATCAAAATCCTTTAAGATGCTCTTAATGTATTTACAGGAGATATATATATATAATTGAGCCCAGGGTGCTTAACCACTGAGCCACATCCCTAGTCCTTTTTTTTAAAATTAATTTTTTATTTGTTTTAATTAGTTATACATGACAGTAGAATGCATTTATGCACTTTGATATATTATACACAGATGGGATATAATTTCTCATTTTTCTGAGTGTACATGTTGTAGTCACATATATACATACAGTAATAATGTCTGGTTCATTCTACTATCTTTCCTATCCCCACACCCCCTCCCTCCCCACCCATCACTTTCCTCTACCTAATCTAAGGTAAAGTTATTCTTCCCTAGCGCCCCCCACCTTATTGTGAATTAGCATCCACATATTAGAGAAAACATTCGGCCTTTGGTTTTATGGGATTTGCTTATTTTACTTAGCATGATATTCTCCAACTCCATCCATTTACTGGCAAATGCTATAATTTCGCTCTCTAGTCCTTTTTAAATTTTTCATTTCAAGATAGGGTCTTGCTGAATTGCTCAGGGCCTCACTAAATTGCTGAAGTTGGCTTTGAGCTTGCAATCCTTCTGCCTCAGCCTCGTGAGCCTCTGGGATTACAGGAGTGTGCCACTGCACCCAGCCCCTCCTCTCTATACTTTTTACTCACCACTTTGCAAAGCTCAACTTTGACCTACTCTAAAACCACCCATGACTCCTCATGGCCTTTGTCAGTTGTTTAAAAGGCAACATAACCTAGTGGTCAGGTTTATGGGTTCTGAGGTTAGAGAATCCAGTATTTATACCCTACCTCTCTTACTTATCAGCGATGTGATCTTGGGAAGTTCAGTTTCTTTACGTTGTGAAATGGAGGCATTTACCTCCCAGAGTTGCCTTGTGAATCAAGTGGAGTGATGCCCACGTTGGTCACTCTATAGATAGTAATCACTATTATTGCTAAGTATTGGGACAAGCCATTCTTTATCTACTTTTTTCCTACACAAAACCCCTAGGGGGCAGTATTGAGTAGTGGTTAAGAACATCAGAGACCAGGCTACTTGCATTCAAATCCTGGCTCTACCACTTACTTGGGCCCACACTTAACCTTTATGTGCTCCATTTTTCTCATCTGCAAATAACAAATAAGCGTAGCTCTTGTCTGTGCCTCATGGAGTTTTAGATAAGCTTACTCATGAAAAGCATTTAGAACAGTACCTGATACAAAATCGACATTTAGTAAATGTGAGCCATGTTTATCCCATATTCAGGTCAAATGGGCTATTCAATGTGTCCAGAGGCAAAGCTGATATTCACTGGGTGTGACATGCTGATTGTTCACAGCAGGTGCCCATTCTGATTGTACTCTGCCCAGGCCATTGAAGTCATTAAGTATTTTGAATATCATCCCTTTCCAAAAGTGAGGGTTCTCTAAGATTTATACCTCCTGTAATCATATTATTACCTCCATCAAGAATTCCCTCTCACTCAGCAAAATCCTGCCCCTACTTCAAGGTAAACTCTATTCTACCACTTCAAGAGAGTGCCTCATGGTTCTCCTAACCACAAGTCATCACCTCTCCCTTCTGCACTTTGCTCCTTTCCATGTGACACGTGTCAGAGCTGGCCTTACACTAATTGACTTATGTGTGGATCTGACCACCACAACTAGATAGTGGACTCCTCCAAAACCAGTTGTAGTTTATCTTAGTGTCTCCCACTGCTTGATGTGGTTTATCCAACTAAGAAAGCTCTGATAAAAATTGCTGAATACGTCATATGTCATACTGGGTATCAGATAAATCAATAAATGAGTGCTTGAAAGGAATGAGAAGGGGAGAAAAACCTAAATGAAGATAGAAAAAAGTCTTCAGTTCATTCAGCCTCATTGGGGCAAAGCAGGTTGAGTCCTTGAAGCAAAAGAACAGTAGGGGTTGGTGCGCTTCTGTGCTCCAGAATCCACGGCTGGCCACACCATATACACCGTGATCTCCCAAGGATATGAGAAGCTGGACCCTCTCCCGAAAACTGCCAGGGCTTGGTCTAGGCCCCCCTCAGACACCAGCTCCAATAGCAGCGTCACGACTGAAGAGGATGAGGAGAGGACCCAGATGCACAATTCTGTCAATGAAAAAGATGAGGTGAATGACTCGGTCACTCAGAAAGACATTGGACAAGACTTGGCCACTGAGGGGCAAGCAGAGCTTGTCATTCTAGATGACAGAGCAGTTGGATCTGTAGTCAGAAAGAATTTGGAGTATATACAAGTGGTCCTTAATCTGCAGGTGAGCCCTTCTGATCAATGCACCCTTCTCTAATGGGGGTGAGAGCCAGCATGTCATTGGGGGGTTCTTCTTCTTGCCAAGGAGGGTATAAGCCATCTGAAAACTTAAAGTCTCAAATATTTAGTGAAAAACAACATAGAAATATATTTACCAAAAGCAGAACCCCTGGTAGATCTAGTCCACATGTGCTCTGGAACGAGACAAAGGAAAGATGGCTCTGGTGGTTTGTTTAAGGGGGTACATCAACGGCAGGGATAAGGTTCCAAGGGCAGAGTCTTGCTTTGTGATATCTTGTAGTCAGCAAGTTGATTGGAATCTTGGCAGGTCACACCCAACTCAGGTGCTGTGTGGGATCTTTGGCAGAGCTTGAGGGGAACATCCACCTGCATCAGGTGGTCTATTTTTGTGGGGGTGCCACAGGAAGTTCCGAATGTCAGACTTATCCCCTCACTAGGCTATGACATGCAACACAGTCCATATACAGCCCGCGGATGGCTGGTGACACTTCTCCACCCACTTCTAGGACCATCTAATTAATATCCAGAATCATGAGTTCCTCCAAACTGGGGGACCAAGGCTGGATGTGGGACAAGGGATATACCAACAGGAACTCATGGCTCTATCTATGTTTACCAAACCTTGGGGTCCCTTGGAATACAGAAATTGACTCCTCAGTTTCCATTCTTGGACGTTAATAAGGGAGGAGTTGGAGAACGAGGAGCCCTATCCACTGAACCGCAGCAGCTCCCACCTTTTATCTGAACCAAGAACCTGGTGGGATGTCCTCTCTCCTCAGTGGTTGAGAGTGAAACTCTCTCTCCTTTGGAAATTAAAACTAGTCTGACATTGTTCTGTTGTAGGAAAAGAACCCAATTCCTCAGAAGAAAGAGAACTCAGCCACAATCTATTGCTCTGTACAGAAACCTCAAAAGGTGAGAACAATTTTCTGTCTTCCAAAGCCCATAAAGCCAGTGGTGGTAGCATATGCCTATAAGCAACTCAGGAGACTGAGGAAGGAGAATTGTAAATTCAAAGCCAGCCTCAGCAACTTAGTGAGACCATGACTCAAAATAAAAATAAAAAGGGCTGGGGATGAGGCTGAATGGCGAAGTGTCCTGAGTTTAATCCCAATCCTCAGTACAAAAAAAAAAAAAATAAAAGAAAGAACGAAACTATTTCTCAGACCTTTTGAACTAAAAGTTGTAGATTTCCATGACTGAGGAGCTTAGCTTCTACCCAATTATATATCACTCTGATATATTCCAGGGGCAACAAAGGTGCTTAAACAAATATTCCTGATTTGCATCTATGTGAATAAAGGTTGAACATTTCCAATCAATTTAATAATATCTTGATATGTTGATTATTCTTCACCTTGACCAGAATGAGAGACTACAAACACAAACACTGTTTTATATATGTGTCTACACACATGTAAATGTAAATACTGTCCTATATGATGTGATTTTATTATATTATAATATTTTATTCTATTATATTATTATATATAATAATATATATTATAATATAATAAATATTATAATATATATTATATTAATATATTATATTATATCTGCCTAATCCACCAAAACAGTGACTTTCCAAAACAACTAGAAATTAGCCAACAATTCTATGTCAAGAATATGTACTACAAACACATAGGTTTTATTAGAGTGTTAAAAAGATCCCTCGAGGTAGAATTTACCTTCAAGTAATAATGATGATAATTACTTTTATATTAATCTGTACAGTTTACAAAACATGAACAAACACTGTCACCTCTGATCTTTGTAACACCTCTAGAAATATGTTGTCATCCACATTTGAGAGCTAAAGGAACTGAGATTCAGAGAAGCTCATTTGGCCTACAGTCACACAGATAGTCGTTGGAAGTTCCAGTACTGAGAACCACAAGGAGTTTAAAGAAAATCTTGAATAATCCTTAACAGTTAACTTTGATCCATATCTGGCTAGCCACTCCATTTTCACCTTCCTGAAAACATGGAGTCCATTCATGCTTTTGCTTCCAAATTTCCCCCACCTCCAAATTCCCTCCTTGTAACACATTCAAAAAAAGAGTTTTAAAAACAAAATTCTAAAAGTTTTTTTTAATTATGCTACTTCTCTGTAATTGATGAATCAATCAGTAGGTATTTATTGAGTCTCTTTTTTGTTAATTCTTTTTTATTATTAGTTGTTCAAAACATTACAAAGCTCTTGACATATTTCATACATTTGATTCAAGTGGGTTATGAACTCCCATTTTTACCCCGTATACAGATTGCAGAATCACATTGGTTACACATCCACGTCTACAACTAAAAATATGTGGGGGAAAGGGCACACTCTTACATTACTGGTGGGACTGCAAATTGGTGCCACCAATCTGGAAAGCAGTATGGAAATTCCTTGGAAAACTGGGAATGGAACTACCGTTTGACCCAGCTATTCCACTCCTCAATTTACACCCAAAGGACTTAAAAAATAGCATACTACAGGGACACAGCCACATCAGTGTTTATAGCAGCACAATTACAATAGCTAAATTGTGGATCCAACCTAAAGAAAATGTGGTATATATACACAATGGAATATTACTCAACATTAAAAGAGAATAAATTCGTAGCATTTGCAGGCAAATGGATGGAGTTGGAGAATATAATGCTAAGTAAGCCAATCCCAAAAAAACAAATGCTGAATGTCTTCTCTGATATAAGGATGCTCATTCACAATGGAGATGGGGGAAGCATGGAGGAATAGACAAACTTTAGATAGGGCAAAGGGAAGGGAGGGGAAGGGGGGTTATGAGGGAAGGAAAGTTAGTAGAATGAGACAGACATCATTATCCCCAAGTACATGTATGAAAACATACAAGAAAAAGAAGACAGATAGAGTTGATTCCATCAGCTGAAAAGGGAGAAGTGTGGCATTCCAAATAGAAGTGGGGGAAGTAATGGATATTACTGCAGAAAGTTTTCATGAAAAAGAAATTTAAACCGGACTTTTAAAGATGGATCCAATGTGCTCAGTAAACACTTGCTCAAATGTACATTTCAGTTCACCCATCACCTGCCTCATCCTGACTTCCAAGATTGGGATCGAATGCTTAGCCAGCAAAGGACTTCACCTTTGGCCTTCAGGCCAAATCTGTTCTATTCTCTGCATTCCCAGAGCTGCTTTCCACTCTGGTCTGGTCCTTTGTGTTTAGGTCCAAACGGGTTAAACTTAAGGTCATGGACTTTAAGGTCATTAGTTCCTGCTGAGTTTCCCAATGACCATGAGTTGCCACACTTGTTCATTCCTCTATGGCACTCACACCATTCAGAGACTTGGATCCCCTAAACCCACTGTCACTTGCAGTGTAAGAGGAAATCAATGCATTTTCTCAGCCAAGATTTTGAAAGAATTTATCCCTGTCTTTCCGAATTTTCACGACCAGGAATTCTAGTTCTGGGTCTTCTAAGGCCGTTATTGCCTACTTGATCAAGAAAATTCTTAAACCTGCTTTAGTTTTCTGACACATTCTTCTGCACAATATCTCAAGGAAGGTCTATGCTATTCCCAAGCTGCTGCTGGTACCTAACTTCCCCCTCCTCAGATTTCATCTGTTCTTCAGAGCCTTCCCTGGGCTCTCTCAGACAAGGGATTCAGAACCCTGGGAACCTGGAGATGGAATGACCTTGACCATTACTTTGGAACTTAGCCTCTACTATCTGAATTATCTCCATATAAATGTTTCCCTTGTTTCTCCAGCTAGTGCATAGATTGAGATCACTCAACAGTAGCTTCTTAAAGGCAAGGCATTTTATTGTCATTTTTTTAATCCCCTGTATTTTCTCTACTAAAATGTCTAGTATTGCCCTTGTAGAGAGTCCAGCCCACAGCATTTACCATTAAAGGAATCTCCATAAGTGCTTGCTTGATGGCTCAATACCTAGGCCCTTCCACATGACCCTACTCCTACAGCATAGACCAACCATAGTCTGGCCTTCCCTTCCTCTGTCTCATCAGCACAGGGCAAAGAGAACCAAAATCTTGAAAGGATTTATTAATCAAATTCTTGTGTGTTCTTTTGGCTCCCAGGTGGTGCCACCCCCACAACAGGATGGTCTTGAGTCTCCTGAAATCCCTACCTATGAAAATTTAACCTGAAAAGAAAAAGAATCGCCACCTCTTTCCTGGATCCCCGTCATTTTGGAAAAGCAGCTGGACCTCATAAAAGTGCAGTGTTCCTGCAGATAGAAGCACATCCGACTTTCTGCAGTGACTCAGACATGCTCGGTTTGACCCCTCCCCCTACTTCTCACCCCTGTGGCCTCCTAAACCCATTACTATTTCAGACACAGGCTCCTTCTTGGATCTACATAAAATGATGTTCACATAGTATTTAAAATAAAGAGTGCAAAATAATCTAAATGTCCATTTTGTGAGAGTCTTGTTAAATATATGATAATATACCCAAGCAGGGATAAACCCTACCACTTGGAAAGAAAGCAAAGACTAACATACTAGTATGGAATGAGCTCTAAAATACACTGTTGACTGCAAAGAACAAAGTCCAGGACAGTGCATATTGTATACTGCTGAGGGCCATTGCGAAGTAGAAATGACCATCGAAATTTCCTTGCTAGCGTACCCCATGTTAAATGGATTTCCGCTGTTGACATTGCATGTAAGGTGACCTTGCTCAAGGAAGGCGGATCCGGGTTTAGAGCTGATCAGGTTTGAGGAAGTATCCCGGTCCTTGGGTTTAGGGCGTTCCCGGTTTAAGACAATAGGGGTTTTAGGGAAGTTGGAGGTTGAAGATTATTGCTGCGGGGATTAGGGTGTTCCTGCTGCTTGTTCCCCTTGAGTTCTCCTGAGATTCAAAGGAGATTGGAAAAAAGCCTCGGGGGTAGGTGAATGGGGTGGCAGCAGAACTGGGATTGCCCCAGAGCGTGTGTGGAGGCCGGTGAGTTCCGGAATAAAGAATTGCTGTTTGAATAAACAAATGGGACTTACTTAAACTAAAAAGTTTTTTCTCAGCAAGAGAAACAATAAAAGAGGTAAATAGAGAGCCTACATCCTGGGAACAAATCTTTACCCCCCACACCTCCGATAGAGCCCTAATATCCAGAATGTACAAAGAACTCAAAAAATTAAACAATAAAATAACAAATAACCCAATTAACAAATGGGCCAAGGACCTCAACAGACACTTCTCAGAGGAGGACATACAATCAATCAACAAGTTCATGAAAAAATGCTCACCATCTCTAGCAATCAGAGAAATGCAAATCAAAACCACCCTAAGATACCATCTCACTCCAGTAAGATTGGCAGCCATTATGAAGTCAAACAACAACAAGTGTTGGCGGGGATGTGGGGAAAAAGGTACACTTGTACACTGCTGGTGGGGCTGCAAAATGGTGAGGCCAATTTGGAAAGCAGTATGGAGATTCCTGGGAAAGCTGGGAATGGAACCACCATTTGACCCAGCTATTGCACTTCTCGGACTATTCCCTGAGGACCTTAAAAGAGCGCACTATAGGGATACGGCTGCATCAATGATTATAGCGGCACAATTCACAATAGCTAGACTGTGGAACCAACCTAGATGCCCTTCAATAGATGAATGGATAAAAAAATGTGGCATCTATACACAATGGAATATTATGCAGCACTAAGAAATGACAAAATCATAGAATTTGCGGGGAAATGGATGGCATTAGAGCAGATTATGCTAAGCGAAGCTAGCCAAGCCCTAAAAAACAAATGCCAAATGTCTGCTTTGATATAAAGAGAAAAACTAAGAACAGAACAGGAAGAAAGAGCATGAGGAAAAGACTACAGTAAACAAAGACGAATGGGGGGAGAGAAACGGAGAGAGAAGGGAAAGCATATGGAAATGGTAGGAGACCTTCAAGGATACATAAAATTATAAGAGGTTATGAGGGGCAAGGGGGAGGGAAAAAAAAAAGGGAGAGAATTGAACAACAGCAGGGGAGGTAGAGAGGGAAGATGGGAGGGGAGGGGAGGGGAGGGGGGATAGTAGGGGATAGGAAAGGTAGCAGAATACAACAGTCACTAATATGGCATTATGTAAAAATGCGAATATGTAACAGATGTGATTCTGCAATCTATATTTGGGGTGAAAATGGGAGTTCAAAGCACAATTTGAGTCTAATGTATGAAAGATGATATATCATGAACTATGTAATGCGATAAATAATCAATAAAAAAAAAAAAAAAAAAAAGAAATGACAAAATCATAGAATTTGCAGGGAAATGGATGGCATTAGAGCAGATTATGCTAAGTGAAGCTAGCCAAGCCCTAAAAAACAAATGCCAAATGTCTGCTTTGATATAAAGAGAACAACTAAGAACAGAACAGGAAGGAAGAGCATGTGGAAAAGACTACAGTAAACAAAGATGAATGGGGGGAGAGAAACGGAGAGAGAAGGGAAAGCATATGGAAATGGTAGGAGACCTTCAAGGATACATAAAATTATAAGAGGCTATGAGGGGCAAGGGGGAGGGAAAAAAAAGGGAGAGAATTGAACAACAGCAGGGGAGATAGAGAGGGAAGATGGGAGGGGAGGGGAGGGGAGGGGGGATAGTAGGGGTTAGGAAAGGTAGCAGAATACAACAGACACTAATATGGCATTATGTAAAAATGTGAATATGTAACAGATGTGATTCTGCAATCTATATTTGGGGTGAAAATGGGAGTTCAAAACACAATTTGAGTCTAATGTATGAAAGATGATATATCATGAGCTATGTAATGCTTTAAATAATCAATAAAAAATTAAAAAAAAAAAAAAAGAATTGCTGTTTGAATCTACAAAGCTGTGTGGTGGCTCGTGATTCTGTGCCCAGCCAAGACATTGGCAGTATACTACTAGTTGTATTAGAAAACATGTCTATATGTTCAGGTAGGCATAAAGAAGTTCTGGAAGAAAAGGAAAAAAAATCTTACCTCCTGGGGAGGAACTAGAAATCCCATTTTTTTTCTGCATACTTTTTTTTTTGCATTGCTGGATTTTTTATAACCCTATGTGTATTATTCTATTGATAGTTCTCAAACAATGTTTATATGGCTCTTTCACATAAGATACCCATATTTATTCAAAGAGCTTCCCTCCTTATTGTCAATCTGGATATAGAACAGCCACCGTATCTCTCCTCTTCCCAAATTATGACTGCAGTCCTCTCCCCCTGCCTGTAAAATGCACTATATTGACATGTTCGTGATTCTATAGTGTACATTTGTGATTACATGCACTTTGCAGCCCACTTATGTCCTTTAATGTTGTGTTTCTGCTGCCATACCCTTCTGGCCATGGGCCTTGGAGTCGGTATGGCTTCTAGGACCTGCGATGGATCCTCCCAGGGGTTCAGAAAGTGCTTCATATTCAGCAGGAATTTAATAATTGCTTATTCATCGGCTCATTGCATGGATAATTATAGGTGTTATCATGGAAGTTCAACAGTCTGGCACACAATACGATGCTATACATATCACACTCCAGAATATAGCATACCAAAAGTTCAGGGCCCATAGGGTTTCTTCTGCCCCTTAAAAACATTTGACCAGTTCAAGATCTACACAGTTCAAGCCACTTGAAAAGCCAGCAGCAGTCAACGATCAGTGACTCTGGTGTTCATCTGGACTGTTTTTATCCCATCATTTCTTGCTGCCTCTTAATCCAACTCCTAGATTCTACAACTCAGCTACCAATACCTAACTCAGGACCCCAGACTCCTTTTGAATATATTTCTCTGCCTTTTAACCCTTGACACTTACTTCAATATGTGGTCTATCCAGACTTCCCTCTAGGAAGGAGCCAGGCTAGCCAGAGCCCCCAGGAAGAGAGATCAGGCCGACTTGAGCAAGTGCATGTTTTAGCTATCCTTTGTGATACTGAATGGTCCCAGGCACCTGGTTCTCTGCTGTCCCAGTGTGAATAAAGCTAGGGGTCACTGACAGCTCACCAGAAAGTCAGATCCCTCTCTTGCCTACGACCTGTGCAGACAAGAGGAATTGGTTTTGGCTGCAACATAAGCTAAGAAAGTGGCAAAAAATCACACAACACAGACATAAGTTTTTCAAATGGAGGGCGGGACGGCTCTGTGACCTTAAGGGTCAGCTTCCATGCTGGAAAGAAAGCACTGGAAAGAGAGCATGAGCCCGTGTTTCCTTTATTTTATAGCGGGGACATCAGAGGCAGGGATAAGACTTCAAGGGCGGAGTCTTGCTTCTTGAGGTCTTGTGGTCAGCAGATTGATTGACATCTTGGCAAGTCACACCCATCTGAGGTGCTGTGTGGGATCTTAGGCAGAGCTAGAGGGGCAGGCACACCTGCATCATGCAATCACTCCCTGATCGCATGGAGCCCGAAATGCCAGGCCTATCCCCTCATTTGGCTACAATGCACAATAGCTCACACACACAACCCGTGGATGGCTTGTAACAACCTTCTCCAACAGAATTAAACAGACATGTGTTTGTAGATGGCCCATAAGTCCCCTTTGACTGCTTCAGAGTGTAGAAATGCAGAGTGTAGAGAAGATACATAGATTTAATCCAGGCAAAGGATTTAGGCTGCCTCTGTGTAACACCAAATTTTTATATTAAACACATATTTTAAATGAAGGATAGGACATTGAAGAGCCAGGCTATGAGCAGTTATCACCTGCTGTAGTCTCTGAGTCCCCTCTCCTGGGCTCATCCAGAGTCCCAGCCTTGTTGAGGGCCAACCTAAAGACTCGGGGCACCCAGCACAGATCTGGTTCCCAGCTGCCTCATCTTTTAGCACCCAAGTACCCAAGCCCTCCCTCCAAGGTATACAGTGGGAAGGCAACACTAATCAGGACTCAGAACTTAAATAGAATGGGTTTTCCAAGAAGAGAGGCAGACCTCTACCACAAAGGAGCCAAAATAGATTTCTTTGTAAATCAAACATTACACTTTGGACAAAACTGGTCTAACTGCCCGGTTCTCAAGAAAGACTTTGGGTGGTTTTTCTTTCCAATGAAGAGTTTGCTTCTTATCACCCTCTGTTCTTGTATCTGCCCACTTCCTTTGTGACCAACCGGCCACTGTAAATGTGTTGAGGTGTAGGGGAAAATTTTTCCCCTGCATTCAAGTTGCAACCTAGGTGCTGGTCCACCTGTGAGAACCTGCTTGCCAGCAAACAGAAAGTACAGCTTTAGAGGAGCCTGCTTCCTCTTCCCCTGAGTCACTGTCACCTGTTTTTGCTTGGTAGGTAGGCCTGGGTGAGGTGAGGGTCTAGAAATGCAGTCTAGACTAGCATCCCAGATCAGAGAGGATGAGAGACAAGTAACAGGTTAGAAAAACCAGGACAAGGGAATCTCAAGCCTCCATTTACATAACTTTATAGATTACAAGTACTCAGAATGTGGTCAACCCAACCTCTCCACCCGTTCTCGTCTAGTATCTAAGCTGGGAGATATTATTTCACAACCTTGCTTGTATCATGGCTGTTAGAAATCATTTTCAAAACAAAATAAAGACCAAGAATAGACTTTCATATCCTCTCCCGACAAGGAACTCTTCCAAAAAAAAAAAAAAACTCCTGTGTGTGGCAACATCTATTCCGCTGATTCCCAGCACCAAAGTGGATATGGAAGAAAGGCCAAAAGAGCTACAGCATTTAGGAATAAATATCAAAGTTGTCCAGCTCTTTGCGGCTCAGTCGGGCAGGGTTACGGGCTCTGGACTCTCTTTCTCCGACCTGCAGAAGAAAAAGGGAAATTTCATACCCTCCCAACAGAAGATCCTTATAATCATTCTATGGTGTATGAATTGTTATCACTGTTTTATAGATTATGAAAATGAAATTCAGAATGGTAAAATAAATTACGCAGGGTCAAGGATTAGCATGAAGTAAAGAGGGGGACCTGAATCCAGTTTTTCTTCCTAAAATTCCAGGGATCTTTTAACTACACTGTGCTTCTTTGTAACGCCCCCACATTACTTTGGGCCCACACAGTATCCTCTATACCCCTGGACTGTCTGTCCAGTTGGCTTTAATATAAAACTATAGCTGAAGGGCCAGGAATCTCAGAAAGTACCCTCCTGCCATCTCCAATGCAATCAAAGACAACATGTCATGGATGGAGGCTTGGGTGTGGCATGATGCTAACAGGAAGAGGTGACATCCATGCCTGAATTTCTTTGGGTATAAATGTGAAGGTAAGGGCTCGGGACATAGCTCCATGGTAGAGCACTTGCCTAGTAATATGCAACCAACCACTAATACTACCAAAAATATATCTAACTTATAGCATTCTGTGAGCATTAAATCAGATAGTTCATGTGAAGACAATGGCACATTGTCTTATGTATAATAATCCCCCAAGAACTGTGGAGTTCCTCCTCTCTCCTCCCTAAATGGCCTGATGGGAATCAGTTCAGCTACCAGGCTCAGTGGTCACCTTCAAACAGTGTCTTCCTTAGCAGTAGCTGAAGATCATCCTCATCCAGAATGGTTCCCAATGCCATACTAATTTAGAAAATCACTTAGAGTTTCTTATTTTCCCCTCTCTGGATTTTTCCCACCCCACCCTCACATGCAGCCTTTAAATGGAGATGTCTAATTTGTACTCAATAGCCTGGGAACTAGCTTGGGGACAGTCCTAATTTAGAACACAAGCTGAAAGTCAGATCTGAACACCTGATGTGACATTGGGGAAGACCCTCACTCTCTTTGGACCTTCGTGTCTTTATCTCTAAAATGAGGATTTGGATTTAAAAACCCCTACAATCCTACAACTATCAGACTGTATGGATGACCTTTTCATAAGTACACCCTTCATGGCTTGTCTTCAGGGCTGTGGTATAGACACTAAACCCACTCGGAAGAGTTCCAGAATCTTACCTCTTCATAGATGGAGCTATTGACAGAAGGGTCATGGTTCCTCTCCTTGCATCTGGACTAGAAATTCAGAGAGCAAAGAATTACGCATTCGACATCAGAGATGTCCTATTCTTGACTAACACAACAAATTCCAAAAGAGACTCAAACCCCAGAAATCTCCTAAGCTTTCCTCAACAAGAAAGTGAAAAGAATCTACCTCAAGAATAAACAGTGGTATTAATGGTCTCCCAGAAAGCACAGTACATACTGGCCTATGATATAACATTTCTGAACCAAAGCCAGAGTTTAGTATCCCATACCCAAATACCCCTAAGTCTCACACACAAACACACATTTCCAGGACACATGCACACACATGCACACACATGCACACATACACACACACACACACACACATATCCCTCAGACAGTCCTAATGCAATTATCATCCCAAACCATGTATCTCTTCAGCACACTTTCCCATAATGTAAACAAAAACATTTTCAAAATATAATACTAAAGCATGTAAACAGAGTACCTATGAGCATCTGGATGTCCTTGGTTGTAGCATATAATTAAAAATCTCTCATGGAGATTCCAAGTTGGTTGAATGACTTATTGAAAAGAGGTTGAATAAGAAGTCTGAATATCCATTCTAAATCCCTTCAAATACACAGTCCCTAACCTAAATGGACTCCCACAGTTCTATGTATTTCCATTTTCCTATTGTACCCCGTAGCAGCTCATGGCTTCATACTGCAATTCAAGCCATGGAAACACTACTCTTCCCATCCTCTCCCATACCAAGTAAAAAGGATGAGCAGAGCATCAGGAAACTCAGCTCCAAGGTACTAGGTACATCCAAGAGCTATGAGCTCAGCTTGGAGCAGGATGTGAGTGGAACATGACTGCTGCGGTCCAGGGTCTTCCACCAGCAGGTGACTGACCAGAAAGTTAGCATTGTTTCCCCCTAACCTAGCCCTCCAGCTGCAGGTCCTAAGTCCTTCCTTCGCAAACCCCTCCAATATCTTTCACCACAGCCTCAGCTGGTCTACTAAGGACCCTGTGGTCCTTCTGCACAAAGCACCTCCTTCCTGTCCTTGTCCCTCGCATCCCACAAAAGCCCTAGAAAATCCTATAATCCACTATTCTCTGAGTCCAGAGATGTCCTTATCCTCAAGGCAGAACCCTAAAGGCATTTTTCCTCATTGGCCCATTAACATTGAAACACAGTCATTGAATGGAAGCTACCCAGATACACACCGTGGAGGACCACTCACTGTAGCATGCACACACACTCTTGCAAACACATGCCTGTGTATGCACATGCAAAATACACATCTGAATCAATCACACCACACGGAGGAAGAGACTTACCTTCCGGGAAGGCTGTATAACTGAATACAACGTATTTGTAGTTTCTTTTGATGTGGAAGAAGAAGGCTAATGAGAAAAGAAATAAGAGCATTTCAGAAGCATAGATCCAACACAACCCTAGAGGGATCATTGCTTCCATCACTCTGCCTATACCCTGCCTAGACAGAAGCTTTAAGTGTTAGTAAAAATAACCCTGAATTATCCAGGAGGCCATGAGTCAATGCGAATGCTAGTACCACTCTGTTACTAAGGGTAACTACTATTTGTTGAGCAGTTATTTTATACATGCATTCTCCCCTAATTCCTATACCACTCTTATAACTCAGGAACAATCATAAATTTTCCCCTGCCACAGATAAGGCTACAAAAGGATGAAAAGCCCAAATCAGAGTAAAACAATGGGGTCAGGATTCAAACCCAAGAACCCCCAGGGCTTTTTTTTCTCAAGGAGTCAAGCCTCCTGTTGGCAACATAACTTCTGTCTCTGGACCTGAAACTAGAGTCCTCCAGGACAGGTAACCATCCTCCTTTTAAGGTACTCCAGAGGAGCGATCTCATCCTCACCCAACACCCTAAGCTGAGAGGAGCTCTTCCTTGAATTTTATCCAATCCCTCTCCTTGAATTTCCATGTGGATAAAGCCAGAGAACTGCAGACATCAATCATTCTTGCAATGGATTTTCTGTCCCCCACAGCTCAGCCACCAAGCCTAAGATATGGCTGCACCTAGCCTGTATAATTTTATCAAAATGGCTTTTACTGTCATGTATAACTAATAAGAACCTATAAAATAAAATTTAAAAAGTAAAAATGCTTTTCTAAGAAAAGAGTCATTTTATCAGAAACTTTTCATCATTGGCCACAAGGAAGCAGCATTTTCCTTGGGAGATCTCTCCCAGCCTGGGTTATCAATAATTTGCTGATCAATATTGGATGTGTCTCCTGTCCATGAGTAAATTTCTATAACCCCAGGCTCTTAAAGGTGAGGTAGAAGGAGATGGAGTGGAGATTCAAAAACCCATTTGGTTTGGTTCTGCCACTGCCGAGCTATGTGGCCTTGAGCATATTATCCTGTTTGCTTATCTGTGATGTGGGGTTCAGACTATACCTAAAGCATTAAGACTATTTCATGAGGCTGTTGTGGGAGATTTATTAAGAAAATGGATGTACTGTTAAGTCTAAATAAGACTAAAGAGACCAAAACAGATCTAGTATTTCCTGAAAACAGGTATTAGGGGTAATGAGGATAAATTGTATGAGAGCCCCAATGATTGGTGCTGAGAGCCATAGCTAAGTAGAAATGACGCATGGCATTTTGGGTTGAAAGGTGACCCTGCTCAGGGATTAGGGTGGCTCCAGGTTTAGGGTGGATCCTGCTGGGAATAGGGCGGCTCCAGGATTAGGACGTATCCTGCTGCCTCAGGCACCCGCTCTTTTGGAGTTCCCGTGGAGTTCTCGCAGGGTTCTGAGAGTATTGGTATGCAGAGCCTAGTGGAGGGAGTGTATTTTCCCAGAACGTGCCTGTAGAGTGCCGGTGAGAGTTCGGGAATAAAGAGTTGCTGTTTGAATCTGCAAGGCTTTTGTGGTGGCTCATTTATTTTGTGCCCAGCCAGACTGCGGCATTTGGTGGCCCATATGGGGAACGCCTGAAGCTTGGAGGTAAGTGAAATTGCTCGCCCCTGAGGAAGAGCGAAAGAATGGGTGACCATTTCAAAAAACAATGTGTTCTTGTTTTGATTTATTTTGTTTTTATTTCAAATTGCCTGTCCCTAGAACTTTCTCAGGCAAACTGGGGAAAATGGTTGACTCAAAGTTTAAAGTTGTTCACCCCTAAGGAACAGAGATTGTTAGAGGAAGGAGGCACCCCAGTAAGACTAAGAACAATTAGGGCATATGTTGATACAATCCAAAAATGTAGCCCATGGCTTTTTAAAGAGAAGTTGTTGAATATATCACAATGGGACCATCATGGTATCCTGTAGAAGAATTTTTCTTCAACAAGAAAGAGATGGCTAGTTCTGTTTACTACACTTGTCTAAGATCTTGGTTTTTACAGACATCTGATTAATTTACAAAGAAAAAGTGTTGAAACATCAACCACTAATAGAAAATGAAGTACTCTTTACTTATTAAGTTCCATAAGGTAATATATTTAAACATTATGTGTGTTTTCATAAATTGGTGAATGGAAAAATGTTTAATATTGCTTTGTGTCTGTGTCTTTGCTGAAACAAGGTTACTAAGAGTTAAGATTCTATCAGGTGTAATTTATATACAAAGAGTATAAGAAGTTTCAGTAAAAGCTATTCAAGATGTGGAAATATATTTTAATATGGAAGGTGAAATAAAGAAATGTTTCTATATGAGATAATCTTTGTGTGGTAAAGTAAAAAGTTGTAAAATTTCTAAGTAAGTTGCAAAAGGCTTTAAAAGGTTAAATTGAAGGTGGTTAAGATGCCTTCATGACAGAGGAAAGATTGCGTCATTCGAAGCCTAGTTAATCTTAAAAGCATTACTTAAAAAAAACATGAAAATGGAAAGATAATAGGATAAAAGCAATTTGGATAAAGAAAATTAAAAATTTAAAGTGGAAAACTTTAAAGATAAAAGTACAGAAAGGTTAAAAAAGATAGAGAAGATGTAGGGAGATAAAAAAAATGTAGGAAGACAAGAATTTTAAACCCACAAAATAGGAAGAAAAAAAACTAGCAGGAAAAAAAGCAACTAAGGGTAAATATACAAACCTTAGAAGAAAACTAGAAGATAGAAACAAGAGGATTTTTCTTCAACAAAAAAGAGATGGCTAGTTCTGTTTACTACACTTGTCTAAGATCTTGGTTTTTACAGACATCTGATCAATTTACAAAGCTAAAGTGCTGAAACATCACCACTAAATATAAAATCAAGTACTCTTTACTTATTAAGTTCCATAAGGTAATATATTTAAACATTATGTGTGTTTTCATAAATTGGTGAATGGAAAAATGTTTAAAATCAGTTAATGTTTTACTTAACAGGAATCCCATACAATCCACAGGGATAAGGCATAGTTAAAAGAGCTCATCAAACTATTAAAATGTACTTATTAAAACAAAAAGAGGGAATTGGGATGGGGTATATATCCCGCAAAGATAAACTTAAAATAACCCTTTTTACTCTAAACTTTTTAAATTTGGATTCATCAGGACTTAGTGCTGTGGAAAGGCATATGTATCCAAAAAATATACATAAGCCTAAGGTACTTTGGAAGGATATTCTAACAGGACAATGGAAAGGTCCTGACCCAGTGATTGTCTGGAGTCGGGGTTCTGTTTGTGTGTTTCCACAGGGAGAACAGCAGCTGATTTGGATTCCAGAGAGATTAATTAAAGTGATTTCTACAGACCAAAAAGAAGATGATTTGACTCAAATCCATAACAGCTGATATCCAGAGCTCCAGCTTGGCTATTCTTACATCTGTGACAGTGATTAACCAGGATGCTTTTTTCAATATCTATTTTATTATTGCCTTCTCCCACATCATAAAGTTTTATTTTATTTTTTGAGCTCATACAGACCTAGGTTAATGTTTTCTGATCAGTTTTATTTTTTGACTGTGGAGTTTTTAAACATTGCAATGGAGATTTCACCTGTGTAAAGCTACAAGGCCTTTATAAGGCCTTTACTTTTGTCTTATGTGTTGTACGTTTGTGTGCACACTTGTGTTTTACTATTGTCTTATGTGTTGTACGTTTGTGTGCACACTTGTGTTTTGTGTTGAATGTCTGTGTGTGCGTATGTCCATATATCATATATGAGGAGCGCTCATGAAAAAATGGATCCGAATTTTTTTTTATTCACGTGATTTTAATGGTTTAATTTAAATTGGGTAAACAGCTGTTGAGGATTGTTTTAATATGTGTACAAATAAGGAGGTTAACAGATCTGTTTGTTTACTTTCACGTTTCCTTTTCATTATATTTAATAATTCTGTTCAGGATAATGTAAATTGTTCAGAAAATTGTTTTCTTAGTACCTGTTGGAATGTTACATAATTTCTTTTTAGCATCATTGCCAGAATTCCTATCTTCATCCCAGTGCCGGTGAAGGCAAAGATAAAACCAAACTACAGCTTCTATGATAGCTATCACAGTAAACTGTATAAACTGATGCATCAATGAATAATAACTCAACAAGTAATGCTCAATCAAGGACTTGATTTACTTTGGGAGGAAATGGACATATTGATAGATTCCTCCGCTTTGAACTGCATGCAGAACGTGCCTGGACTATGTATCACTTGTATGCATTGTGAACTATCTGTTGGTGCAGCGAATTGTGGTAGTGCTGGCGTATCTTTGCTGATGGTGTCACCGGTGATACAATTTTTCCAAAGAAGCCGTCAATTGGCTTGGTGTTGTGGCATTTCTGTATCCTCCTCCCTTCTGCTAGTGATGGTCTAAAATTTGGGGGCCAACAGAGGTGAGGCAAAGAACCTCACCCCCCCCACTGGCACCAAGGCCAAATTTGGGGGCCAACAGAGGTGTGGCAAAGAACCTCACCCACCCCCCACTGGTGCATAGGTGTATCCACAAGTATGGCTGTATGCTGGACCGGTAGTCAGTGACGGGTATGATCCAATTGCAGTGGTACCAACCTAAGACAGGAGGCTGACGCCTAGAGGTCAGCTCATCCAATGACGGGTAAGAACCATATGTTGAATTGGACAACCTAACAGGCACAGTCCCTAAGCCACATTGCTTGTTGTTTAATTAAACAGAAGGGGGGAGATGCTGAGAGCCATAGCCAAGTAGGAATGACGCATGGCATTTTGGGTTGAAAGGTGACCCTGCTCAGGGATTAGGGTGGCTCCAGGTTTAGGGTGGATCCTGCTGGGAATAGGGCGGCTCCAGGTTTAGGGCGTATCCTGCTGCCTCAGGCGCCCGCTCCTTTGGAGTTCCTGTGGAGTTCTCGCAGGGTTCTGAGAGTATTGGTATGCAGAGCCTAGTGGAGGGAGTGTATTTTCCCAGAACGTGCCTGTAGAGTGCCGGTGAGAGTTTGGGAATAAAGAGTTGCTGTTTGAATCTACAAGGCTTTTGTGGTGGCTCAGTTATTTTGTGCCCAGCCAGACTGTGGCAGATTGGAATCAATAGAAAGAGGGAAAAATTGAGTTCCCTAACAAGGTTCCTTCTCCTACAGACAATCTGGGCTAGACCTTCTGCCAAGTGTGGGAAAAGGGAGAATGTCTGCATTGGGCTTTCCAGCTCTGTTAAGATACTCCAGACGTTCCTCAAAAGATTAGGAATGAAAATACCATATGATCCAGCTATATCACTCCTCGGTATTTATCCTAAAGAAAATATTAAAGTCAGTATACTATAGCAATAATGCAAACTCATGTTTATAGGAGCACAATCCACAATACCAAATACCCTAAATTAAGAATTTAGGTGAATTAGACCGAGAGCTTTCAAAGACCTAAGTAAGTGTCAACAGTTAATTCCTGCACTAAGGGCTGCAAGACTCTATCTTACATCAACTGAATGCAATGGAACCAACCTTGGTGTCCATCAATGTATGAATGGATAAAGAAAATGTAACATGTACACACAATGGAGTTTTAATCAGAGAAGAATGAAATTATGTTATTTGCAGGAAAATGGATGGAACTTGAGAGCATTATGTTAAGCAAAATAAGCCAGACTCAGAAAATTAAGGGTTGTATTTTTCTCAAACATATGGAAGTTTGAGAGGAAAAGAAAGATGTGGCATAGGTGGAAGTCTTATGAAAAGAGATGGGAGATCAATAGAGAAGAGGAAGGGACCAGGGAGAAAGGAGGAGAGGAAAGGGGGAAATAATGGGGAAAGTACTGGCCAGATTTTATTGTTATATCATGTGCATATACAAATATATCAACAGATTCCACTATTGTGAATAATTATCATGGACTCATAAAAATATGGAAAATGACACCAGAATATACTGATCTTTTCAACTTGTTAATGCACCTGAAGCCAAGCTAGGCTCTGGACCCCAGGAACACCCAGATCCTGCCATTGAGGGGTATAAATTGGGGATGGGGCATTAGGAAGCTGCATAGATGGGAATGGAGAGTATTAGAGAAACCAGAGTTGTACCTGGGACTGGATCACAGAGTAAATGGTGATTCCTTCTTCAAGGACTTCCTGCTGCTGTAGAAGAAACAATAAAGGAACATGAGGTGACATGGGTAGACAGCGGGGTCTGTCCAGGTTTCGATTAAACAGGGAAAGATAGAAAAAAGAAGCCTGGGAAGAAGGTAGCAGGACTGGGAAAAGCCTCATCATTGAACACCCCAGGAGGGGGAGAGGCAAGAGGAGTTACAGGAGGTCACAATGGAGCAATTAGTGTCAAGAGCAATGAATTGCTCTTGACACTAATTGTGTGACTGGATTCAAGCAATCCTGTCCATTGGGCACCCCTGTCCCTTCCTTTGCTTTGATAACTTAGAAACCCCTCCCTCCTTGCCTTGGCTGACTTGAGGACTAAATTTTCCACATAACCACTGACAATGGGCAGAACTCCAGGCAGAGCTACGATCCGAGCCGTACCTCAGGGCACCGAAATTCAGAAGGTTTAAGCATTTTAAAGACTCAGCATTTTAAGCCCCCCCCCAATCTATGTTTCATAACCAGCTTGCCCTTGGCCTCAAGCCAGTCCTCTTGGCAGCTGTGATGCTGGGTGGAGCCCTAGACCCAAGGCTAAAGGCAGGGGGAACACAGCCCTTCCGGTTTCCCTCCCTCAGGCCTGTCCCACAACAGATTAGGAGTGGAGATATTTCACGCTGCACATCCCTGAGCACATATTTCCAGATGGAGCGCTGCTGGGGAGCCAAAGAAGGTCAGCAGCGTTCATCAAACAAGATGGAAGCTGAACTCCCCAGAAACAAAAAGCTAAGAGGAAGAGAAATGTCAAGCCATCTTTGGAGGCCAGAGAGTCATGGGCATGTGTCAAGAAACGGGAGTTGTTTGGGTTTTTTCCTCTCCTGTGGATGGTCTCCATAGTGAGACCACATGAAACTTGGGATTTAGGCCTTCAAGCTGGGGTCTGGAGACAGGGACAGGCCCCATAGAAGGCTGAGGCTGGGCAGAGAGGAACCTGAGTCAGAAGCAGTGTAACAAGCCTGAGTCTCCAACAGATTTCTTTTACTCTAAATGGTTATTTCCTCCTGTTTTTCCTGTTTCTCGAAAGTCATCTTCATTTGGGGAGAGCAGGGAGGCAGGATATAAATGGCTAAAGCTAGATGCATGTGCCCTTGGAAATCCGTACCTGAATCTGGTAGTAGTCAAATTATCTCCTCTTTAATTTTCACACCCCAATATTCCATTTTGAGGGCAAAGAAACAGCGAGGGGAGCTGCCCTCATTCCCACGGAGGAAACAGACCTGAGGGAGGCTGCCTCACGAGGCCTCGTCTCTGTGACGAGAGGAGGAATTCCTCATTGTTGCCTCCTCTAGCCAAGCACCAAAATTGGCAGGGGGGATGGGGCCTTCCTCCCCACTCCCACCTGCTACCCACCAGTTCAGGAGGCACTGCCTGATCCATCAGAGCCTTTCCCCAGGCTTGTCACCACATCCTGCCTGTGGTACTGGGGGCATCTTCAACCCCCCTGCAGCTTCCTCTTTTACATCCCTGGATGACAGGAAGAGGTGGCCACCACCCTGCTGAGAGCTGGTGAGAGAGGTTCCTGGGGGAGACACCCAGGGCTCATCAGTTTAAAATCAAGCTGATGACTCTCTCCAGCACCTCAGCCAGACTCGGGCCTCTTCGTTTCCAAAAGGCTGAGAACATAGATCAATGAGCCAGTTACAGAACTGTTATGCTTTGGCTGGTCACACTCCCCAGACCAGGGTGACCGTGAAAAGACCCACCCAAGTAAGCTCTTAACTGCTAGAGAAACAGAATTTGTGGTCATGAAGTGGCACCCCGTTTCTCCACAGAAAAGCCCTCTTCACCATGGCTGATTTTAGGACTGTCAGAAAAAGAGTCCATTGTAGATAAACTTCCTATTTTCATGTCGCCCTGTTCACTTGGCCACTGGCCGAGAAGATACCAGTACTCCAGGTGCTGGACACCTCCTTACTACTTTTTCACAAACGAATCTAGTAGAGTACTTTGAAGAAATGTGCAAACAAGGCCTCTGGCCTTGAGCTGGGCTTCACAGAGATGTCTACCTTTTTAAGATAAGTTACAATTGGGCTCCATGGTAACAGCTGGCAAGGGGAGGAAAGAAAGGGGAGAAGAAGCTCCCCCCTTCTCAGGTGTTGTCCTTGAAGTGTTAACTTGCCTAAAATAGTGAAAGAAAAAAGCTGCTTTTATGTGAACTTCTGCAGACTGTGAACTTCTGAGCCCCTCCCCTTACGTGCTGGATATAAAATTCTGAAACTCCCTGAACTCGGGGTTCAGGGGATTGATTGATTACAGCAAAGGCTGTGCCCTCTGAACCTGGCTGCAGCCAAATAAAACTGTTTCCTGCTGTCTTCGGTGCCTTGCCTCATTTGTCCCTACAACAGTCAGAAACAATAAATACAGGAAGGTCTCCCTCCTCTTGGCACTCAGCCCATCTGGAGAGGCTGAGCAGCAATGAGAACACCGTGGTGCTGTCTGGGGAGGAAGGAGCAGCCTCTGCCCTCTGGATTTTCTTGTGCTTCATCCCTTCGCACCGCGCATGTCATGTCTGCCTCCCTTTCATTTTCTCGGCTTCCTTTGTTTTCCCTCATTTTCTGTCTGGCCAGAACTAAGAAACTGATGGAGAAAAGAAATGGGGGAGGGCTGAGGATAACTTTGAAAGGATCAATGTCCATTTCTCTTTGTCCCCCTGCGCTGAATGGCCATTCTCCTAAAAGCAACTTCCAGACCAACGGAGAGAGACCCCAACCCATAGAATGCCATACTTCATTCCTCTTCATCTGTGGGTTTTTGACATCTTCATAAATTGTCAGAAGTGTCTCTGGGCTGGTCTCTGTGGAAAGAGGTAAGCAAGGAACAGAGCTTCAGAAACGTCCAGAGGGCTTCCTGTCCAGCTCCCACTTTTGATGGTCCTCCCTCTCCCCAAGATGGCCCAGACCTTAAGAACGGCTCTAGAAAAGAGGCAGATTAGTGCTCTTCCCACAATACCTAAAGAGCATGTGACGTGCCCATCCCTGACATACCTTCTCTATCAAGATGGGCAGACCCCGATCAAACCAGGCAACCTGCAGATAAGTCTGCACATTGAGGATCAGATGCAAACATCTGGCAGCCAACACAGAAAGAAGCCTTGCTGCCACTGGTTGCCCTCTCTCAACCACGTACATGCATCCCGACACTCCCGGAGGGAAGGGATACTATGCATCCAGGCACATCCCACTGAACACAGGACCCAGCCACTGAATCTGATGTATCGGGCCACAGCACCCCTCAAGGACCATCCACTTACGTGACTGCTTTCTCTTTCTCTTCCTCACACAGAAGCAAGTGAAAGTGACAATAAACAGTATGGCCAGGATAATGACAATCACCATAAAGGGCAGAATTCTGGATCCTGAGAAATTTTAAAAAAAATTTTTTTTAAAAGGTGCAAGGACTGAACTCACTCCACCTCTTGCTTCCCACCTGCCAACTGCAGCAGCTGTTTCAAAACCCACTCTCCTCCCCAGTGTGGCTGGTCTCCTCCTGCCCTATGAATCCCGCACCAAGGTTGTCTCTCTGCTCAATTGGGTAACTTCCCATAAGTGATGCCAAGAGTTTGGACATTAATTTCTGACAGGTCTCGTCCAAATTGTAATTCTGTAGGCTCAGTGTTACTGATTTAACTCTCTGAGCTTCAGTTTTCTCACGCATTAAAAGGAGCTAAAGCTATCCATCTACAGGGGATCATCACACAATCTGATATATGGAAAGCATCTGGCACAGCAAATATTTTATCTATTCATTGTTTATAATTTAACAAATATTTATTGCACACCTACTATGCACGAGGCAAGTCTTCCATTTCACCTTCCTGCTATTCCTGCCTCCACTGCTCTTCCTCACCTGAACTTCAACATTCAACATTTTTGTTGCATGTGTTGTCTGATATATAATCCAGCCAACATGAGAAGGGAGAGGAATTAAGTGTTTCAGGGCCAACTGACTAGCTTTCCACAAACATTATCTCACTAAATCATAACAGCAATCCTGTGAGGCACCCGTTATTGTTACCCACATTTTACCCTAGAGAACAATTGAAACTCACAGAGGCTAATGAATCTGCCTGAGATCACAGAGCTCGTTCATGTAAAGTGCAAAAACCAGTGTCCTTCTCACTACATAGTGCCTCCATCTTGTTTGTTTCTATTTTGTCCATAAGTACTTGGTTTTGTTGCCCCAATTTTGTTGAAGGTTCTTAAGAAAAGAGACTGTATGGTTTGGGTTTGGGTTTAGGTTTTTTCCAACACACCAATGCTGACTGGCATCTGGCACATTGTTTACCTAATAAAAACCGATGTAAACTCAGGTGATTCTCAGCATAAGCAATAAACCCAGATCTCCCCCAGGCATCGTGTGATTCTCCTGACCCAAGGCACTATTGGACAGTGTCATTACCTCCTGGAGAGATGCATGGTAAGCCACCACTCAAGAGGACAGAGCAGGTCTCCATGTATCTTTCAGAGGAAGAAGATAATGGTCAGGAGCCATTGCAAGACTCACCAAACAACCACGCATTCCCTGTGTGTAGGGAAAACTTGCATCTCCAGAAGGATATGGAGTTAAAATCTTCCCAGACTAAGATAGGCCTGGGTTATAGAGACCATGTGCCAAGAGGCCAGGCCCTTCCTGAGGGAGGGCTAACTGACACTGGGGGAGGAAGCCCAGGAATGGCATATCCAAGTCTCCCTTGCATGTGAGCCTGGTCATGGGGTCCAATACCTTGAGCCTCTGTCATAGCCTAAAGTGCTCCACTTACTCAGGGGGACACGTAGACATCCCTGGGTGAGGTTGAAGGTTTGGCTTGCCCAACTGACAGGGTTGCTAACATTGCAGGTGTATATATTCTGGTCATTGGGATCAACCGACACCTCCAGATATGTAAAGTTCTCAGGCTCCAAGATCAATTCATTGTCTCTATACCAAGTATAGGTCACATTGCTGTCCCTGGAGACCAAGCAGGACAGCACCAGTTGGCATTTCCTTTCATCCAGGGCCTTCCACTGCTCCTGCAGGTGAGGCTGCTCAACATGATCTGGAAACAGAGATTCTGATCAGAAAGGTGCTGGAAATACAAGTCCTACAGGAATCGAGGGGACCGGGTGAGGAATCCTGGAGACTCACCAAATACGAAAACCTTGAACTGGACCACGTCCACCTTTCCAGACTCATTGGTCACCTCCAGTGTATAATGACCACTGTCCTGTGGCTTAGCAGCCTTGATGGTAAGGGTTAAGTTATCAAAGTTAAAATCAAGTGTATTGTTGAAATGTTTAAGAGCTAAATCTTCATATGTCGGAGTGGAATGATTCTTACAAGTCAGTATCACATAAGTTCCTGGACGTGAGTGTAGCTCCATCTTCCATTGAACAGAAGATATCTCCATCTGTGTGTTAGAAGGCCGTAGAGGGAGGGGCCTTCCCGAGAGACCAACCACATTGTAAGTAGAATCTGGGGATCCTAGGAGAGAAAAACCAGGCTGACAGTGACAGAAAGAGTGTGAGGCCTGAGCAATGTGGGCAGTTTAAGGCAATCTCCCTTAAGCTAAGAGGATGGAATCATGTGTGAGGAGTCTAGAGTCAAAGAGAATATGAAAATATACTTCCTTTATCTGTCTGTCCTTCTTCCCAAGCTCTGTCCTTTAGTCTGAAGGAACCCACAAACCAATAACCATAGTTAGGATCTCTCAAGTACTTACCATGTGACAGGCAGATTTCAAACATTTACATGTTTTAACTACTTAATTTCACAGGAACCCCGTGAAGGTCTTATCCTTATTTTATGGGTGAGGAAACTATGTTAGAAAGCACTCAAGTAACACAGTGAGAACGATGAGCTTGAAATCCAGCTGCTTTGTCTTAGGGGATGAGTTTTTAACCAAGATGCTATAAACACCATGTCTGATGGGACTGCCTTCCAGCAGCTTTGAAGCAACCACTAGTGATAACAATGGCCAGACCTAGTGAGACAAACCCTCCAAGCTGCTCCTCTTCTGTCCTCTCATAGAGCTGAATTCATAATCCTCTCTTACAGCACCTGGCACATTGGTTTGTGGGCTTTACTCATTACCATTTACCAATCTTTGACCAGAAACTATCCACAAAGATAACTCCCTAAAATTAGAACAATTAGGAAAACAAAAATAAAATTATACTTCCCAAGTATATCACAGAAGCTGAGTACTGTCGGTGAAGAAAAGCACAAATTCCTATGGCCATTTTTTGGCAGGGAAGCTACGTGGCACAGCTCACTACATGAAGGAAATTACGAGAGTCAGCCGGCCTGGATTGGAGAGAGTCAGGGAGAATTTAAAGTAGAAAACAGGATCTGGGGATAGTTACACAAATGGTTCTGTTAAAATGAGGCCAAGGGAGGCAAAGCAAGATGGTACTTAAATAAGATCCTTGAGTGATCATCTCCCCACGGGGCATAGCAAGTTGAACAGCTCTTCTTCCACCAAACTACCTTCACAAGAGCTAAGGAAATGAGGTGAGAGAACATAGTCCTGCTTATGATGAAATAAAAGAAGTATTGAAAAAGGCAGAAAAGAATGAGAAGCCCATGTCACCCCTTCCCCAATTCCAAGCAGTCCAGTGTGGAGAGAGACTCCACCTGCTTGAGATAGTGAGCAAGTTTAGGTCATGCCTTACACTTGAAAACTACTGCTGGACAGAATCCCAAGACCCCTACCACCAGGCCAATACCCACCAATTGAGTAGGCACCCACATGCCTACTTCAACCTTAGGAGGCAGAGTGGGAAGCAAGACTCCACCTGCTGCAAACAGGGCACAAATCTAGCATGGGACTTGGTCTCGGAGTTCAGTACCAGATCTGCAGCAGTAAGAGCAGCATCCAGTAGAAAAATCTTGGGCAGCCTGGTATGGAGTAAGACTTCATTCACTGAGGCCCAACAGGGTGGTAAGCAGAGAACTTTGCCCTGGAACTTAGTGGGGGGCTGGTGAAGCCCATTGGGCAGATCCTCAAAGACCCCACCCACACATTTACCTGTGGATGAAGCCTCTAGAACAGCTCTAGTGCTGGGGAAGACATGTGGCCCCAGTCTATTCGCTTCTATCTATTCCAGCTAGCATCAGCTGGGCCTAATGGCAGCCATGAGTCTAACTCAGCAATAGGTAGCCCCCAGCAATGTAAGCTACCACAGTGTTCTGATCTTGGTGGGCTATGAGCACTAGGTGTGACACAACTTGATGGCATCAGTGGTTACAGGCATGCCATAGGAAACTAGTGCTGGTCCATCCATGGTAACTCTGTCCAGAGCCAGGAAAAATTCTTCAGGACCTGACCACAGGTGGGCAACTGTGGATGTGTCCTTGAGCCTGCCCTAGCCCCAGGAGAGGATTGTAGGATAACCACTCTCTCTAAATAACTACCCTGGTCTATTCTGAACAGCACACCAGCAGTGCATTTGGAATACACTAGACCTGGACACCCATTATTACTGAAACTGTGACAATTTACCAACAGCAGACTCCCAGCAAACCTGGACCTGCATGTCATCCAGTATTGGAATAGTAGAAGTGACTACAGACTCTAAGAAAATAAACAGCCTACTTAGAATTTCTGAAAAGACAGGCACAAACAACCAGATTGGAAAGACCAGAATAAATACCTAATGCTCAGATAATGCCCAGACAATGCCCAGATAATGTCATATGCCGATAAGCATAAAGGCTTTCAGAAAATGACAACCTCCCCTAATACTCAAAATAAGATGTCAGAAACTGACCAGGTGGCAATCAGTATGGGAGAATGCTCAGACGGACTACTTATAACAGCTGTTTTAAGGAAACTTGAAGAAAACAGAAAAAAAAAACATGTCAATATTCTAACAGAGAAATTGAAAAAAGAGTAGAAGCAACTGTTCTTAGTCAAGTTGGTGAAACAAAGTTAATTTTAAGATAAAGAAACTAGCAAACCTTTTTCTAGACTAAGAAAAAGAGAGAAAAAACTCAAGTAAATGAAAGCAGAGATGAAGAAGAGATTATAATTGACACCACAGAAATACAAAGAATTCTTAGAGATTTTTATGAACAAGTTGTCAACAAATTGGATAATCTAGAAAAAAAATGGAAAAATTCTTAAGAAACATAGGCCCCATCAATATTAAGTCATGAAGAAACAAGAAACATGAACAGAACAATAAGAAGTAATGATATTGAATCCATAATTAAAAGTCTCCCATAAAAAAAATGGAAAAGCGCAGTGGAGCTGGGTATGGAGAGTACGTGTCTAGCATGCATTAGGCCCTGAGTTGGATTCAAAGCAAGCAAAAAAGAAAAAAGGAAAGCCCAGGATCAGAGCTTCATTGATAAATTCTATCAACAATTTAGAGAAGAATTAATATCATTTCTTAAGTTATTCCAAAAAATAGAAGAGGAAGGAATTCTTCCAAAAGCATTTGATGAGTTCAGCCTTATCCTGATACCAATACTAGATAAGGGCACAATAAAGAAAAAAACTACAGGCCAATATCCTCTGTGAACATCAATGTAAAAATTCTCAACAAAATACCAACAAATCAGCTAGGGATGTAGCTCAGTAGTAAAGTGCTTTCTTACCATGCACAAGGTTCTGGATTTGATCACCAAACACCCCTAGAAATCTGAATCCAAAAGCACATTTAAAAGATTATTCATCATGGGGCTGGGGCTGTAGCTCAGTGGCAGAGCGCTTGCCTAGCATGTGTGAGGCACTGGGTTTGATCCTTAGCACCACATTAAAAAAAAAAAAAAAAAAAAAAAACTAAACAAATAAAGGCATGCTGTCCATCTACAATTATAAAACAGACATTTTTTTAAAAAAAAAAAGATTATTCATCACATTCAAGTGGGATTCATCCCAGGGATGCAAGAATGATTCAATGTATGCAAATCAATAAATATGATACACCACATCAACACAATAAAAGACAAAAACCACATGAGCATCTCAATGGATTCAAAAAAGACATTTGATAAAATCTAATGTCCTTTCATAAAAAGGCTGAATAAATTAGGTAGAGAGAACATACCTCAACGTAATAAAAGCCATTTATGAAAGCCATCAGCTAAAATTATACTGAGTGAGGGGCAATCTGAAAGTTTTCTAAGATCTGGAACATAACAAGGATGCCCATTTTCACTACTTTGACTCAACATAGTCCTAGCCGGAGCAATCAAGCAAGAGAAAAAAATAAAGAACATTTAAATTGGAAAAGAGGAAGATGAATTGTCACTATTTGCTGATGATATGATCTTCCATATAGCAAACCCCTAAAACTCGGGAAAACAAAAACTACTAAAGCTGATAAATGAATTCAGCAAAGTTACAGGATATCAAAAATCAATATACAAAAATCACTAGTATTGCTCTATATAGCAAATTATCTGAAATAGAAACCAAGAAAGTAATTTCAGTTATAATACCTACAAAAAAATACCTGGAATAAAATTAATCAAAGATGTGAAGGATGTCTATGATGAAAATTATAAAACATTGATGAAAAAAACTAAAGAGGACATTTTAAAAAGTGGAAGGACATCCTCTGTCCATGGATAATAAGAATCAATATTGTTAAAATGTCCATATTCCTTCCCCTAAGTGATCTACAGAGGCAATACGATTCCTATCAAAATACCAGACTTTCCACAGAACTCGAAAAAATAATCCTAAAAGTTATATAGAAAAACACATATACACACACTTGAATAGCCAAAGCCATCTTGTATAAAAATAATAAAGCAGTAGGAATTCATTATCTAACTTCAAAACACTAAAAAGCTGTAAGAATCAAAAAAGCATGGTATTCATGGTACAGAAAACCTAGAAGTAAGCCCATGTACCTACGGCCAACTGATTTTTGACAAAGGTACTAAGATCATGCTTTGAAGAAGAATATGCTCTACAGCACGATAGGCTAACTGTGGTCAACGATGATTATTTGAATATTTCAAAACAGTTTCTGAAAAATCACATGCAAGTATCTTTTATGAACAAATATGCAAACTGAATATTCTTAAACTGAATCCAGCAGTACATCAAAAATAACATATTCTGAATAACAGAGGTGTACCCCAAGTGTTCAAATTTATTAACATTTTAAATTCATGAATATAATTCACCACATGAATTCACCACACATTCACCATAGTAACAAAATAAATGAGAAAAATAAAATTATTTTCTCAATAGGTGCAGAAGAGGAACTTATTAACATTCAGCAGAAGTTCATGATTTTTAAATTCAATTTAAAATTTTTAACTGAAACATAAGATGCCAAAATTTTACATATTAATGGAGTACCATGTGATGTTCCAATACATGTTTAAATCAAGTTAAATATCTGTCTCTTTTGACATTCATCATTTCTTTATGGTAAAAACCCTTATTCATAATTATTTTTAAATTTTTCAACCAATAGTAGGAAACTTTTTTAATCTGATAAAGTTTAGAAGCCAATAAAATGCTTTCCCGCTAAGTTCAGGAACAAGACAAGGATTCTATAATCACCTCTTTGAATCAACATCCTACTGGCAGTCATGGCTATTTCAATAAAACAAGAAAAATAAATGAAAGAAATAAAAATTGGAAATGAATATATAAAACTGTGAGTATTCATGATGATATAATTGTGTATGTAGGAAACACAGAGGAATATATGAAAAAACAGTTAAATTTATAAACCAGTTTAGAAAGGTGGCTATATATAAGGTCAATATATAAAAAAATCATTTGTATTTCTATATATAACTGCAAACACCTAAGAAATCAAATTTGAAAACAATATGATTAAAACACTACAAAAAATTAAAATACCTAGAAAAATTCAACAAGAAATATTTATTACCTATATACCCAAGGTAACAAAAGATATCTGAGAAAGACGTAAAGAGCGAAATAAAGGGAGGGAAATAACGTGGATTTTTAACTGGAAGACTTATATTGTTTTTGTTTGTTTGTTTGTTTTCTTTTGTTTTGTTTAGTTGTAGTTGGACACAATATCTTTATTTTATTTATTTATTTTTATGTGGTGCTGAGGATCAAACCCAGGGCCTCACACATGCTAGGCAAGTGCTCTACCACAGAGCCACAGCCCCAGCCCAAGACTTATATTGTTGAGATGTCAGTTCTCCCTAAACTAAACTACAGATTCGATGGCATTCCAAGAAAAAATCTAGAAAGTTACTTTTGCAGAAATTGGTAAATTAAATCTAAAATCTATGTAAAAGTGCAAAAGATCGAGTGTCCCTGAGTTCAATCCCCGGTACCTCCCCCCAACAACAACAACAAAAAAGAATGTTTGTGGGGCTGGGGATGTGGCTCAAAGCGGTAAACGCGCTGGCCTGGCATGCACGGGGCGCTGGGTTCCATCCTCAGCACCACATAAAAATAAAAAAATAAAGATATTGTGTCCACTGAAAAATAAATGTTTAAAAAAAAGTTCTCTCTCTCTCTCTCTCTCTCTCTCTCTCTCTCTCTCTCTCTCTCTTTAAAAAAAAAGAATGTTCATAATGACTTTATTCATAATAATTCAAAATGAGAAACAATACAAATATCTGTCATTGGAAGATTAATAAAGAGATCATTCCATATTCTGATAAGGCAATATTGCATAGCAATGAAAAAAAATAAACTATTTTGAGGCAACATTGTGAATGGATTTCATCTGAATGAAGATTAATAAGAAAGCCAGGCACAAAAGAATTCCTAGTGAATTATTCCATTTATAGTGACATTTAAAATTAGAAAAAGCTAATCTATAGTGAGCAAGATTAGAATGTTGGTTACTTTGGGGTTATTGCCAACTTAGAGGGAAAGAATCCTGCTGGGTGCTAGAAATATTTTACATCTCAATGTGGGTGGTGGTCATATGTGCATACGTATACAAAAGTTCTTTAAGCAATTCACTTAAATTCTGTGCACAACACTGTATATTTTGATACAAAAAAATTAAAAGGAGTATCGGCTACCTCTCATAAAGTTGTTTTGACCATTAAATTAAGACATACTTTGATAAAAGCAAAGTGTGATGTTGTCACTGTGGAAACACTGCCACAGCAAGAGCAGAGACAGACGAGAGCTCCCGGTGCATCTATTAGCTAAACCCATCTCTTAGATAATATCAGAAAAGTCTTCCTGAAGCTGTTACTAAAATGGCAGACAGAAATCAGTAGATCGGAAGACAGACTTCTTACAACAGACAAGAAAGTACACCAGGCAAATTTACAGATTAATAAGGAAAATGCTCTGTGTTCAATGAATATTGGACTCACTATGTGTCAGGCAATGCTCTAGGACAGAATTTCTTAACCTTGGCTCTTGACATTTAGGGCCCAATAATAATTCTTCACTGTGCTCTGTGTTGTAAGGATGTTTAACAGCATTCCTGTCCTCTACCCACTAGGCTCTAGTGGAACCCTTTCCCTGTTGCCAAATATCCCCTGGGGGTTGGAGAACTGTCCCAGTTGAGAATCCCTGTCCTAAGCATTAGGGCATAGGGGTGAGCAGGAGAAACAAAGTGCCTGCTGTCATGGAGTTTGCATGCCCATGTGAGTACACACCATAAATACGTGAAAAATAAGAAGGATTCTTTCAGAGAGGCATAAGTGCCTTGCATAGAGTTTTTAAAGGTCACAAAACAGAGTAAGAAGTGTGGGAATTTCTTTAGACTCAAGGATGAAAAGACCTTCCTAAGCAGCTGGACACGCGGACTGAGAAGAGAAAGACATGAAGGTTCCAGTCAGGGGAGCAGCTAAAGGAAAAGCATTTCATGTAGGTGGATCAGCCCTTTAAGATCCTCCGTGGCCAGAGGATAAAGCATAAGATCCAAACCTTACGCAGAGTGTTAAGAATAGAAGAAGTAAGAATAAGAGGTTTAGTGATTTTCAGCGTTTGCAAAGAAATAAAGTATCATAAAACTTCCTCTCCCAGAAACAGGACATCACCTCTACAAGCTATGGAAAAGGTAAAATAAAGCAACCAAATTACTTTTCAAACATATTATTTAATTAGTATTTTTATTTATTTGGGGGATTTTATTAATTTCTTTTTTTTAACCAAATTGCCTTTAAGAAACTAACCCAGGCACCCAGGTACCATTAACAGAATGGCACCCAGAAAGATGTTCCTTATAGATAACCAGCAAGTGGTAAAGGAGAAGGAGACGGACACCCAACACTGGTTAATTGGCAAGAACAATGTCAGCAACACGCAGGGTCAAGAGTAAGGCCTGACAGAAAGGGAGCCATCCTGATGGATATACATTGCATGAGCAGGCTCCAGGATAAATGATTGGATGTCCTTATCTCCATTCCATCTAATGCATTCATGGTCTGAGACTACAGATGGATCCTGAGTATTTCACAGGAAGAGACACCAAGAGCAAGACAAGCCAAGTCTACAGGCTCAAGTACAGAAGCCAGAAATGCTTGTTACAAAATCAAAATCCATAGGGCAGGGCAGGATTTTAAGTAAGAAATAGAAGCCAAATCACAACAGGAGAGGAGAAGAACCGACCAGAAGCCATGTAAGGCTAACAGCCAAGAACTGTGACCAGCCAGCATCGTTGGAGCACACATGAGCACATCGTGTTGGCTCAAAGGTGGAGCCAAAATTCAACCAATGCACATCAGCAAGCCTATCTGTGTCGCTCAGAGCCGGCATCTGTTGTTGCTCATGCCACACCTATAGTCAGATGTCTTTGGCACACTCCTATTTTAAAGACTAGGGTTATTAAGGGCACAAAGTCAAGACATAAAGGAAATGTTTTAATCCTTGATTTAATGTCCTTATAATCCAAAACAGCCAACTGAGATGTGCTGTGAGATGCGCCTTGAAGGTGTGCCCAAGGTGTGATAATGGCATGAAGGGTTAGCGTGTCTTCCTCTGTTCTGGGGCATTAGGAGTGGCTGCTCCGAGGAGGTGTCTAGGAGTCACCAGTGAAAGAGATTCAAGGCCTGCCTGGTGGATGGAGAAAGGAATCGGGAAGAGGATCTTACAGGCAGAGCAGCAGTGGGGAGGAAAGACAGTCATGCTGTGTCTTATTGGTCTGGTTAAGAAGGGGCAAATCTCTCTCCAGCAGGTTTGGAAAGTGGAGTGATGAAAATATGAGTTTAATTTTTAGGTTTTGGGTGGTTTTATTTTATTTTTACCTTTATAAATTTGCAAGAGAGAGAACAAATATTAAAAGGTGCTTAATATATAAATCTATAAAAATAATCATAGGGCTGGGGATGTGGCTCAAGCGGTAGCGCGCTCGCCTGGCATGCGTGCGGTCCGGGTTCGATCCTCAGCACCACATACCAACAAAGATGTTGTGTCCGCCGAGAACTAAAAAATAAATTTAAAAAAATCATAAAGTATACTTCTATATTACCAACAGCACTAGAACATAGAGTATTTCATAGAAAAATGTAGTTCTCGGGCTGGGGCTGTAGCTCAGCGGCAGAGCGCTCACCTAGCATGTACGAGGCCCTGGGTTTGATCCTCAGCACCACATAAAAATAAATAAAATAAAGGTATTGTGTACAACTACAACTAAAAAATGAATATTAAAAAATGTAGTTCTCCACTATCACAAAACTAAATATGGATTATACATGGAAATGGTTAAGTTATTAATTAGACTGTTAAATACTTAAAGAATTGAGTTTGTAAACCAGAGTCCTAATGATATACTGCCTTGGAGCTCATTTTTTTTATTATACTACCATTTTTTATATACTATTGAATTAGTTTACACACACCAGATGGGTTTTTTCTGCAAATAAAAAAGGACCTAGGACCATCATGTTGGTGTCATGTTGGTTTGGTCTTTCTTTCTTTTTCTCTTTTTTCTTTCTTTTGTAATACTGGGGCTTAAACCCAGAGGCACTTTCCCACTGAGCTATACACCGAGTCCTTTTTAAATTTTTTATTGTGAGATAGAATCTCACTGAGGTACAGAGGCTGGCTTTGAACTTGCAATTGGTTTGGTTTGACCAGGGACAGGACAAGAGACCCCTTCCCCTGAGCAGAGGCAAATGTGGCAGTTTACAGGAGTAGATGAGGTAGGCTAATATCGGGGAATCGTTGGTGGTGCTGGAGGTACAAATCCCTAATTTATGATCCTGTTTTCTGAGAGAAGAAGGTGGTCAGCAGATAGAGGCTATGATGGTGAATGTGGGCCCTGAAAAGATGGTAAAGGCTTGGAATCACCTTTTGGGGAATGGAAGAAGCCATGGATTAGAAACAAGAATTCCGGGACTTTGAGAGCCCAGCTCAGGCTGGAGACTGTGACTCCGTATCTGCTCTTTGATATTGAACTTCTTCCTGAAGCTCTCCACAATCCAGCATAGGAATAAGAGAGATGGCTGGACTGAGCTTCTGTGAATGGACTGGAAGAGGAAGGGGGCCCAGAATGGCACATGTTATGAAAAGGAAAGGGTCAGGACTCATGTAAAAAAAAAAACACCTCAGTCCCTGTCCCAGAGAGGTGTACGTGCCAAGTGAGGACACAGGAAATACCAGTAGGAAAAGATAACTCTAAGACAAGTTCTCATGTGTCTGAAGGGAAGGATAACGGGAGCCAGCACTGAGTGTCGGTTGTTCAGACGAGAAAGGCCCATGGTCGAGAAGGTCTCAGGGCCACAGCCACTGCCGTTGCTACTACTCAGCAGCCTTGGGGGGCCTTTTCCGGTGGTTAGGAAAGGAAGAGTTAAAATAGAAACTCTGCAGAGAAAGGGCAGGGGACCCAGGTGATGAACTTTAGTACAGCCTCCAGAAGAAGTGGCCTCAAATAGAGAGGACTGTCAAGGAGACCATCTGACTCGCAGGGAGTCCCATTCGGCCCTGCAGCCTGATTCAAGCTGGAGCCAGCATCAGCGCAGATTCCTACCACCTGGACCTGCTGAGCAGAGGCGGCCTGAGGCCCCCAGAGAAAAAGCAAAGGAAGGTCTCAGAGAGAATGTAGCTTCCACCAGCCAACACGAGGATGTTGAGGTTTTCTCAGCTTGAGCCTGTGCTACTAGGCTGGGGGGAGAGGAAACAGAGGTGGTCCCTGCTGTGGTCTAAGTGAATAGAGCCCAGTGAGATCCCCAAAGTGCAGGGCTGGGACAGCCCTAGTCAAGCCAAACTCAAAATCACAAAGTATCCTCCACAGCCTGCAGCCCGCTTCTCTCTTCCTCTCAACTTAGCTTCAGACTGACCATATCCAGTCAAAGGAACTCCCTCCCCTCTATCAAAATGGGCCTAGCCCAGGGCCCCGTTAACTGAATTGTCTCCTCTATGATAGAGAACTCTCTCTCTCCAAGGTAACTATTGTGTTTGCCTTTCATGCTTCCCATTCAAACCCTGTGTTTTCTTTGCTTTTGTTTAGTATTCCTCTGCTTAGATTGTTCTACTTTGTTCTTAACACCTGGACACTCGTCCCCCAAGGCCAATCCCTGGGGTCCCTATCTGAAGGACTCACCATCTTCTCAGCTGCCATTTCACTCAGAAGGGATCCTGCCTGTCAGAGACACTTAGCATTTTCTATCTTCCTGTATAGCTGTTATTGTGCCCACCTATTTTCCTCTGTCTGAAAGAAATTCTTATGGGTAGAATTAACATGTTTCTTCTGTTTCCTCACAAAAGCTTGCACAATTCTTGGAGCATTGTTAGAGCTTCATGAATCTGTTTAATTCATTCAAGAGTGACTCTCACCAGGCACAGTGATACACACCTGAAATCCCAATGGATTGGAAGGCTGAGGCAGGAGAATCGAAAGTTCAAAGCCAGCCTCCACAACTTAGCAAGACCCTGTCCCTAAATAAAATATAAAAATGCTGGGGATGTGGCTCAGTGATTGCCCCATGTTCAATCCCCAGTACCAAAAAAAAAAGAGTGACTCTTCATTTAACTCCCAAAAGTGACTGTAATATAGGAATTTCACACAGAATATCAGGGAGGCCTTATAGGCACCACATCCCTGCAATTTCACTCCCCATTCATAGGCCCTCAGAATAAAGAAACAGTAGCCCTCCAAGTAACATGAAATCCCCACACACAGCTTGATTTAACCACTTTAGAAAATAGTGTGACAGCATTTGCTGTGTGGTAAGTATATTCTCATACCCCACAATACTACCCTGGAAATATACCCAACAGCCATGCCTGTATAAAAAGCTTGTAGCAGCATCATTACATAGAAAAAAAAATGGAAACAACCCAAAACTCATCAATGATAGAATGAATGAACTAGGATACAGTCATATAATGAAACACTATGCCACCATGAAAATGATCAGTTACAAGTTACAACATAGATGAATTTCACAAGATATTGAGCAAAAGAAGCTAGGCGTGAGAATGCATACCAAGTGACTCCACTTATAGCTGGGTAAAACTAACCTATGATGTTAAAAGTCAGAACAGTGGTTTTATTTGTAGAAGAGAAAGTAGGTAATAAAAGGGAAAGAACACATGATAGTTCCAAGAGTATGTCCATTTAACAATAACTCCCTGAGATGTACATTTATAATTTTTGTGCTTTTCTGTACATATCTTGCACCCTAATAGGAAATGTTTCTGTAGAGATTGGTGGCACGTCCTATAATTCCAACCAATTGAGAGGCTAAGGCAGGAGGATCACAAGTTCGAGGCCAGCCTGGGCAACTTAGTGAGATCCTGTCTCAAAATAAAAATAAAAAGGGCTAGGAGTACATCTCAGTGGTAGAGATCCCCTGGGCTCAATCCCTACTACTGCAAAAATAAATAAATAATAGGGTTTGTTTATAAAGACAATAGCCAAGTTACCCCTATAGTGATTTCTACGGCTGAATTCCCTTCAGGATAGAGCTGCAGCCAGGTTTCTATGTCTTCTAATCTCTCTTCTAGCTATTTACATCATTCTTACTTTGAGAGGAGGTGCGTCGAGGAAGAGATAACTAAAAATGACTCCAGCCTTCTACAGGATCCCAAACAGAACAGCCCCAATTAGAGAGCACTCCTTTAGAAGGGAAAGTTTTCACATGATCTACATAAATAGCTGGCAACCCTCAGAGATAATTGGAAAGACACTATCCCTACTCTTTTTTCTCCAGCATATCTTCTCACCCTATGCCCAAAGTACCTCAGGATTCACAGTCTCCATCCCATCCCTTGGGATTTCCTTAGAATGAACAACTAAAACTTAAATTTAGGGACCAAATGAATGTTAGGGCCCAGGCTCACTCCTGTGGGCAGTGATTTGAAGGTTCCTGCTCCCCTACATATCTGACCCCAAAATCATTCCAGTCTGCCTCTAAGATGCCTGTAAATAATTCACGTATTCACTCTATAAACATGCTTTGAGCACCTACTAAATTGGGCCCCATGCTCTGCCCTGATCACAGCTGTGATTTCCTATTCATTCTGGTGACAGAATGTAGATTCCATGAACAAAGGAGCTATGGACTTATTGAGCACTGGATTCTCAATGCCTAGCCCAGAGGCTGGTACAGAGCCACTCAAAACGTTCTCAGGGAAGGAAGGGGAATAGAGAGGGTGCTGTTGTTATGGACATAAATATTTATTGAAGGTCTTGCTTGTGTCTAGATGGTGAGGGTACGCCATGAACCATGCACAAAATCCCCCGATCTCAAGTTTTGCATCCTACCAGGCTGAATAAACAAGTAAACAGTATGGTCTCTAAGATGGAGATGGGTATTATGGAGAAAAATTAAGTGGAGCAAGAGATAAGGGGTTGCAATATAGTATCATGGATGAGGAAGGCCTCATCAAGAAGACAGTATTTGAGCAAAAGCATGAGAAAAAGGAACAAGTTCAGGGCCAAAGAGGAAGCAGCATACCAGAAAGAGAAAGTTGTGGATACAGAGCCTCTGCAAAAGTTTTCCTAAGATCTCCCATTCTCACAAAGCAAAAGCCATGCATTTTCCAATGACCTAGATGACCTAGGTGATCGGGGCCACCTCCCCTTCCTCTCTCTCTTGCTCACCTTATTCCAGGTGATCACATCAGGTCTGGATTCTAATCTCCCAAAAGGACACAGCCCCGAGTCTATGGCAGCCCTCACCCCACGTCCAGCTGAGGATCCTTACCTTGGCCGTGGTGCCCCTTGAGGAGCAAGAGATGCAGGAGGATGACAGCTAGCCCCAACATCCCCGAGGGGGCCCCTCGCTCCCTCCGACACTCAGCTGTGCCCGGGCTTCACTGTCGCCCGTCAGCAGGAGAAGGAAGGGGAGAAGTGCCTGGCTGCCTGTCCAGCCACAGTTTCCTCAACTCAAGGCTGTTCGCTTCTGCTGTGAGTTGATGAAGCCACTGAAAAAGTCCCAGCCCCCAGATCTGCTCTGAAGGTTCCCACAAGCTAAGCTCGAGAAGTTTGCCTCAAATGGGCAGGTGCTCAGAGTCTGCTGTGACTCACAAAACCGGTTTCAAAATCTTATCCCTTGCTCTGCTCCAGCCCAGCCGCTTCATTCAAAAGGCAGAGGCCCCGGAAATGTCCCTTCTTCCTAGTGGCGATAGGCAGAGACCAACAGGGGGCCCGAACAGCCATTATCCCAGCCTGTTCCAGTTCAACGATATTGTGGAGATGAAGGGGAAAGGTTTTGGGGAGGATGTGGGCTGAGCAGCAGAGCCCTGAATAACTTGAAGGAGAGAAGGAGTCGCTGGGGTGACACAGGAAAGGACCTAAGCTTTGGGGACAAAAGAAAAATCTAACAGGCTCAGAGATCCTATGTAGTTTGATACCCAAGTTTAAGAACATGCAAATTATATTTGTTTCAGAAAAATCTGCTTTTGCTCCAAGTGTCCCATCAATACCTCTGTATTCCTTCCCTTTCTCTTTCTCTACTTTCCTATAGTAGTTCTTTCTTCCTGCTCTTGCTTTCCCTAGAAGCACCTGGACTCATTTTTATTCCCCTCCCCATCCCCATTGTGATTTGAGCCTCCAAAAGACCAGGCATCTTTGGATTTTGGGGGGGGGCTTTTATGGAGAGATGGGGACAGTGACATCCTATCTCCCCCTTAGGGTTTGCTTCAAGGCCATACTCTAAGATTAATGCCCCTTTTCTTTTTCATTCCCCTTAGAAACAAACCCGTTCAGTCCTCCCCCTCCCCAAGTCCTCCTTTCTATTTTTTTTTTCATCCTTTGATTCTTTTCCAGTCGCCCTGTTGGAAGCTGGGCAGAGGGGAGGCAGACTGAGACCCTCCGTTGCCAATGGAAGCAGCCATGGTGCTCTGGACAGAGCACTGGATTTGGAATAAAAAATTTGGACTTGAGGCTCAGTTCTGCATTTACACCTGTGTGATATTAGCCGACTTACTTTCTGGGTCTTCAGAATCACCATATTTGGTTCTCCTTCACAAAATGGTTTTCAGCATCAAATTAACAACTATACCTGAGACTTTTTATGTAAAACTGGTGCAATAATCTGAAAGTTTGTATACCTTAAAAATTCCTATCCAGAGATCAAATCACCATTGGGATGGTATTCGGAGGTGGAGTCTTGGAGGAGGTGATTAGGTCTTAAGAGACAGCCCCTCTTCAATACGATTAATGTCCTTATGAATGAGGCTCCAGGGATCTCACTTGTTCTTTCTTCCACATGAGGACACAGCAAAAAGCCAGCAATGTACATCCCAGAAAGGTTCCCTCACCAGAACCCAACCACACTGGCCCTCTGATCTTGGACTTATACCAGTCTCCAGAACTATGAAAATACATCATGTTGTTGTTGTTGTTGTTGTTTATTTAATTTTTGAGGTGCTGGGATAGAACTCAAGACCCGCACATGCTTGGCAAGTGCTCTACCACTGAGCTACAATCCCAGCCCTAAATTCATGTTATTTATAAGCTGCCCAGTTTGTGGTATTTTCTTTTAGCAGCCCAAACAGCCTTGCTTAACACAGGCCTGCATAGCTTTTTCTATTTAATCATCTACTGGTTATTATCTCTTCCCAAGGGACAACTCTCAACCCATGGGAGTTTCCTCAGAGTTGATTGGAAAATTCTCTTGATATGGAGAAATGATACTCTTTAGTATCATGATGAAAGTCAATTTCATGATGAAGGTCAATTTCCTTGCATGACAGTGGAAGGTAAGTTCCGACTATTGGAAGCCACTAATAAACAACATGAATTAGGAATCTGCTTCACCAATCCTGACCCCAACTCTACCTCCATCCTCCCCTCCAAGCAGTTGGAAGACCCACCCTCCCCTGGAAACTGAACTGGTACCACTGTACCACTTTCCCATACTTACTTCCCAGGTCTCTGGAAGTGTGGGACGGGAGACTCAAATGGAGCATTTAAAGGTCAGCAGCCATCTAGGAACCACAGGTAAACCAGCCCCTGCCCTCTCATCCTTCTTTTTCCCAAACTGTGCTCTCACCATATTACGGTGAATAAAGGTCATTTCAGTAAATCCCATTTCTGATGGCAACTACAAAGTTTCCAAGTCCCAAAGACCACCCATCTCTGAAATGATTTGCACCTTTGAGGTCCCCAAGACCACCTTTGGGGTTATTTTTTTTTTCCTTTGGGGTTATTAATTTGGCAGAAAGACCCACAGAACTCACTAAAAGCTGTTTACAGCTGGCTCCAGTTTAATACAGTGAAAAATACAGATGAAAAGTAACCGAGGGAAGAGAAACCTAAGGCAGGGCTCAGGAGAGTTTCAAACAAAGGAGCAGTGCAGAGAACTTGCAATTGTCCTATCCTAGAGAAGTTGCATAGACTGTGCTTACTTGTCTCAGAAATTATGTGTGAAAATACATATGGGTTATTGCTAACCAGGAAAGCTCTAAAGTTATGGTATCTAAAGTTTTTATACCTGGTCATATACACATGATCTCTCCACCTGCATGGCTGACCTTAGTCTCTGGCCCTAACAAGAGGCTAAGCTGAGGCTATTTGGACCAAAACCGACACCATAAACCATGTTGTTAACATAGACTATGTGGCATGGTCCAAGATCCCCAGTAAATTAAGATACTCTTATCAAGCAGGACATTCCAAGGTTTAGAGATCCCGTCTCAGGAGCCAAGGGCAAAGGCCAGGCCTCTGGGCAAGAGGAAACCTTTACTACACACCTTTATAGACAAAATTATGACAGTCAAACATGAACCTTTCAAAATGGGCCCAACTGGTTTTAGAAGTATGTTCAACACGTCATTCAAGAATTTAGCAAGTAATTTCTGTGATACTGGACACTAAACAAGAACTCACTCCCTTTGTTTCTAGCCATCTGAATATATCTGTTTCTGTTTGAAAGAAACTGTGTGTATTAGTCCATTTTCTAGCACCATAATTAAATATCTGAAGCAGGCTAACTTTATAAATAAAAGAGGTTTACTTAGCTCATGGTTCTGGCGATTTCAAAGCAAGGCACCAACATTGGCTTGGCTCTGGTGAGGATTTCATGGCAGATGGTGAATGGTGAAAGAACTTTACAATACCAGGAGCACCTGTAGGGGCAACTGACCACATTTAAAACAAACAGGAAGCCAGCAAGAGATTCAGGAGCCAGGCTCTCTTATAACAACCCATTCTCATAAGAGTCGAGAGGTCCCATGGAGCTACCTTAATTCCTTCTGAACATAGTTTTCCCAACGACCTAGGGACTTCCCACTAGGCTCTACTACTTAAAAGTCCCACTACTTCTCACCCCACTAGGGATCAAGCTCCTGACACAAGAACCCTTGGGGAACTTATTCAAACTATATCCAAACCACCACACCATGACTAAGCTTTTAACAAGCAAGCCCAATTCTTTTCGGGTTTGTTTCTCAAAAGGGCTAGAAAACTGTTTCCCCTTCTATGTATATTTATCTCCCTTGGGCTTTCACTTGTCAGAAGGGAATTAGCCAATTGTTACTTATTTACTGGCTGTAATGAGATTTAGATTCAGATTAAAGATGAGGGATGCAATATTCTCATAAAGAAGAGGAGAGAGAAAGTCTGTTAAAAAAAAACATAAGATATCAAATAATCTGGTGGAACTGCATCTAAATCAACAACTCAGGAGGAGGAGCCAAGGAGTACAATCCACATCAGAGCTCCTCTCAGAATTTCCGTATAGTGAGGAACTTGTTCCCTGTATGAAGAAATAGCTCTGAAGATTCAGAGAATTGAATCTCTCTCCCTGATGCTATATATGGTATAAGAAATGGGACCAATCTCTACTTGGTGGAACAAGGTGTTTCCATAGAAAAGTTGAATGAAAGAGTTTTCCCAAATTGCAGTTCATTGTATCAGTGAATTGCCCTATACAATTTAAAGGTAATTAAATACAATTTATCTTATATATTTGTATCTTTGATTCCATTGTATGAACAAGAATCTGATCTAGTAACAAATTATATTGTAGATTTTGATGTTTGACATATTAATGTATCAGAGTGTTTTGTTTAAAAAAGAAAGAAAGAAAGAAAGAAAGAAAGAAAGAAAGAAAGAAAGCAAGCAAGCCTAATGTGGGGCTGGGGTTGTGGCTCAGCGGTTGAGCGCTCACCTACCACGGTGGAGGCCCTGGGTTTGATCCTCAGCACCACATAAAAATAAACAAATTAATTAAAGATATTGTATCAAATTATAACTAAAAAATAAATATTTTTTTTAAAAACAAAATAATGTGTAATGACTTCTAGGTGGCCTGCCCAACAAATTTGTGAATTATAAATACATAAGAGCTCGGTGCTGTGGTACATACATTTAATCCCAGTACCTGGGAGGCTGAAGCAGGAGGATGGCAAGCTCAAGGCCAGCCTCACCAACTTAGTGAGGCTCTCAAAATAAAAGGGTTGGGTGGTATCTCAATGACAGAGTACTTGCCTAGCATATACACGGCTCTGAATTCATCACCCAATACTGCTAAATAAATAAATTCAGAAGAATGAAATTGAGGGCTTTTTGGGGAATGGGGTTTGTTTTGTTTGTTTTGTTTGTTTGTTTGTTTGTTTGTACCAAGCATTGAACCCAGGAGTACTTAACCGCTGAGCCACATCCCCAGCCCTTTTTACTTTTTATTTTGAGACAGGGTCTCACTAAGTTGCTTAGGGCCTCACTAAATTGCTAAGGCTGGCTTGAACATGTGAGCCTCCTGCCTCAACCTCCCAAGCCACTGGCATTACAGGCAGGTATCAGTGCCCTGCCCAAAATTGAGGTTTAATGGTAATATTTATAACCAAATGTTCTCTTTAAATTTTCCATTGTGCTACACCAGCACCCCTAAAAATAAGTACATTGATCAAAGTTTACTATCATGATCACACAGAACAATCAGGTTAAGTCATCATTTTAATGATATGTATTTGCAATGGACCATAACTGATAATGTTTTCACAGGACGAAACTTCACTCTGGAGGATTTCATTCTGTTCCATGTTGCTGTTTATCTGTCACACAGAATCTACAACAGTGCTGACATTTTCCCTGCTTCTGTGCAGCTCAATCTACCACATGGGTTGCATGTGACTATTTACCAGGCCCAAGACCACAAAAGATAAAAGAGATTAGATCCGACTTCCTTTTCTCTAAGAGTTCTCCTTCCTCTTTCCCCCATTCCTTCCCCTATCCCTCCTTCCTACATGACTCTGAAACTCTTTCTTGTTTTCTGGCATATCCTCTCTAGTTGCCTCTGAGAGTGTCCTTTGGCACATCTATGTGCTTCTTTCTTATGAGAACAGGGTCCTTGGGGATGGCCTTAACCACTCTTGACCTCCCTTCCTGCCTTCCATTCCAGCCAGAGCCATCCAGCATATGCACAGACAATTAAATGCACTGAGACAGAAAGTTAGAGACACACAGCAGAGACTTTTGATGCCTTGTGTTTTATTTCTGGAACTCCTTCCCAGACTGTATATCAAAAAGCCAACTTCGGCATCTTGGGTTCTAGAAATTTTATTCCTATTCCTTTCCACCAGTCCCAACAACACCATCTGTGTCTCTCATATCTAGCCTTTTCCTCCGTTCTAAATGCATCGATTCCTCCTGCACTCTCTTTTGCTCTTTGATTGTCAGATGTTTAAAAATTGGCTGTTTTCATGACTGCAGTCCAGTTGCCAATTCTACATACATATTCTTCTCTTTTAGTCCAGTAGAGACTGTCATGTTTCTTGCCTCCTTTTTGTACATAAATAGTGACACAACATACATTTATCTTTCAAAAGCAATTTTCTTTTTTTTGTTTGTTTGTTTGTTTGTTTATTGATGGACCTTTATTTTATTTATTTATATGTGGTGCTGAGAATCAAACCCAGTGCCTCACACATGCTAGGCAAGCGCTCTACAACTGAGCCACAACCCCAGCCCTCAAAAGCAATTTTCTAAGCACTTGGTTTAATACTTAAAGCCTTCTACCCTAAATGGGAAGGACAAGTTGGAATTCCATCAGCTGGAACTTAAATACTGGTTTCATTGATTTTGCTTTATTTTTGTTTTTGTTTTTCAGTACTGGAGATTGAACCCAGGGCTTCGTGGTTGCTAGGCAAGCACTCCATATCCCAGCCCTTTTACATTTTATTTTGAGACAGGGTCTTACTAAGTTTCTCAGGCTGGCCTCAAACTTGTGATCCTCCTGCCTCAGCCTCCAAAGTAACTGGACTCAGACATGTGCAACCAAGCCCAGTTTAAATACTGTTGATAAAATAGCATAAAAAATACACAGTGCTGAGAGGAGAGGGAGAAGATGGCCGCTGCGTAAGGGGGTTGCTGAAGTGCTGAGCCTGGTGCTCAGAACAGCGGCTTTAATCGAGACTTCGCACAGCTTGTTAGAGCTCCTTTCACCATTAATCTGTAGTGGACCACCCGGCGAAGCAGCAGAAAACACAAAGAGATTGAAAAAGAGATTGAAAAAGAGATGCTTGGCTCCCGGATGCTTTCCTGCTCAGAGCCCCGGGCACTTTGCGCCCATCTGCTTCCTCTTTCACTTCGCTCCCGGCAGAGAAGCTAAATGGGTAATCAGCAGTGGATTGTAAGTACCTGAGGCAAAGAAAGCTCAGTACACCCCGCCCCTTTTTTTTTTTTTTTTGAATATTGTCTATACAGGGAGAGTTAGTGGATTGGAATTGTTGGCAGGGCTGTAGTTTCGGGGCCGAAAATCCACTCCGCGGGAGCTGCCATTTGCTTTCTGCATGCTGTCTTGATGGCCCTGTCTACACGGTCCAGCTGCCGCATCTAGAGACTGCAACTGGGCTGCGTGCCGAGCCCTGTCCTCCGAAGGCAGGTCCACGGCCTCAAGTGCCTCGGTCGCCTGTTCCCTGCTGCACCTTGGGGCAGAGCCTGCTCTGGGGTCATTCGGCATCCCCATGCGAGGGGACCCGTGCTCCGGAGGACGGGGTTGGAGAGGTGCGGCGGCAGCCGCTTGCGCCCTCCGCGGCGTCGCTGCTAAGGTCGCAGACAAGCGCGGCGCCCAAGAGCGTGGCCCAGAGGTGGAGGCGACGGCAGCAGGGTTTCAGTTCTAGAAAACTGGACTGGAAACAGAAGCAGCAGTTTGTATAACCCCAAGATCTTGCTTATGCCAGGAAACTGTAAGGGTAACATGAATATCATTGAGGAGGTCTAACATGGCGGCAGGCACGGAGAGATCAAGTCTCTGACCTCTTCAACTGCGCGGGCATAGGGAGCTGTAAATTATCTAAAGCCTATTTGCTCAGGATCACTAGGCAATGCTGAGCTGACGTGGAGCTAGGGCGTACACTTTGGGCCCCTCAGAAAACACACACTGAGCACGAATCTGCTGCATTTAAGCCCCGGATCGCCTGCTTCTCATGACTCAGCACTAACGATCCTGCTGAAATAACTAGTCGGCCCACCTGATCTCACAGAGGTAAAAGCCAACTGAGCACCATAGCCAGACCCAGGGAATCAGGAGTGACGTGGGACTAGCGGCACAGAAGCCCCGGCTATGGCTCCCACCAGGGCTGACAACAGAGGTCCCTTGCACCAGCTACCAGGAGAGTTGCTACCTGAGGGCAAACAAATTCGCTGGGGGTCCTCAGCCCCAAGCCCTACAAACTTAGGATCCGAGGGAGGCAAACAGAAAGGGTGTGCCCAGGCATCCATGAAAACAGGGCTCCCAGGAGCAGCAGACCCGGCGTGTAGCCAGTAATGTGATAAGCGTCACAGGTGAGTGGGGCCTGGATTGAGGAACCACAAGAGAAGGACATAGGCACTCAGGACTGGAGACTCGCACAGTGTGGGAAGAAGAGCTGAAGCACAGTGATTGGTTCCCACCTATCACGAGGAGAAGCCTGGCCCAGTGGGCATAGCTCCACCCACTGGAAGAGAAGTTAATCGAGCTCTATGACTGCATTTATTATTTTTTTTAATGATTATTATTAGTATTTTTTTTATTCTCACTTTTTGTAGTTGATGTTGTTGTTGTTCTTTAACTTTCTTATTAATGGTTTCAATTTTTTTAATTCTTTTTATTCTATTATTATTATTATTATTATTTAAACTTCAATTTCCATTTTTTATTATCATTATAATTTTTTTGTTTGTTTTAAATTTTTATTTTTTCGTTTTTTCTTTCTTTCTTTTCACTTTTTTTTCTTTTGTCTTTTCATTTCTTTTCAATTTTCTTATTCCCCCTCTCTTGAATTCCACCTGCCTACACTCACTCTCTTTAGTCACTTCTTCCCTTCCCTTCTAATACCTCTCCTCCCAAGCGTCAAATAAATTTATAAGAGTAAACAGTAACTCAGCAGTCAAACAGAACAAGAAGTATCATGAGCATAAAAAAGCAAGGAAGAAAAGGAGTACAAACAATGAAAGACAGCCTAAATATTCAGGAGGACCTGGAGTCATCAGAAAAATGGCCATATAAAGAACTCAAGGAACACCTTAGACAGATGGAAAGGAACCTTAAAGAGCACATTGAAAATGAATTACATAAACAGATAAAAGAAGAAGTTAAGCATCTTTATCAGGAGATAGAGATTATAAAAAAAATCAAACAATAATTCTAGAAATGAAGGAAACGATAAACCAAATTAAAAACTCAATCGAGAGTATCACTAACAGAGTGGAGCAAGTAGAAGCCAGAACGTCAGATAATGAAGACAAAATATATCATCTTGAAAAGAGTCTAGCCAACTCAGATAAACTAGTAAAAAATCATGAGAAAAACATCCAAGAGATTTGGGATAATTTAAAAAAAACAAACTTACGAGTCATCGGGATAGAGGAAGGCACAGAGATTCATGCCAAGGGAATGAGTAACTTGCTGAATGAAATAATTACAAAAAACTTTCCAGAAATAAAAAAGGAAACAGATATACAAATTGTAGATGCATACAGGACACCGAGCACACAAAATCACAGTAGACCAACGCCAAGACACATTGTTATGAAGCTATCCAATATACAGAACAAAGAGAAAATATTAAAAGCTACAAGAGAAAAGAGGCAGATTACATTTAGGGGTAAACCAATAAGGTTGACAACGGATTTTTCATCACAGATGCTGAAAGCGAGAAGATCCTGGAACAACGTATTTCAAACACTGAAAGACAATGGATGCCAACCAAGAATTCTGTATCCAGCAAAATTAAGCTTCAGATACGACAACGAAATAAAAATCTTTCATGATAAACAAAAGCTAAAAGAATTTGTAGCCAGAAAACCAGCATTGCAAAGCGTCTTGAGCAAAACTCTACACGAGGAAGAAATGGAAAACGATAACCAAAACCATCAGCGGGAAGTGCCTCGGTAAAGACAGAGGACGGGGGGAAAGCTAATCATGGAGAAATAAACTAAATTAGGGAAAAAAAAGAGATAAATAATCAAACATGGCAGGAAGTACAAACCATATATCAATAGTAACTCTAAACGTTAATGGCTTAAACTCTCCAATAAAGCGACATAGGCTGGTAACATGGATTAAAAAAACAAATCCAACAATATGCTGCCTCCAGGAGACACATCTGATTGGAAAAGACATACACAGGCTCAAGGTAAAAGGTTGGGAAAAAATATACCACGCACACGCTCCTCGTAAGCAAGCAGGGGTGGCCATTCTATATCGAATAAAATTGACTTCAAGACTAAGTTAATCAAAAGGGATAAGGAAGGACATTATATACTGTTAAAAGGAACCATTCACCAACAAGACATAACAATTATCAATATTTATGCACCAAATAATGGCACTGCGACGTTCATAAAACAAACTCTCCTCAAGTTCAAGAATCAAATAGACCACAACACAATAATCATGGGTGACTTCAACACACCTCTCTCACCATTGGACAGATCCTCCAAACAAAAGTTGAATAAAGAAACTATTGACCTCAATATCACAATCAATAACCTAGACTTAACTGACATATATAGAATATATCAACCATCATCAAGTGGATATACTTTTTTCTCTGCAGCACATGGAACCTCCTCAAAAATAGATCATATATTATGCCATAGGGCAACCCTCAGTAAATATACAGGGGTTGAGATAATACCATGCACTTTATCAGATCATAATGGAATGAAACTGGAAATCAATGATAAAAGAAGGAAGGAAAAATCCTACATCACATGGACAATGAACAATATGTTACTGAATGATCAATGGGTTACAGAAGACATAAAGGAGGAAATCAAAAAATTCTTAGAGATAAATGAAAATACAGACACAACATATCGGAATCTATGGGACACAATGAAAGCAGTTTTAAGAGGAAAATTCATCGCCTGGAGGTCATTCCTCAAAAAAGGAAAAACCAACAAATAAATGAGCTCACACTTCATCTCAAAGCCCTAGAAAAGGAAGAGCAAAACAATAGCAAATGTAGCAGTAGGCAAGAATTAATTGAAATCAGAGCGGAAATCAATGAAATTGAAACAAAAGAAACTATTGAAAAAATTAACAAAACAAAAAGTTGGTTCTTTGAAAAAATAAATAAGATCGACAGACCCCTAGCCATACTAACGAAGAGAAGAGCGAGAACTCAAATTACTAACATACGGGATGAAAAAGGCAATATTACAACAGATGCTTCAGAAATACAGAAAACAATTAGAAATTATTTTGAAAACCTATATTCCAATAAAATAGAAGATAGTGAAGACATCGATAAATTCCTTAAGTCATATGATTTGCCCAGACTGAGTCAGGAGGAAACTCACAACTTAAACAGACCAATATCAATAGATGAAATAGAAGAAGGAATCAAAAGACTTCCAACCAAGAAAAGCCCAGGACCGGATGGGTATACAGCGGAGTTCTACAAAATCTTTAAAGAAGAATTAATACCAATACTTTTCAAGTTATTTCAGGAAATAGAAAAAGAGGGAGCTCTTCCAAATTCATTCTATGAGGCCAACATCACCCTGATTCTGAAACCAAAGACACCTCAAAGAAATAAAACTACAGACCAATATCTCTAATGAACCTAGATGCAAAAATCCTCAATAAAATTCTGGCGAATCGGATACAAAGGCACATCAAAAAAATTGTGCACCATGATCAAGTAGGATTCATCCCTGGGATGCAAGGATGGTTCAATATACGGAAATCAATAAATGTTATTCACCACATCAATAGACTTAAAGATAAGAACCATATGATCATCTCGATAGACGCAGAAAAAGCATTTGACAAAGTACAGCATCCCTTTATGTTCAAAACATTAGAAAAACTAGGGATAACAGGAACTTACCTCGACATTGTAAAAGCTATCTATGCTAAGTCTCAGGCTAGCATCATTCTGAATGGAGAAAAGTTGAAGGCATTCCCTCTAAAATCTGGAACAATACAGGGATGCCCCCTATCACCACTTCTATTCAATATAGTTCTCGAAACACTGGCCAGAGTAATTAGACAGACGAAAGAAATTAAAGGCATAAAAATAGGAAAAGAAGAACTTAAATTATCACTATTTGCAGATGACATGATTCTATATCTAGAAGACCCAAAAGGGTCTACAAAAAAACTACTAGAACTAATAAATGAATTCAGCAAAGTGGCAGGATATAAAATCAACACGCATAGATCAAAGGCATTTCTGTATATCAGCGACAAAACTTCTGAAATGGAAATGAGGAAAAACACTCCATTCACAATATCCTCAAAAAAAAATAAAATACCTGGGAATCAACTTAACAAAAGAGGTGAAAGACCTATACAATGAAAACTACAGAACCCTAAAGAAAGAAATAGAAGAGGATCTTAGAAGCTGGAAAAATATACCTTGTTCATGGATAGGCAGAACTAACATCATCAAAATGGCGATATTACCAAAAGTTCTCTATAGGTTCAATGCAATGCCAATCAAAATCCCAATGGCATTTCTTGTAGAAATAGATAAAGCAATCATGAAATTCATATGGAAAAATAAAAGACCCAGAATAGCAAAAACAATTCTAAGCAGGAAGTGTGAATCAGGTGGTATAGCGATACCAGATTTCAAACTATATTACAGAGCAATAGTAATAAAAACAGCATGGTACTGGTACCAGAACAGGCAGGTGGACCAATGGTACAGAATAGAGGACACAGAGACTAATCCACAAAGCTACAACTATCTTATATTTGATAAAGGAGCTAAAAACGTGCAATGGAGAAAGGATAGCATCTTCAACAAATGGTGTTGGGAAAACTGGAAATCCATATGCAACAAAATGAAACTGAATCCCCTACTCTCGCCATGCACAAAAGTCAACTCAAAGTGGATAAAGGAGCTAGATATCAAATCAGAGACTCTCCGTCTGATAGAAGAAAAAGTTGGCTCCGATCTACAGATTGTGGGGATGGGCTCAAAATTCCTTAACAGGACACCCATAGCACAAGAGTTAATAACGAGAATCAACAAATGGGACTTTCTTAAACTGAAAAGTTTTTTCTCAGCAAGAGAAACAATAAGAGAGGTAAATAGGGAGCCCACATCATGGGAACAAATTTTTACTCCTCACACTTCAGATAGAGCCCTAATATCCAGAGTATACAAAGAACTCAAAAAATTAGACAATAAGAAAACAAACAACCCAATCAACAAATGGGCCACGGACATGAACAAACACTTCACAGAGGAGGACATACAATCAATCAACAAGTACATGAAAAAATGCTCACCATCTCTAGCAGTCAAGGAAATGCAAATCAAAACCACCCTAAGATACCACCTCACCCCAGTAAGATTGGCAGCCATGACGAAGTCAAACAACAACGAGTGCTGGCGAGGATGTGGGGAAAAGGGTACTCTTGTACACTGCTGGTGGGACTGCAAACGGGTGCGGCCAATTTGGAAAGCAGTATGGAGATTCCTGGGAAAGCTGGGAATGGAACCACCATTTGACCCAGCTATTGCCCTTCTCGGACTATTTCCTGAAAACCTTAAAAGAGCACACTACAGGGATACTGCCACATCGATGTTCATAGCAGCACAATTCACAATTGCTAGACTGTGGAATCAACACAGATGCCCTTCAATAGATGAATGGATAAAAAAAATGTGGCATTTATACACCATGGAGTATTATGCAGCACTAAAAAATGACAAAATCACGGAATTTGCAGGGAAATGGATGGCACTAGAGCAGATTATGCTTAGTAAAGCTAGCCAATCCCTAAAAAACAAATACCAAATGTCTTCTTTGATGTAATGAGAGCAACTAAGAACAGAACAAGGAGGAAGAGCAGGAAGAAAAGATTAACATTAAACAGAGACATGAGGCGGGAGGGAAAGGGAGAAAAAAAGGGAAATCACATGGAAATGGAGGGAAACCCTCATTGTTATACAAAATTATATATAAGAGGTTATGAGGGGAATGGGATAACAAACATAGAGGGAAATGAATTACAGTAGATGGGGTAGAGAGAGAAGATGGGAGGGGAGGGGAGGGGGGATAGTAGAGGATAGGAAAGGTAGCAGAATACAACAGTCACTAATATGGCAGTATGTAAAAATGTGATGTGTAACCGATGTGATTCTGCAATCTGTATTTGGGGTAAAAATGGGAGTTCATAACCCACTTGATTCTAATGTATGAAATATGATTTGTCAAGAGCTTTGTAATGTTGTGAACAACCAATTAAAAAAAAGGAAAAAAAATACACAGTGCTTAATGAAATATAAGGTGACTTACAGTTCTTCTAGCATCTCAACAATTATGGATTTTTCCAAGATTGAGTTTTGTATTTGCCTCATAAACAGTGAATGCTCTGGGATTCTACCCAGAGGAAACTGTGTGGAGAAACACTGCAAGAGAATGGTGGAATCATGGTCTTTGCAGTTATTTCCCCATTCTCTAGGGAATTTTCTACAGGATTCTTTATTAACTCACTGTGGTAGTCAGTTTGTAATTGCTGTAACAAATGCCTGTGTTTAACAACTTAAAGGAGGAAAGGTTTATTTGGGCTCAGCATCAGAGGTCTCCATCTCTGATCACCTGACCTCATCACTTTGGGCCTGTTGTGAGGCAGAATGTCAGAGCAGAAGTGTGTGGTGGAGGGAAACCGCTCTCATCATAACAGCCAGGAAGCAAAGGGAGAAAGAGGAATGGGCCAGGGCCCCCATGCCCCTCCAAGGGCATACCCCCAATAGCCTAACTTCCTTCCACCATGTTCGCCTCCTGAAACTCCACCACCTCCCAGTAGCACATCATAGGAGGACCAAGCCTTAAACACGCGAGCCTTTGGGGCACATTTGATATCCAAACTATACTACTCACTGCCTTAGAATTTCAAGATAACCTAAGAAAGAAGGTTTGTCAGTCTTTCACCCTCCTTTTCAACTTTCACATGATCCCATGAGCATTTCAAGTTTTCATTGAATGTATCTGGCATATTCATTTCTAAGAGGTTTTTTTTTTCATTTCTAAAAGTTTTATCCAAACTTGCTTCTCTGAATCATCAAAATCATGAGGAACTTAGAATTAAATTCTCTGATTACCAAAAATTTTCACAGTAAACCTCAGCTCAGCTGGTTTTTTTAGGCAAATTAAAAATTTAAATTTTATTTCATCCACTGATAAATGTGACATTGTATAGCTATTTCAAAGGTAGGTTCTACTCCATGAGGTACTTGGAATTAGAAGTATAAACCACAGATTAAAACAATTTGTTCCCTCTGACCTTTTTAAACCTACAATGTCCTTTGAAATATTGAAATTTCTATGTGCCCCTGAATACTGTTATTAGGATAGTATAGTGCTAATTCTGTTAGGCCTTTTAATGTCAGAAAAAATCACTATGTGTTGATAAAGTGATGATAGAACTTCATGATTCTATAAGGAAAATGTGCTTAGCACTTACTGTCCTTCTTGAAGAAAACCCTGTAAACCTCAACTATTTTCTAGTAAAATATCCTGTGCACAAAAATTATTACCAACTAACCCGGACCAGAACATCTTTCTTATTTCCTAATACTGTGCTAATCATAAAAGGAAAGACGGAAAATTTTGTAACATTGAGAATTTCTGTTCCTCAAAAGATGCCATCAATGGCATTCACCTGTGATCCCAGCTACGTAGGAGTCTGAAGCAGAAGGATCACAAGTTCAAGGCCAACCTCTGCAACTTAGAAAGACTCTGTCTCAAAATAAAATAGATAGAGCTCAGAAGTGGAACACTCCAAGCTCTGATCCCCAGTACTGAAAAAAATAAATAAATAAAGTAAAAAAATGCACAGTGAAAAAAAAATTTTCCACACACATAACCAACAAATGATTAATATCGATTAATACTAATTAATTAATAAAGATTTTCTATTAATCAGTCAATAAGGTGAGAAACATGGCAGAGGTTGTGTCTCAATGGTAGAGCACTTGCTTAACATGTGTGAGGCACCGGGTTCAATTCTCAGCACCACATATAAAGAAATAAAAATAAAGATCCATCAACAACTAAAACAATTTTGAAAAACAAAATAAAATGAAAAACAGATAAATAATCTAATAGAAAATTTTTCGGAAGTATGAATGGGAGTTATACAGAAAAAGAAACATATAAACCCAATAAATGTGAAGAAATAGTCAATATCACTAGTAATGGGGAAATGCAAATCAAGAACATTATTTAGAAAAAATAAAAAATACTGGTAATAATAAGTACTTAGAGAATATGGATCAATTAGATCAGTTATATATTGCAGATGGAAGTGTAAATTGGTGCAATTTGTTGGAAACAAATTGATATTATGCCGCAGTCTTGGCTGGGCACAGAATCACGAGCCACCACAGCTTTGTAGATTCAAACAGCAATTCTTTATTCCCGAACTCACACCGGCCTCCACACACGCTCTGGGGCAATCCCAGTTCTGCTGCCGCCCAATTCACCTACTCCACGAGGCTTTTTTCCAAAAATACTCTCTGAATCTCACGAGAACTCAAAGGGAGCTCAGGCAGCAGGAACGCCCTATTTCCAGCAGCAATAATCCTCAACATCGAACTTCCCTAAAACCCAAGGTCTTAAACTGGGAACGCCCTTAACCCAAGGAGCGGGATACTTCCTCAAACTGCAGGACACACCCTAATCCTGGATCCTCCCTGGTCATTGAGCAGGGTCACCTTTCTCAAACACACATGCAAGGTCACAACAAATTTCCAAGGCAAGTCCATTTAACATGGGGTACGCTGGCAAGGAAATATTGATGCGTCATTCCTACTTGGCAATGGCCCTCAGCAATATTATCTTGTAAAGTCAAATATTCATAAAGCTAATGATCTAAAAATTTAACTTCTAACTATATACCTTTATACCCAAAAGAAATTTTAGCATACATTATTATCGTCTGGATATGAGGTGTTCTCTGAAAACTTATGGTAAGATTATGAGATCTATAATCTAATCAGTGGATTGATCCGTTTGATAGGTTAATAACTATCATACTCAGTGGCAACTGTATGCAAGTAGAATTTGGCTGAGGAAGTAGGTCACTAGGGGCATGCCTTTGGGGTATATATCTTGTCCCCAGGCTCCTTGTGCATTCTCTCTCTCTCTCTCTCTCTCTCTCTCTCTCTCTCTCTCTCTCTCTCTCTCCCTCCCCCTCTCCCTCTCCCAATTGCTGGCTGCTGTGAACTTGACATCTTTCCTCTTCCAGATCCTCTGTCATGATGCTCTGCATCACTCAGGCTCAGAAGAACGGAGCCAACCAACTATGGACTGAACCTCTGAAACTGTGACTCCAAATCAATTTCTCTTCCTCTAAGATGTTCTTGTCAGATCTCAGTCATAGCAACAAAAAGCTACACCTAGAAACACACACATTGATGCTTATAGAAGTAGGGTGCTTAATTTAAAAAAGCAAAACCACTAGATTCAAAATGAGTCCCAATAATTGGATAATAGAAAAACAAATCATGATAAATTCATACAATGGAATAGCAATAGCAATGAAAGTGAATGGGTGACTTTGCCACAGCATTAGAGGTCTAACAGTTGTTCAATGTCATAGGGAAAAAGTATGCCCCAGAAAACAACATGCAACATAATAGCAGTTTTATATAATTCAAAAACAAAGAAATTTAAAAATACATTTATTCAATATGTTACATACATGTGTTGATAAAAGTAACTCAAGCAACAAAACAATAAACCCAAATTGGCATTATGGCAACACCTGAGGGGGAAGTGAGGTGGAGTGATGCAAAGGAGCACTGGGGTAGGGGTAGGGGACTGATAACATTAAAATTATGTCACGGGTTATAAGTATCTATTGCATTATAAGAAAAAGGAAGAGGAGGCAGAGGCAGGAGGATCACAAGTTCAAAGCCAACCTCAGCAATTTGACAAGGCCCTAAGCAATTTAGCAAGACCCAGTCTCAAAATTAAATAAATAAATAGGGCTGGGGATGTAGCTGAGTGGTTAAGGACCCCTGGGTTCAATCCCCAGTTTCAAGGAGGAAATATTTGTATTTTGGCTCACGGTTTCAGAGGTTTCAGTTCATGGTCAGTTGGCTTGATCACTTTGGGCCTGTAGCGAGGCAGAACGTTAAGGGAATGTGTGGTAGGGCAAAGCTGCTCACATCATTATGGCTGGGAAACAGGCAGAAAGAGATGGAGGGAGGGGAGACACTGTGACTGGTGTCCCAATATCTCCCTTGCAGGCACGCTGTCGATATTGACTCCCTCCCTATCTCCTAGAAAAGTTCCGTCTCTTCCAGTAGTGCCACAGGCTGGCAACCGAGCATTTCACACATGAGCCTTTAGGGAACACTTCTGATTAAAACTACAGCAGTTGGCTTGATGGTAGGTTTAGAGGCAATGTAGAAACTAATAGTAGAAAAATAGCACTCCATATGATACAGCAGTGAAACAAGTTCAAACCAGTAACTGTGGGAACTTGGAACTACATCCATACCTAGTTCACTTGAATCCTAAGGAAAGACATCAGAGAAGCAGAATATTCACCGGGTGTTACCCGTCGGCCTTTGGTAATATATTACAGAAGAGATGCCCACAGGGGGAAAAGATGATCTGTTTTGCAAGTAGGAATGAAAGAAGTAACTGAATCAGTGTCTTTGACAATAAATATATGGAAATTTTTCATTAGTAGATGACCTTCAGTAACGACACACAATACACTACACACACACACACACACACACACACACACTCACACACACACTATCTAGCTGCTGGGGGAACTGGGAAATATTGTTCCTACTCTATATATTAAACTTCTACAATCTGACTTCTGAAATTTTTTCAAACAAAATAGTTTTCAAAATTATCTTTCAGATGGAATAATATTTCAGAAATTTGTTTTTTGAAGATGCCATGAGGCTTCATTCTCTGCAGAATATTGATTCTAACATTTGATCATTGAGGAATAGATAACCAAAGGGTGTATCCAGTAACTGCCTCCAAAAAGACATGTAATTCCTGGGTTAGACTTCTAGAAGTCCTGAAACCAGGGACTGGTGAGAGACATGATTGCAATATAGGTTTGCCATGGGTTGATATTCTGGAATACAGTATCATTAAGTTCCAAAATACCTGTATTTGAGGGACAATAACATATTTTTAGTGCTTTTAAAAAAATATGAAATCTGAATCTTACTATCTTACTATCTATCCAGAGAGGTATATTCTGCATTAAAATTTCATATCAAACAAAAATATACTCTTTTTTAAAAATGTTCATCATATCCATCCATTGTTTTAAATCCTCTGATAATATGTTGGTAACTTAGCATTGAAAAAACAAAACGTGTACTGGAGTTCTGAAAGTTTGTTTTATGGTCACAACATCCTAGAAGCAAACCCAGATTTTAGCTTGCTGTGGTCTATTCCAGCAATTCTCTTTAAAAAAAAAAATCTTACATATTGGAATATTATTTTCTCATGTATATTCATCTGAGCATAATGTGCAATTCATTTCCTTGATACTTTAAAAATAAAAAAATATATTACCTGAACAAACAGGAAACCAACTTTTCCTAAGAATTGTAAAAGACAAATAAATCTTTCAGGGCTGAGGTACAAAAACTCTCCCCAGAAAGTTTGCAAAGCACAAGATCCTTATTTAGCAGAGAGCTTTCAGTTCCAGGAAGTAACCATGAGCTGCCTGTAACTGATAGCTGTCTGGTAAATGGGGACTCTGTGGAAGGAGCCACCAGGGCCTGATCTGGGTTGGTAAGAACTCAACCCATTCATCTACTGACAGACACCCAGACTGGTTCCATAATTTGGCTATTGTGAATTGTGCTGCTATAAACACGGACATGCATGTATTTCTACAGTATGCTGACTTTAATTCTTCAGGATAAACACTGAGGAGTGGTCCAGCTGGGTCATATAACACGGTTCCATGCCTAGTCTGTTGAGGAACCTCCATATTGACTTAGAGATTTGCATAGTGGTTATACTAATTTACAATCCCACCAAAACTGTAAAAGTGTTCCTTTTTCTCTATATCCTCTCCAGCATTTATTATTTTTTAAACTATGAGTCACTTCCTTATAGAGAGTAGTTCAGTAGAGCACAGCTAACACAGTTATGGAGATATTCCTAGAACTACCGTTCTGAGAAAATTTCATGTTCCTTAGCTGTTAGAAGGACTCTGGAAAATGAGAATCTGAAGTTGTTGGAATTGGGCATAGCTTTACTCACGTTTTTTCACATTTTTATGGCAGTAAAATGCACAAAACAAAATTTACCATCATGACCATTTTTTTAATTTTTTATGTTTTAATTAATTGTACATGACAATAGAATGCATTTATGCACTTTGATATATCATACATAGATGGGATATAATTTCTCATTTTTCTGAGTATAAGTGTTGCAGAATCATATTGGTCATGTAGCCACATATATACATACAGTAATAATGTCTGTTTCATTCTACTGTCTTTCCTATCCCCACATCCCCTCCCCTCCCCTCCCATCACTTCCCTCTGCCTAATCTAAGGTAACACTATTCTTCCCTAGTGCCCCCCCCATACCTTATTGTGAATTAACACCCACATGTTAGAGAAGACATTCAGCCTTTGGTTTTGTGGGATTGGCTTATTTCTCTTAGCATAATATTCTCCAACTCCAACCAATTACTGGCAAATGCCATAATTTTACTCTTCTTTAAAGCTGAGTAATATTCCATTGAGTATATATACCACATTTTCCTTATCCATTCATCTATTGAGGGATACCTAGGTTGGTTCCATAGTCTAGCTATAGTGGATTGAGATGCTATAATCATTGATGTGGTTGTATCAGTATAGTACGCTGATTTTAAGTCCTTTGGATATAAACCAAGGAGTGGATAGCTGGGTCAAATGATGGTTCCATTCCCAATTTTCTGAGGAATCTCCATACTGCTTTCCATAGTGGTTGCACCAATTTGCAGTCCCATGAGCAATGTATGAGTGTACATTTTTCACCACATCCTCTCTAACATTTTATGGTTGCCTGTATTCTTGATGATTGCCATTCTGACAGGAGTGAGATGAAATCTTAGAGTTGTTTTGATTTGCATTTCTCTAATTGCTAGAAATGTTGAACACTTTTTCATATATTTGTTGATCAATTGTATCTCTTCTGTGAAGGGTCTGTTCAGTTCCTTAGCCCATTTATTTGGTTTTTTGGTATTAAGTTTTTTGAGTTCTTTACATATCATAGAGATTAATGCTTTATCGGAGGGGCATGTGGTAAAGATTTTCTCCCAGACTGTAGGCTCTCTCCTCACTTTATTGTTTCCTTTGCAGAAAAGAAGCTTTTTAATTTGAATCCATCCCATTTATTAATTCTTGATTTTACTTCTTGCACTTTAGGAGTCTGGTTAAGGAAGTCAGATCCTAGGCCAAAGTGGTGAAGATTTGGGCCTATTTTTTCTTCTATAAGGTGCAGGTTCTAGTGCCTCCTAAGTCTTTGATCCACTTTGAGTTGATTTTTGTGCAGGGTGAGAGGTAGAGGTTTAATTTTGCTACATATGGATTTCCAGTTTTGCCAACGCCATTTGTTGAATAGGCTATCTTCTCTCCAGTGAATGTTTTTGGCACCTTTGTCTAGTATGAGACAACCATAGTTATGTGGGTTTGTCTCTGTGTCCTCCATTCTGTACCATTGGTCTGCGTGTCTATTTTGGTGCCCATACTTTGCCATTTTTATTCCCATAGCTCTGTAGTATCGTGTAAGGTCTGGTATTGTGATGCCTCCTGCTTCACTTTTCTTCTTTTTAAGCATGTAGTTCAATGGCATGACATTCATACTGCTGCACCACCGTCACTGCCATCCATTCCCTGAGCCCTTTTCACCTTGCCATGCTGAAACTCTGTACACATCTGTCATGGTTTAAATATTAGGTTCCCCCCCCAAAAAAGGCTCATGTGTGAGACAATGCAAGAAAGTTTAGAGGTAAATGATTGGGTTGGGAGAGCCTTAACCTAGTCAGTGTGTTAATCTCCTGGTAGGGATTAACTGAGTGGTGACTGGAGGTTGGAGGAGGTGGATCAAGGTCGGCCCTTGAGGAACGAATTTTGTTCCTTGCTGAGCAGAGCTCTCTCTCTCTGCTTCTTAGTGGCCATGTTCTGAGTCACTTTCTTCAACCACCTTTTCTGCCATGATGTTCTACCTCACCTCAGGCCTTGAGGAATAGTCAGCCATCTGTGGACTAAGAACTCTGAAGACAGGAGCCCCAGATAAACTTTTCTTACTCTAAAATTGTTATTGTCAGGTATTTTTGGTCACAGCAACGAAAAGGCTGACTAAAACTCCCCATTCCCCTCTCTCCCAACCCCAGGCAACTATTCTATTTTTGTCTCCATAGATTTAAACTATAGGTACCTCAGAAAGTGAAATCATACAGGATTCGTCTTTTTGTAACTGGCTTATTTCACTCAGCTTAATGTTCTTAATTTTCATCTATGTTGTATTATGTCTCAGAATTTTTTTTAATTTTTTTAAGTTGTAGATGGACACAATACCTTTTATTTTATTTGTTTATTTTTATGTGGTGCCAGGGATCGAACCCAGTGCCTCACACATGCTGGACAAGCACTCCACCACTGAGACACAACCCCAGCCCCTGTATCAGAACCTTATTTCTTTTTAAAGATGAATAATTTTCATTGTATTTATAGACTACATTTTGCTTAAGTGTCTGCCAGTGAACATATATGTCGCTTTCATGTTTTAACTATTCTGAATAATGCTGCTCTGAACATGGATGAACAAATGTCTCTTCAAGAATCTGCTTTTAATTCTGTTGAATATATACATAAGTGGAATTGTGAATTACGTGATATTCTATATTTAATTTTTTGTTGTGGTTGTTGTTCCAAGGATTGAACCCAGGAGTGCTTAACCAATGAGCCACATCTCCAGACCTTTTTTAATTACTATTTATTTAGAGACAGGGTCTCACTAAGTTCCTAAATTACTGAAGCTGGCTTTGAACTTGTGAGCCTCCTACCTCAGCCTCTTGAGCTGCTGGGATTACAGGTATGTGCCACTGCACCCAGATCTTTAATTTTGTGTGTGTGTGTGTGTGTGTGTGTGTGTGTAGTTCTAGGAATTAAACCCAGACTTTACTACTGAGCTACATCCCCAGCCCTTTTATTTTTTATTTTAAGACAGAGTCTTTTGAGTTGCCCAAACTGGCCTTGAACTTGAGATCCTCCTGTCTCTGCCTCCCACTTGCTGAGAATACAGGCTTGCTCCACCATGCTTTGTCTATGTGTAATTTGGGGGGAACCTCCAAACTCTTTTCCACAACACTTTCCCACAATACACAAGGATTCCAATGTCTCCACATCCTGGCCACTATTTGTTATTTTCTGCTTTTTTGTTTTGTTTTGTTTTGTTTTGTTTGTTTTAATAATAGCCATCCTAATGAGTATGAAATGGTGTCTCATTAGAGTTTGTGTGTGTCTTTCCCTAATGATTAGTGATGCTTAGCACCTTTTCAGGTGCTTATTGGCCACTTGTATTTCTTCTTTGGAGAAATGTCTATTTGAGTCTTTCGCCCATTTTTGAATTGAGTTGTTTGAAGTTGTATTGTTGAATTTTAGGAGTTCTCTTTAAATTCTGGATATTGGTTACTTACCAGTCATATGATTTGCAAATATTTTTCCCATTTTATGACTCTGTTGATAGTGCTTTTTGGACTGTATATATTTGGGGTGGGAAGGATACTAGGGATTGAACCCAGGGACACTTTGCCACTGAGCCATACCCTCAGTCATTTTTATTTTTTATTTTGAGACAGGGTCTCAGTAAGTTGCTGAGACTGGCCTCAAACCTGTGACCCCAGCCTCAGCCTCCCCAGTTGCTGGGATCACAGGTACGTGGCACCACACGCTGCTGGATGGACAGAATTTTTAATTCTCACGAAGGCTAATCTGTCCACTCTTTCATTTGTTGCCTCTGCTATTGGTGTCTGAGAAATCATTGCCAAACTCACTACTATGAAGACTTTGACCTGTTTTGATCTAAGAGTTTTAGGTCTTACATTTAGGTTGTGGATCCATTTTTGAGCTAGTTTTTGTGTGCAGTGTTAGGTAGGGTCCAGTTTCATTCTTTTGCATGTGGATATCTAGTTTTTCTCATTGAGTGGATCTGACAACCTTGTTCCAAATCATTTGACCATAATGTGAGGGCTAATTTCTGAGCTCTCTAGTTGATTCCATTAGTCTCTGTGCCTGCCTTTATGCCAGTAGCATACTGTTTGGATCACTGTAGCTTTGTAGAACATTTTGAAATCAGGATGTGTAGACTTTGTAATTAATTGCCAATAAACTATTTTCCTGGATTTTATGAGCCACTCTAGCAAACTATTAATCCAAGAAGGATGTTTCCTGGCCAGAGAGGAATAATGGACACTTACAGTAGGGAAGAATAGGAAGGACTGGTTATATTCATAGCTGCATTCTAGAGGAAAACACAATAAAATGCCAAACATTTAACCAAGGTCCAGTACTGATGTCATCCCATCCCACCTGTACCAATAACACAGTGGGGATGATTGGGTCACTTGGCCCCTTTTGAACAAGGCCCTGAAGATGGGATCCAGGAGGGTTAGCCACTACCCTAGAAGAGTCATCCTCAGAGGCCTGCCAGCCCCATCCTTCCCCAAGGAGAATAACACCACCAAGGCTGTCAGACACCAGATATGGATATTGGGTGTCTTTTCCTTCTTTATTGCACCCTCAACCTCTCTCCCCCCAAAAAGACTATTTTCTTCTTTAGAAGTTTCAGGTTGAGGATGCAAATTGAGCAGTCCATATGAGTAAGTTAAGAGGGAGAAGGATAAAATGCCTCTTCCTTGACCTTTATTCCACTGGCTGTTTTAAAGGGTTACCAGAAGGGAGTTGGGGGATGGCATATTCCCCTAGTAGTATTTCTAAGCCCTAACATTCCAAGCACAAAAGTGATTGAAGGAGAATTGTTCAGAGCAATAGAAGGTGTCACGAGCTGTCCACAGGTTGCATGTGGGTCACCGCACGTGGAAGCCTAGTGGATAGAAATATCTGGTGTCTGGGAATGACCAGTGGACATTCTCTCTGGTCAATTGCTCAGGGACAGTGTGAATTTCTACTGTGCTCTGCTGTGGCCTACACAGCACCTGAGATGGGTATGTCCCGCCAAGATGTCAATCAACCTTCTGACTGCAAGACATTTCACGGAGCAAGACTTCACCCTTAAAACCTGCCTTTGATGTACCCTCTTAAGTAAACCACCAGAGCTTTTCTCTGTCTAGTTCCAGAGCACATGTTGACTAGATCTATCAGGGGCTTCACTATATTTCTGGCTATTTGTGTTTGTTATTCACTCATTATTTGGGACATTAAGTTTTAGGGTGGCTTACATTCTCCTGGGCAGGAAGAAGAACCCTCCAATGAGATGCTGGCCATTGACCCCATTGAGACAGTCTTTTGAAATCTCCTAGAATTCATAAAAACACTTATGGTTTGGATATGAGGTATTCCCTGTGTTAATTCAGGAATATTCAGAAGTGAAATAACTGGATTGTAAGCACTGTAACTAATCAGTGCATCCTAATTTGAATGAACTGACTGGGCAGTAACTGTAGGCAGGTGGGGCATGGCTGGAGGAGGTGGGCACTGGGGGTGTGCCCTAGAAGAGTTCTTCTTCCCTGAGACCCCACCCTACTCTTCTTTCTCTCCCTCCTTCTTGCTTCCTCTCTCTCTCTCTCTCTCTCTCTCTCTCTCTCTCTCTCTCTCTCTCTCTCCTCTCTCTCTTCCCCCTTCCTGGCAGCCATGAGTGGAGTAACTCCCCTCCACCACACCCTTCCTCCCTGATGTTCTGCCTCATCCTGGGCCCAGAGCAATGGACTTGATCCAGCATGGACTGAGTCTCTGAAACCATGAGCCAAAATAAACTGTTCCTCCTCTAAGTTGTTCTTACCAGATATTTCGGTCACAGTGACACAAAGCCAAGTGACACAAACACCAATCCCTGAATTACTATGATTTATTCTTCTTTCTTCTGCTACATTCTAGCTACTGGCCAAGTGGTTCTCCATCCTTGGGACCGCATGATTAAGAGAAGAGCTCTGGGTCCCGTCGTCTGAAGTTCTCAACGATAGAAGAGAAGCACAGCTGCCTCTGTTATCTCCCGGCTGCTGCTGTAACCAACATGAGTTCCATGTCCATTCCAGTTGAAAGCAGAGAAGTCTCCACACTGATAGGGATCACTCTCTGGGAAGTACCCTCCTCCACCGATGCAGTGCTAGGAAACAAGGAGTGGGGGGGGGGGTGACAATGAGAGGTCTGCTGATGAGCCCAAATACCTTAATGACCAAATCCAGAGGAATCTTTGCTACTCATCAATTCTCGATGTGCAGTGTTGATCTATGTCTCTATGTCATAAAAACTTCTCTACCCCTAGCTTTAGTGACACACCATCTCCTCTTGACTTTCCTTCAACTTTTCTGAACATTCCTTCTTGGATTCCCTGGCTGGACTCTTCCTTCATGAATTCCTTCAGTGCTGCTCCCTAGGAGGGGACACATCTCCCTTTCCTTTATAGATTGTCTGATCCTCTTTGGCTACAGTTACTGACAATTCACTGATGGCCCCAAAGCTCTATCTCCAGTCCTTTCTTTTCTTGGGCTGAAGACCTCAAACTCTATCACTGGAGGAGGCATTAACGTTCCCCCCAACCAAAACACAGTTAAGTACATCCAGACATCATTTAACAATGGGGACACTTTCTGAGAAATGCATCTTTGGGCAATTTTGACACTGTGTGGACATGATAGTGTATTCACAAACTAAGATGACCATGATGTCACAAGGTAATATGATCTCCTGGGACTTTTGTCATATTTGCAGTCTGTCATTGATCAAAATATTGTTATGCAGCAGCGTACGACTGCATATCCTTCATTGACCCCAAACCTGTCCATCTTCCAGACACCCTGACTTAATAAATGATATTCTCTTACCCAAATGAAAACCATGAGTTTATTCTAGACTTTTTCTCTTTCCATCCTCTGTGTTCAACTGATCATAAATTTAAAACCTTTGGAATTCATCAGTACCTCCTGCTCATTTATTTCAGGCCTTCGTCTGAACTATGCAACCACCTCAATACCAGTCTCCTGGTCCTTAATCTCACCCCACTAGAATCTGTCACCACTGTGCCACCAGCATGATTGTCACAAAGACAATCAAGTCAATCTTCCTGTTCAAGTACTTTATTGGCTCTCATCACCTATAAAGTTCAAAATCTTTGTTGTGATGTTAAAATTTCTTCCTAATTCAGTTCCTGTCACTACCCCACATACATCTCATGCACAAAAACTTCAAAGCAGCTTGCTGCCCCTTAATGCCACATGCCCTCTGAAACACTGATGATTCTGAACACATTATTCATTTCCTAAATTGCACTGAGAACTCATAAAGTTCTATCTCTCCAGCTCTCAAGATTCAGCACAGAAGTTCCCTTTCCTGCAATCACTTCCTTGACACCTCATCAGAGTTAGGTGTTCTTATAGCCCCTGGCTATTTGTTGTTGTTGTTGTTGTTGTTGTTGTCATGTTGTTTTGTTTTGTTTTGTCTTATTTTTGTTGCTGAGGGTTGAACCAAGGACCTCACATATGCTGGGTAAGCATTCAACACTGAGCTACATTTCCACCTCCCTGGTTTATATTTCTATTATGACCTTGGGTTCATCAGATAGTAATTTCACCTTTGTGTGAAAGTCTTCCCTGTTGGACGAGAGCAAGGAATATATCACCGTTGTGTCTCCTGTTCTAGTACAGTGTATGTGCCCAGGGCAGGTAAGAGCAGGTGTGTGCTGGCACATGTGCACACTACATTACACATGCCTGAAGCCATGGCTTCAAGGTACCAGGGGAGCCAGTTAGTCACAACGGACCTGCTCCTTTAGTGTTTCCATACTGAAAATTCCCCATCATAACCCCAGGGTCCTCCTTGGTGGTGAAGCTGCCTTGTCCTGCTCTGGCAATCAGTCCCCCTGGTGACCTCTGGCCAGAGAAAGTACCTGTGGTAGGGAGCTGGGATGGCCTAAGTGAGGTTCTAGCAGAATATGTCCAGGACTTTCCTGGTAATGTGTCAACACATGGTCCATCCATGCAATCCCTGGACAGGGGTGGGAAGGCCAAGGTTGACTCTGGCAGCTAAAACTCAGGTGGAGAATAACAACACCTCATGTTTCTCAAGCACTCTCAGCTTCAAGAAGTTTCCATGGGTTGTTTCTGAACATAATCCTCACCCTAAATCCAGGTAACAGAATGTTTTATCCCAAAGGCTGAGCATGCAACATTGATCCTGAACACTACAGGATGTCTGTGCCTGGACAGGAGGTCCTGCAGCCCTGGCCCCTCAGAGACTCAGCAAGGAGGAAGGGAAGCATAAACACATGCTCACACCACACTCAAAACACATACACACCCACATACTCAGCCTCATTCATGAGCGCCTTTGGTCCCCACAAAGACTCACAAATTCGGTGTTACATCCGGTGACCCTCATTCCGGCACACAAGGCATTGGCTGCTCCCTCATTATTAAATACTCTGAACTGGATAAATCCTGCAGTGAATTCCTCTGAAAATGAGATGCAGAAAACAGCACTCAAGGAGGATGCCAGAAATAGCTTCCTTTAGGCTGCCCAGAGAGAGTGGACGCCAGGCTGAGGCTCATTGCTGTGGTCAATGACTGGTGCATCCCAGCCCCAAACTTCACCAGCCTTTTCCCAACCCCAGACTCAAGAAGTGGATCTCAGAGGCAGCCCCTATTCTACTAGAATTTGTTTAGAGAAATTCAACAATATTGGGGAATCACAAACAAAGGCTTGTTGCAGCAATTAGTTTTTCTTGCCCCCCCCCCCCGCTTTCTTTTTTGAGACAGGGTCTCACTAAATTGTCCAGAGAGCCTCAGACTTACAATTCTCCTACACACACCAGGATTTTAAATTCTCAAGACCTAAATGTAGTTACCACAGCTTTTTATGGAATTTTATGGAATAGGCTCAACCTCTACAAAGGTGATGTTACCAAACTTAGATTCACATTAAACAAATATTTATCCCTCACAATAGAAATAAAACTGTCTCACCATTTCGTCTGTTGTTTGTTGTTGTTTTATACACGAACCTGGCCTGGTCTCAATAAGTTGCTGAAGGGTTGATAATGGGGTAGCTAGGAATAGAATCTGGAGCCAACTGGTCATAAATTTAAAATCTTTGGAATTCATCAGTACCTCCTGCTCATTTATTTTAGGCCGGGCTGGGAATGTAGCTCAGTTGGTAGAGTGCTTGCCTCACATGCACAAGGTCCTGGGATCAATTCCCAGTACCACCAAAAAAAAAAAAAAAAAGATGTTCAGTTATTTTAGGCCTTCCCAGCCCACATGCTGCCTCTCCTGCCTGTGCACTGTGATCTCAGGTAGGTTCCTGAACCTCTCAGTGCTTCAGGTTTCTGGTCAATAAAGTGGAGTTCATAATAGTCCACAAGGGTAGTTGTGCAAATTAAATATGTCAAAACATGTAACATTTATTGAAGAGAACCAGGCTGTCATGATAAATAACTTCTCCCTCTCATAACTGAATTTATCATCTTTGCTATGAAGGGTTCAAGGAGCATTAAGAACTCACGCTGGCCATAGGGTGAGTAATACGCTGCAGTTTTCTGAGCATCGCCAAAATCATAGACCACAGGTATCGCCGGACCATTGTCAGTCCAACACTTTCCTATTCCATATTTCACTGGGTATTTCTATAAGGAACAAAAAAAATCATTGAATAAGGACAATAGTTTTGGTTTGGGTAGATTACTGTCATTCATAAAGAGGAAGCAACGTTTTCTCAGTAGCTGAGATTATTTCAAAACCAGTCAAAATATGAATCTTTTTTTTTTGCTATATTTCTCCAACAGCCCCAGCCAAGTGGTGCACTTTCTCTCTCTCTTCCTGCCCCAAATATCCTCTCCCCTGGGTCTTTATCTTCTCTGGCTCAGAATTTCTGAGGATAATGGGACAGAAGCCATCAGCAAATTAGGATGAGGGGACATGAAAGGGCTATGGAAAGGTGCTTCCTGCCCAACCTCACACACCTGTCTCTATGTCATGAAAGCCAGTCCCAGCCAGCAGCCCTGTGTACCTGGTAGAGGCCAAACAGATTATGTTCCAGATGCTGGAAGAAGCCAGTTCTGGTGCGGTACCTCAGCAGAGAGCTGTTCCGCCAGTTCTCCATGGGGCTCTTGTTGGGCACATGCCAGATGCCCAGGTCCGCAGCCTGGATGTCGTAGTAGCCAGGATTCTGGAAAGCAACCAACACTGAGACTAACTAGTCCAGGTTCCACAGGGGCAAAAGACACACATGGGCTCCCTCATCTGAGCTGACAGCCCTGGGCTCCAGGTGGACAGATGGCCAGCCGTGCTCACACACACACACCTCCAGCAGATCATGTCCCCACCACCACCCCGCTGCCTAATGGCCTTGTGGGAGGAAGCTGGGATGCGAGGCATGTGACTGTTTCTCTCTTCTGCTCCAGCCCCATGTCCGCAACCCCCCTCCCAACCCCCCTCCTGCCCAGCCACACTCAGGTCCTCACCCTTTCCCAGTGGCACCCACCTTGTAGTCATCACTGGTGGCTGCCTCTGCAGACCCGAAGGTGTTGTAATTGGCCCAGTTGCCATCCCCCTCTGGGTAGTCTGCTCTGTTGCCCTGCTGGCTGGACCACCGATCGCCCACCGAGCACTTCCCAGCCATGTTGTTCTCGTGCACACTGGCCACCAGGGTCCAGCCACCACCCGCAGAGGTCATGTCACAGAAGGTCTGGTAGACGACACCATTCTTGGCCCGGAGGAAATACAAGCCATCTGTGGAGAGAACCAGCCCCGAGCCTCCCTGTCTGGCAGCTCATGCCATCTCAGTGCCATGACCAGGACAGCTCTGGGAACTAGAAACATGGCCTAAGGGCTCCTCTCCTGAGTCCTGTCACTATGCATCCCCAAGTTCAGAAGACCACATCTCTCTGATTGAGGCAGAACATAAAATTATCCAATCTCTCAGCAATGTTCTTCACAGAGTTAAGCACAGAATATTTACATGACCCAGCAATTCCACTTCTAGGATATACTAAAAGAATTAAAAACAGAAACTCAAACAGAAAGTTGTACACATAACATTTACTGTAGCACTAGTCACAAGACTCAAAAGATAGAAAGAACCCAAATATTCAACAGATGAATGGACAAATAAAACATTGAGTGTATATGTAGATCTACACACACCCACATCATACACAATATATAGCATGCATACATTGACATATACATCTATACACAATGAATAAAAAGGAATGAATTATTTATGCTTAGCAAAAACATTATGCTTTGTGAAATAAGCCAGATGCAAAAGTACAGCTACCTTATGATTCTACTTATATGAGGTAACTAGAATAGGCAAACTTATAGGACAGAAAGTAGAACAGAAGTTACTAGGGCCTTAGGGAAGGTAGAATGCAGATTTATTTCTTAATAATTATGGAGTTTTTGTTTGGGGTAATGAAATTTTTCTTGCGATGGATAGCGTTGATGGGTATAGTGACACAAGGCTATGATACCAGCAACTGGGGAGTCTGAGGAAGAAGGATCACAAATTGGCCAGCCTCAGCAACTTAGAGAGACCTTGTCTCAAAAAAAGGGAGGGCAGGCCTTGGGATGTAGCTTGTCAGGTCCAATCCCCAGTACAAAAAAAAAAATTTAAATAAACTCAAAAAAAAAAAACTTCACAAAGGACAAAATTCTTTTTTTATTATTTTTATTTTTTTTATTGGTTGTTCACAACATTACAAAGCTCTTGACATATCATATTTCATACGTTAGATTGAAGTGGGTTATGAACTCCCAATTTTACCCCAAATACAGATTGCAGAATCACGTCGGTTACACATCCACAAAGGACAAAATTCTGACAGGGCTTGTTACTTACCATTTGCACCAAAGTACTTCTCTTTGATTTCTTTGCAGCTTCCAGGCAGAGATGCATACAGTGAAGACCAGGTCCATTTCATGGGAACAGTACTGACCACAGCTAGAGAATATGCAGAGTTTCATTCTCTTTGTTGCTTTGACACAAAACCTTGGGTTGAAAGACCCTGAGCTATCCAGCATCATCCATCAGCCCATCTGAGCCAGCATCCAGCACAGGTTTACCTCCCTCCCTCCACACGACCTCGTGCTGGGCCAAGCCCTGCCCTGGGCACCCAGCATTCAAAGAAATTAAACTTCCCCAGGAACTTACCTCTAGAGGGAGTTGCCAAAACCAACAGAAAATTTTATTAAAAGGAATGAAGGATAAGCTCAGGAGAACAAGAGAAAGACTCTGAGATGAGAAGAGAGGAGTCTGAAGGGAGCTGGGGGTTGTCGGGGGTAGGATGACTTAGTGACAGAGGCTTTCTAGTTCTGGTGACACTACAGTGTACTCTGAGAGAATAGACATGATTCATCAGTTGGAAGAAAGAAAAGAGAATTCAAGGCAGGAGAAAAACATGTCCAAAGACCTCAAGAAAAGAATGAAGCAAAGCCCGGCTTGAGGAGGAAATACAGGTAGCTTAATGGTTGAGGCAGAGTGTGAGGTTGGCAAAGCTGAGACTCTAGCCAGGAGACCAGCAGGGGCACAGAATGAAGAACCTTGTACAGGAGTGTCAACTCTGCAAACCAGTCTAAAAGTCTGGAGGGGTGGAAGGATCACAGGCTTTCAAGTCAGAGGGATTCAGGCCTAAGTAGCTCAGGCTTCCAGGGGAGAGTCCTTGGGTTCTACCTGCCACACCTGAGCCCCAGTTTCCTTTTGTTTAATATGAAGCTAATAACTAGTATTTTTGTAAAGATCAAGTGAGATAATATGCTTTTCTCAGCCAGGAACGGTGGTAAACACCTGTGATCCCAATGACTCAGGATGCTGAGGCAGGAGGATCACAAATTCACTATCAGCCTGGGTAACTTAGTAAGACTCTATCTCAAAATAAAAAATAATAAAACATGCTGGTGATGTGGGTCAGTGGTAGAGTGCCCCTGGGTTCAATCCACAGTACTGAGAAAAGAAACAGGCTTTTCTCATGAAAAGGGAGGTTGATAGATAGATAGATAGACAGACAGACAGAAAAACAGATTGTAAAATGCCATTCCTATTCTTGTTGTAGAGAAGAGTATGAAGAGAACATTCTCTGGGCACAGAGCATACCCCACAATTGCCATGGAAATCCCAAGGCCAAGGCACACCATTTGAGTTGGAAATAGCAAGGAGAGAACACAGTTCTTACAGGAGGACACAGAGACAAAGAACCAAATCCAGGATAGGTCTTAGCAATACTCTCACTGCTAGAAATCAGACTACATCCAAGGTGTCCTCTGTGCATCTCAAAGACATCATCTCTGGTTCAGGAGAGTCCCCCATCCTAGAATCAACCCTACCTAGTTGTGTTTTCTTTGAAAGCTGTGTGCAGGTGAGGGAGGGTGCGGGGAGGGACAGGGGTGGACTGGGCCCCTGATAGGGAGACTCACCAGCACTGCATCCTCTGCTGGCCACAATGAGAAACAGCAGAAAGCTGAATTGGGTCATTGTTAGTCTTAAAAAACAAAGATGAAAGTCACTATCTTGATTATCTTTTTTTCTTTAACCCTGTCCCAACTCCTTTCTAATCTTAGAAAAATTCAAAGCTCTCTTTGTCTCTTTCTTTTAACTCCACACATCTCTGGAAACTAAACCAGACCTGAGCTCCCCAAGGGCTCCCCAAACTCACACAAAGCAAACACCTTCCTTCAACACAAGGCCAGGAGCTGAAGTTCCCAGCAAGTGGAGACTGGATCTTTCTCTGCAGAGGCTCCTAATGAGAAGTGAGAGCATAGCTCTTTATGAAGAAAACACAGGGGGCACAGCCCAGGTCTCCAGACTCACCCTCCCCTGGCATGATGCCCAAGGAGGTGAGGCCTCTGGTTAATACAGGAAAGATATACAGTGATAATTCATGGAATTAGCAGGACAAATATTAGAGGTCAACTACTAGCATTGTTCATAGATTTGCAGACTTCGTGGACTTGTGTATTTTCAAAAAAGACAATAGAGAAGACTAACAAGAGTTGATGTTGATTTTGGCTTTTTGTTTGTGCCTTTCTTTCCTACTAAGTAAAAACTTTTTTTCAAATACCTATCATCATCATTTCATAGAAAAAGGAAACTTTAATAACAAAATAGGAAAGGTATCTTTTCAGAATGAATATAAGCCTTTAGCTTGAATAAATGTAGTTCCATACAAAGTTTTGCTATTTTGTCCTTAACTTTCTCATTTTGCCACAAACTAGTAAAACTTTACTGCACACTGCATTTGGGATTAAATCAGTAAAAAAGCCCCTTTAGTTCTTCAAACCTCTTATATAATTCCTGTCCCAATGTTATCCAAGTCCCATCAGCTTATAATAAAAGTAATCAGCTCCTCCTCAGTGACACCACATCCCTAATATATAACTTCATGGTCATACTGATAACATTGCAACCCATAGGAAAAGATTGTGAACCTCTCTTTGGTTAAGCCAGTATTTTTATTTTTGTAGATCCAAAATAATCAGAGATATTGAGAGAATAGAATAAAACAGTGTCCATGAAGGAATGCCCACTTCTGCCCCTCTCCTCTCCTTGCACTGCCTGCAATGCTAACAGCAATCTCCTGCTCAGCATTATCGCCAGCCTCAGACCTCTCAAGAAGTCCGAGTTCATCAAAAAGAGGAACACAAGGCTCATTCAGCTCTAGTCAGGCTCTAATCATCATTTCATAGAAAAAGGAAACTTTAACAACAAAACAGGAAAGGTATCATTTCAGAATGAATATAAGCCTTTAGCTTGAATAAATGTGGTTCCATACAAAGTTTTGCTATTTTGCCCTTAATGTCAAAAGTAAGCATAACCAATAGAAACCCAGGGATATCAACAACTGGATTCAGAGAAGATTCAAGGGTCACAGATTGATTCTCAATGTTGTTTATGGGAGCAACAAGAAAGGAAAGCCCATGCCACTCAGTGGCTTCTGGAAGTTCCTGGTCCCCAACGTCAAGGAGCTGGAAATGCTGCTGATGAGCAACGAGTCTTATTGGGCTGAGATTGCTCACAGCATTTCCTTCACGAACCTCAAAGCCATTGTGAAAAAAGAAACCCTACTGGCCCTCAGAGTCACCAGCTCCAATGCCAGGCTGCACAGTGAAGAAAATGAATAGGAGACTCCTGTGTGTATTTCACTTGTACTTAAATAAACCCAGAAAAACTGTGCGCGCACGCGCGCACACACACACACACACACACACACAGTCACACAAAGAAAATATATATTCTTTTAGTAATTTTCTTATTAATTCTCAGATTTTTTTCATATTTTGGCATCTTTAGTATCATTATACATCCCATCTTTAGTAGTACACACATCATGGAACAGTCTACAATTGATTGATTGAACCTAAGAGTCTAGGAAAATGGTAGACCTGTTTGAGGGATATTATCCCTTCTAACCATCAGCATTCAGTCAGCAACTGTGTCCCACTGATTGTACCTCCTACTTCCTCTGCAATCTGTTCCCCGTGCCACCTCCTCCAATCCCACTGCCTTTGACACTTGTTTAGTTAAGGTCTAGATTATATAGGACACATTCAGTGGTGATTAATAGAAACTCCATCTCAAAGTGGCTTAAACAAAAAGTAAATATATCACTTCATGAAGTAAAAAATCTAGAATGAGGCTAGGGTTCAGGCTTAACTGACTCATTAGCTTCTCTCCACCAGGCTCCATCCTACGACTGAGTTCAAGATGGCGACTGGTATTCCAGGCATTACCTACAAGCCGAGGGAGGAGGGCTCATCTTTTCCTGTGGCTCATTTTCAGGAGAGAGCAAGCTTTCTCCAGAGTCCCCCAGCTTCCTGCTCCTAATGTCTCATTGGCCTGAGATGGTCACATGTGGCACTAGCTCCATGGGGCTTCCTTTACCCACGCTCAGACTGGTGCTCTAAACAATGCCAGCCTATTTTCTCACAGGACTGGAGACTAGAAGTCGAAGGTACACGTGCCCAGTTCTAGTTCCTTCTGAGGTCTGATTCCTTCTGAGGCCTCTCTCCTTAGCTGTAGTAGCCACCTCTCTGTGTCTTTACATGGTCTAAGCTCTGAGTACAGTGCATTCCCGGTGTCTCTCTTTCTGTCCAAATTTCCTCTTCTTATAAGTACACCAGCCATATTGGATTAGAATCCATTCTAATTACTTCATTTTAACTTGATTGCCTCTTTAAAGTCCCTATCTTCAAATGCAATCACATTCATACTCAACATTTAAATGTGAGAACATGATTCACTCACACACCCATTCCTGAGGCAATCCCTGTCCAGGGGAATAGAACTGTCCAGATTGCCCAAAACCATTCATCTGGGCTTGTGATTAATAATGGTGAGTCATATAATAAGGCTTTCTCTGGTCTCTATTTCAAACCTCCCTAACCCTCTTCAATCTCTAGTATTGGCCCCTTTCAATCCCTTCTCCATATTTGTGCCAATAAGAATCCTTGTAAAATACAAACATTCCCTACAATCCCATTAAAAATATTCCTGTTCTCCTACATCAGCTGGACAACCAGGTTCAAAATCCACGGCATTGGAGTTGTGTCAGTTATCTATTACTACATAATAACCCACTCAAGGGCTGTGGTTGTTGCTCATTGGTAGAGTGCTTGCCTGGCATGTGTGTGAGGCACTGGATTCAATTCTTAGCACCATATAAAAATAAATAAAATAAAGGTGTTGTATGCATCTACAACTAAAAAAAATAATTTAAAAAAATCCATTCCATAACATAGTGGCTCAAAACAATAACCATCTTTTCTTTTACTTATGAGTGCAATTTGAATGTGGCTTGTTTCTGTTGTACATCAGCTAAAATATTTTAGTGCCTTCTCTTATGTTCATTCATTTATAAATAAACTATCATGATGGGATTTTAGGGTTGATCTATTCAGACATCTGGAAGCAATAGTGTGCCCATAGCTGGTAGCCAGGGGGGTTGTGTGGATGCTGGACACTTGCTCTCTCCAGTCTTTCTCTTCCCCACTTTGGTCTTATTTGTATGTTAGCTCAACTTCCTCCCTCACTGAATTTCCATATGCTGCAGAACACAGGAATCAGAGGAGTTAAGAGGATAGCTGTAGGACCAGTGAGGACTATTTCAACATTGGCAATTACACAGTGAGGGCAGAAGAGAAAAATAGCAGAGACAGCAATGGTAGCCAAATGAACTTTCCACTTACACTACAATCTATGTTGGGGTACAGGAGGGGGCTGGTTTGAGGCCAGGTTGTATGTAGTGATGAGCTGAGAGTTACTGGAAGGTAAGGGAGTGCTGATATGTGTAGAAAATAATTAGAGCACTTGCCTAAGCATGCAAAAGACTCTGGGTTAAATCCTCAGCACTGCAAAAACAAATAAAAGAAGGAATAGATGATGGTTTCGATAGAACAAAGCTTTTGATGGACTTAAATTCATCATCAATGGCCAGTGCAAGTCAAAATAGTTCAAAATGTACCTGAGACAGAAAATTGACAGTATGTATATATGTGCACCAAGAGAGAAGCATGTGGAAGAAATTCCCTCCACCCCCACCTTACTCTAGTCCAGCATCTATCTCTAGTGACTTGGTTATACTTTCTTATTTAAAAAAAAAAAGAAAGCTTTATTGTAAACACAGAGAGAGAGAGAGAGAGAGAGAGAGAGAGAGAGAGAGAGAGAGAGAGAGTTTAATGAATTACAAAAAGGCAAATACCTGGGTCATTATTATCTTGTTCAATAAATAGAACTATCAGCACCCCAAAAGCTTCCCATATGCTCCTTCCAGATGATAAACCTGTATCCTCTCCCTAAAATTCATCATTGACCCAACTCTTACGGTAATCAGATTCTGTGCCCATGCCACACTGTCAAAAATATTATAGATTTGTAGCCAGGCATGGTGGCACACACCTTACATAATCACAGCTACTGGAGGAGTGGGAGGGAAAAGGCAAGAGAAGATCAAGTTGGAGGCCCACCTAGGCAGCTTAGTGAGACCCTGTCTCAAAAATTTAAAAAAAAATTAAAGGAGCCACGTCCTGTGGTTTATGCTTATAATTCTAGTAACTCAGGAGCTGAGGCAAGAGGATCACAAATTCAAAGCCAGGCTTAGCAACTTAGTGAGGCCTTGAGCAACTTACTGAGACCCTGTCAAAATAAAATATAAAAAAAAGGATTGGGGATGAGGCTCAATAGTTGAGTGCCCCTGGATTCAATAGCCTATACCCGCCCCCCCAAAAAAAATTAAGGGCTAGGGGTGTGGCTAAGAAGTAAAATTCCTCTGGGTTCAATCCCTTGTTCAGAAAAACAAAGTAGATAGATAGATAGATAGATAGATAGATAGATAGATAGATAGATAGATAGATAATAAAGTGTCTTAATACCCATTCTTCAAAACTGTGTTGGTGACTGCCTAAAACTTTTTTTGTTTTTCAATACTAGGATAGAACCCAGGGTCTCACACATGCTAAGACAGTGCTCTGCCACTGACTACAACCCCAGTTCTTACAAAAAAACCTTTTAAATCTACTTAAATCACACACTCCCATACAACACACACAAACCTTTGGGATTTTTATATGAATTACACTGACTCTATAGATAATTTTAGAAAGAACTGATGCCTTTAAGGTATCAAATGTGATATATCTCACATTTATTTTGGTTTTTATTGCTTTCTCATAATATCTTTAAAGTGCTCTGTAAGGAATTTTGCATATCTTCTTTTATATTTATTCCTATGTACCTGACTTTTTGTTTTGTTTTGGTTCAGAGTATTAAACCCAGGGGCACTTAACCACTGAACCACATCCCAGCCCTTTGTTGTATTTTGTTTAGAAACAAGGTCCCACTGAGTTGCTGAGGCTGGCTTTGAACTCGAGATCCTCCTGCCTCAGCTTCCCCAGGTTGCTGGGATTACAGGCATGTGCCACCATACCAGGCTTGTTCCTGATATTTTTAGTGCTATTGTTAAGTGCTTATCATTTTAAATTTCATTTTCTGTTTGATGGTTATGTAGAAAAATACAATTGATTTGCATATCAATTTCATATACAGCAAACACTGTCTTCTCTCTTACCCATTCTGATCACGGATCTGGAGATTATTTTGGAAAATCTGCATAACATCTGAAAATAAGGAGTATCATTTCATCCTTGCTCATCGCCACACCTTTTGTTTCTCTTTCCTGGCCTACTGCACTGTGGTTACTTTCTGTATCATGTTGAGTAGCAGAGAACTAAGTAGAGATCCTCCTCTTCTACCACACAAGAAAGATTTCAATGTTGCTGGGGGTTTTGTTGTTGTTGTTGTTGTTTGGTTGATCGGTTGGTTTTTGTTTTGGTACCAGAAATTAAACTCATGGGCATTTGACCACAGAGCCACATCCCCAGCCCTATTTTGTATTTGATTTAGAGACAGGATCTCACTGCGTTGCTTAGTGCCTCACTTTTGCTGAGGCTCAGTGAACCTCCTGCCTCAGCCTCTGGAACTGCTGGATTACAGGCATGCACCACTGCACCCACATTTATTAGATTATAAGATCCCCTTTTTAAACTAATTTTAATTAAGAGTGAATATTTAAAATATCTATAAATAGATGTTTTATCATGAATGAATCTTGGATTGTATGTATCACCTTTTCCATCTATCAAAATTATCATATTATTTTACCCCCATTTTGCTACAAGCCAATAAAACCTCCTTCTAGAGTGACACTGGTCCCCAAGTTGCATTTTAGAATTATTGCTCCATACACACCTGCTCCCTCCCCCTGTCCCAGGCTCATTCCTCATCTCCCTGAGCTTAAGTGTCACTTACAACTCTCCTTCCTCATTACTGGAATAAAACAGATCAATTCTTCCTGAGTGTTCCCTCATCCCTCCTGCAGAGTTGTATTAATGTAATACCATCATCACTTGATTATTTATTTTCTCTCACAGCAGTTCTTAGGAAAAAATTTATGTGACACTCTATTTGTTAAGCCAACACTTTCCCTGAAGATTTACACACCTCCTGATGTATCAATAAGAGGAAATAGAATTGTATCCGGGACTGAGACAATTGTTCACATAAAATTTATACTTCCTATTATACTAGATTTAACACTTTACTATCTCTGCTATCAAATGCATCTTCATTCAATGGCATATCATAGTTTATATTTCACCTTGAATGGTACATAAATAATGATGCAGTCTATCACCTTAGACTTGATGAGAAATGCTTGCTCTGACATTAGCAGAGAGTTGGTATGCTGGAATGAAGAACTTCCTACAAGCCCGAAGACTTGAGTCCAAATTCTGGATTGGATACTAATTAGATATGTGACATTGGGCAAACCACTTCATCCCTCTCAACTTCAGTTTTCATATCCACAAAATGTGTGTAATAAGCTTTACCTCAGGGATGAATAGAAGTTCACTGGAGTAGACAAAGAAGATGAAGGAGGTGAGAATATGAAAGATAGTGGAATCAACTGGACCTAAGTTTCCTGTGTTAATATATGAGTACACCAGCAGTGAAATTCCACATCATGTACAACCACAAGAATAGGATCTCAATCAGAATAAGACATATACTCCATATGTGTATAATCTGTCAAAATATACTCTACTGTCATGTGTATCTAAAAAGAGCAAATTTTAATAATGAAAAACAAAATAATCTCTAATTACAGGATTGCTTCGAGGAGGGAAATGACGAGCAGAATGAGAATGAGAAAAAACGACCTCAGAAAACCATGACTTTTCTTTTCTCCCACTGACAACAGAAGTTCACTGCAGCAGAGAAACTCAAAACTCCATTAACAAGGGGATATGGAGCCTGCATTTCACATGAACCTTCTGCTCCACACCAAGCACACTGCATAGCATTTAAGGGGATTCAGGGGATATTTGTACAAGAGACAAGGAAGGAAGGAAGGAAAGAAAGGAAACACGAAAGGAAGGAAAGAGAGGAAAGATAGAAGGAAGGAAGGAAAGAGAGAGAGAGAAGTATGGAGGAAGGAAGGGAGGAAAAGAGGGTTGGAGGGGAAGTGTCTGCAAGTTTAAGAAAAGGCGTCAAGTATATCTAAAGCCATGATCTGCCAAGTGTTATGGTACACACCTGTAATCCCAGCTCCTCAGAGGAAGGAGGCAGAAGGATCACAAATAAAAGTCCATCCTCAGCAACTTAGTTAGACCCTGTTTCAAAATAAAAAATAAAATGGACTGAGGACATAGCTCAGTGATAAAGCGTCCCAATCCCCAATATGTGTATGTATACTTGTGTGTATAGACACACACACACAATACACATATATACAAACTGGATGGAAGAAGGGCTCAAGGATTACAGAGGGAAATTGACTTAGGGCCAGCAGGGTTCTTTCTTTGTTTAAAAAAAATTATATATATTTATATATATATATATATATATATATATATATATATATATATATATATATATATACATACATACATACATATATGTATATATATACAGGTTGTTGATAGACTTTTATTTTATTTATTTATATATGTGCTGAGAATTGAACCCAGAGCCTCACACATGCCAGGCAAGTGTGCTACCGCTGAGTCCCAGCCCATACCCCCCAGCTGGGTTCTTGATAAGTAAGTAATAGAAAAGAATTCCAGCCCACACCTGCAGAGGAATAGACAGATTAATTTAGGGAAGTAGATAAATATTTAAACAAGAGAGAACGAGGACAATTTCGAGAGATGTCTTTGGGGATCAAGCAAGAAATACACATTCAAGAGAGAATATGGCCCATCTTCAGAGTGAAGGGCATGTTTGGGGGATTCCAAGCTCTTCTCTCAAAGGAAACTTGAGGAGGGGTGAGTATGAGATGGTGTGTAGGGATGATATCAATCTGGTGATCTCTCTGGTGGTCTGTTCAGCCTCAGGATCCTCCAGCTGCTGTGGTCTTCATTATCTGATGATAGATAATGCTGGAAAGTCCCCTAAATTATAGGTTCCCCAAGGCATCCTATCTCTCTTTGCTTACTCTGTATATTGGGGGAGTTAATGAACAGTGCACAGGTAGATTTACAGATTCCCCAAGAATCTGGGTGTGGCAGGTCTGCAAGGAAGACAGGCTGGGGTAGGGGGTGACGGGTGGGGGTGTGACAGACCTGGAAAAGTGTGGGGAACTTCTGAATTTAAATCTTTCCCCCCTGTCCTCCCTTTATGTCTCCTCCTATTTCTCATTCCTCCTTTCCTACCTCCATTTACCTTTCCAACATCATCACCTCCTACTCTGCTCCAGGCTTATTCAGCTTCTGCTGCACGGGTTCCTTCTGCTCCCTGAACACAGCAGACTCACCTCCACCTGAAGTGTACTGCCTGTGCTGCTCCCTCCGCCTGAGACATGCTACTCCATGCCCCTTCATGGCTCAGCCCCTCACAGGGATCTACTCAAAACTGCAAACCACCACTCAACATGTCCAAGTCCCTACTCTACTCTCTTTTTTCTAAAATACCTGTCAAAGCTTGACATTCCATTTACTTTATTTATATTGTGTGCTTTCCAGGACTAGAGCACAATCCCCAGGGAAGCAGAAAGTTGTGCCTGTTTTGCTGCTCTATCCCCAGTGTCTAGAACATGATCTGGCATGTAATTGGCTCTTGGTTAATTCTTGTAAAAAGAATGAAATTTATCTGGACGTGGTGGCACACACTTTTAATTAAAGTGACTAGCGAGGCTGAGGCAGAATTGCAAGTCTGAGGCCAGGGTTTAGTGAGACCCTGTCTCAAAATAAAAAATAAAAAGGGCTGGGAATATCATGGTAGAGCATCTCTGGGTTCAATTCCCAGCACCAGAGGAAAAAAATGAAGTTTATGAATGAATGATTAGAAGACATTCATAAAATATGCTGTTAATTCTATAGTAACCACTAAAAGAATAGAAACAAAGTGCATAATTTTAAAGCTCATATAGAGAAGAAAACAAATAACAAAACAAAATTGTAGCTAGGCATGGTGGCACATGCCTGTAATCCCAGCTACTTGGGAGGCTGAGGCAAGAGGATATCAAGTTCCAAACCAGCATGAGCAACTTAAAAAGACCCTGTCTCAAAATCAAACAAAAGGGCTGAGGATGGGGCTGGGGTTGTGGCTCAGTGGTAGAGTGCTGACCTAGTACATGCAAGGCCCTGGATTCAATCCTCAGCACCACATAAAAATAAATAAACAAAATAAAGGTATTATGTACAACTAAAAAATAAAATAATTTTTTAAAAAAGAGCTGAGGATATGGCTCAGTAGTAGAGCACTGTGGGTCTAATCACCAGAACTGCAAATAAATATTTAATATTAAACAAGAGAGAACAAGGAACAAAAACACAATTGTATTAATTCTCCATGGTTGTTCAATCAAATTACCACAACTTGGGTGGTTAAAACAACAGAAAGTTATTCTCTCACAATTCTGGAGATTTGAAGTTCAAAATGTAGGCATCCTCAGAGCCATGTTCTTTCTGAAGAGTCTCAAAAAGGGTTTTTTCTTGACTCTTTTTGCTTTCTTTTTGTTGTTGTTGTCCCGGGGATTGACACAATGGGTGCATAACTACTGAGCCACATCTCCAGCCCTTTTTTAGTATTTTATTTTGAGATAGGGTCTTGCTGAGTTGCTTAGGGCTTCGTTAAGTTTCTGAGGCTGGCTTTGAACTCACGATCCTCCTGCCTCAGCCTCCCTGAGCCACTGGAATTAGGAGCAAGCCCCACAGCACCCAGCTCCTGGCTTCTTTTAGATGGGATCATCATTTCTTGTTGAAGCTGTGACATTACAGTGTGCACATCTACCTTTGATTTGAATGTGAGGGATAGCGAAGCATTCTAGAAATAATTTCTGCCGCAGTCTGGTTGGGCACAAATCACGAGCCACTGAAGCAGGAACAAACTTTATTTCTGAACTTCAGCAGCACACTCCACACACACGCTCCCCGGGAACTCTCCCGAACGCCACGCGGCTCCTCCAGGAACCACCAACCGGAAATCCCTCCTCCTGCACTTCCCCAACCAATGGGAACTCTCCGGGAATCCCCACGAGAACTCCAAAGTAGCACGAGAACTCCAAAGTAGCAGGTGGAGGCGGACAGTAAAGTTCTAATATACAACAGAATCAATCCAGCATCATCTTAATGGCTTGCCTCTCAACCAGTACTATTGGCAAAATGCCAGGGGCCATTCCGACTCGGCTGTGGCTCTCAGCAATTTCTTTCTGTTTTATCTGATTCCACCTGGTTGAGCAGAATGAAAGAGTCTGACATCATTAGCACCTAGGGACCAAAGTGAAGGGGAAATGGAAGCAAGAATTTCGTGTGTGTCTTAGTCATTGAAAGAGCTGGTAATGAATGGGGCATTTCAGAGGGGATGGTGTCCTCTGCCTTCCAGAGGGGACTGGCATTGGCTCTGGTAACTGTCACCATCTGGCATTCCTTGACCTGAGGCAACAAAACTCCATTCCCTGCTTCCATCTTCACAGGGCCGTCTGCCCTCTGTAGGTTTCTGTCTCTGTCTCTTCTCTCTTTCTTATAAGGACACCAATCATATTAGAGCTAGGGCCAGGCCTAACTGGGTATAACTCCTCTTTCTTTAGTAATTACATCTGCAAAGCCCTATTTCCAAATAAGGTCATATTCATAGGTACCTGACATTAGCTCTTTGACATATCTTCTTAGGGAACACAGTCGAACCCCCAACAGCAGTCATCATCCTAGGTCTCCAACTGTGTCTGCAATTTTAGATACACACTGTCCAGCCTGCTGTGGCCTGATGTTTGTGTCTTCTCAGAATTTATGTGTTGACACCTAATCCCCAATGTGAGAGTATGTGGAGGTAGAGACGTTGTGAGATGAGGTCATGAGCGCAGAGCTCTCATGAGTGGGATTCATGCACTTATTAAAGAGGTCCTGAAGGTCCCTCACACCTTTCCGAGAGGAGTTTACAAAGAAGACAGTGAGCTATGCAGAAGCAGCCCTCACCAGACTCCAAGTCTTCCAGTGCCTTCACCTTACACTTCCCAGCCTGCAGAACTGAGAAATGTACATCTCTGTTGAGTTTAAGCCACTCATTCTAAGGTATTCTGTTGTAGCAGCCTGGACGGACTAAGGCAAGCACCCAATCACAAATCACCTTCCAAGGTGCAGAAAAAAACAATGACAGAAACCAAGAGAAATAACAGATGGTGTAACAAACTCAGGAATCCAGGTAACAGAGTTATCAGACACAGACTAAGTGTTTGGTATGTTCAAAATAATAAAAAAAGAAAGCACCTTTTTTTTAACCAGAATTGCCTAGCCATTTTTATTTTTTATTTTGAGACAGGATTTGCTAAGTTACCTAGGGCCTTGCTATCTTACTGAGGCTGGTTTGAACTTTCGATCCTTCTGTCTCAACCTCCCAAGTCACTAGGATTATAGTCATGTACCACCACACCCAGCAGAAGACAAATTTTTAAACAAATAACTGAAAATATGATAAAAACTGAAAAATTTAGTTTTAGTGCAAAAATGTCTTGTTCTTAAGACTAATGCAATTTAAGAAAGAGTCAGAGACTTTATTGTTGTTATTTTGGTGCTGAGGATTAAATCCAGGGCTTCAGCCTGCTCTGCAGACACTGCACCACTGAACTACATTCCCAGCTTCCTCTGAGTCATCTTAACGTTAAAATAGAATTAGGGTGATCCCTAAGTACTAGCACCTCTGAGCACCTGCCAGGAGCAAATTTAAGTCCTCTCTGGAAGGCAAAAGTCATCATCCTCTCTGAAATGCCTCATTCATTACCAGTTGTCTCAATGACTATGACACACAAGATATTCTTGCTTCCATCCCTGTTCACTTTGATCCCTATGTGCTAATGATTTCAGACTCATCCACTCCACTCAGCCAGTTGGAATCAGACTTACATGCTCTTGTACAAGCCTTGTAATTATCTCTTAATGTTGCCATTATAAAATCTGATGCTTACCCAAAAAATATATTATGAAATTATTATGGGGAAAAATACATTGGTCATCCTTCCTCCTCCTGATTAAGGATCCCTGACCAAGGGGTGATAGGTGAAGGATTGCCTGGCATTGCACAATGGATACCTTGACCTCGAGATTTTTTGTAGTTTTGGGGATTGAAGTCAGATGCATTCTACCATCCTACCCCAAGCTACATCTCCAGTCTCTTTTTTGAGACAGTCTCACTATGTTGGCTGGCCTTTGTTTCTCTTTATTTTATTTTATTTTATTTTTTTTTTTTGGCCTTTGTTTCTCAACCACAGCACTAAGGACATTGCAGGTCAGATCGTTCTTTATTGAGAGAAGAGAATATCTTTTGCAATATAAGATGGTTTGGGGGTGTGTTTGTTGAGGGGGCTTGTTGGGGGTTGCCCTGCACATGAGCTAGGCACACCCCCTCAGCTTTGAGTAACGAGGACATTGAACTGACATCGCACACTGTGCGAAGCAATGGGCCTTCCCTTCACTGGGCAAGGAAGTGCCTCTGCTCTGGGCTTGGGCGTCACCCAATGGGATTGGGCAGCCCCCCTTCTGAAACATCATCCCCTGCCTTATTTGGGTGGAATATTCTATCAAATGTCTTTGTCCTAATAAATAGAGGGGTTCAGGGTGCGCTCTCTCTTGTGCTCTTGCCCAGGTCCAGTGCTGTCCAGTGTGGAGCTGACCCTTGAGGTTGCAGAGCCGCCCCGCCTCCCACAATTGAGAAAAAGGGACCTTTGTGTTCGTGTGGCCTTTTCATCACCCTCCCAAACCACGCAGAGTGACGCAGAGTGACCCTGATTCCATTGCCAGCGTGGATCATGGGCGATAGTTGTTGTGTTTGTTGTTTTTTTTTTTGTCTGTCTGTCCCTGGAGGTTGAAGCCAGGAGTGCTTTACCCCTGAGCCACATCCCCAGTCCTTTTTATTTTATTTATTGTTGTGAGATGGGGTCTCACCACAAATGCTGAGGGTGTCTGGAAATTGCTGAGGCTGGCCTTGAATTTGAGATTCTCATGCCTCAGCCACTTGGGAAGGGAAGAGTGAGTGTCCTTGTTCTTGATGACTATCTCTCCCTACCTTGGAGTTACAAGACCTCCCCCCAAACAGTCTTCAGTCACCACAGCTATGGTGCACTCTTCTACCAAACTGGGAAGAAAACCCCCTAAAACATAAAGATTCGTATTCTAGATGTTAATATTAAAATTGTCCCAATACTGATGTTATCTTGGAAATAGCTTTGTGACCACAACACAAGGAAGTACTTCCTAAAGATAACACAAACCGAGTGGACACGGTGGCACATGCATATGATTCCAGTGACTCAGGAGGCTGAGACATGAGGATGGCAAGTTCAAGGCCAGCCTCAGCAAGATCCTGTCTCAAAATAAAAATAAAAAGGGGATGAAGCTCAGTGATAGAGCACCCCTGGATTCACTCACCTCTATAAAAAGAAAAGAAAGAAAGCAAAAGTATACTAACTATGAACTAAAACATTGATAAAATGGACCCCGTTCAAATTCTGTTCATCAAAACAGTAACCATATATGTGGAAGCTAAAGAGAATACAGGGGAAAGTGGGGCGTCTCATGAAAATAGAAGGGAGACCAGTGCAGCAGAGGAAGGACCGGGAAAGGAGGAGCGGAGGGAAAGAGGTGCTGTAAAATGAAAGTGACCGAATATGTCATGTGAGTGTAGGAATATGTAGCACCAAGGCAACTAGTGTGTATAATACATCAAGAAAAATGGAAAAGGGAATAAAGAGACCAAGTGGGGAAGAGAGCAATTTAGATACACATAGCACATCCGGCACAGGCCAGCCTGCCCCCACTCCGCCCCACACATGCCTGCAGGCCGCTGTCACCCAGAAACTTACGTGCTCCGTGTTGCAGCCAGTGGCTATCACCCCAGAACAGAGAGCGTTGGCTGCTCTCTCGTTATTAAACACCCGGAACTGGACAAACCCTGCAACAAATTCCACTGAAAAAGAAGATCCCCACAAGAGCCAAATACTAAAAAGAGTGACTCTCGCAGGACACAGCTGGTTCACATCTCTAATCCCAGTAGCTCAGGAAGTTGAGGCAGGAGGGTCAACAGTTTGAGGGCAGCCTCAGCAACTTAGTGAGGTCCTACCCAATTTAGTGAGACTCTGCCTTAAAATAAAATTTAAGAAAGGACTGGGGATGTAGCTCAGTGGTAAAGTACCTCTGGGTTCAATCCCTAGTAACAACAACAACAAAAAAAAAAGACTATAGCCAGGCCCAGTGGCACACACCTGCAATCCCAGTGACTCAGGAGGCTGAGGCGGAAGGATCACAAGTTCAAGACCAGCTTCAGCAATTTAGTGAGACCCTCAGTAACTTAGTGAAACCCTGCCTCAAAATTAGAAATTAAAAAGACTGGAGCTAGAGCTCAGTGGTAAAGTGCTCTTGGATTCAATTCCCAGTACCTAATAATAATAATAACAAGAACAACAACGATAACTAGAACATCTTCTTTTTTAACCAGACCAGGATGCCCTAAGCCAAAAGTTTAGGCCAAACATCCAAGCTGTAGGGATGGAGCCCACACCCCTGTGGCCAGTGGTTGGTACATTCCAGCTATGAACTTGGCCTTCAAAATCTTTTCCACAGTGTCTAAGCCATTTCATTTCCAACAGTGCACAAGGATCCCAATGTCTCCGCATCCTGGCCAACACTTGTTATTTTCTGGATTCATTTTTGTTTGTTTTAAAGTAGCCATTCTCATGGGTTATGAAGTGGTATCTCACTAGAGCTTTGGTTTGCATTTCCATAATGCTTAGTGGTGCTTAGCACTTTTCATGTGCTTTTTGGCCATGTGTATTCCTTCTTTGGAGAATTGTCTGTTTGAGTCTTTTACCAAGTTTTGAGTTGAGTTGTTTGGGGTTGCATTGTTGAATTTTAGGAGTCCATATATGATATGCAAATATTTCCCCCCACTCTGTGGTTGTTCTGCTCTGTTGATAGTGCTTCTAAATTACAAACACACACACATATATTTGGGCACTAGGGATTGAACCCAGGGGCACTTTACCACTGAGTTATTAGTCCTTTTTATTTTTTGTTTTGAGACAGGGTCCCACTAAGTTTCTGAGGCTGGCCTCAAGCTTGTGATCCTCCTGCCTCTGCCTCCCCAGTTGCTGGGATTACAGGTTTGTGGCACCACGCCCTGCCAGATGCACAAAATGTTTAATTCTCATTAAGGCTGATTAGTCCTTTCCTTCTTCAGTTGCCTGTGTCATTGGTGACAAGTCTGAGAAGTCATTGCCAAACTCACTATTATGAAGACTTTGACCTGTTTTGATCTAAAAGTTTTATAGTTGTAGGTCTTACATGTAGATTACGGATCCATTTTGAGCTAATTTCTGTGTGTGCTGTTAGGCAAGGGTCTAGCTTCATTCTTTTGCATGTGGATATCCTCTTTTCCCAGCACCACTGGTCAAAAAAGGGGTCCTATTTCCATTGAATGGTCCTGGCAACCTGGTTCCAAGTCATTTGACCATAATGTAAGGGCTCATTTCTGAGTTCTCTGGTCGATTCCATTAGTCTCTGTGCCTGTCTTTATGCCAGTAGCATATGGTTTTGATCACTGTAGCTTTGTAGCACATTTTGAAATCAGGAGGCATGGACTTTGAAATTAATTGCAAAGAGTAACTAAACTATTTTCCTGGATTCTATGAGCCACTCTAGCAAATTATTGAACTAGCCAGAGAGGAATGATTGACACTTAAAGTAGTGTAGATAAGGAAGGGCTGATTATAAACATGGTTGTATTCTAGAGGAAAACAAAATAAAATGCCAAACATTTAACCAAGGGCCAGTACTTATGTCATCCCATCCCACCTGTACTGATAACACAGTGGGGATGATTGGGTCACTTGGCGCCTTTTGAACAAGGCCCTGAAGATGGGATCCAGGAGGGTTAGCCACCACCCTAGAAGAGGCATCCTCAGAGGCCTGCCAGCCCCATCCTTCCCTAAGGAGAACACCCACCACCAAGGCTATCAGACACCCATCCCCCACACAAAAAGACTATTTTCTTCCTTAGGAGTTTCAGGTAGAGGATGCAAATTGAGCAGTCCATATGGGTAAGGTAAGAAGGAGTAGGACAAAAAGCCTCCTCCCTGCCCTTTACTCCTCCAGCTATTTTATTTTATTTTTTTTTTAATTTCAATATTTATTTATTTAGTTCTCGGCGGACACAACATCTTTCTTTGTATGTGGTGCTAGGGATCGAACCCAGGCCGCACGCAAGCCAGGCGAGCGCGCTACCGCCTGAGCCACATCCCCACCCTCCTCTGGCTATTTTAAAGGGTTACCTGAAGGGTGTTGGGGGATGGCATATTCCTCTGTCAGGATTCCTAAGCCCTAACAGTCCAAGCACGAAGGTGGTGGAAGTTGAATAGTTCAGAGCAATAGACAGTCTTTTGGACTCTCCTGCAGTGCTTTCCTCCCTATGTAAAAAGATCCTGGGTTAATTCAGGAATACTCAGAGGTGAAGTAACTGGATTGTGAGCACTGTAACTAATCAGTGCATCCTACTCTGTATGAACTGACTGGGCAGTAACTGTAGGCAGGTGGGGCAAGGCTGGAGGAGGTGGGTCACTGGGGTCTAGTGACCCTAGAAGGATCTTCTTCCCAGAGGCCCCTTCCTACTCTATTCGCTCTCACACGTGTGCCTCTCCCCCCCTCCCCCCACCTTCTGCCATAAGTGGAGTAACTTCCCTCCACCACACCCTTCCATCATGATGTTCTACCTCACCTTGGGCCCAAAGCAATGGACTTGATCCACCCTGGACTGAGTCTGTGAAACCGTGAGCCAAAATAAACTTTTTCTCCTCTAAGTTGTTCTTGACAGATATTTTGGTCGCAGGGATGCAAAGTCGAATAACACAAACACCAATCCCTGAATTAGCATGATTTATTCTTCATTCCTCTACTACTAACATTCTAGTTCCTGGGCAAGTGGTTCTCCGTCCTTGGGACCGCATCCCTGGGAGAAGAGCTGTGGGTCCCATAGTAGGAAGTTCTCAACGATAGAAGAGAAGCACAGCTGCCTCTGTTATCTCCCTGCTGTTGCTGAAATGCACCTGAGTTCCATGTCCATCTGCGTCAAAAGCAGAGAAGTCTCCACACTGCTTAGGATTACTCTCTGGGAAGAATCCTCCTCCACCAATGCAGTGCTAGGAAATAAGAAGAGAAAGAGGTGGTGATGAGAGGTCTGCCGGGGAGTCCAAAGACCTCCAAATCCAGGGGAAAATGCGGTCCTCCTCAATTCTCCATTGGCCTTGTTGATGTATTTCTCCCATGAAAACTTCTTAATCTTTAGCCTTAGTGACACACCATCCCCTCCTGACTTTCCTTCAACTTTTCTGCACATTCCTTCTTAGATCCCCTGGATGGACTCTTCCTTCATGAAATCCCTAAGTGCTGCTCCCTTGAAGGGGGACACATTTCCCTCTCCTTGATAGGATTCTGATCCTCTTTGGCTACAGTTTTAATTGCCGGGAGCTGTCACATAGGAGATGAACACATACCCTTAGCCTTGGGCGATGGAGGTGTGGAACTGGCTTCTGATGTGTACAAAGCAAGTGGACCTCACCTCCACTCAGCAGGGAATGAAGCTCTGGAGATGGGTGTCCCCCAATGAGACTAAGCTCTACACCCCTGAGACCCAATCACTTTCCTCATTTGGTGGAACTTTCTCAAGGCTCCTCCTCAATAATTAAGGCTTCAGAATATGCTCCCCTCTCTCTTTTTTGTCTGCCTCTACTGCTTCCCTTGTGGGAGTTGGGGCTGAGAAGCCATCGCTGAACCCCAAGAAAAGGCTACTTTCTGTGTCTGTGTGGTTATGTAATAGCCAGCCCAATTCACCTGGAGTGACCCTGACTGATTTAGTTGCGTGTTGCAACAACTAACAATTTACTGGTGGCCCCAAAGCTCTATCTCCAGTCCATTTGTTTCTTGGGCTCAAACTCTATCACTGGGACCTCTCTGAAGGCACTTCAAGCTCCCCCCAACCAAAACACAGTTAATTACATCCAGATGTCATTTAACAATGGGGACACTACCTGAGAAATGCAACTTTGGGCAATTTTGACACTGTGTGGACATGATAGTGTATTTACACAAACTAAGATGACCATGGTGTCACAGGTAATATAATCTCCTGGGACCTCTGTCATATTTGCAATCTGTCATTGATCAAAATATTATTATGCAGCAGCATATGACTGTGTATCCTTCATTGACCCCAAACCTGTTCATCATCCAGAAACCCTAACTTAATAAATGATATTCTCTTACTCAAATGAAAATGATGAGTTCATTCTAGATTTGTTGTCTTTCTATCATCTGTGTTCAACTGGACATAAGTTTAAAATCTTTGGAATTCATCAGTACCTCCTGTTCATCCCTCTCAGCACTCCCCTATTTCAGGCTTGAACTATTGCGACCACCTCAATATTGGTCTCCTGGTCCTTAATCTCATCCCACTAGAATCTGTCACCACTTTGCTACCAGCATGATTGTTACAAAAAATGATCAAGTTGGTCTTCCCTTAGTGCTTTGTTGGCTCTTGTAATCTATAGAATAAAGTTCAAAATCATTGGTGTGATGTGAGGTCCCTTCCTAATCCAGTCCTTGTCACTACCCCACATACATCTCATGCACCAAAACTGCAAAACAGCTTGCTGCCCCCTCAGTGCCACATGCCCTCTGAAACACTGGTGACTCTGAACACATTATTCATTCAACCTAAATTGCACTCATATTCATGAAGTTCTATCTATGCATCTCTCAAGACAGCACAGAAGTTACCTTTCATGCAATCATTTCCAAGACACCCCCAACAGAGTTAGGTGTTCTTGTAGGCCCTCATTGTTTGTTGTTGTTGTTGTGTTGTTTTATTTTGTCTTATTTTTTGTGCTGAGGGTTGAATCTCAGAAGATGGAAAGATCTCCCATGCTCCTGGATAGGCAGAATTAATATTGTCCAAATGGCCACACTACCAAAAGCATTGTAGATATTTAATGCAATTCCTATTGAAATCCCAATGACATTCTTCATAGAAATAGAAAAGGCAATCATGAAATTTATTTGGAAAAATAAGAGACCCTAAATAGCTAAAGCAATCCTTAGCAAGAAAAGTGAATGGACCTTAAACTATACTACAGAACTATAGGAACAAAAATGGCATGATATTAGCACAAAAATAGATTTGTAGACCAATGGTACAGAATAGAAGACACAGAGACAAACCCACACAAATACGGTTATCTCATACTAGACATGGGTGCCAAAAATATTCACTGGAGAAAAGGTAGCCTATTCAACAAATGGCGCTGGCAAAACTGGAAATCTATATGTAACAAAATTAAACCTCTATCTCTCATCCTGCACAAAAATCAACTCAAAGTGGAACAAAGACTTAGGCACTAGAATGGAGACCCTACGCCTAATAGAAGAAAAAATAGGCCCAAATCTTCACCACGTTAGCCTAGGATCTGACTTCCTTAACAAGTCTCTTAGAGTGCAAGAAATAAAATTAATAATCAACAAATAGGATGTATCAAATTAAAAAGCTTCTTCTCAGCAAAGGGAATAATTAATAACATGATGAGAGAGCATACAGATTGGGAGAAAATCTTTACCACATGCACCTCGATAAAGCATTAATCTCTAGGATATATAAAGAGCTCAAAAAACTTAACACCAAAAAAAAACAAATAACCCAATCAATAAATGGGTTAAGGAACTGAACAGACACTTCACAGAAGAGATACAATTGATCAACAGATATATGAAAAAGTGTTCAACATCTCTAGCAATTAGAAAAAATACAAATCAAAAGTACTCTAAGATTTCATCTCACTCCTTTAAGAATGGCAATCATCAAGAACACTGGCAACAATAAATATTGATGAGGATGCAGTGGAAAGGTGCACTCATACACTGCTGTTGGGACTGCAAATTGGTGCAACCACTATGGAAAGCACTATGGAGATTCCTCAGAACCACCATTTGACCCAGCTATCCTACTCCTCAGTTTACACCCAAAGGACTTAAAAATAGTATACTATAGTGACACAGCCACATCAATGTTTATAGCAGCTCAATTCACAATAGCTAAAATATGGAGCCAATCTAGGTGTCCTTCAATAGATCAATGAATAAAGAAAATGTGGTGCATAAACTCAATGGAATATAACTCAGCTTTAAATAAGAGTAAAATTATAGGATTTGGCAGTAATTGGTTGGAGTTGGAGAATATCTTGCTAAGCTAAATAAGCCAATCCCACAAAACCAAAGGCTGAATGTTTTCTCTAATATGTGGATGCTAATTCACAATAAGGCAGGGGTACTAACATTTCCTTAGATTAGGCAGAGGGAAGTGATGGGAGAGTAGGGGAGGAAATGTGCAGATAGGAAAGATAGTAGAATGAAACAGACATTATTATTGTATGTATATATGTGACTACATGAGAAATTATATCCCTTCTATGTATGATATATCAAAGTGCATAAATGCATTCTACTGTCATGTAAAACTAATTAAAAACAAATAATTTTTTAAAAATAAATAATTATGAAAATTATTACCAATTTCTATATATCAATTACATTTACTTCCTAAGAATGTGAATCTTTAAAGTGCAAGATTTAAGAGAACATTTATTCAAAACCAGAGTTCTCCAAATTAAAGTTGTATGATAATTCAAAATATAAAAATTACAAATTAAAAATTCATTTATATAGTTCAGGGTTCTCTGACTGGACCTATTACCAGTAACATATATTGTAACACTTGTATGTTACTCTCTACACTGGAAAGTAAACTTGGTTGTATATTCAAAGGACAATTGAGAGATACTGACTTGTTTAGAGGGTACTATTGTAAGATATAAAGATATTTTGAGACCTTCTCTCAAGAAGGGATTGAAGTTCTCTTAATTTGTCCATTTTGCATTCTAGATATAACATTAAAATGGATCAACTAGCCTACATACTATAAAATTACAAATGATCAGGGAAAGTGCTTCATTTTCATTTGTTATAGGTCTAATCTCAATTACTCCCATGAAACAAGGCCTTAAGAAATCACCTGTTAAGGAAGAGAAATTAAGGAGACCCCCCCCCCGTCCCCAACTTAATACAGATAAGAAAGAAATCAGGGAGATTTTCGGAAGATCCAAATACATATATTGTAATATTTTAGAACTTATGCCAGATGTTTGACCTCACCTGGAAAGATATTATGCTATTACTTAACCAAACTCTAGCCTCCAATGAGGAGGCCACCCTAAAAGCAGTTTGGGGGAGACCTACATCTTGCCCATGCCCCAACAGCACAAAGTCTCAGCTTGAAAGGCTTTCGTGGGTTGTTCCTGAATATAATCCTTACCGTAACTCCAGCTAACAGAAGGTTTTATCTCAAAGGCTCAGCATACAGCAATGGTGCATTTGAAACCTCAACCCTTGTTATTGGTCCTAAACAGCACAGGATGCCTGTGCCTGGACAGGAGGTCCTGGAGCCCTGGTGCCTGAGACTCAGCAAGGAGGAAGGGAAGTCACAGTCTTATATACATATACATATACACACACTCACATAAAGATGAGTACTCTAGATGTTAATATTAAAATTTTTCCAGTATTAATGTTATATTTGCAATAGCCTCATGACCTCAATACAAGGAAATATTTCTTTAAGACAGCAGAAGTTGAGTGGACACGGTGGCACATACATATAATTCTAGTGACTAAGGAGGTTGCAACATGAGGATGGCAGGTTCAAGGCCAGCCTCAGCAACTTAGCAAGACCATGCCTTAAAATAAAAAGGGAATGTAGCTCACTGATAGAGCACCCCTGGATACACTCTCCTGTGTAAAATAAAAAGAAAAGGAAAGAAAGAAGGAAGGAAGTGTGGTGAGCCATTTCTTCAGACCGGTCGCCATTACAAGATGGCGCCGGCCTCGTTGTGGTCTGTGACAAACAACTCCTTCTTTGGGAGAGTTGGCACTTGGTTCTTTGACACCCTATGAGAAAGCTCCACGTGGCAGCTTCACATTGGGTGTTCGGATACTTTATTAAGGCTGGGAGGGGCTTCCGGGGGAGGAAGAACTCTGCAGAGCCTGAATAAACAGCTGTAAGAAGATTCCCGGTGTTGCGTCTTCCTTGCGGGCAAGGGGGTCGCGACAAGTGGTGCCGAAACCCGGGAAAATCAAAACTTGCAAGTCGTCAGAGGTGGTGCACTGAACAGTCCCGTGGGTGGGACCCGACAGTCCCGGTGAGTGGGACCCGATAGTCCCGGTGGGCGGGACCTGATAGTCCCGGTTAGTGGGACCCGCGACCAAAGCGGAATCAGCTCCTCTACTAAGAAAGAGAGAGCCTCATATTTTATTGCAGCTGCACTGTGTACTTTCACTTTTGTTTTCTGTGTTTCTTTTGTTGCTGTGTCCTGTTTTATTTGGCTACTGTCTGAAAAGATCAGCACTCCAGGCGCTAGACACTCCCTTACTAGTTTTTCACACAAATATGTAACAAGGCCTCTGGCCTTGAGCTGGGCTTCACAGTGCTGAGTACATTTCTAAGATAAGGGAGTTACTAACTGGGCTCCATGGTAACAGCTGGCAGGAGGAGGAACTGGAAAGGGAGATAGAGGAACTGGAGGGTCGAATGAAGAAGTCAAGATTTAAAGCATCTACGGCCCCGATCCCTGTTGCGCTCCCTCCTTATAACCCCGATTGGAACGAGGACAACCCCAGAAGGCAGGGGGGGTGTTCAGTGGCAGCCTAAGATATCCCAAACTTTTCCAGTAATTGAAAACCTGGATGCCGATGGACAGCCGGCCAGAGTGTATGTTTCTTTAGCCTTTAAGGACATTAAACAACTAAAGGAGGCAATTACTAATTACAGACCCCATGCCCCCTTTACATTGACTCTCTTCGAGTTTTTCTCTGCCAATCAGCTGACACCTAGTGACTGGCAACAACTTTGCAGGGCTGTATTGTCCGGAGGGATTTTTTTTGTTGTTGTTGTTGTTGTTGTTGTGGACAAGTGAAAATCAAGAGAGGTGTCGTGAGCTAGCCTGAGTCAATCAGGACGCCGGCTTCCCACAGTGTAACCTTGAAATTTTAACAGGCTCAGGACAATATGCTATCATAAATCAGCAAATTAATTATGGTCCTGGGGTCTATGCTCAGATAGCTACAGCAGCGAGCGTAATTCCAAGTTTGATGCTCAGGGACGCCCACTGCAGCCGGGAAACGGGAACAGGGGCCCACCCCGGGCCCCGGAAGCCAGAGTGTACGGGGCGGTCCAGAGACAGAACAAGCTGCTACCGCAGTAAGATCTTGGCCAGGCGGGGAAAAATGCAGACAAAATCAAACAAAATGCAATCGGCTAGGAAACCTTGGGGAACTTTTGCCTCCAAAATGAGCAGCGGACTCCATGTTGCTTGCATCACCATGGTAACCATGGGGTGCCTAGCCAGAAGAGCGGCTTCCTGGTCCCACCTCCCACACTTTTGGGGGCTACCGATTGGTTCTTCCACAGTCACTCAGACAGGACTTCTAGTCCCGCCTTCCAGCCACTGACCTGTTTTGCTGTGTTTCAGATTTCTACCGGAGCTACTCAGAGCCTATATTTTTGAAACATGCCTGCCTATCAATGCTAACAAAAGATATCTTTTTCAGACAAAATTTATTTCCACAGCTTTCTATGTTACAGTCCTAAATTTAAGCTAGTTCCAAGTTAAATAACCTGACTTTTCTCTGTAGTTGTGTTACTAAATAATGTTCTATTGATGAGAGATATCAAATATGCTTCTTTATATTTTACTTTTAATTTTGGAAGTTATGAGGATGCATTTGCTTGCCACAGGAACAAGCCGGCAAAGTTCCTGTGATGACCAAAAAATCCTTATTCTAATTGCTAACTATAAAAATAAAAATGTATACTCAAGGATCTTATTTCAGTACATCAAGTGACGTCACATAGAAGAGTGCACTCCTAGTTAAAAATAAATTAACATGGATCCAAATATTTTAAGACCACGTGGTTACATAAAGTTAATACAATTATAAGTTAAGTTCTTATTCTTAATATATATTTTTTTAGATATTTACATCACCTATATTTGTTAATCTATAAATTAATTAGCACATGCCTAATTGATTAGTTAATATATATTTGCCTAATTGTTTTTCTTCAACAGGAAACCCATAATTTATGTTTTATATTTACATTTATCAGATACTCTGCCTTTTCAGTTACAGATATTTGAGATAAATGTGTTTACTGTAAATTTGCTTTTAAGTGAAAATGCAATCACGTAGTTTCTCCTTCTCAAAGTTACTGTTTAAACTCATAAGATGATAAATTATTATAATTATTTCTACAAAATATCTAAGGGTTTTAACTATATTTTCATTGATATTTCTTATCAAAGTATAATAATTTGTTTATAGATCCTAAGGTTTTCAGAAATTGTTCCAAAGTGTATTTTTTTTTAAAGAACAAGATGTTCCAACAAAGACAAAGCACACATGGATCCTAAGAAGAAGAAAGAAATCATCTTTGGGTAAAACAAGGTCTTTATATTCATTTCCCTAAGTAAAAAAGATTTTTATATTGTTATCTCACCAGATGATATAAAAGGTTAGAACGAAAAAAAAAAAAAAAAAAAAACAAACAACAAAAAACCAAGGGGAGATTTTCATATACTAAACTGACTATAATTAATTTAAGGGTATTTCAGTTTATTTTCCTAATTTAACTATACTAATGTGAGCAAAAATTTTGTCCATATTTTGACATGACAAACACCTATTAAAATGTGAGTTTATTTCTTTAAAGAAAGATCCTTATTGCCTAATAATTCTTACTGTTTCAGATAAAGATTAATTTTAGTAAATAAATTCGCATTGTTGATTAAACATTAAGTATATTGAACTACTAACTTAAACCCCTGTATGACCTTTTGAGAGGAGACCCCTCACCCACCTCCCTGTGAAAACCTACTCCAAAAGCCTTGAAGGCACTCAGGTTAATGGAAACAGCCTTACAAGAGATGCAGGTTACCCAGATAGATTATTCTATACCCCTATCATTTATAATCCTGCCTTCAAAATTAACTCCTACTGGAGTGTTTTGGCAAACAGGTCCCATCTATTGGGTCCATTTACCCGCTTCTAACTCTCGGGTGATAACTCCCTTTTATAAACTAGTGATAAATCTGATCTGGAAAGCCAAATATTTGGGTGATGCATTGTTTGGAAAAACTTTTGACATTCTCATTCAACCTTATACCCAGGATATGATTTTAAAATTACAACAAGAACATGATTTTTGGTGTCTTTTTCTTTGTAATTTCAAAGGTCAAATTGATACTTACTTTCCCCGACATAAACTTCTAGGAGGCCTTAAACAATGTCCTATTATTTTTCCTAAAATTATTAAAGGGGAACCTATCCCGGGAGCTCAGACTGTTTATACAGACGGAGCAAAAGGGGGGTTTGCTGTTGCTTTTGATGGGTCTCACGTAATTCGACACCCTGTTCCTAAACTGTCTGCCCAAAGATCAGAAGTTCAGGCTCTAATTATGGCCCTTAAACCATACAATTCCATCCCACTTAATGTGTATACTGATAATCTCTATGTTGCCAATTTAGCCTTAGTTATTGAAACAGCCCCTTATATTGGCAGGCAATCTACTATTATGGAACAATTACAAACAGTTCAGCTCCTTGTTTGGGCTAGACGAGATCCTTTATTCATTGGACATATCCAAGGACACTCAGAGCTCCCTGGGCCTCTGGCGGAGGATAATGCTAAAGCAGATGCTGCCACTCATAATATGGGCCTAGTATACACTATAACCAAGTATGATGAGGCCTCACAACTCCATGCTAAATTCCATCTAAATTCACAATCTTTACGCTTCCGCACAGGATGCTCGCGTGATCAAGCTTTACAAATTGTCTCCCTGTGCCCAGTATGTGCTCCATTTCTTCATTTTCCCCAGTTTGGGTGTTAATCCTAGAGGCTTACAACCAAATGATATCTGACAAACTGATGTTACCCACTTCCCTAGTTTTGGTAAGCTGTCTTTTGTACATGTTTCTATTGATACATACTTTGGCTATATCTTTGTTACATTACACACTGGGGAAAAGGCCAAAGATGTTATTGGACATCTCTTAAAAGCTTTCTCTTGCATGGGCAGTCCACGTTGTCTCAAAACAGACAATGGACCTGCATATATAAGCCAAACAGTTCAACGGTTCTGCACCCAATGGGAAATTGAACACAAAACAGGCATTCCTTATAACCCCCAGGGACAAGCAATTGTGGAACGAGCCCATCAACATTTAAAACTTTATCTACAAAAAATTACGGAGGGGGAAATATATAGATGCTGCCAGGGACCACAAACGTTATTATCCATAACCTTGTTCACTTTGAATTTAGAAGGATTCCTATCCCCCTTGTCGGTTCTGATCATGGTATTTATGCCCGGGACGACAACGTACTTGGAAGTGTGGAGGACCTGAGGCCTATTATTGTGCCTCGTGGGGATGTGAAACCCCTAGTAATGGGTATTGGCTTAAGAATTCACCCAGGAATAACTATGCCCACTTCTGGCAAACAATAGAGGGAGAATCAAATATTACTATTCAGTTTATACTTCCAATGGAAAACAACAAACAGATTGGACTCGAGGATATCTCTGGGGGCTGCGTATTTACACCCCCGGACAGTACAATCCTGGCCTGCTTTTTCGACTCAAATTGACCACAGAACAGCCTACTGGGAGTCTAATAGGACCCAATCAGGTGCTCGGAGACCAAAAGGCCTCATCTAGACCCAAACAGCCCATAGCCCCAACATTAAAACCTTCCCCCAGTGGTCAAACAATAACTATGGGCTATCAAACCTTTGATTATACCCCTGAGCCCATACACCCTGGAACTGGAGATCGTCTTCTTAATTTGGTCCGAGGAGCTTTTTTCGCTCTCAAGGCCACTAATCCTAACAGGACCCAAGATTGCTGGCTATACTTGACCTCCAGGCCGCCCTATTATGAGGGGGTAGCAATACTGTCTAATTTATCCTCTAATACCACTACAGATCCTAAATGTTATTCTCTGCCCAGCTGTAAGTTAACTATCACGGAGGTCATGGGACAAGGGGTTTGCTTGGGAAAGGTACCGCTTTCACACCAACATCTCTACAACATCACCCGACCAATAAATCAATCTCAATCTGATTATTTGTGGGGTCCCAAAGGGTCCTATTTTGCTTGCAATACTGGGTTAACTCCCTGTGTTTCCATGGCAGTCTTAAATACAACTACTGATTTCTGTGTGTTGGTACAACTATGGCCGAGGATATCTTATCATGGGTCAGACTACGTCCTGGGACGCCTTGAGGGACATACTCGGCTCCCCAGAGAACCCATAACTATGACTATTGCCCTCCTATTGGGCATAGGTGGAATAACAACTGGAATAGGAACCGGGACAGCCGCCTATGTGCAGGGAGGTCAATTATTAAATCTACAAATGGCTATGAATGAGGATTTAACAGCCATGGCCAAGTCTATTACTGCTTTGGAAAAGTCCCTCACTTCCCTCTCAGTAGTTGTGTTACAAAATAGGAGGGGACTAGATTTATTATTCCCAAGGGAAGGAGGACTATGTGTAGCCTTAAAGGACCAGTGTTGTTTTTATGCAGATCACACTGGGGTAATCCGTGAAACTATGGAAAAGGTCACGGAAAGATTGGCTAAAAGACAAAAGGAGTTTGAAGCACAACAAGGATGGTTTGAACAATGGTTTAAAAATACCCCATGGCTGACTCCTTTGATGTCCACTGTAATGGGACCGCTTTTCGGTCTCCTTCTTGTAGCTGCTGTAGGCCCCTGCCTTGTCAAGAGAATGACACAATTTATTAAAGACCAAATTAACATTCTGACTTCTAAGCCAATACAGGTCCATTATCAACGCCTACAAACCAAAGATGATCTTACTGAAGTTTGTCTCCGACCAATTCGAAGATGATTTTTCTACAATGATTCCTGCTTCATGCCTTTCTCCTTTTGCCCCCTTTTCTTCCTTATTTTTATTATTCCTCTCCTCTGACTCTATGCCCTGTTGAACCGGAACCAATTAAAGACCTAATAATGACTGGCTGAATAGATACCACTAAACGCCTTGGCAACAACGAGCTGATCTTGTAGTACCCAGAGACGGGCAACTTTCACGCTTGCACTGCAACCTAAGACAGGGGAATGGGGCCTCCCCAGAGACGGGTAAGCACTGTAAGGGCAGTGAACGACCTAAGACAGGGGCTACTTGATTCCCTTTGACGTGCCACAAACAAAAGAGGGGGAACTGCTGGCACGGACTCCCCCCGGCCCCCAGGGCTTGGATCCAGCCCTGGTTTCTTGTTGTGCACGTCAAAGAGGCCAGCTCACAAGGCCTTGAGGCAGCTCACCAGGCCTTGAAGGACTTGTGGTGTCTGTTTTCATATTATTCAGCCTATAACGGTCATGTGGGAACGTCTTGACCTGCTTGGGTCTGATAAGGTTCCTGGTTGAAGGCTTGGTATGAGTTAACAAGAACTTTCTGTCTCCCCCCGCCCTTGCTCCCGCCTACTGGTAACTTTCCATTCTATCTGCAAGAAATATATAAGTATGTGCTGAGCCATACTATGCAGCCACTTCTGCACAGTGGGATAGGACCTCTACTCTCGCCTGTGTTGTTTTTAGAAAACAAAAGGGGGAACTGTGGTGAGCCGTTTCTTCAGACCGGTCGCCATTACAAGATGGCGCCGGCCTCGTTGTGGTCTGTGACAAACAACTCCTTCTTTGGGAGAGTTGGCACTTGGTTCTTTGACACCCTATGAGAAAGCTCCACGTGGCAGCTTCACATTGGGTGTTCGGATACTTTATTAAGGCTGGGAGGGGCTTCCGGGGGAGGAAGAACTCTGCAGAGCCTGAATAAACAGCTGTAAGAAGATTCCCGGTGTTGCGTCTTCCTTGCGGGCAAGGGGGTCGCGACAAGGAAGGAAGGAAGGAAGGAAGGAAGGAAGGAAGGAAGGAAGGAAGGAAGGAAGGAAGGAGAAAGAAAGAAAGAAAGAAAGAAAGAAAGAAAGAAAGAAAGAAAGAAAGAAAGAAAGAAAGAAAAAAGGAGAAAGAAAGCAAGCCAAAGCATACTAACTATAAACTAAAAATATTGATAAAATGGACCCCATTCAAATTCTGTTCATATGGCACCATTAAAAGAGTAACCAATATGTGGAAACTAAAGAGAAAAAGGGGAAAGTGGGGCATCTCATGAAAATAGAAGGGAGACCAGTAGAAAAGAGGAAGGACCAGGAAAAGAGGAGGAGAGAAAAAGACTAAGTGAAAAGTGGTCAAATTATGTCCTGTGCGTGTAGGAATATGTAGCACCAAGGCCAACTGGTAGGTATAAATACACCAAGAAAAATGGAAAAAGAGAGTAAAGAGACCAAATGGAGAAGAGAGCAATTTAGATACACATGGCACATCCCACACAGGCCAGCATGCCCCTCCCGCCATCCCACGCCTGCGTGCAGGCTGCTGTCTCCCAGAAACTCACGTGCTCCGTGTTGCAGCCAGTGACTCTCATCCCAGCACACAGAGCGTTGGCTGCTTTTTCATTATTAAACACCCTGAACTGGACAAATCCTGCAACAAATTCTCCTGAAAAAGAAAATGCAAACAAGTATTAAAAAGAGTGACTAGAGCAGGACACAGTGGCGCACATCTGCAATCCCAGCAGCTCAGGAAGTTGAGGCAGGAGAATCCCAAGTTCAACACCAGCACACCAATGTAGTGAGACCATCAGTAACTTAGGGAGATATTATAAGATAAGATAAAATTCAAAATTAAAAAAAGACTGGGCCTGTAGTGCAGTGACAAAGTGCTCCTGGGGTCGATTCCCAGTATCAAACAATAACAACAGCTAGAAGCATTTTCTTTTTTAACCAGATGAAGATGCCCTGAGCCAAAAGTTTAGGCTACAGCCAAACACCAAAGCCCCACACCCTTTTGGCCAGTGGTGGATGCATCCCAGCCCTGACCTTGACCTGAGGGAACCTCTGTCATCTGGAGTAAGAGGCTGGAACTCACAGAAGACTTGTTTTCCTAAAGATTGTGGAGAAAATAGACAGTACAGAAAGCTCACCAGGCCCACCATGGTGGTGCAGCCTGTAATGCCAGTGACTCAGGAGGCTGAGGCCCGAGGATCATAAATTCTAAGCCAGCCTCAGCCACTTAGTGAGACCCTGTCTCAAAAAAATAAATAAATAAAATGATCTGGGGAGGTAGCTCAGTAGTAGAATACCCTTGGGCTCAATCCCCAATACCACTAAATAAAAAGAAAATAGAAAGAAAGATCGCTATGTAAAGTTGAGCAGGTTAAGCAATTGTCAGATGCAGCCACCTGTTGCTGTTGACACCCATCTCAGTCAGTGACCATGAGCTTGTATTCCCAGCATCACCTGCCTTCCCACTGTCATTAAAGTCAAAAGCAAACAGTAGGGTACAGCAATCAGTGTGGCCAAACTGGAAGGTTCCAGTGAGGGATGAAGGGAGATACATATGATTTTGAAGATAAAGCTGGGGTCGGGTGGAGCGCTGCTCTCTGATGGAGAAGCAGGTCTGAAGCGTTACTCCAGCAATCTCCATTTATATATGTCTCATTATCAGGTTAAAGACTCTGCATGAATTATTCTTTGTATTCAGGAAAGTTACAGGACTAGAAATACCTATGCAGCTTTTTCACAGCTGCAATGTGCCGTGTTAGGAGCTTTGTGGAGTGCTCGAGAAAGTCCATTTTTAAAGGTACTATTAAGAGGACAGGCTCAGGAGTCACAGAGCTGGTGAAAACACTGTGGTTGTCAGCAAGAGAGTTCCTCATTTCCCGGGAGTTGTGTGCCTGAGATCAAGGTGGAAGCTGATAAGACTCTTACACAGAGCCTCCTCATGCAGGGCATTCCCACAGCAGCTAAGCATCCTGTGCCCTGGCGCAGAAACATTCCAAGGCACCAGGCATGCCACAGTCATGAGGTCATCAGAGACTCCCAATCTCAGTCACTGCTCTCCCATACTCTGTCAGTGCTCTCCACAGTAGGAGCGTGGTAGCTCAGTGGTAGAGCTCTTGCCTAGCATGTGTGAAGCACTGGGCTCAAATCTCAGCACCACATATATAAATAAATAACATGAAGGCCCATTAACAAACATATAAAAATTTTTTTTTTTTTAAAGAGAGAGTGAGAGGGGAGAGAGAGAGAGAGAGAGCGCGAGAGAGAGAGTTTTTAATATTTATTTATTTATTTTTTTAGTTCTCGGCGGACACAACATCTTTGTTGGTATGTGGTGCTGAGGATCGAACCCGGGCCGCACGCATGCCAGGCGAGCGCGCTACCGCTTGAGCCACATCCCCAGCCCCATATAAAAATTTTTTAAAAGGCAATAGCTTTTGATTTTCTGATTCAAGACTCAATTTCTATGGTTTTATGATACTGAAAAAATGTCTTTTTTTTTTGGAGTAGGGGATATCAGGGATTGAACTCAGGAGCACTTATTATGTATTTTATTTAGGGACAGGGTCTCAGTGAGTTGCTTAGTGCCTTGCTTTTAAGAAAATTAATATCTATCCTTCAAAATAAAAATAAATCTTCACTGGATTCATTGTCACATATCTGTAATCCCAGTGGTTCTAAAGGCTGAGGAAGGAGGATCACGAATTCAAAGTCGGCCTCAGAAAGTTGGCAAGGCCCTAACTCAGTGAGACCCTGTCTCTAAATAAAATATTTAAAGGGGCTGGGGGTGTGGCTCAGTGGTTAAGTGCCCTGGGTTCAATCCCCAGGGCCAAAGTAATAAATAAAAACAAATCTTCCTCACCACTTTGCTAGTTCTTTCCTGTAAACATTAGCCTTCACCTTTTCTTAATTATTATAAGAGGCTGCAAAGAGAGGTGGTTAGGAAGGCTGGGTTTATGCCCTGTGAAATGGCAAAAATTGCAATCCTAACTGCATCATTTTCTCATGATTTAATGACAAAAATCATGTTAAATTCCTAGAAATCAGTCTGACATATTTTAACAGCTCAATCAGTCTATACTAGCTCTTGCTTTTTTTGGTGGTGGTACTGGGGATTGAATGCAGGGGTGCTCTGGCACTGAGCCACATTCCCAACCCATTTATTATTTATGTTGAGACAGGGTCTCATTAGGTTATTGAGGCTGGCCTCAAACTTGCAATCCTCCTGCCTCAAGCCTCCAGAGTAGCTGGGATGACAAGTATGCACCTCTGACCCTGTCTAGCAGTTCTTTATCATTGTTATTTACCCTCTTTCCCTCTTTCACCAAGAGTTCAAGAAAGGACTTCTGATTGGACTTTGGGAGCAAACACTCACTTTGACCATTAGGTGAGTAGTAAGATGCGGTTTTCTGAGCATCACCAAAGTCGTAGACCACAGGTATTGCTGGGCCATTGTCATTCCAACATTTCCCTAATCCATACTTCACTGGATATTTCTGCAGGAACCAAAAAGAAAAGTTTTGTAAGGACAGTAGATAAGCCCCCATTTTGGACAGGAAAGGGATCCCTTCCAGTCAACTGTCATTACTCAGAAACCAGTCTTAATAGTAACGACTCCTTCTTCCCATAGCAGGATCTCCCCAAGAGTCCCAAGTCCTCTGTCTCTTCCTCTTTCTTCCCACTCTGCTCTCCCTTAGGCCTCTTCCCTTGCCTGGCTCAGAGTTTCTGGGGTACGTATGATATTGTAGTGAACTCTTTAAAATATCACTCAAATAGAAGTGGCTTTGATTTTCCCAGCCACTCACTCAGGACATGGCTCCAGAGAGCTGATTTGTCCCCCAACTCCAAACACTTAAGTGCTCCCCAGCCAGCAGCCCTGTGTACCTGGTAGAGGCCAAACAGATTGTGTCCCAATTGCTTGAAGAAGCCAGACGTGGTGCGGTACCTCAGCAGAGAGCTGTTCCACCAGTTCTTCATGGGGCTATTGTTGGGCACATGCCAGATGCCCAGGTCCGCAGCCTGGATGTCATAGTAGCCAGGGTTCTGGAAAGCAACCAACACTGAGACTGACCAGCCCAGAATGTCCCACAGGAGCAAAAGACACACATGGGCTTTGTCAGCTAAGCTGACAGCTCTGGGCTCCAGATGGACAGATGGCCAGCTATGCTCACACACACCCACCTCCAGCAGATCATGCCCCCCCCACCACCCTGCTGCCTCATGGCCTTGTGGGAGGAAGCTGGTGACCCATGCTGGGTTCACAAAATCTGACTATTCCAATAACTTAAGAAAATGACAAAGAAAACATGAAAACACAGAGATGTACCTTTTCAAAATCAGGGGGTGGCTCTGTGACCTTAGGGGTCCGTGGAAAGAGAGAGAGCCACTGGAATTCTTTATTCTTATATAGGGGACACGCAAGGGGAGGTTCAATGGAACATTCTATCCCAAAAAGGGCAAAGGGGTAGGATTAGAAAGGAAGAGGAGAGTGTAACTCAACCTCATGGGGTGACACCAACTCCTGGAGCCACACGTTCCTTATCCCAATGGAGGTAAAGCCCCGTGTATTGTGGGGTACAATAACTGTTTAGCAACCCTTTACTCAGGACTTCAGGGTGTGCACACAGCTTCTGTTCAGAGAGGCTCCGGACACTGGGATGCAAGACATTAATTATTTCTCTTCTGCTCCAGCCCCATGTCTGCAGCCCCCCTCCCAACTCCCCTCCTGCATGCTGTGGCCCAGCCACACTCAGGTCCTCACCCTTTCCCAGTGGCACCCACCTTGTAGTCGTCACTGGTGGCCGCCTCTGCAGACCCGAAGGTGTTGTAATTGGCCCAGTTGCCGTCCCCCTCTGGGTAGTCTGCTCTGTTGCCCTGCTGGCTGGACCACCGATCGCCCACCGAGCACTTCCCAGCCATGTTGTTCTCGTGCACACTGGCCACCAGGGTCCAGCCACCACCCGCAGAGGTCATGTCACAGAAGGTCTGGTAGACGGCACCATTCTTGGCCCGGAGGAAATACAAGCCATCTGTGGAGAGAACCAGCCCAGAGCCTCCCTGTCTGCGAGCTCCTGGTCCATCTCAGCCCTAAGACCAGAATGCTCTGGGAGCTAAAAGTGTATTCTGAAGGTTCTCACACACTTATCTCCATGGGCAGAATAAGAATCCTCCATGGGTATCTCGTGTTTCTTCCCTTCTAAAGCAGAGGTGTTGACCACCATTGTTCTGTATTATCTTCTCAAAGAATTTATAAATCACATAGAGAAAGATGGTTACTTCATTTAGAGACAGCCTCCCTCTGGACAGGAGAGGCCGGAAATCCTCATGAAGCCTCATCTCAGCAGAGATCAGAATGAGGCCCCTGCACTTCTCAGAGCACATGCCTCCTGTGCTTTAATGTGGGACTCAGATTCCCCAAGTTCAGAGTGGGCCTCTTCTCCACAACCTGCAGGAGGCTGGTCCCTGTGAGCACCTGGCACATTTCTCCCTTGGCCCCACAGGCAGCTCACCTAGATCTTACCAGAAACCCTGTGATTCCCCCAAAACCATGGCAACTTGGGAAGCTTGTGAGGGGCTCCTACGTGGTCATTCCTCCCCGCTCCCCTGACTTCCATGGAAGCTGTCGCTGCTCAGCCGTCAGGACAGTTCTCATTGCCTCCCAGATTCTGAGGAGGTCTGAGGCTTTCTGCTTCATCTTACCTGTGCCCCTTAGGGTTCCGTCACAGCCTATGAGACTGCTGAGCTGCAACACAGATTGGCTCCTCAGCATCAGAGCACCCTGCGACCCACGTCACATCGTCAACTGGCCCTTTCTCCTCGGCCCACAGGACAAGGCATCAGAAAAGCTGACACCTTTGCTAATCTTGACTTTGCTGTTTCTGTAAGAGACTACCTGACTCTACAAAGAGCTCATTCGTTTGTTTTTTCTGCCTTTTTTTGGCCTTAAACTTGTGATTCTCCCACCTCAGCCTCCCATGTCACTGGGGTTATAGGCATGTGCCACTGCCACCAGCTTGTTTCTTTACTGGCCACATTTGTCAGCCTGCTTGACAAACTAACTACACGTAGAGATGTCACCTGGCCAGGCACAAGAAGATATTGATACTCTGGCTTCTGCTTTGCTGGACTAAGGAAGTTCTATGTCTCTACCTCAGGAATCTCGTGCTTTGTGCCGTCATGCCTGAACCTGCAGCAGACTAACTCGATGGTTCACAAGTAGAGGAGGATCTTAGGTCATCACAGCTCTTGCCACCACCCAAGATCATTGGCAAACTGCATGTTCCCTGTGTTCAGAAGATCATGTGCTGCATGGAACACAAACACCTCAAATTCCCACCAGAGTCTGCTCACAGTGGTGCACGCCTATAATCCCAGCTATTCCAGAGGCTGAGGCAGGAGGATCACAAGTTCAGGGCTAGCTTGGGCAACTTAGTGAGACCCTGTCTCAAAATAGAAGAAACTAAAAAAGCTGGATTTTTAGCTCAGTAGTAAGAGTGCCTCTGGGCTCAATCCCCAGTGCAGAAAGGAAGAAAGGCCCACTGGAAACCTCTCTGGGGTGAAAATTGGAGCCAGAACAGATTTTGTTCCTCTTGATTTCCATGACTAGGCTGTGTGGCACTAAAAAAGGTTCTTCAAAGAGAGAATGCTGGGTTGGTTCACTACTTACCTCTTGCTTTCTGGCAAGTTTTTTTTATTTCCTTGCAGCTTCTAGGCAGGGAAGAAAAGGAAGAGGCACATTCTTCATCCTCCCAGAACATCTCGGGAGAACGGGTCACTGCTAGAGAACGTGAGAACAGTCCTCATTAACAGGTCTGGTACCACTGAGACTGTCCTTACCAGACATTAGTTTCCACCCCAGCACACTGCATCAGCTCGTCACTGTTCTGAAATTCCAAGAAGTCAGGGACTCCCTCTGCTAAGACTGTCTGATCCAGAAGCTAGCACAGGCTGAAGAGTCGGAGTCTTCTACTCCACCAACTTTACTTAAATCCCTACTGTGTGCACCCCCCCAGACACTGGGCACTCAAAGACAATTTGGCACACTTCTTCAAGAGATTGCATCCTAGAGGGAGGGAGGACCCCGAGAGGGACCCAACTGAAACTGGGTAAGGAGAGGCCCACCTGTGGGGACAGGAAAAGACAACTTGCTGAGAAAGGACCAGAAGTCACTCAGAGCAGGTTGATTCTTACAGAATGAATAGGAACTGGCTATGAGACAGGAGGGAAAGGGGAGAGAACACTCCAGAAGACATGCAAAATAGCATGAGGGGGTGACCAAGCAGAGAACAATCTGCTGAAACCACAGATCAGTGGCCTCCTTGGCTGGACCATAGGATGTGATGGGGTTGAAAACTAAAGCTGAGGAATTAGCAGAGACCAGTGGAGAAAGAGCCTTGTTTATTGCTCTAAAAGCACATAAATGAAGTCAAGCATGGTGGCTCACACCCATAATCCCAGCCACTCAGGAGGCTGAGGCAGGAAAATCATAAGTTTGAGGCCAGCCTCGGACACTTAATAAGACCCTCTCTCAAGTTGAAAAGTTACAAAAATGGCTTGAGATGTGCTCAGTGGTAAAGCATCCCTGAGTTCCATTCCCAGTTCCACCAAAGAATAAAAAATTCCATCAATAAATTTGGTCTCTTCTTACTCGTGGACGGCAAATGAAATAGTGTATGAAAATGTGCCTTTTCACTTGACGATGGAATGAACTGAAATAAACAATAGACCAAATAACACTGGAACACATCACCATCATGTCTGTCATGAGAAATGGAACGGGAAGGATGGAAGTTAGAGGAAGATTCCTGACACCTCGGGCTACCAGCTCCCTCTACAGATCCAAGGCCAAGGCCACAGGAGCCAGAGCAGCTGGGAGAGGACAGTCTCTGTCTCTGCCCTGACCTCCTTGCAGCCACACCCAGGAGGAGCCAGAAACCTGCCCCAAGTCCACATCTCAAGCTGGCAGCCACGGGTGTGCTCCATGTGCCTCCACGACTCCTCTTCTGGCCCAGGGCTTTAAAACCCAGCCCAGCTCTACTCCCTGTGCTGCGAGGCGCCCCAGAGGGGAGCAGAGGAAACTGATACTCCTTGGAGTGATTTACCTGCGCTGCACCATTCGGTGGCCACAGAGAGAAACAAAAGGAAGCAGAGTCTGGTCATTGTCCTGTAACGAGAAACAAGACGCCAGGATCACTGACTGGGCCACCTTTGTCTTCCTCCCATTCTTCCTCCCTGACTTTGCTGAGTCAGGAAATCTCCAGAGGAAAGTGATCAACCATCTGGAACTCCTGAAATAGCCTCCATCCCTGTTGACTCCTGTAAACACCCAAGGGGCCATGGCTCCTCCCTCCCTGAGACTGACACCAGACCTGAGCTGGTGTCCTCACCCTCCCCCACCACCATGCATGGATCTTGTCTCACACTCAGAAACATCTTCCTAGCCAGGCTCTGCAGCATGCATCTGTAATGCCAGTGAATGGAGGCTGAGGCAGGAGGATCCCAAGTTTGAGGTCAGCCACAGCAACTTACCAAGAGCTTGTCTCAAAATCAAAATTAAAACGGACTGCAGATGTAGCTCTGTGGTAAAGCACCCCTGGATTCAACACCCAGAAAGAACCCAAGAAAGAAAAGGACCCTTTCCCATCCACCCAAGTAGCTCCCACCTTCCTGTCTCACAGACCACAGAAGCTGAAAGTCCTTCCAGGTGGAGAATCGCAGCTCCCTCTGCAGAGGGTCCCGATGTGGGTGAGGTGCTGAGCCCTTTATGGGAAGAACCAAACCACACAAGCCCCGCCCAGCCCAGCTGCTTGCCCCTCCCCCTGACACTCTTCCCTTTGAAGGTACCAAAGCTTTATTCTCTGGAAATGAGATGGGATGGGTGAGGGCTGGAGGAGCAGGGAGCTGTGCTCTTAGTCACCCAGGTGACACTGACCATCTGGCAGGGGAGTCCTGCTTGGTCAGGCACGCCAGAAGGTGTGTCACCAGACTCTTGGGTACATCAGACCTCACAGTCCTTCCCTGCCTCACGCCCTCCCACCTCAATCTGATGCCCCAGCTCCCCACACACATATCATCCTTCAAGGCTCTCCTTGAGCTGCTCTGAGACCTCTCCCGGAGCTCCCACCAGACAAAGCTGATGGCTTCCTCCTTGTCCTCCCACTCTGCATTGTCCAAACACTGATTTATCACACAGATCTCACAACAATTCCGTTGTTTAACTAATTTTTTTATTTAGAAATTATTTAAAATTTAAAAATGTTGCAAAAATTGAAATAATACAAAACACATATATATCCTTTACCTACGTTCACCTATTCTGAATATTTTACCCATTTGCTTATCATTTATTTATTCTCTCTTTCCATACACATACACATGCATGCGCACACACTCACTTTTTTTTTTGTCTGAACCATCTCACAGTAAATTACGTACAACATGGACCTATAGCTCTAAATAAATGTCTTTTAACATGAACATTTAGCCCTAAATAAATGTCTTCTAACAATACAATAATTCTCACATACAACCACAATACAACTAACACTTTCATAGCATTGGGTTTTTGTTGTTGTTGTTTGTTTGTTTGTTTGTTTTGTTTTGTTTTGTTTTGTACCAAGGATTGATCCCAGGGGTGCTTAACCACTAAGCCACATCCCCAGTCCCCTTTCATTTTTTATTGACACAGGGTCTTGGTAAGTTGCTGATGCTGGTCTTGAACTTGCAATCCTCCTGAGTTGCTGGGATGACAGATGTGCACCACCACGCCCCGTGTATCACTAATTCTTCAGCATAACTGACATTTCGCTGGGGTACAACAGCCCAGAGCTTATGCGGGCTTTGTAATGGCACTGAAAGTTCTCCGGCTTTCATCCCCTCCCATTCTAAGGAGACTCCTGGTCCTCTTTGAAACCCATAATTCCCAGGGGATGTGGGCTAACAAACAAGAAATCTCCGTTCTACACATACCCCAGCCCCCCTGAGTCCTCTCAGCGCTGCCCAGTCTGAGGCCCCAGCTGACCACTGACGGTGTGACATGGTGTCCTGCTGCCTCTACTGCTGAGCCTGGAGTGGGGAACGTTGCTGCTCTTCAGACACTGCTTCCTCTTCAGCACCAGCACGTCTCATTGTCATCCCAGGCACAGGAGCCACCCACCTTGGTCAGTGCTGGGGGAGCAAACCGGCCGCTCTGTCCATGGCACCAAAGCAGGACTTGCTGTGCATCTGGGTGACCTCAGGGAAACTGTGTTTTTCAGTGTTTCTTGCCTATTGCTCTCTCTCTTGGACCCAGATAGGAGTCAAAGGAGGTGAGGATATGTGGGGACAAGTGCATGGAGTACTGCATATGTAGCACATGTTAGGGGCGCCTGAGTGGCAGGCCACTCCCCTTGTGCTAGGCATGTGAGCAGCAGGCCGCTTGCCCCCTTAGGCACAGGCCCCATGTTTCGGTCCCTGGCTTGCTCCATGGCTCGCTCCTCCATTGGTTGCTCCAAGGACAGTTGGCCAGAAATTCTATTGGTGGCTGCCTGTAACCTGCTTAGCTACTGCCCCAGTGTATACACAACGTAACTGCAAAATAAAATCAGACCTGCTTCCTGCTTGGTCTCTGGAGGTCTTGATTCATGACTCCGCAGCTGCACTCTGCACTGCCCTGTTCCGTGGACCTCCTCTCTGGATGAAAAAGAGTCCACACAAGGATAGAGGACATGGCTCTGGTTTGATCCCCAGCATTGAAAAAAAAATCATTAATGTAATGAAAGAAACTGACTGCAACTGGTACTAAAATACACAAATGTTACATATGGTTCATCAAAAAAACTTTCTTTTCTGTTTTTTGTGTGTGTGTGTGTGTTTGTGTGTGTGTGTGTGTGTGTGTGTTTTCAGTACTGAACCCAGGAGTGCTCTATCTCTGAACTACATCCCCAACCTTTATTTATTTATTTATTTTGAGGCAGGATCTCACTAAGTGGTCCAGACTGGCCTCAAACTTGCAATCTTCCTGCCTCAGCCTCTCGAGTCACTGGGATTACAAGTATGCATCACCACACTAGCTCAATAAATTTCTAAAAAGAAATGAAAAATGTAAAACTCCTGGTAGGGGTGTGACTCGGAGGCAGCGTATGTGATTAGCACATGTGAGGCTGTGGGTTTAATCCCCAGTAACAAAAAAATTAAAGCAAAGATTTAAGCCAGGAGCAATGGCGCCCTGCCTGTAATCCCAGTGATTTAGGAGGCTGAGTCAGGAGGATTACAACTTCAAGGCCAGCAATTTAGTGAGAACTTATCTCAAATTTTTTTTAAAAGCTGGGTGAGGGGATGGCTGGGGATGTGACTAAGTGGTAAGCCACTTGCCTAGCATGCATGAAACCCTGGTTTCAATCATTAGTACTGCAAAAAAAAAAAAAAAAAAAAAAAAGAAGAAATTAAAAATTCTCCGCTTTGCTCCATTACCCCAGGCCATGCTTCCACCATCAGATACTCAGGTAATGTTCTAATACTCACAACAACCAGGTGTTTCCCACTGCTTTCAGGAGACAACAGAAGGGGCAAAACAATCCAGAGAAAAACTCCAGGAGCCACAGTCAGATGGTAAGGAGCAGAGGAGGCCAGGACGGTGGCACACACTGTGACCCCATCACCTGGGGAGCTGAGGAAGGAGAATGGCAAGTTCATGGCCAGCCCTGGCAACTCAGCAAGGTCCTACCCTCAAGACAAAAAATAGAAGGGGCCTGGAATGTAGCTCGGTGGAACACAGCTGGGTTCCATCCCCAGGACCCACCCCCAAAATGAAGTAGGTGAGAACCCAGGTCCTGATTGAAAGGCAGATTCCCAGGAGAGACCCAGGCCTCCTCGGGACTCCTCGGTCACCCTGGGGACGGTGCTGGTGCATTTCCAGCACCAGAACCAGCCATGCCCAGGAAAGGTGAGTCCAGGAGCCTGGAAGAGAGAAGAGCTCACCCTAGACCATGGGCTTACAGATGTTCCTTATCCACGTACTGCATTTCTTTGTAAAACCTGGAATTTTTCAATTTCGTTTTTAAATTCTCTGCAGTTAATTTTCTTGTATGATATTAGGTGAAGATCTAAACTGATGTTTTTCTATTTTCAAATTTCTTTTCCCAGTGTTATTTTTTTTCCTATCATAGTTAATGCTTTCATAGGTATTAAATACAGTCTTAGGGTCATTTTAATTGTTTTTACACTGGTACTATGGTAGGAGTGTGACTCAGAGGCAGATTATTATCCCTTAATAGTATATTTTGATTCTGAGAAAGGCTAATATCCACATTCACATGTATATAGTATTTATTATGTAAAATCTTATTAAATGTTTACTTGCTATTCTTCTGTGTGTGTGTGTGTGTGTGTGTGTGTGTGTGTGTGTGTGTATATATATATATATATATATATCTGCAAATAATGTTAGAAATCAATCAAAAATTCCTCTTTACCATATTATTCAAAGACAGCTCCCATTGACTCCTGATCACATATGTATAAAGAGGGCTCTGGGTATAGCTCAGAGGTAGAAAACTTGCCTAACTTGCACAACGTCCTAGGTTCAATTCCCAGCTCCACAAATACATGAACAAACAGAAAGAAGAGTACATATATCCTGAGTTGGTTATTTATTTACTTTCACAAAACTGCCAACCATTTAATATTTATCAAATATTCTTTGAAAACAAGATTTTTAATCACCAAATATTCAGTTGCATTAACTTTTTTTAGTGATTTAATTGTCTCATTGTTGAACTGTTAAGCTATTTCCAACTTTTTACTATAATAAACAACACTGCACTAAACATTCTTATACATATATCTTTTATTTACACATACAATTATTTCCCTGACATAAATTTCTAGAAGTGAAATTTCTGGGCAAAATAGTATGAAAACTTTTTGAAGTCATCTTTATTGGTCTGATAACTTGTGCCAATTTTTATTCCACTAGAAATGAACAAAGGCCAGTGTTAGTGTATCAAGGATATATTTTGATGAAAAGACTGGAAAACCTTTTCACAGTAGATTAACTAGGTAAGGGGATTACTTGTCACAAAACAAAAATTCCAAGTGTAGGTCAGTCAGGACTGGTGTGGGAATTAACAATGTTAAAAAGATATTTGTCTACTTTGATCTTACTGTTTCTCCATCCTTCCTACATGATTTTTAGCTTTCTGATCACAGGATAACTGTGGTCTCTCCAGGCATTATATTTGTATTCCAGGAAGAAAGAAAAAGAAAGCATCCCTAGCTAGTACAGAGGCTAGGAATCTCAATATTCGCTACCAACATTAGAAGAAAGGAAGGGAAAACAGAGGTTTGAATGATGAACTGAGTTTATAGCCAGAAATTATAATTTACTGATTTTTGTTCACTTTGAATTTTTTTAAAAGCAAAGTTCTAATTTGCACTTCTTTGTTTATTAATGAAGTTGAATATTGATAACTATTTTTGGCCAGAGGGGGGTAATGAGGATTGAACCCAATGGTGCTTTTCCACTGAGCTACATCCCCAGCCCTTTTTATTTTTTATTTTAAGACAGGGTCTCACCAAGTGACTTGGGCCTCACTACAGTGTTGGGATTGGCCTTGAACTCACCTTCCTCTTGCCCCAGCCTCCCAAGCTGCTGGGATTCCAGGCACATGCCACTGTACCCAGCTTCAAATGTTGATCCTAATATGAACCTTGGTTTTTCTATTTATTTACAAATCTCTGTTTATAGATCTTTTTCTTTATATGGTTTAGACCTATTATTTGTGTGTGTGTGTGTTTCTAATTTCCTCATTGGATAGATCATCTTGAGCAGATATCACAATTTTTCTTTGCAAAGAATAAGATAACAAATACTTTTTGACCACATAATTCTTTCTTGCACACTCTTTACTTTTTTGATTTGTCTATTTGCTCGCTTGCTTGCTTATTTGTAACAACCTCAGAACATGTAAAAATCATTCTTAGCTCGCTGACCATACAAAACCAGGCCATGAGCCACATTTGCCAAACGCTGATCTTGAACAGATTGTGACCTTCATGTTATTCCCCTCTGTTTTCCCACCCTCTTACTTCCTCCTGAAATTTAGCATATGACCTAGCCTGCAGTGGATTCTCAGTAAAAATTTTTTTTAAAGCATGAATCTGATCTCTGCTTGCTAAATTAGTATTCTCCCTACTGAGGCTTAATGATCGTGGTACTTCTTTGATTGTGAAAAAAAAAATCCTCCATTGATAGCATTCCAATTGTCTGGTGTGAGAAATGCAAAATTCTTGGGAGACACACCTTTTCAGTGGCAATTCCTACTGAGATAGATAGCTGGGGACACTGGAAGTCAAGTAGACACTGGGTGCTTAAAATATACCCACCTTGTCTCCAGAGGCTATTAGACCAGGAAACAAAGAGAGAAGTAAGAAAAACAAAAGTTCCCCTCACAGGGCTGGTGACATAACTAGGTGGGAGAGCCCTTGCTGAGAATGCACAAGGCCCTGGTTCAATCTCCAGCACCAAAGGAAGAAAAAAGAATTCCTCTCACCTAGAATCCTCCCTATCATCTTCTTAGAGTAATTGCCCTCCATCTGCCCAAAAACCCTTAAGGGAAGAGCCTGTCCCTTTGAATTACCTTGGTTTTCTCACGGGTAAGTTAGAAATAAGAATTCAGGTTCACAGTTCTTTATCCAAAACTCAGCACCAGCTGAATATTAGAAAATTTGAGGATTTTCAGAAGAGTTTGGTTGAGACAAGCATGGTGGTACACACCTGTAATCTCAGTGACTCTAGAAGCTGGGGCAGAAGGATCACAAATTGGAGGCTGGCCTAGGCAATTTAGTGAGACCCTGTTCCAAAATAAAAAATAAAAAGGGATAGGGGTGTAGCTCAATGGTAAAGTGTCCCTAAGATCAATCCTCAGTATCAAAAGCAAAACAAAAGAAAAAGGAAAAAATAAAAGAAATTGGTCAAGCATACCAAATATAGCCCAACATCTCTAACAGAATCTACAGTAGCCCTCATGATTGAATATGGTACTCATTTTTTGGAATTATGGATTAGGAATTATAGATTTGTACTGACCTGATAAGACTGATAAAGGGTTCAAAATAAGATAAGAAATGGTCATGCCCTTTGCACAGTACAAAACACTGACAAAACATTAGATCATATCAAATTCTTAGTAAGTGTGGGCTGGCTCACCATCTGCTGCCTAATACCTGCTCCCCAGATAGTGTGGCATCAAAGGAAAGTCAAAGCAAGCCCTCCTGATGTGCCTTTTGTGTCAAGTGGCTGGTGGAGTTGAGAGGATGAGGTGCTGGGTGACAGTAAGTCAGGGGCAACCACCACTGTCCCCTTCATGTCACAAAATGCCCTGTTTCTGGCAGTCACCAGTTAGTTGGTCCTTTAAGTTTGTAAGATCGATGCCTTCCCATGACTATAAATTATCAGGATGATGCCAGTCCAAATGTCTAGATATTTCTCTAGTAATAAAACACAATTTTTAACAGGACTCAAAGTTCCTTAGTTATTCTGCAATATAAAGCTTCTAGCCAGGCACAGCTGTGAACGCCTGTAATCCCAGAAACTCCAGAGGCTGAGGTTGGAAGATCACAAAAATTACAAGTTCCAGGCCAGCCTCAGTGACTTAGCAAGACCTTGCCTCAAAACAAAAAATGAAAATTACTGGAGATGAAGCTCAGTGGTAGAGCACCCCTAGTTCAATCTCTTGTACCACAAACATTTTTTTAAATTAAATTAAAAGAGAAAAAAAAATCTTCAAAAACTAAAGTGATAACAACTGCATGAAAAATAAGTAAAAAAAAATATTAAAGCATGTAAAAAAAGTTTCAAGTGTGCATATTTATTATCAAATGTTTCAATATGACTCAGTATTACTGATTGATTTATCTGTGATAAAAAACTGGAAAAATCATAATTCCTTTTTTTAATATTTATTTTTTAGTTAGACACAATACCTTTATTTTGTTCAGTTATTTATTTTTATGTGGTGTTGAGGATCGAACCCAGGGCCTTGTGCATGCTAAGCGAGCGCTCTACCACTGAGCCACAACCCCAGCCCAATCATAATTCTTGTACAAATTATAAATTGTGCCCTAAAAATTCAAGAAATAGGACCCATTCCATGCTGGTAGAACAAGACTAACCATGAAAATTATTCCATCTCTGATTTTTGTGCATTTATTTCCACTGGTTGGGCTGGAAAGAGGAGCATTCGGGGAAAGACACACACCTCTACCTAATGGTGAACCCAGACCTGTCACCTGACTTCTGATGGTGTCACCATTCTCATCTGGGAAGTAGAAAGAAGGGGTTTGAGGTTTGATAGAACCAAAGTGAGATGAGGAAAATGCAAGAGGGACCTTCAAGGACACACTAGGGAGCCCCGGGGCTGGGCAGCCTGTGGCCTCACTGTTAGCCCAGGAATGCTTGTTGCTCTTACCCAACAAACAGCACTGTGTATTTGGGAGACACAATCTTCAATTTTTTTTCCATACTAGGGATTGAATGAACCCAGGGGTGCTCTACCAACAAGACACACCCCAGCCTTTTTTATTTTTTTACTTTGAACGAGGATCTCACTGAGTTGCCAAGACTGGCCCTGAACTTGTGGTCCTCCTGACTCAACCTAAAGAGTAGTTGGAATTACAGGCTTGCACCACAACTCCTAGCTACATTTCCTATTCTTTTATTTATTTATTGCACCAGAGATTGTACCCAGGGGCACTTAACCACTAGAGCCAGATCCCTATTCCTTTTTATTTATTTTTTTTTATTTTAAGACAGGATCTAGCTATGTTGCTTAGGTCTTCAATAGGTTGCCAAGGCTGGCTTTGAACTCCCAGTTCTCCTGCTTCAGCCTCCCGAGTTGCTTGGATTACAGGTGTGCACCCTCATGCCTGGCCACGTTTTCGATTTTTACTCCAAGTTGGAAGAGACTTGTCTCAGCCAAAGATTCTATCCACAGAGTACAGCAGAGCCTACGCCGCCTGGCCAAGAGGCTTGCTGCAGCATCAGGGGTAGAACACAGAGCAGAAGCATCCATTTGGGGCAGAAAGCAAAGGAAGACCCAGATCCAAGGGGTTCCCCTGAGCACGCGCACATGCAAGGATAAAGCAAGACAGCACCCCGCATGGCAAGGAAAGCAAACCCTGACCATCCCCTTGGGAGAGCACTGTGTCCTTGGTTGTAAAGTGAGGACGCTAACACCTCTCACAGGGCTATCATGAGGATCAAATGGGGTGGTTTATCTAGAACACTTTGGGAACCATAAAACACTGTACAAACACTAGACATCGTCTTTGACATTGTCTAGAACACACCATCTCTTCCCTGGAGCCTGCTCCCCAGACAATGTGTCATCAAAGGGGATCTTCAGTCAGCCCACCTTTGACATGAATGAGCCTTGTTGTGTCCAGTGGTCCCCAGGGTTGGGCAGGAGGAAGAAGTGGGACTGAGAGGGCATCCTCTAGAAGCTGGACCTGAGGAGGTTCCACGGAGGCCTAGGACATCCTTTGAAGTTTAAAACAGTCCCTATTTCTAGGAATCACTTATTGATCCTTGTGGCTACTAGTTAATGCTAGATCTTTACCAAGATTGGGATTGGATGTTGGGCACAGTGGTGCACTCCTGTAACCCCAGCAAGTCAAGAGACAGTGGCAGGAGGATCACAAACTTGAGGCCAGCTTGGGCAATTTGGTGAGGCCTTGTCTCAAAATTTAAAAACTTAAAAGGGCTGGAGATGTAGCTCAGTGGTAAATACCCTTGCTTTTAACCCCGATATGCAAAATTAAATGAAGAAATAAATAAGATTGGGATTGGAGTAAAATATTGCAGTGTCTTCCTGGTAATGACAATTTTAAAATTGGACTTCAAAAATTATTTGCAAAAGTTCTTTCAATTTAAATTTTTTTCTCAAAATTGAAATGCTTTTAAAACTGTAAAACAAACAGACAAACAAAAAACTTCAATTGAGCAGCTGGGCACAGGTGTATGCCTGTAATCCCAGCAGTTCTGGAGGCTGAGGTAGGAGGATCACAAGTTCAAAGCCAGCCTCTTCAAAATTGGTAAGGCCCTAAGTAACTCAGCAAGACCCTGTCTCTAAATAAAATATATTTTTAAAAAGGGATGGTGATGTGGCTCTATGATAAAGCACCCCTGGGTTCAATCCCTGATGCCAGAAATTATTATAATAATAAATTTTAAAAACTTCAATTAAAGCATGAATTTGACTCTTTTTTTTAAGTTAGCTGTGACATGTGGTTGACATTTTTCCCCATTTTTTTTTTTTGGTTGTAGATGGACATAATACCTTTACTTATTTTTATGTGGTGCTGAGGTTTGAACCTACTGCCTCATACATGCTAGGCAAGTGCTCTATCACTGAGCCACACAGCCCCAGCCCATGAATTTAACTTTGAGAAACTTATATTTATGATTCAACAACAACCATAAAAACTCAACTTTCGATCCTCCTGCCTCAGTTCAAGTTGAATTCGATTAAAAAATGGGCAGGAGCCAGGGGGGAGCTCAGTGGTAAGGGCTTCCTAGCATTGTCTCTGTGCAAGTGTTGGGTGGAGTGTCTGAAAGCATAGTGCTTATACTGAACTTCAAAGGATAGTCCTATGAATGGTTTGTACATGCTCAAAAAGCATGCAGGGCACATTTCAGTCTGAGGCTTGCTTTCATTGGAATATAGATGACAGGCTATTGGTTCTGCTTATGCAGATTCAACCAACCTTAGATCCAAAATATTCCCCAAAATGTTGCATTGGTACTGACTACGTACAGATGTTTTTTCTTTTCACTCTTCCTTAACAGGAATAATAGGGCTGGGGACATAGCTCAGTGGTAGAGCAGGTCTAGTGTGTGTGAGGCATTTGGGTTCTATCTCCAGCTCCTGCCAAAAGAACACAGTGTAACAAATATTTACCTAGTGTTTACACTGTATCAGGGCCTGTAAGCCAGTACATTTAAAGTATATAAGAGGGCTGAGAGGTCAAAGTTCAAAGTCAGCCTGAGCAACTTCATAAGCTATTAAACAATTTAGTAAGAACCTATCTCAAAATAAAATTTTTAAAAAAGAAAAAGGACTGTGACGTATGTAGTTTAATAGTAAAGCACCCCTGGGTTCAATCCAAAAAACCAGTATGCAGGAGGATGTGCACAGGTTATATGCATGTACTACTCCATTTTATACAAGGCACTTGAGTATGCTCAGATTTGGTCTGGGAGCCAGGGAAGGGGGGCATTCCTCAAACCAAGCCCTGGAGGGTACAAGGGATGACTATATCATTCAATGGGGAGGTGCTGGAAAAGAAGACTCATAGCCCTTACCTGCCTCAAGTCATTGGAAACCACGAACGTTTACCAAAAGAACCTGGCCATTGTGAATAGCCTGTCTGAATTAGGTCAATTTGTTAAGTCCATTATGTACCTTTAGTAGCTCATTATCTAGGAGTCTGAATCACAAACCATGGTTCTCCCTCAAATGTCATTTCAGTGGGTCTCATGGTAAAGGTCACTATTAGGCAGCTGAGACAATGTTCTCACTCACTAGTCTGTCCTCAGTGCTTAACAGTGTCTGCCATATAGTAGGTGTTCAATAAAATTTGTTAAAGTAATGCTTTAATACGTAAATGTGGAGCTGGGGATGTGACTTATTGGTAAAGTGGTTTAGTTCCAACCCTACCATAAGAAAGAAAAGAAGGAAAGGAAGGAAGGAAGGAAGGAAGGAAGGAAGGAAGGAAGGAAGGAAGGAAGGAAGGAAGGAAGGAAGGAAGGAGAAAGTTCAAGATCAGCCTTCACACTTCAGGGAGACACTGTCTCAAAATTAAATAAATAAAAATTTGGGGATATACCTTAGTAGTAGAGTGCCCCTTGGTTCCATCCACACTACCAAAAAGAAAGGGAGAAAGAGAGTATGGTTAACAGAACCCCATTCCTCTAGAATGAGTTAGGTGTATCCTAAATACACCTCTGTCACCAGGTTTAACGAGCTCCATTTAAATAATTGTCCTGTTGGGGTTTTGCTGGCTAGACTTAATTCTGTCGAGCAGGGTCTCCTTCATCTTTGCATTTCCAGCTCACAGCACAGTGTCTAGCCCAGAGCTTCTGTAATCGTGCACCATAACACCATGGTATGGAATAAACAGGCTACAGGTATCCCAGGAGATGCTGACGGTCATAAATTTTTCATAGTGATACATAACCCCAAACTGTTTTCACAACCATTTTAAATTTTTACTTCAGTTAAAATTATATTGGAGTGACTGATGATGTAGTTCAGTGGTAGAGTGCCTGCCTTAGCATACGTAAGGCCATGGGTTCAATCCCCAGCACTTTAGAGATTTATATATTTGAATGTTATTTGTATGATACCCTGTGTATAGTTTCTAAATTCAGTACTTATTATCTTGGCAGAAGACAATAAGGCATAACACACAACACCAGAGAACATGTTTTTATTGGCTACCCCAAGAAGCACCTCTCCAGGCAAAAATTATTCTTTTTTTGACTCATGATTCAAAGGTCTGCAATCACTGGTCTAGCAGAGATTCAGAAAAAAGTGTTTTAGTTACGAATCAAATCATATAAGATTGCATGAACAAACTGATGAATGAAACCAAAGCACTTGTTTTGCCTTATTCGTATGTGCCAATCACCAACCTCCCTCAGACTGGATTTTCAAGCGGCAAATAGAACATTGATTATCTTTTAGGATTATATAGATTAATAGGCAATGGTATAAGTGAACTTTCAGCTATAAATTCTAATTACTGATGCTTTGGGCACGAAAAACTATCTACCTTTTCCCTAACTGATTACTCTTTCTTAACCCTCACCCATTAACCATAGATCCTGCTCTTGTCAGCAAATTATCATTCACACTTTTTTTTTTTTCCTTCAAATCACTCTCCAGATTAAAAGCCTTGGGCAGCTACACTTTGCTTACTGAGCCACAAGAACCTTTCATTATCTGGTTGCTAACGTTGAAGCAGGAGGACCACAAGTCCAAGGTCAGTCTGGGCAACTTAGGGAAACCCTGCCTCAAAAACTTAAAAAGTGCTGTAAGTGTAGCTCAGTGGTAAAGTGCCCCTGGGATCTAACCCTGGCGCTGAAATAAATAAATAGATAAAGAATAAGAAAAAAGAGGAATGATAGATCTGAAAAATGGTGTGTGCTTTGCTTTGCTTCAGGCTAGAAGTGAAATATGTCTGTTCTGTTCACAGCTCATTGTCTAAAACTTGTCAAATGGTCCCTTCTAATTGAAAGAGGACTGGCACATATGGAGGAATCCAAAGATACCACCCACAATCTCTCCCCTCCCTTTACACACAAGAATTGAAGTCTAGGTGGCTCTGCCTGCGAGATCGGAGCCCTGGTCCGGGTTCTCGTCGTCTCCCGCGGCCTCTCAGCCATGGGCTCCGTCTGGGCAGCCCTGCTGGTCGGAGGGGGTCTGGCAGGAGCGCTTTTCATTTGGCTGCTGCGGGGCGACCCCCCGGGGACAACGGGAAAGACGGGGACACGGAGCAGCATAAGAACACTGATATTGCGGCTCCGGGAAGCCATCAGGGTGCTGGCAGCGGTGGATTGAGCCCCGGACCTTACAAGCAGGAGGAGGTCATCAAACCAGAGCATCTTCAAGAAAGCAATGGACATTTGATTTCTGAGACAAGGTAAGGACACAGCCACGTCTTTCAGTAAGGATGGACTGACTTCATCATGTTGCCTTAACAAACTTCAAAACTACATTGGCATAACACCAGCTAATGCACAAAGGTCTTGGTAACCTACAGGAAGCATCACAGAGACTACAGAATCCTTCCGGAGAATACTGGGACACTGCAAGACAGCATGCTCCTGCTAGACAGATACCAGACACACAGTCTCGAGCTACATCTGAGATGGCTAACTCCAGGGGTTACTCTCAAGTTTCAAGAAATAAAAGCCTTGAATCTCACATAGGAGAATGGAGATTCCAAAAAGAACATGACACACCCGCTAAAGCAGCTACATTGTTTGCAGAGGAGTTGCCTTCTAGCAACCTGCTCATGGTCAGAGCTACAGAAGTGAGTCTTGCAGTTGAAGAGCAGGACCTCACTGACCATGAGGACTGGGAAATGGTGTCTAGGCACTCATCTTGGGGAGATGTAGGTTTGGGTGGCAGTCTTGAGGCCTCAATGGACAGTGGCAGAAGCACTCTTGTGGAGGCAAGAGGTTGGGAAGTGAATGGGAAAACAAAAAAGGTCGCAAGAATGGCTTCAGAGTCTCAGCCAGTTAATATCAGGTTTCAGGTGCATTACATCACAGGCACTGATAGGCAATTCATTGCAATAACTGGAGACCATGAGAATCTTGGGAGATGGAACACTTACATCCCACTCCACTATCACCAGGATGGGTTTTGGTCTCTTTCTGTTTTCCTGCCAGCAGATACGGTGGTGGAGTGGAAGTTGGTGTTGGTAGAGAATGGGGGAGTTACTCGCTGGGAAGAATGTAGCAATAGACTCTTAGAGACTGGTCACTAGGATAAAGTGGTTCAGGGCTTGTGGGGGATTCACTGATTCTGCCTGCCAAAAAACAGGCTGTAGCAGAATGTAGAAAAGGCTGAGGCTATGGAGCACACTGAATAATTTAAAATAAAGGCAGCATGACTCCAAATTTAGCCATCAGAGCTGTTTTGAATTCACTAGTGGCTTTTGTCTGATGTCAGAAATATATATATGCAGATAATAAAAAAAAGTCTAGGGCTGGGGATATAACTAATTGAAGTCTAGGGCTGGGGATATAACTCAGTGGTAGAGGACTTGCCTAGCATGCATGAGGTGGTTTGATCCCCAGCACTACAGAGAGAGAGAGAGAGAGAGAGAGAGAGAGAGAGAGAGGAAGGAAGGAAGAGTTGGAGTCTAAGCTGGGTGCAATGTCACACTCCTGTAATGCCACTGAGTGGGGAGGCTGAGGCACAAGGATCCCAAGTTCAAGACTAGCCTCAGCAAATTAGTGAGACTCTGTCTTAAAATTTAAAACTTTCATAAAGACCAATAGGGCTGGGGATGTAGCTCAATGGTAAAGCATCCCTGGGTTTAATCCCTAGTCCAAAAAAAAAAAGAGAGAGAGAGAGAGAAAGAAAGAAAGAATTAGAGTCTATATCCCCTCTCCATAACTCTGAGCTAAAATTGGACCTCATTGATAAAATGTAGTGGAAAAGATGTAGGTGCATCCTGGTCTTCAGGAAGTAGTATTGGTCAGTCACTGTGGTGCACACCTGTAATCCCACCTACTCAGGAAGCTGAGCCAGGAAGATCACAAGTGTGAGGCCAGCCTCAGCAATCTAGAGAGACCTCATCTCGAAATAAAAAATAAAAAGGCATTAGAATGTATCTCAGGGGCAAAACGTTGGCCCAGCATGCTCTCGGTTCTAGGTTCCATCCCAAGACCAGGAAAAAAAAACAGTGGTACTAAGCCGGGCTGCATGTAGGTCAGTGGCAGAGCACTTGTGTGAGACCCTGAGTTTGATCCCCAGCGCTGAAACAGGTTTTTAAAAAGAAAAAGAAATGGTAATGACACAGGAGAGTGGGGAGATGAAGCTTCAAACCTCAGTTCTTATGAAAGAAAATTTGAAGTCAGAGACCAAAAGTCATGCAAGAGAGCTCTATTAGAGGAGAAAGAACAGTGAAAATAAGGGGAAGGGGAAGCAAGGCTCAGGCGGAGAGCATGCTCAAGGGAGAGCAGCCGAGGGAACGGTGTCCGCTCCTATGGATGTTTGCCTGGAGAGCGGGTCCTCCCTCAGCCACCTTCACAGCAGCGGGTGGAGGTTCTGGCCTTGGTAGGTCTTCCAGGGAACTCTCATGGTGGCCATTCTACTCAGGGCACTTCATCTACAAGCCAATGCCATGTTGTGGGCATTGGGGTCAGTGGCCAGTCAGAATTTACCTTAGTGACCTGCACTACTGAAGGAATAGTCCTTCCCAGACAAATGGAGACACCTCTAGCCATGATTCCTGGCTCCACACCAGCCTCAGTGGACCCTGTCAAGGGTTAGACCCAGTGAGCCTTTTCTTTTGACGTGTGTCCCCAATTAGCTCCTTTGCTTCTGTTTATTTTCTGCAAATTAACAGCCACTGTTTGCTTTCTCATCTTCTTTGAAAGTAGTTTAAAGAAGAATCTGAAGCAATTTAAAGAACACATGTGGCCTTGCCATGATGACACTGCTCTTTGCTAGCTACTACCTCACAGTACCTTCTGTCTTGCTAGCTTGGAACCCTGTCAAGTTATACAGAAATCCAAGTGTCATACTGGGGACAAAGGAGTCATATGATGAGGCCCTGGAGAGAGGGGATAGCACATGGAAAGAGAGACACGTGGAGGAGGCCTTGCTGGCTCTCAGCTGAGTACAGACACTCAAGTGACCCAGCTGGCAATATATTGCTCAGTCAACACCCAGAATTCACAGAAATAACCCATGTATAGATCAACTGATAAATGGATAAATAAACTATTGGAGGTCTGGGGATGTAGCTCACTAGTAGAGCATAAGCTTTGCATGCATAAGGCCCTGGGTTTGATCCCCACTACCATAAAAAAATTAGATTTTTTATGCTAGATGAGTTGGTGTATACCTAAAATCTCAGGTATTCAGGAAGCTGGAGGCAGGGAGATCACTTGAGACTGGTAAGTTAAAGCCAGGCTGGGCAACATTTCAAAACTCCATCACTTCTACAGAAAAAAAAAATTGTTTTAAAGATTTTTGTTAGTATCTGTATCAGAAAGAGTTAATTCAGGCCTAGGACCACCCCTGCTGACCAGCAGACCTAGCCTGGAACCCAGGCCCAAACCTAGGACCGCACTGCCAACCAGCAGACCACGATGGAACCCAGGCCAACCCCATACCATCTTGGGACACTGCAGTCATTGACATAGCCCTCCCCACACAGTAGCCTCCATCTTGGGACAACAGATAGAGCCTGGAGACAGCTGCATCTCTAAACAGACACCCCACCCTTTCAGCCCCATCTCTGAAAGTGGTTGCATCCATCTTGGGACACTCCCATTGCTATCTTGATTTGTCTCTGCTACCACCTTTAGTTGCAGGAGCATTTATTGTAGGACACCAGCAGGGGTCTAGGAGTCCAACACCAAGGTGAGATACAGGTAATCTGCAGGGACACTCTAAGATTATAGGATAGAAACTGTAATATCTCATATCCACACTGCAAGAAAGGAAGACATACAGAAAACATGAAAAAACAAGAGAAGAAAGTGCCCCAAACAAGCCAGCATACTATAATAATATTATCCATGGACAGTGCAGTTGATGAAATGTCAGAGAAGGAGTCCAGGATGAACATTATTAAAATAATTTATATATATAATTTCTCTGGCTATCTGCTATGTATCCATAGCCCATCCATAGTTTCACTTTCCAAGGTCATATATATAAGGAGTTAAACCCAGGGGCACTCTACTACTGAGCTTCATCCCCATATCTCAGCCCACTTTATTTCTTGTGCTTGTCTCAGACTTGTGATACTTCTGCATTCACCTCCAAGTTTCTGGGATTACAGGTGTGAACCACCATGCCTGGCTTAGTATTTTCTGTTTTAATTCCTGCAAAAAAACAAAAAAGTAACCCAAAATAACATGATGTTACTAATCAGGTCTGTTGAGATGGTAGTGGGGAATTTTCTCCCTATTGTTCTGTTTTCTTATTAGAACTTCCTTACAAAACCCACCATTCTGGACTGCCCAGGGAACTCTCATTCTGTTGTATAGAATGGAGACTGCCACGATTCATGAGCTGCAGATGGTGTGATTCTACTTTGTGAACAATAGCTAAAGTGGGGAACCAACTACTGGCTTTTCAACCACAACATCTTAAAAGAAAGAAAGAAAAGAGTACAATAGATTTAGCTATAGATGTAATTGGCCCTGGATGGAACCCAGGGCCCGGCTCACGCTAGGGGCAAACTCTACCAAAGAGCCATACCCCCTAGCTGTGAGGATTTTGTTTTAACAGAATACTTTGATCTGATTATTTGGAGAAACTTCCTCTGAGAACAAAGTAGAAGTTACTCTTTTGTACAGAAAATGCACATCTTAAAAGGAAATCTCCATTTGTCTTACTCTCTGTACCCAGAAGGAGAAGTAAATCACTAGACTCTAATCAGCAGAGAAGGCACTGATTTAACTCTGCATAATAAAACTTACCCTTAGTCACCATACTTTTCCTGCCTGTCTTTCCCAAATCAGCTTCCCCCACAAACCCTTTCCTTTCTTTAAGCTGAAAATAGTATTTAAAATATTTGAAGCACCTGTTTGAGCTTGACTCATTTCTCTGGCTGTCTGCTGTGGATCCACATTCCATCCATGATTTCACTTTCCAAGGTCATCATTCACAGTCCAAAATCCTGAATGGAAGCCAGGAGTGCTGGTGCACGCCTGTAATCCCAACAACTGGGGAGGCTGAGGCAGGAGGGGATAAGTGCAAGGCCAGCCTGGCAACTTAACATGACCCTGTCTTAAAATAAAAAATGAAAGGACTGGGGATGTAGCTCAATGGTAGAGCACCCCTGGGTTCCATCCCCACGACTAAAAAACCAAACTGTTCAACTTCAGGGCTGTAAAGACCCCAGCATACTGTTTTCTGATGCCAAAGAAAGGACTTGGAGGACTCAGTGAAGAGGGTTGGAACATTTTATTACCTACACCCTGGCAGCAGGCTGGGATATAATGCAGGGCTGTGCGACACCTACAGGCAGGAGGAGTAAATAGGATAGGCTGCACGCTCACTGTGCATGTGGATTTCTTCAGGAGGTTTATGGGACATTCTTTTACTTTACAACCAAGGACACCCTGCTTTGATCCTCACCTAAATATGAGACAAGGGAAGTGGCCACTTTCCCCTCTCTACTTCTTTCCATATCACATCCTTTAGAGTATTCCTTATCTCACTGCCCAAAACAATGAACTTCCCTAGGTACTGACTAGTGTTTATCGGAACACAAATTTGTGTTGTTCAATAGCTAAGTTAGGGAACTAACTTAGGTGCCCTTCAACAAATGAATGGATAAAGAAAATGTGGTATATGTACATGGATAAAGAAAATGTGGTATATTTACACAATGGAATCTTACTCAGCCATAAAGAAAAATGAAATTATGGAATTTTCTGGTAAATTGATGGAACTGGAGACTATCATGCTAAGTGAATTAAGCCAACCCCAGAAAAACTAAAGGCCAAATGTTCTCTCTGAGATGCAGATGCTAACACATAACAGGGCAGAGGGATAGAGGTACTTTGGATTAGACAAAGAGGAATAAAGGGGAATAAAGAAAAGAGATGGAGAATGGGAATAGGAAAGACAGTAGAGTGAATCACCACATTATTTTCCTATGGTCATATAGGAATACACAAGCAGTGTACTCCACATCATGTCCAACCACAGAATGGGAAAAGAATGTGAAGTTATACTCCATGTATGTATATTATGTCAAAGTACATTCTATTGTCATACATAACTAAAAAGAACAAATAGTTTAAAAAATAAAGAAGACACTAATTTTTATACTTAGAATAAAATAAAAATAATAAAATCAAAAAAGTAAATAAATAAAATAAAATGTGTGCAGTTCTGAGTAGCACAGTGATAGCGATAGTGTCATATCAGCCCATTCCTCCCACGGGGGCATGAAGCAGCCCCACTGTATACACCACTGCCCAATAGTCCCTTGTGGCTGTTATCAGATCAGATCAACTCTGGTATTGCTACCCCCCCCCAACCATAAGCCAAAGCTGTTGCTACTGTAAGGAAAGAACAGAATTAAGGAGATAAAGAGAGAGAAGAGGTTCGTTTATTCAGGACAAACCTACGGAGGTGGGCCCAGTGGAGACTGAGACCCACTTTCCAATTACAGCCTGGGGTCCCTCTAGGGGCATGAGGGAGTGGGGGAATTCTGCAGTTAGGCCAGGCTGTTGCTAGGGGTTGTCAGGGAAGGATCTTTTGGTCGCACCTCCACTCTTTGAGGTAGTCACTGTTCCATGTTGAATCAGGTGTTTTCAGGACTTCAGACTCAGATAACCGTTTCCTTTGGAGTATTGTTTGGGGTTTAGGGTCAGGTTGAGTCAGAGTGACCTTGAGATGACTTATTCTAAGTTTCAGAATGGTGATGCCTGTGTTAAATTCTTCCTAACAGTTACCAAGATCCAAGTCTGATTGCTCATGATTTAAAAGCAAATACTCCTGGGAGGTGAGAGTTGTTTGTTAAGGAAATCAGCTTCAATCCTGAGTAGATGAAGGGGACTATCATCCCCCCAAAAGGCCACCTGGGAACTCAGGTAAGCAAAAGGGCTTCTATGGAGAGGGAGAGGAGATACAGGGGGCAACGGGCAGGAAGGACACTGCCTGGTGGGGTCTCCACCATCCAGAGCATGGATGTTTTTCTTCATTTTGTGGCCAGAAAGTTGAAATTGACCCTGACTCCTAGAGCTCGTTCCTGTAATTCTTTAGACAAACATATTCTCCTCCTCCACCCCCAAGTTAAACATCACAGCAATCTACACATTTTGTGTTTGTCGATGCAGAGAATGAAAGACTAAAGCGGTGTTACATATTCTGATGTTATCTGAAGGACAACAGATGTTCTAGGTTCTGTAAATATACAGAAAGATTATTTAGCCATTTACAGTTTAGTCATTTAGGTGCAGCTTTTCTCTAGAATTTAGAACATCAGGCAAAGCGGGAATAAGCAAATTTACGAAGGGAAGCTCCCAAAGGAATGGCCACCGTTAGACTATGGCATCAGGTTCTTACAAAAAGAAAAGGCTTTACTGGGGCTGGTCATGTGGCTCCGTGTTGAGGGCTTGCCAAGCCCGCTTGTAGGCCCTGGGTTCAACCTTGATACTGGAGGCGAGGGAGGAGAGAAGGCTTTATTGCACAACCAGTCAGCAAGGAGACCAGGAGCTATAATCTCAAATCTGCCTCCTTGATCAATTGCCAGTGGGGGAGTTTATAAGAAGGAAGAAGTAGCTTGTTTATTAGATGGCAAGAAGGGGAGTTTGAGGGTCTTTTGCATGCATGTAAATGGCCATTATGTTTCTTCACAGGTTGCATGTTGCAAGGGGGATTTTTTATTTTTAGGATTTTTTTCTTTTTTTGAATTGAATTGGATTGAACCCAGGGGCACTTAACCACTGAGCCAAATCCCCAGCCCTTTTTTTATATTTTGTTAGAGACAGGGTCTTCCTGGATTGTTTAGGGCCTCTATAAGTTGCTGAGGCTGGGTTTGAACTCTCGATCCCCCTGCTTCAGCATCCCAAGTGGCTGGGATTACAGGTGTGCCCCACCACACCTGGCTGCCTGGGGAATTTTGAGTTTGTGAGGTCAAAAGCTCATGGACAGAGTACCAGGCTTCTTCTGAACATGTGTTTTTTGTATTTTTTTGTTGTTGTTGTTTGCAACAATGGGGACTAAACCTAGTGGTACTCCATCCACTACATCCTCAGTCCCTTTATTTTTTATTCTGAGACATGTTAGTAATACCTGGGTGCTGCAAGGAATCAAGCGCATGCTCAGAAGTAGTTCTGCAAACTTTACTTCTGCAGAAGGGCAGGTTACCAGAGAGGGTCCAGCAGGCAAGCACACTTGGGCTGGCCATTCGCCTGTTTTTATCCCTAACATCGTACTACCCCTTGCTCTGATAAGGAGGAGCTTGGGGTTACAATCTCCAAGATTGGTGAATTTTAAAATTGGGTGGACAAAGGGAAGGGTTACAGTTAAAATGGCTACAGTTGGATTCTTTGAATCCATTTCTATGCTTTCAGGTTTCTGTGCTATATAGGAGCTGAAAAAAACTATAAGGGGAACACTAAGCATCCTGAAAGCCAGGAAATGGTGACATGTTGGCCTGGATGGGGGAGCCGGCCAGGGCAAGAAGACATGAGTAGAGTGAGGTTCTGCTCTTCTGCCAGGGACAGATGCCAAGAAAATTGGAGCAGGAAGCAGGAGAGATGGCCTTCTCTGAACAAGGCTGTGCTGTTTAGATCCCATGCTCACTAGAGAGCCAGCTTCGCACACCTGTCAGGACCTCTGAGAGTGAGCTACGAACCATTGAGCACTGGTCTTGGTCAGAAGCCAAGTCTCCTTAGGCTCCTGTGATATAATGTGCCATAATTCTGCCATTGTCACTCTAGGAGGGACTGAGTGCAGAACTTTACTGGGCCTCTGCACGGTTCCTGATTTTGCAGCTGGATTGCTGGTTCACCACTGGCCTCCAACATGGGCAGGATGATCAAGATGGAGAAAAGGAGCGAGCAAGTGTGGGAAGCTGAGGTGGACCCTGTCACTGCTGCTCTCACCATGGGTAAGGTTGGCTGTGTAGCTCCCGGGGAGAGTCTGGAAATAGGGTCTTGGGGGGCACTGCCTTCCAGCAAGAGGCCTGCCCTTCAGAATAGGAAGAAGCATCTTTGATGCCCTACTGTGCCTGTCTAGTTATCAAGCCCAGGAGGGTAGACAGCTCTTGAGAGAAATGCCCACGACCCTGCCTCTTGACATTCATGCTGTTGGGGCTCTGAAAATGGCACCCCGAAGCATGGCACTTTGGAAACAGAAGCAGCCTCCGATGTCTTCTCTTCCTCTATCCTCCTGCCCCGACTCAACCCCTCAGGAAAGCTCTAGAAACTAGAATTCTGAATTTCTTTCTTTCAAGGCAGTTCATGGGAACTGGAGCCCCTTCCCCCAAATAAAACAAATCCCCCCTTCTTTGTCTTGGAGCTGGCCACAAACAAACACTCTGACTTCCCTTGTCTGGTAGTAGATCACAAGACCCCCATTTCAGAAGAGGCCCTGCCTGTCCCCAGGAGGAGAGAAGGCTGCACAGAGAGGCCAAGAAGAGCCCCAGGGCCATGCTGCACAATCACACTGTGACTGCCCTGCTCCACGGGACCCTCTGTCCTTCTCATGCGAATCTTGTGGGGAGAGCAACCCCACCAGGGTCTGAAGGAAGATTTGACCAAGCACAGCAAAGACCCTGGGCCTCAGACAAACACTCTGCAGGGTTCAAAGTGTTTCCAGCAACCAATGAATGGGCCACTGGATCAGGAATACTGAAGCTTGGCTCTTATCTTCATTGCAATGCTGTAAGAAGCCCAGGGCTGGGACTGTCACTGCAGCCTCAGGAGAGACCATGGAGCAGAGAGCTCAGCCATGCCTGAATTTCTAAGCCATGAAACCCAAGATAAGTGTGTGTTGTTTTACATAGCAAAGTTTTGGGGACCTCTGCTATACAGAAATAGATGGTAACACTTACAGACTCTGAGCAGCCTGATATCCTGGGAAGGCAGGACCTGCAAATCTCAGTCACAGCACAAAGAACTGGCTGGGTGAATTTGAACTTTAGACAGGGTGTCTTTTTGGTCTACCTTGGATTCTTAGACCTCCTTGAACAAGTAACAGGACTTTCTTAAAGTCCCCCAGATTTGCTTTAATGCCCTCCCAGTCACCTGTTGGGGGAAAGGTTATGAGAATAACTAAGCACCCAGCACCAGGTACCACACAAAAGAGCCCACAGCAGCTTGTGATCACCTTTCCTTAGGCTAGAGAGGTGTCTAGGATACTGACAGACTACACAGGCTGTTTGGGGCCACAGGTGACTCATTAAGGAGATGACTCACAGGAGAGGATGAAGTCCCTCCAGCAGGGTCCAGAGACAACCTCCTGGTGTGAAGAGGGCCAAGTGACCCCGTTCCCACCAGAAGATGCAACTGGTTTGCTGGAATCATTCTGCAGGGGCTGCCTGAGAATGGCAGGAAGTGCCTGGCCAGGAGACCAGCTCTGCAGCGGCAGGATGAAAGGGGATTTAGGATTAAGTAATTTGAGTCCTTTAAAGTTTTGCCAGATGTCAGGGCCACATATAATATTAGGCCTTAATTTTAGGGTCTATATTCTGTTCAATGAATAAAAAGTAATTTTCGTGAGGGAAATAGGGTGATATTAGAGAACAAAACTGGAAAGGTGAATAGAAAATAAGTCACATGGGAATGTTCACCTCATTTGGTGGCTTTTTGTGTTATTCCCTTCCATCTCTTCCTGGTGAATAATTTGCAAAATAATTTATTTTTATTATTATTATTATTATTATTATTATTATTATTATTATTATTATTATTATCATTTTTACACAAACCAAAAAACTTTTAACCCCTTTTTTCCGGCATGATTGTTCACATTTGCATTTTTTGTGTACATGTAAACATTCCTTCATCTCAATTTAATTCAATGCCGCAGTCTGGCTGGGCACAATTCACAAGCCACTTGTCAAGCAGAAATGAACTTTATTTTTAGAACACAGGAGGCACCACAGGAGCTCTTCAGGAATTCCCTCAGAGCCCAACTGCCACCACCTGCTTCCTGCGAGCCTCTCAACACCCCCTCCTCCCACTCTTGAGGCCGACTGGCTGGGTCGCATGGACGGAGCCAAAAGAGTCCCCCAATGAGCAGCTCTGTGGTCTGAAAGGGCGGGGAAACAGCCCAATGAGCATCCCTGCAGAGGAGCCAATCAGCTGGAAGTTTGCTGGGGCAGCTTCAGCTGTGGCTCTCAACATATGTGTAAACATTCCTTCATCTCAATTTAGTTTAAAGCATGAAAAGAACCAATGTGTAATTAATTGCTGTTCTTCACAGGATGGAATGAAAGGCAGTGGGATTGGATCGGTTGTTACCAGGACCTGACAGTCTTTTCCACCTAATAGGGACAGAGTAAATGGAACCCAGTGAAAGCCTGCAAACCCAGATTGAGCCTTCATTTTCCATTCTTCCAGCATGTTCTGCTTGAGTGTTCTTTGCTGCAAAGAAGGAGCTGGAGACTGAGGGAGAAGAATAGAACCAGCACCACCATTTCCCCAGCTGGGGTTTCCTTGAAACATTGTGAAGAAAAAATAGTCAGCTGTCCCTCAGTGTCAGGAGGATGGGGTCTGGGCAGGACCCTAGGGATAGTCGGCTGACCTTCAGTGTCTATGGAGAACAGGGTCTAGGGAGGACTCCTGGGGATGTGCACATTTATGGCTGTTCAAGCCCCTTATGTAACTGCATTTGCATAACCTACTTCTGTATATAAATGATAGCCAGCTTGCTTCTCACCGCTAAGACAGTGGGAATGCTGGGTAAATAGCTGCTGCACCATATTGTTTGGGGAAGAATGGCAAGGAAAAAATGTCTGAGCACATTTTTTTTCTAGAATACTTTTGATCTATGGTGAATTGAATAAACAGTTGCACACAGAAAAAAAATGGCTAAAATTGTATTTTACATCCCAATTAAGGCTAAGTACTATATTTTGAAAATGGACCACGGAAGTTTCTGTTTCTCACGGACAGGATCTCACTAAATTGCCCAGGCTGACCTGGAATTTGTGATCCTCCTGCCTCACTGAGATTACAGTAGGTACACTGTGCCCCGCAAATGTCCGTTCTGAAAAGCCAGTTTGATACTATCCTTAGGTGGGTTCTAAAGGCTTTTCCTGAAACAAAACTTAAGAACTTTGTTATTTAAGAATTTATGTCTGAGCCAGGCCTGGTGGCATACACCTGTAATCCTGGTGACTTGGGAGGTTGAGGAAGAAGGATCACAAGTTCAAGGCCAGCCTCAGCAACTGACAGAGACCCTGTCTCAAAATAAAAAACAAAATATATATGTAATTATATACTTTAAATAAAATTTCTTTTTCAAAAATGTATAGATACTCAAACTAAAAAGTTTTCTCTCAACAAAAGAAACAATAAGAGAGATAAACAGGGAGCCTACATCATGGGAACAAATCTTTACCCCACACACTTCAGATAGAGCCCTAATATCCAGAGTATACAAAGAACTCAAAAAATTAGATAATAAGATAACAAATAACCCAATCAACAAATGGGCCAAGGACCTGAACAGACACTTCTCAGAGGAGGACATACAATCAATCAACAAGTACATGAAAAAATGCTCAACATCGCTAGCAGTCAGAGAAATGCAAATCAAAACCACCCTAAGATACCATCTCACTCCAGTAAGATTGGCAGCCATTAAGAAGTCCAACAACAACAAGTGCTGGCGAGGATGCGGGGAAATGGGTACACTTGTTCATTGTTGGTGGGACTGCAAAATGGTGCAGCCAATTTGGAAAGCAGTATGGAGATTTCTTGGAAAGCTGGGAATGGAACCACCATTTGACCCAGCTATTCCCCTTCTCGGTCTATTCCCTAAAGACCTAACAAGAGCATGCTACAGGGACACTGCTATATCGATGTTCATAGCAGCACAATTCACGATAGCAAGATTGTGGAACCAACCTAGAAGCCCTTCAATAGATGAATGGATTAAAAAAATGTGGCATTTATACACAATGGAGTATTACTCTGCAATAAGAAATGATAAAATCATAGAATTTGGAGGGAAATGGATGGCATTAGAGCAGATTATGCTAAGTGAAGCTAGCCAATCCTTAAAAAACAAATATCAAATGTCTTCTTTGATATAAGGGGAGTAACCAAGGACAGGGTAGAGATGAAGAGCTGGAGAAGAAGAATAACATTAAACAGGGATGATAGGTGGGAGGGAAAGTGAGAGTTAAGGGAAATTGCATGGAATTGGAAGGTGAGCCTCAGGGTTATACACAATTACATATAAGAGGAAAGGAGGAGTAGGAGAAAAATTATATAAGTGGAAGAAACGATTTATAGTAGAGGGGATGGAGAGAGAGAAGGGGAGGGGAGGGGAGGGGAGAGGGGACAGTGGAGAATGGGATAGACAGCAGAATACATCAGTCACTAGAAAGGCAATTTGTAAATCAATGGAAATGTAACTGATGTGACACAGCAATCTGTATACGGGGTAAAAATGGGAGTTCATAACCCACTTGAATCAATCTGTGAAATATGGTATATTAAGAACTATGTAATGTTTTGAACAACCAACAATAAAATAAAAAAAAAGCAAATACCCAATACATAGAAAAAAATAAAAATAAAAAAAAATGTATAGACTTACTATCCTAAGACAATTGTGTTGGAGTTAGGGATGTAGCTCAGCAGTAAAGCATTTGCCTAAGTTTAAATCCCATTGCCACAAAAATAAATAAGTAAATATATATATTTATATATTTATAAATATAAATTGCTGGGGATTGAACCCAGTGGTGCTTAACCATTGAGTCACACCCCTAGCCCTTTTTAATCTTTGAGACAGGGACTCTCCAAATTGCTTAGGGCCTCACTAAGTTGCTGAGGCTGGTCTCAAACTTGCCTGCGTCTCCCAAGTCTCTAGGATTACAGGTGTAAGTAAATATTTTTAAATTGTTTTTAGTTCTAATCCTCCATCCATTTTTGAATACATGACATTTTTTACATACCTGTAATCATAAAATGAATGTAATTTTACATTCTGCTTTTTCTTGATATGTGCCCCAAAATCATAAAATATTTTTCATGTTTTTACACATTCTTCATAATCATCATTTTTACCTGGACTTTTTTTTTTTACCTCTTATAGTGTCTCCTACCAGAACAAACTGTACTCCCAAACCATTGCCTGGCCTCTGTGCTTGTAGGCTGCTGGCACTAAAGCAGGTTGCATGGTGAGAAAAAAAAAAGTATTATCATTTTAATAGCTGCATAGTATTCCATTGGTTTACATGCTCTAATTTAACAATTTCCTTGTTGTTTAGAACTTATACTTTTACAAATCATGCTACAATGAATATCTTTTATATTTATGTATATAACCTTTTGTTTCTGTTTAATCCATGAGAGGATTTGCTGAACTTCAGGGAGTGAATGATTTTATGGCCATTGAAACATGCTGCTGTTATGTGCTTCAGAAAAGGTTCTGACAACCAGTGGTCCATTAATTTACCTGTTTCCCAAAAGTTTCCTGCCTGAGTGATAGAGTGGCTTTATGTTTTGGATTTGGTTTGTGTTTTTTGATTTTTTATTTTGCTACAAATTAATAAACGTAAAATGGATCCTCAACATAAATTCTGCTTGTTATTTCCTGCTTTCTGCTTTCTGTCTTTCTTGCTTAAATAAAAACAGGCACTCCGGGGACCTAACACAACAAACTGCCACCTAACTCTCAACTACCATGAGACCAACCTAGTAGGAATATGAACTGCAGGAGATTTTGATGGAAAAAAAGCCTTATAGTCAGTCATCAAGAACAGGATGATCCCCTGCAGGATCCGACTGTAAAACAGGATTCAGAGATTCAAAGGTGGACCAGAGGCTATGGGTAAAGTAAGATCCTGCTATAAGTAAAACTGTCAGGGATGAATGCAGTAACACACAAATTATTTTTCTTATACAACTTAAAAATATGCTTAATGGCCACCATCCTTAAATGCAGCAACGTCAGTTTGCTAGTGCTGCCAGAACAAAATACAAAAGACTGAGTGACTTAGCTGAAATTTATTTTCTCACAGTTCTGGATGCCAGAAGTCCAAGATCCCAATGTTGATGGTTTAGTTTCTGCTGAGGCCTGTTTCCTGGTTTGTGGATGGCCACCCTACTGCAGTGCCCTCATATTGTTGATCCTTAGTCTGTATATGTGCCCCAACCTCCTCTTTTTATAAAGAAACAAAGCACATTGGATTAGCACTCACCACGATGACCTCATTTAACCTTAATTATATCTTTAAAGGGCCCTGTCCCCAAGTAAAGTCACATTTGGAGATAACAGGGACTAGAACGTCCATATATTGTGACAGTGATCCACTTTATACTTTGAATATAGCCCTTACTGCTTTGCTACTGCAACTAACATTTTAAATGGACATGTGTTTTGCTCTTCTCCTGCCTAATCTCTCCCCTTCCATAATCTCAGGGGAAACAGGATTACCTTTCTTCCCCTACCTAGACATCCTGGCTGCTGTGAGCTGAGCATCTTTCCTCTTCCACACCCCTCTGTCACGATGTTATGCCTCAGGCCCAGAGGAATGGAACCTACAGACCATGGACTGAACCTTTAAGTCCAAATAAACTTTTCCTCCTCTAAGATGTTCTTGTCAGGTCTCAGTCATAGCAACAAAAAGCTGCATCTAGAAACACACACAATAATACTTATAGAAGTATTGTGCTTAATTGAAAAAAGCAAAACCACTAGAATCAAAATGAATGCCCAATCATTGGACAGTAGAAAAACAAATCATGATAAATTCATACCATGGAATAGCAATAGCAATGAAAATGAATGGGTGACTTTGCAACAGCTTTAGAGGACAACTAGTTGTTCAATGTCACAGGGAAAAAGTATGCCCCAGAAAGCAACATGTAATGTAATAGTACTTTTATATAATTCAAAAACAAAGAGATTTAAAATACATTTATTCATGTATGCAATATGTTGCATATGTGTGTGGTCAATAAAAGTAACTTAAGCAATAAAACAATAAACACAAATTGACATTATGGCAACACCTGAGGGGGAAATGAGGTGGAGTGATACAAAGGAGCACTGGGGTAGGGGTAGGTGACTGATAACATTTTAGTTCTTGGGTTATGTCATGGGTTATAAGTATCTATTGCATTAAAAGGGAAAGGAAGAGGAGGCAGAGGCAGGAGGATCACAAGTTCAAAGCCAGCCTCAGCAACTTGGTGAGGTCCTAAAAGCAATTTAGCAAGACCCAGTCCCACAAATAAATAAATAGAGCTGAAGATTTAGCTCAGTGGTTAAGTACCACTGGGTTCAATACCCCACACCAGGAAAATAAATAAATAAATAAATAAATAAATAAATAAATAAATAAATGGAAGGCAGGCTGGAAGAGGAGCAGGGACGGAGAGGTTGAGGACTGACCTGGCTATCATATATCTCTGCTACTTGTTACAACTCTAAAGAATAACCACAAGGCACATGTAATCCCAGCTGCTTGGGAGGCTGATACAAGAGGATCACAAGTTCAAGGCCAACCTCAGCAACTTAGTAAGACCCTGTCAGAATAAAATTTAAAAGGCTAAGGATGTAACTCAATAGTAGAGTGCTTGCCCAGAATGCCCTAGGTTCAATCCTCAATAGAAAGAGCTGCACTTTATCTTTGAAGTTAAGCAGAACTATGCAACTTGTTCTAATCAAGATTTGTGAACAGAAATTGCCATTTTAAGGTTGAAGGCTTTGAGAGATGCAGGGCATCCGCCAACATAGTTTGAGACAGGGTCTCACTACATTTCCCAGGTTGTCCTCCAACTGGAACTCCTCTTGATTTAACACTCCCCGACCAGTAGCTGTGACTACAGAAGGTGTGGGCCACCACCTTAAGCTATAAATCTATGATAGCTTTGGCAGTGTGACAAGGACACAGAAACTGATTACCATAAGAGTTGGGCAGCTGATGACTTTTAGGGAGAAGATTCAGGTTTATAATCTGGAAGGAACATATGGGAAGCTTTTGGGGTGCTGATAGTTCTATTTCTTGAACAGGATGATAATGATACAGATATTTGCCTTGTGGTAATTCATTAAACTCTACGTGTGTGTGTGTGTGTGTGTGTGTACAACAAATCTTTCTTTTTAAAAAATAACAAAGTATAACTAACTCACTAGAGACAGATGCAGGGCTGGAGTGAGGTGGTACTGGAGGAACTTTCTTCCACATGCTTCTCTTGGTGCGCGTACATACTGTCAATTTTCTGTCTCAGGTTCATTTTGAATTATTTTGACATGCACTGTCCATTGATGATGAATCTTAAGTCCATCAAATGCAATATTCTATCAAAACCATCATCTTTCCTTCTTTTCTTTGTTTTTACAGTGCTGGGGATTGAACCCAGGGCCTTGTGCATGCTTAGGCAAATACTCGAATTCTTTTCTACACCTATCAGCACTCCCTCACCTCCCAATAACTTTCAGCTCGTCACTTCATACAACCTAGTCTCAAACCAGCCCCCTCCTGTAGCCCAGCATAGGTTTTAGTGCAAGTGGAAAGTGCATTTGGCTGCCATTGCTATCTCTGTTATTTTTCTCCTCTGCCCTCAACTTGTCATTGCCAATGTTAAAATAGTCCTTACTGGTCCTACAGTTATCCTCTTAAATCCTCCTATTTCTGTTTTCTGCAGCATATGGAAATTCAGTGGTGGAGGAAGTTGAGCTAAAATACAAATAAGACCCAAAGTGGGGAAGAGAAAGACTGGAGAGAGCAAGTGTTCAGCATCCATACAACCCCCCTGGCCACCAGCTATGGGCTCACTGTTGCTCCCAGATATCTGAATAGCTCAAGCCTAAAATCCCAGGCTGACAGTCTATTTATAAGTGAGTGAACATAAGAGAAGACACTAAGATGTTTCAGCTGATGTGCAACAGAAACAAGCCACACTCAAATTGCAGATGCATAAGCAAAAGAAATGGCTGCTGTTGTTTTAAGCCACTTCATTGTGGGATTTAGGGGAGGTGGCATGGGGAACAGATTGTAGAGGAAGTAGGAGGTACAATCAGTGGGACACAGTCACTGACTGGATGCTGATGGTTAGAAGGGATAATATCCCTCAAACAGGTCTACCATTTTCCTAGACTCTTAGGTTCAATCAATCAATTGTAGACTGTTGCATGATGTGTGTAATACTAAAGATGGGATGCAAAATGATACTAAAGATGTCAAAATATGAAAAAATACATCCGAGAATTAATAAGAAAAGTACTAAAAGTGTATATTTTCTCTGTGTGTGTGTGTGTGCAGTTTTTTCTGGGTTTTTTTAAGTACAAATGAAATATACACAGGAGTCTCCTATTCATTTTCTTCACTGTGCAGCCTGGCATTGGAACTAGTGACACTGAGGGCCAGTAGGGTCCACCAGGCAACCAGCACGCTGGTTTCATTAAAGAGGTTTGTGGCATAGAAGTTAACTAGTGAGATCAAAATAAACACACACAGACTCAATTATCTTTTTCTATGACCAGGTCCGAGATGGCTCTCCCCTCTGGCTCTCACCTCGAACCAGTCAGTGGGGCAGCAAGGCTTACTCAGGACTAGCAGGAGAGAGAGAGAGAGCACCCCAGGGAGTGGGCTTGCCAGGACTAAAAGGCTCAGGGGTTACTCTAGTTAAACTGGGCTAACTGGGCTACACGAAATAACCACACAAGAGACACAAATACCTTTTTCTTTGGGGTTGCTGTGATGGCTCCTCTGACCTTAAGGGTCCGCAGAAAGAGAGAGAGAGAGAGCACACGCTGACCCCTTTTATTGAGGAGAAGCTCTTCAAATGAGGCCAGGGGTCAGGTTTCAGGGGGCTGAGTATCTTCATGATGTCCACTGTCAGCAGGTTGACTGACACATGGGTAGGCCACACCCAAGGGTACAGTAAGAGGAGGGGACACACACAAGGCACTTCCATGGAAGATTCTATCCTAAACAGGACAAGGGGTTATATTACAAAGGAACAGGTGAGCATAGCTTCACCCATGGGGCTGTAGCAAGACACACCCATTTCTGTGACTGAGCACCTCAGCACCCAGCTGGGGAGTGTAACTCAGTCACCCATAAGGTTGGCCTCCCACATATTCCCCCTTTCTTAATTTTAAAAAAAAGAATGTAACTGGGAAATTTTCTTTCAGTCACTTGGCTCTTGGTCCAATGTCATCACAATCTGCTATTGAAACACAAAAAGAATTAGTAGAAAAACATTATCTTCATAACAGTCAACACAATAATCTGGATTATTATTACCTTGCCAAACACTCATCAAAAGATTTTTAAATCTTTTCCCAATTTTATTGGGACCATTGTTTTTGGCCATAGTAAAAGACATTTTCATTGCCATGGCATTTAGGCCTCTCCATAAACCATAGAGCAAAGGGCTCACTCACATTATTCATCACATTGTCTTCTAGAACATCATTACTTAGTTCTCATCCTTCCATCAGCACTTATCTGACCATGAAGAAAGTTGGATGTAGTTTAAGTCAAACATTAAGAAATACCATACATTGTAAGTTTTAAGACATAGCCACAAAGGCCAAAATTGAAAAAGCAAGGAATAATATTTAAAGTAGTCACTTAAGGGATTATGAGACTACAGTTTGTCTAGGTCTGGTTAATAGACATACACCTGTTTCAAAGCCTGAATATTAACTTCAGCATATTATAATTCTGAAATATTAGCTGGCAATAATTAATGAGGCAATAAGTTGTATTTTTATAGGCTACAGGATATTTATCATTTTTTTCTTCACTCTCATATTTAAGGAGTTAATTAGGTCTGTCAGTAATACAAATACCCTTGGGAAAATCTATTTTAATAATCTTTCCAACAATTGTCCATAAAGGTAAATGTAGTCTTAGTCACTAAAGTCCAGCATAATTGGCTGGCTTGGGTTTTTTATCTGCTGCCTAGCATAAGTTTCTGTGTGGTCAATTTGTTGCTCGGCTATTTGGCTACCTCAGTCACGGGAGCTGGTGATAACTGGCTGGTGACAAACCTCAAGTCAATGTCCAGTAGCTCAGTTTCTTTTTGAAATGTATACAACTGTTACAGGGTTTGAGTGGGGCGTGCCTGTCAATCTACATAAGCAAGATAATATCCATAAGCCAATCATCTTCTGCCTAATGTAACCATACTGTGAGGAAACTATATGCTCGTAGCTGTTAGTTGCAACTGAAGGCTATTCTAACATTTTTTCCTCTTCTATTAAATTTATTGTCAAAGGAGAACCCTGATGAGAAAAGAAAGGAAAAGGAAAAGCATAGAAAACAATAAGTACCAAGAAAGAGAAAAGCATCCAGACATGGCCCATTCCTGTAGCTGCACTTGTCTCCTGCTGTGGTGAGCAGGCAGTCGCTGTTGACTAGGTCTCTGTCACTAGGGTTCTGATCTGAGCTGGATGTGGGGAGCAAAGCAACCATGGGGCAGGAGACCTCTCTCAGAAGGGGAGAAGAATTAGGCCTTTGCACCAGTGGGGGGGTGAGGTTCTTTGCCTCACCTCTGTTGGCCCCCAAATTTTCTCCTGATGGCCCCTCTGCAACTGTGCCTGTCTTAGGTTGTCCCTCCCTTGAGGAATCTTACCCGTCACTGGCTAACCAGCCATTCTCCGGGGCCAAACAGGGTGATGTGGAGTGTGCATGGCATCATCCCCAAGAGGGCTCTCTGTCTCCTTGATAGATAATGTCCCCGTGGCCTCCATGCCAGCATTTACCCTAGGATCAGCAAACTCAGGTTTCTTCTCCATGGAGGGCCCAGCTCACAGCACTGGGCTGGTGGGGATGCGTTCAGGAAGGAAGGAGACAGGCCATAGACAGACAAACAGTAATATAGTGACAAAGCTGAGAGAGACAGATGAAGAGAGATCCCTCATACAGAACTGGCCCTTAATTGGTGTTATTCACACCTGGTCCATAGCCGCCATCCATACGGATGCGGAACAATCCATTATTTCAATGCTGTCTTTTTCTCAAAAGATACTTCCAGACAGTCTGTTTACCATAGAATCAATATATAGGTATAACTGACCATTACAGTCAGGACAATTAATCTAGTTTCATGGATGGACTTTCCAGTCCACACTGCAAGACACATTAAAGGTGGACCTGGGAAATGGGTCCATACAAGTCTTTTCATAATTTTTATTTATCTGACAAGCTCGTGAAGCTGCATGGCTATAAACTCTGTACCTGGAAATTGACCTTCCTGGGCCAGGTTTCTCAATCATTATAATGATGACTGGTTTAAACTCTCCTTTGATATCTGATTTAATTTACTGAATCATGTTGAGTAACATTAAGACTCTCAATATTACAATTTAAGAAAAAACTTTTAAAGTATTTTGTAAAATCTAGTGTCTCTCTGGGATCCTGTATTCCCCCTTTTCCTTATTTAATAAAATTGAGAAAAGGCTTGGCATAAGTCATAGTATTATTAGTTTAAGTTATAGATAATAGTACAGGTATTTAAATGATTAAGGATAGATTTACCTTTTATTGATTATTAAGTTTTTTTAATATAGACTAGTCGATCCATCCTAACAATTTAGAAAGAATCCTTAATCTTTTTGAAAGAAGGTCTCAAAATCTCTATATTTTAGAATATTATCCTTTAAATAGGTATCTCTTAATTGCCTTTAAAAAATATGATTAAGGTTATTTTTTGTGTAGGGAGCAGTAAATAAATCTTACTGTATTTTTTATGGACAATAGATCTAGTCAGAGAACTTATATAATATCAATGAATTTTTTTTAAGTTTGTAACCTTTGTTTAAAATTGATATATAACTTTAATTTGGAGAACCTTAGTCTTAATAAAATGTTGTTTTTTGAAAAATTTTATAATTATCTAACAAACAAAATATGTAAAAATTAGTATCTCAGTATCTTAGAATCAATCAATTTTAGTCTCTAAGGACAATTGTTAAAATCGGGATTTAAGTTAGTAGTTCAATATACTTAATGTTTAATCAACAATGTAAATTTATTTACCAAAATTAATCTTTGTCTTAAAGAGTAAGAATTATTAGGCAATAAGGATCATTCTTTAAAGAAATAAACTTACATTTTAATAGGTGTTTATCATGTCAAAATATGGACAAAATCTTAGCTCATATTAGTATAGTTAAATTAGGAAAATAGCCTGAAACACCCTTAAATTAATTATAGTCAGTTTAGTATATATATATATATATATATATATATATATATATATATATATATCTTTTTTAATCATTCTAACTTTTTACATCATTTGTTTAGATAATAATATAAAAATCTTTTTACTTAGGAAAATACTTTTATCATTGAAATATGAATATAAAGACCTTGTTTTACCCAAAGATGATTTCTTTCTTCTTTTTAGGATCCATGTGTGCTTTTTGTTGTTGTTGTTGAAGCATCTTTTTCTTTTAGAAAATTTTTTTGGTTATACTTTGGAACAATTTCTGAAAACCTTACAATCTATAAACAAATTATTGTACTTTGATAAGAAATATCAATGAAAATATAGTTAAAATCCTTAGATATTTTGTAGACATAATTATAATTATTTATCATCTTATGAGTTTAAACAGTAACTTTAGAATTAGAAACTACTTGAAGATTGTATTTTCACTTAGAAGCAAATTTATAGAAAACACGTTTATCTCAAATATCTGTAACTGAAAAGGCAGAATATCTGATAAATGTAAATATAAAACATAAATTATGGGTTTTCTGTTGAAGAAAAACAATTAGGCAAATATATATTAACTAATCAATTAAGCGTGTGCTAATTATTTTATAGATTAACAAATATAGGTTATCTAAATATCTAAAAAATATATATTAAGAATAAGAACATAACTTATAAATGTATTAACTTTATGTAACCACATGGTCTTAAAATATTTGGATCCATTTTAATTTATTTTTAACTAGGAGTGCACTCTTCTATGTGACATCACTTGATGTAACTGAAATAAGATCCTTGTGCATACATATTTACTTCTTATACTCAGAAATGAGAATAAGGATTTTTTGGTCATCACAGGAACATTGACGTCTTTGTTCCTGTGGCGAGCAAATGCATCCTCATAACCTCCAAAAATAAAAGTAAAATATAAAGAAGTATGTTTGATATATCTCATCAATAGAACATTATTTAGTAACTCAACTATAGAGAAAAGTCAGGTTATTTAACTCAGAACTAACTTAAATTTAGGACTGCAACATAGAAACCTGTGGAATTAAATTTTGTCTGAAAAAGATATCTTTCGTTAGCATTTAGAGGTAGGCATTCTTAAAAATACAGACTCTGAACAGCTGCAGTAGAAATCCGAAACACTGTAGTACAGGTTAGTGGCTGGAAGGCGGGACTAGAAGTCCTCTTTGAGTGACTGTGGAAGAACCAATCAGAAGCCTGCGAAAGTGTGGGAGGTGGGACCAGGAAGCCCGCTCTTCCAGCCAGCCACCCCTTGGTTACCATGGTGATGCAAACAACTTGGAGTCCGCTGGCCATTGTCGGGGCAAAGTTCCCCAAGTTTTCCTAGCCGATTGCATTTTGTTTGATTTTGTCTGCATTTTCCCCCGCCTGGCCAAGATCCTACTGCGGTAGCAGCTTGTTCTGTCTCTTTGACCTGCGGTTGCAGCTCCTGTACATCTTGCACTTTTTTCTGTGGCACGTGGGTGCTCCAAAGGTTTCTTAGCAGCAAACGTTAGCATTACCATCAGATCTTAAGTTAGTCTGTGTTTGGCATTTAGGTCAAGTAATTCAAGGGTTAAAAGCACTGCTGGCTGCAGGGGCTAGGATCCAAAAGCGAGCAGCAAGCAGCCATGGCTAAAGTCTCTTGTCCCCAGCGGCTGAGTTACAGCCATTCTGATTCATAGGACAATCATGTAGTAAAAAGGTCCATACATACTTTCTGAGTATTGACAAAAACAATACAAAATTGAAACTTATTTCTTTCCAAGTAAACATCACATTTTCTCTCCCTTTTTCTCACTCTCCTAGCGCAAACTTCTAGAACATAAAGGCCCAAAAAAAAATCTTTTTTTTTAAGCTTTTTTTTTTTATGTGATGCTGAGGATCGAACTCAGGTTCCGCCCACGCTAGGCAAGCACTCTACCACTGAGCAACAATCTTAGCCCCCAAAAAATCTTTTATAAAGATTTATAGACCGGATGGATATACAGTAGAGTTTTACAAGGACTTTAAAGAAGAACTAATACCAATACTCCACAATCTATTTCAGGAGATAGAAAAAGAGGGAGAACTTCCAAATTCATTCTATGAGGCCAATATCACCCTGATTCCCAAACCAGATAAAGACACCTCAAAGAAAGAAAACTACACACCAATATCCCTAATGAATTTAGATGCAAAAATCCTCAATAAAATCCTGGCGAATCCAATACAAAAGCATATCAAAAAGATCGTGCACCATGATCAAGTAGGATTCATCCCTGGGATGCAAGGCTGGTTCAATATACGGAAATCAATAAACGTTATTCACCACATCAATAGACTTAAAGATAAGAACCATATGATCATCTCAATAGACGCAGAAAAAGCATTCGACAAAGTACAGCATCCCTTTATGTTCAAAAAACAAGAAAAACTAGGGATAACAGGAACTTACCTCAACATTGTAAAAGCTATATATGCTAAGCCTCAAGCTAGCATCATTCTAAATGGAGAAAAACTGAAGGCATTCCCTTTAAAATCTGGAACAATTCAGGGATGCCCTCTATCACCACTTCTATTCAATATAGTTATCGAAATACTGGCCAGAGCAATTAGACAGACGAAAGAAATTAAAGGCATAAAAATAGGAAAGGAAGAACTTAAATTATCACTATTTGCAGATGACATGATTCTATACCTAGAACACCCAAAAGGGTCTACAAAGAAACTACTAGAGCTAATAAATGAATTCAGCAAAAAAGGCAGGATATAAAATCAACACGCATAAATCAAAGGCATTCCTGTATATCAGCCACAAATCTTCTGAACTGGAAATGAGGAAAATCACCCCATTCACAATATCCTCAAAAAAAAAAATAAAATACTTGGGAGTCAACCTAACAAAAGAGGTGAAAGATTTATACAATGAAAACTACAGAACCCTAAAGAGAGAATTAGAAGAAGATTTTCGAAGATGGAAAAATATACCCTGTTCATGGATAGGCAGAACTAACATCATCAAAATGGCGATATTACCAAAAGTTCTCTATAGGTTCAATGCAATGCCAATCAAAATCCCAACGGCATTTCTTGTAGAAATAGATAAAGCAATCATGAAATTCATATGGAAAAATAAAAGACCCAGAATAGCAAATGCAATTCTAAGCAGAAAGTGTGAATCAGGAGGTATAGCGATACCAGATTTCAAACTGTACTACAGAGCAATAGTAACAAAAACAGCATGGTACTGGTACCAAAACAGGCGGGTGGACCAATGGTATAGAATAGAGGACACAGAGACTAATCCACAAAGTTACAACTATCTTATATTTAATAAAGGGGCTAAAAGCATGCAATGGAGGAAGGATAGCATCTTCAACAAATGGTGCTGGGAAAACTAGAAATCCATATGCAACAAAATGAAACTGAATCCCTTTCTCTCACCATGCACAAAAGTTAACTCAAAATGGATCAAGGAGCTTGATATCAAATCAGAGACTCTGCGTCTGATAGGAGAAAAAGTTGGCTCCGATCTACATATTGTGGGGTTGGGCTCCAAATTCCTTAATAGGACACCCATAGCACAAGAGTGAAAAACAAGAATCAACAAATGGGACTTACTCAAACTAAAAAGTTTTTTTCTCAGTAAGAGAAACAATAAGAGAGGTAAATAGGGAGCCTACATCATGGGAACAAATCTTTACTCCTCACACTTCAGATAGAACCCTAATATCCAGAGTATACAAAGAACTCAAAAAAATAAGCAATAAGAAAACAAATAACCCAATCAACAAATGGGCCAAGGACCTAAACAGACACTTCTCAGAGGAGGATATACAATCAATCAACAAGTACATGAAAAAATGCTCACCATCTCTAGCAGTTAGAGAAATGCAAATCAAAACCACCTTAAGATACCATCTCACTCCAGTAAGATTGGCAGCCATTATGAAGTCAAACAACAACAAATGCTGGTGAGGATGTGGGGAAAAGAGTACACTTGTACATTCCTGGAGGGACTGCAAATTGGTGCGGCCAATTTGGAAAGCAGTATGGAGATTCCTGGGAAAGCTGGGAATGGAACCACCATTTGACCCAGCTATTGCCCTTCTCGGACTATTCCCTGAAGTCCTTAAAAGAGCCTACTATAGGGATACTGCTACATCGATATTCATAGCAGCACAATTCATAATAGCTAGACGGTGGAACCAACTTAGATGCCCTTCAATAGATGAATGGATTAAAAAAATGTGGCATTTATACACAATGGAGTATTACTCAGCACTAAAAAATGACAAAATCATGGAATTTGCAGGGAAATGGATGGCATTAGAGTAGATTATGCTAAGTGAAGCTAGCCAATCCCTAAAAAACAAATGCCAAATGTCTTCTTTGATATAAGGAGAACAACTAAAAACAGAGCAGGGAGGAAGAGCAAGAGAAAAAGATTAACATTAAACAGGGACGAGAGGTGGGAGGGAAAGGGAGAGAGAAGGGAAATTGCATGGAAATGGAAGGTGACCCTCATTGTTATACAAAATTACATATAAGAGGATGTGAGGGGAAAGGGAAAAAAAATCAAGGGAGAGAAATGAATTACAGTAGATGGGGGTAGAGATAGAAGATGGGAGGGGAGGGGAGGCGGGATAGTAGAGGATAGGAAGGGCAGCAGAATACAACAGACACTAGTATGGCAATATGTAAAAACGTGGATGTGTAACCGATGTGATTCTGCAATGTGTATTTGGGGTAAAAATGGGAGTTCATAACCCACTTGAATCAAATGTATGAAATATGATATGTCAAGAGCTTTGTAATGTTTTGAACAACCAATAAAAAAAAGGTTTATAAAAACAATTTTTAAAAATCCACAAAAGCATGCTTTCCATGGAGAGGACTCAACTCAACAACATAGCCCATCAATAATCTTAATAACTATATTTATTTAGAGTCTCTACAATTATACCCCAATATTAAAAATTTTAACGTCACAGATTTTCCTTTTGTATAATTCACTTACTTTCTACAATTCTGCCCACAATACTCTGCAATCCTAAGCATGCTTAACTTCTGGAGAGAACTTTCAACTTCACTAACTTTCTTTAATATTTAAATTGGAGTCCCCTTAGGAGCCAGCATTTGTCGCTTTTGTCCTGGCAGCTTAAAGACCCAGACCTTTTGGCCCACGTTGGACGCCAATTGCCGGGTTTCTGTTCTCGCAACTAAAAGGCTCAGGGGTCACTCTACTTAAACTGGGCTAACTGGGCTGCACGAAATAACCACACAAGACACACAAATACCTTTTTCTTTGGGGTAGCTGTGACGGCTCCTCTGGCTTTAAGGGTCCGCAGAAAGAGAGAGAGCGAGAGCACACGCTGACCCCTTTTATTGAGGAGAAGCTATTCAAATGAGGCAAGGGGTCAGGTTTCAGGGGGCTGAGTATCTTCATGATGTCCACTGTCAGCAGGTTGACTGACACATGGGTAGGCCACACCCAAGGGTACAGTAAGAGGAGGGGACACACACAAGGCACTTCCATGGAAGATTCTATCCTAAACAGGGCAAGGGGTTATATTACAAAGGAACAGGTGAGCATAGCTTCACCCATGGGGCTGTAGCAAGACACACCCATTTCTGTGACTGATCACCTCAGCACCCAGATGGAGAGTATAACTCAGTCAACCATAAGGTTGGCCTCCCACATGGGCTTTTATTGGGGAACAAGAAATTCAGGGGAAAATTCCATCCAATGAAGGTTGATGGGGGCCGCACGTGCGAGAATGGCTTCCCACATATTCTCCCATTTTTCTCTTAAAAATGAGGCGGTGGTTCACTCTTTCGAATTTCTGCATTCTTGTTCCAAAGTCTCACCATCCTATAATTACAACACAAAAGAGAATTAACAGCAAGGAGAATAATCCAATAATGTACCAGGCCGAGTGTTTAAGAATATTTCCAGGGTTAAATCCATTTAACTCCTTCAATATTTGGTTAGCCAAAGAAGAAGGATCCGAAAAATCAGCTCTATTATCTTGAATGTCTTGGATATGGTGATGAAGTTCCAGAACATCCAAGCTATTATTATTATTTTGCAAAACACCTAACAAATGGTTTTTAATCTTCTCCCAATCCCAGGGAGAAGCATTGTACTTGGCAGCTGTAACACACTCATGGCATTTAAGACTTTCTTTAAAATTTAAAGCTGAAAGTTCATTACCTATGTCTATAACAGTCACCTCTAAGGTGTTTCATTTAGTCTCAATCTTTTCATCAATATTTACTTGATTACGCAGAGCCTTGGAAGTAAATTATTAAGAAATTTTGCATGCTGAATATTTTGAGACAATGTCAGAGACACAGAAACAGTGGAGGCAATGAAAGAGAATAACGCCAAAACACCAACAATTATAATTCCAATAGCACATTTCGGTCTTGCTAGCTGGGCATGAATTTGCTGCAAGACTTGTAAACCAGTATCAGCATACCATGGCTCTGAAATATTAGCAGGTAATAAAACAAAAGAGGGCTGATGAAGTATCAGCACTCCTTTTCCTTCATTATACCTAGTAATACAATTGGTTAGGTTACATTTGTTACATGTGACAATATATCTGTCATCTATCCATTTAACTTTTACATTTCCAATAATTAAAACGTAAGGAGATTGGACACAGGCTCATAAGCCATAGCAAGATCCCTCCTTACAGTACTTGCCAACAAATTCTGGTAAAGGCTTGTCTGTAAAATGTAAGAATTCTGAGGCAGCATTTAAGTGCCAAATATCCTTTTGAATACCACCCTCACTGTAAGTCAAAATATTACTAAAAAATCCTGCAGGTGTCATGGCAGAATTTTTTTGTAATTGTCTCTTATCAATTTTTGGAGACCAGTCTAAAATATACCCACTATCTTTAGACACCTTATGTTGTACAGGAAAGGTATTTACACAATCCATCCATCTAGGAAAGGTGCCAATCTCAATTGTAGAACTATTTGGACAGTGGTGTATCCATGTAGGTTTTGAAGAAATGACTGGCATGTTATGGGAAAGTCCCATCTTGATTACTGATCTAGTATAAGGTTTTAAGCCTCCATAAATAGAATAATTTGTCAGTTCTAGGTCTACCAATCGCTGTCTTTTCCTCAAATGATACTTTTAGACAGCCAGCATGTTTATTGTGGGACCAACACAAAGGTAATTGGGCACTGTAGCCAGAATAATTAAATCTAGTTACATGACTGGGAGTAATATGAGTATCTGTAAATCCTCCCATCATGAATGAGTCATTAGTAAATACTGGAATAGATCTCCAGTCCACACAGCTGGGTGTACCAGGGGTGGATCTGGGAAATATGTCCAGTAAGTGTCTATCTGATTCCCCTTTACCTGACAGCCCAGCAGGGCAATTACTGTTGCTACCATCAAGACTGGGTCCTGTTCTTTCCTAGGAGTCGAAGTATTCGGGAAGCCTGTGTCGTTAGCTTCTTCACGTCTTCCCATGAAATCAGCTTTTCGGCTGGGTCAACCTGGTTTCTCTTCATCTTTTTCTGACATCTCTTCCTTTTGGATGGAGGCTTCTCCGGGTCGATCTTCAGTCACTTGAATCTCGGTTCTATCTTTTCCATGTCTGATTGCGCGTTCAGGCACCCAGATAGGATGAAAAGCACCTTCTGGAAAAATACAAGCATGACCTCTGCCCCACATAATCACTGGGTCTGGGCCTTTCTACTGACCAGTCTGTAAATCTTTCCACAAAACTCTGCCTAAAGGGCCTGTTACTGAGGGAGACATTCGTCTCTCAGCTGCAGTGTGACCTTCTACGTCACAGTTTAAAAAATTTAAAACAAACAAAGCATGATTGAGGCTATTCTGGGGAGTCATAAACCTATTCCCCCCTTTTAATTTTTGTAATTGAAGCTTAATAGATAAATGAGCTCGTTCCACAATGGCTTGACCTTGGGGGTTATAAGGAATTCCTGTTTTATGATTAATTTGAAACTCTTGGCAAAATTGTTGAAGAGCTTACATAAGCTGGAGCATTATCTGTTTTAATCTGCATAGGGCACCCTAACACAGGAAAAAGCTGCTAGGCAATGAGAAATTACATGTTAAGTATTTTCCTTAGTACGTGCTGTGGCAAAAATAAATCTGGAATATGCGTCCACTATGACATGTACATAACATTGCTTACCAAATTGAGGAATATGAGTTACATCCATTTGCCATATTTGATTTGGTTTTAATCCACAGGGATTTACCCCTGATGGTGGAGATGGAGTGTGAATAACACACTTAGGGCATTGGCTTACAATTTGATGAGCTTGTTCTCTGGTAATATTAAATTTTTTATGCAAGCTAGAAGAATTTTGATGATGCAAGGAATGGGAAGCTTGTGCACAGTCATATGAAGACATTTGTTGACAAAAAGCTACTAATTTATCAATTTTGTCATTATCTGAAACTAAAGTTCCTGGAAGATTAGTGTGAGCCCATATGTGTCCTATGAAACATAGGTATTTTCGCATTAGCACTGCCTTCTGTAAATTATGAAATAATTTAAATAACTCTTGTGATGAAGTATACCCAATAACTGAAGTTTCAATATTTTTGGTAACTCTGACTGCATATAAGATGTCAGAATAAATATTAATAGGCTCATTTGAAAAGTAACTTAAGGCACAAATCAGAGCTTGAAGCTCTGCTCTTTGGGCAGAAGTATATGAAGTTTGCATTACCTCCATGTGAACACGACCATAAAAACCTGCTTTACCTGAGCTTGAACCATCAGTGAACACTGATAAAGCTTCATCTATAGGACATGCACATACAATCTTTGGAAAAATAAGTGATGTTAATGATGCAAATTGGATAATCTTATCACGAGGGTAATGGCTATCTATCTGACCAGGAAAATCAGCAAAAGCTATCTGTCATAAGCTAGAAGTTTGAAAAAGCCAATTAATCTGTTGAACAGAAAATGGAATAATTATGATATCAGGCTCAGATCCAATTAATTGTAAAATTCTAGTTCTATCTTTAATTACTAATTGAGCAATAGAGTCATGAAAATGAATTAATGTTTTTTGAGGGGAGTGGGATAAATAAATCCACTCAATAACTCCTAATCTTTGCCATATGGCTCCTGTTGGGGTATGTTCAGTTGGAAATATTAATAAATACACTATTTCTTTAGGATCAACCCTAGTAAGTTGTGCATTTTTAATTGCACTTTCAACCCTTTTTAAGGCTGTTCTAGTCTCTAAGGTTAGCTGACGTGGAGAGGTTGGAGAAGGATTTCCTTGTAATATCTGAAATAAAGGACTTAACTCAGAAGTAGTTAGTTTTAAGAATGGCCTCAGCCAATTAATATCTCCTAATAGCTTTTGAAAATCATTAGGGGTTTGTATGGAAACTGTTTTATCCGCTCCAGTAAGAATAAAGATGGTGGCCCCCATGGTCGGTGTAATGACGTCAAATTGCGCAACCATCATCTACTTCCTCATTCTCCGCCGGGGGGAGGGCCGACCAGAAGTTTGTGTTCCGGCCAGGCAGAAATGATGACAAGAAGGTGGACTCATTCCCGCCATCTTGATCTGCCACATGGGGTTGAGTCCTGCAATATCTATTATCAGCAATAAATGGAGCCCTGAACTTAAAACTACACACACGACATTTGGGTGCAAAATGATTATTTCTCCCGCAGAGATAGTATCTTCTGCGGGGTTTCCATACTAATTCCTGCAGTTTTAGGGTTTCTTTCAGCGCCGCGGCTAATGTTACTGTCTGCAAATGGGTGGAGTCAATCTCAGAACACAAGCGGATAAACTCAGAAACTGTTCCCTTTTTACGGTGCATTCTAAGAACATGCTGACAATATTTATTTGCATTTTTAAATGCCAATTGCTTAACAATAAACTTGCACGCTCCCGGGTCTCCAATAGATCTATTTGCTGTCTGATACAATCGGGCTACAAAATCTGAATATGGCTCACTGGCACCCTGCTTGACTCTGGTAAGAACTAGATTGGACTGGTCCTTGGAGACTATTTGTTTCCAGGCACGTTTAGCACAGTCACTTATCTGATCATACACTACAAATTCATAATTTAACTGTCTTTCCAAATCAGCAAATTCACACGTTCCTAAAAACATTTCTACTGGGGTCTGTAAATTTTGTTTTCTATTTTTTTCTGCTTGTTCAGTACAAAAATCAGTCCAGTAAGAACGCCAAAGTAAGAAATCCCCTCCACTCAAACAAGATCTGGCTAACGAAATCCAATCACTAGGTGGAAGTGGTTGTGAGGATATATTATCAATTAAGTTCTGTACAAAAGGTGTATTCAGACCATATGTCTCGGATGCACTTTTTAATTCCTTAATGGTTTTAAATGGGATTACAACATGAACTCTAACTCTTTGGTCCTGGTCATTAACTTGTTCAAAAACTGGGAAAAGTTGAAAACCGCTAATATCTTCCCCCGCCTCTTGTGCCTTCTTAATACCTCGCTGGAACGGGGTAAGAAAAGTCATTGTTAATTCAGGGTACCTGTTAAATTTTGTGCTTTTAGCAGATAATGGCCAAATTCTAATAACCTGGGCAAGCTGTGTTAAACGCAGCCTGTTAAAATTTCTCCGTAAGTTCTGAATTTCAATGTCTGATTCCTCTCCCTCAGACTGCGACTTGTGGGTAGAATCTCCACAGTCGCCATTTTGAAATTGGACTTCTAAGCCACGTGGTGGCGAAGGACTCTGTGCTTCTCTAAGAATTTCTTCCGGATTTTCCTCTCCAAGAGGATCGTCTATCTCTTCCGGACGACTCTCTATGACTATGGAGGTTTCTTCTCTATGACCTTCCTCTCTATAATCTCCCTGCAGGCTGTCTTGATCCTGCAAGTTTAAAGTCACATTCCTAACTTTTGATTTAGCCCCTAGAGCCTTTGTTTTTAAATGGCTCAAGGGAAAAGAAATTAACTTAGCCTCAGGCAGATTTTCCATTTGAATAGACCTAATAGCTCTCTGAATGCCTTTCAATAGATCTTCAGGGGGCCATGAACTCTGGCCCATATATTCAAAAAGACAAATTTCCAGAGCTGTCCATGTTTTTTGTATATTTTCTATGCCTCCAGGTAATTCATTAGAAAGGCAAACTTTTTGTAATATCCTCCCTAGTTTCTCCCAAGCAAGTAAATTTGGGGATTCTTGTTCACAAAACCAAGGGCAATATTCGCCTATGACCTTTAAGAATTGTAATAACTGAGTTTTCTTTATCTGTTTTCCTTTCTGATTAATTATGGTGTCTAGAATAGTCAGATACATCTCCTTATCAATAGAAGTTGAATTTCCCATTTTAATTAATTTAACGTCTCGTTCCTTCAGTACCTCCAGGTACTTTTGTGACCCAAAATTGTCACCAATTCCTTTATCTTTATAGTGCACTCCCACTCAATCTAGCTAAGCTTAAATGCCTCCTCATTAGGTGCCAATTCCACCAGGTGACCAGCATGCTGGTTTCATTAAAGAGGTTTGTGGCATAGAAGTTAACTGCTGAGATCAAAATAAACACACACAGACTCAATTACCTTTTTCTATGACCAGGTCTGAGACAGCTCTCCCCTCTGGCTCTCCCCTCAAACCAGCCGGTGGAGCAGCCAGGCTTACTCAGGACTAGCAGGAGAGAGAGAGAGAGCAAGCCAGGGAGTGGGCTTTTATTGGGGGAACAAGAAATTCAGGGGAAAATTCCATCCAAGGTGCAATCTGGGAGGTGCCCAATCATGTGTGAGAATGGCTTCCCACAGTAGGGTTTCTTTTTTCACGATGGCTTTGAGGCTCTTGGTGGAAATACTGTGAGCAATCTCAGGACAATAAGACTCGTTGCTCATCAGCAGCATTTCCAGCTCCTTGACATTGGGGACCAGGAACTTCCAGAAGCCACTGAGTAGCATGGGCTTTTCTTTCTTGTTGCTCCCATAACCAATGTTAAGAATGAAGCTGTGACCCTCGAATCTTCTCTGTACACAGTTGTGGCTATCCCTGGGTTTCTATTGGTTATACTTTTGACATATCAGCTTGACTAGAGCTGAATGAGCATCGTGTTCCTCTTTTTGATGACCTTGGACTTCGTGAGAGGTCTGAGACTGTGATAATGCTGAGCAGGAGGTTGCTGGTACCACTGCAGACAGTGCAAGGAGGGGAGAGGGGCAGAAGTGGGCATTCCTTCGTGGACACTGTTTTATTTTATTCTCTCAATATCTCTGAATGTTTTGTGCAAATCTGTACTTTGGATTTAAAAAGATAAAAAATAGAAGCTTATTCAAAGAGAGGTTCACAATCTTTTCCTATGGGTTGCAATGTTATCAGTACTGTAATGAATTAGGGATGTGAAGTCACTGAGGAGGTGCCAATCACTTCTATTATAAGCTGATGGGATTTGGATAACATTAGGACAGGAATGATATAGGAGCTTTGATACAACAAAGGTTTTTTGGGGTTTTTTAACGGATTTAATCCCAAGTTCAATGTGTAGTAAAGTTTCACTAGTTTGTGGCAAAATGAGAAAATTAACAACCAAATAACAAAACTTTGTATGGAACTACATTTATTGGAGCTAAAGACTTCTACTGATTCTGAAATCGTACCTTTCCTCTTTCATTGTTAAAGTTTCCTTTTTCTATGAAATGATGATGATAGTAGATATTTAATAGGAGAAAAAGGTTTTACTTAGCAGGAAAGAAAGGCACAAAGGAAACCCAAAATCAACATCAACTCTTGATAGTCTCCCCTATTTTTTTTAAATACACAGGGCCATGAAATCCACAAATCTAGGAAATGAGCTTTACTATTTGTCCTGCTAATTCCATCATCATCACTGAATATCTTTCCTGTCATAACCAGACGCCTCACCTCCTTGGGCATCATGCCAGGGGAGGGAGAGTCTGGAGACCTGGACTCTGCCCCTGTGCTTTCTCCATAAAGGGCTCAGCACTCACCTCTCATTAGGAGCCTCTGCAGAGAAAGATCCAGTCTCCACTCGCTGGTAACTTCAGCTCCTGGCCCTGTGTTGGTGGAAGAGGTTTGCTTTCTGTGAGTTTGAGGATCCCTTATTTTAGCTCAGGTCTGATTTAGTTTCCAGAGATGTGTGGAGTTAAAAAAAAAAGGGGGGGGCAAGGGAACTTTGAGTCTTTGTAGGATTAGAAGAAGTGGGGATAGGGATAAAGAAAAAAAAGATAATCAAGACAGTGACTTTCATCTTGATTTTTTTAAGACTACCATGACCCAACTCGGCTTCCTGCTGTTTCTCATTGTGGCCAGCAGGGGATGCAGTGCTGGTGAGTCTCCCTATCAGGGGTTCAGTTCCCCAGCTCACCTGCACACAGCTTTCAAAGAAAACACACTAGGCAGGGTTGCTTCCAGAAAGGGGACTCTCCTGAGTCAGAGATAATGTCTTTGAGATGCACAGGGGCCACCTTGGATGTAGTCTGAGGGCTGATTTCTGGCCTCTGGAGGGATCTGGTCTCTAGCAGTGAGACTATTGCTAAGATGTGACATATCCTGGGTCTGGCTCTTTGTCTCTGTGTGGTCCTGAGGGGACCCTTGTAAGAAAGGTGTCCTCTCTTCACTATTTCCCACTACCATGGCCTGCAGTGACCTTGGTAATTGTGTGGTATACCCTGTTCCCAGAGAATGTTCTCTTTATAGTCTTCTCTATATAAGAATAGCAATGGCATTTTAAAATCTATATTTCTTTTAATTGTTATTTATCTATTCATTTTTTAAAAGACAAACACCTGTTTCTTTCCAGAGTACTGGGGATTGAACCCAGGGCCCTCTACCACTGACCCACATCACCAGCATTTTTTATTATTTTTTTATTTTGAGATAGGGTCTCACTAAGTCACCCAGATCACAGGTGTTTACCACCATGCCTGGCTGAGAAAAGCATGTTTCTACATATTATCTCATTTGATATTTACTATTTATTAGCTTCATCTGAGGCAGAAGGAAACTGGGGCTCAGGTGTGGCAAGTAGAACCCAAGGACTGTCCACTGAAAGCCTGCGCTACTTAGGCCTGAATCCCTCTGACTTGAAAGCTTGTGACTGCTTCCAGCCCTCCAGACTTTTAGACTGGTTTGCAGAGTTGACACTTGTGTACAAGGTTCTTCATTCTGTGCCCCTGCTGGTCTCCTGGCTAGAGTCTCAGCTCTGTCACCTCACACTCTGCCTCAACCACATTAAGCTACCTATTTCCTCCTCAAGCCGGGCTTTGCTTCATTCTTTTCTCCAGGTCTTTGGACATATTTTTCTCCTGCCTTGAATTCTCTTTTCTTTCTTCCAACTGATAAATCATGTCTATTTCCTCAGCATACACTATATTGTCACCAGAACTAGAAAGCCTCTGTCACTAAGTCATCCTACCCCAGACAACCCCCTGGCTCCCTTCAGACTATTTTCATCTCAGAGTCTTTCTCTTATTCTCCTGAGCTTATCATTCATTCCTTTAATAAAATTTTCTGTTGGTTTTGGCAACTCCCTCTAGAGGTAAGTTCCTGGGGATGTTTAATTTATTGAATGCTCTGTGCCCAGGGCAGGGCTTGGCCCAGCACAAGGTCGTGTGGAGGGAGGGAGGTAAGCCTGTGCTGGATGCTGGCTCAGATGGGCTGATGGATGATGCTGGATAGCTCAGGATCTTTCAACCCAGGCAGCCAGGCTCTGCCACAGAGGTGGAGTGAGTTGGGGATTAGTGGCAAGGGAAGGCTGGGTTTTGTGTCAAAGCAGCAAAGAGAATGAAACTCTGCATATTCTCTAGCTGTGAGCAATGTTGTTTCCGAGGAATGGACCTGGTCTTCATTGTTTGCATCTCTGCCTAGAAGCTGCAAAGAAATCAAAGAGAAGTACTTTGGTGCAAATGGTGAGTAAGGGGCCCTATCAGGATTTTTGTCTTCAGTTAATTTTTTTTTAATTCTTTTTTTTTTAGCTTTTTAAAGTTTTTGTTTGTTTGGTTTTTGGTTTTTGTTTTTTTGTTTTTTAAGTACTGGGGATTGAACCTGGGGCACTTTACCACTAAGCTACATCCTAAGCCCCACCCCTCACCTTTTTAAGACAAGGTCTATGTTGCTGAGGCTGGCCTGATCCTTCTAAGTTGCTGGAATTACAGGTGTGTGCCACCACACCCAAGTGTTTTTGTTTTGTTTTGTTTTTTAGTTTAAATGAATGTGGTAAAAATTATATACTATACATGGGATAAGCTTTGTCATTTTAACCAGTTTTAAGTGTACACTTCAATGGAATGAATTACTTTCTCAATGCTATGCAGCCACCACCACTATACATCTCAAGAAAATTTTCATTACCCTAAACAGAAATTCTATAATGAATTTATAGAATGAACCCATATTCTGCCTTCCCTAAGGCCCATGTAGCTGCTGTTGTACTTTCTGTCTCTATGAATTTGCCTATTTTAGTTTCTTCACGTAAGTAGAATCATAAGGTAACTGTACTTTACATCTGGTTACTTCCACTTAGCATAGTGTTTTCAAGGTTTATACATATAGCGTGAATAACTAATTGCTTTTATCAGTTGTGTATAGATATATATGTCAATATATGCATAATATAGGTTGTATGTGATGTGTGAATATATACTATTTTATTTTACTGTTGAGTATGTCAGTTATTTCTATGAGTCCTGTGACTAATCCTGCAATAAATGTTTAGTGTTTGAATCCTGTTTTTAATTCTTTGGGGCAATGTACTAGAAGTGGAATTGCTGGGTCATATGAAAATTCTGTGCTTAATTCTGAGAGCAACGTTGCTGAGAGCTTAGATAATTCTGTGTTCTGCCTCAGTCAGTAGGTTGTTATTCAAACTTGAGGGTGTTCCACTACACCCAGGGACGCATAGTGACAGGACTCAGGAGAGGAGCCCTTAGCCATGTTTCTAGTTCCCAGAGCTGTTCTGGTCATGGCACTGAGATGGCATGAGCTCGAAGACAGGGAGGCTCTGGGCTGGTTCTCTCCACAGATGGCCTGTATTTCCTCCGGGCCAAGAATGGTGTCATCTACCAGACTTTCTGTGACATGACCTCTGCGGGTGGTGGCTGGACCCTGGTGGCCAGTGTGCACGAGAACAACATGGCTGGGAAGTGCACGGTGGGCGATCGGTGGTCCAGCCAGCAGGGCAACAGAGCAGACTACCCAGAGGGGGACGGAAACTGGGCCAATTACAACACCTTCGGGTCTGCAGAGGCGGCCACCAGTGACGACTACAAGGTGGGTGCCTCTTGGGAAAGGGTGAGGACCTGAGTGTGGCTGGGCCACAGCATGCAGGAGGGAGGTTGGGGGGGGGGGCTGTGGACATGGGGCTGGAGTGGAAGAGAGAAACAGTCACAAGCCTCGCATACCAGCTTCCTCCCACAAGGCCATTAGGCAGTGGGGTGGGGGGCATGATCTGCTGGAGGTGGGTGTGTGTGAGCACGGCTGGCCATCTGTCCCCCTGGAGCCCAGAGCTGTCAGCTTAGCTGACAAAGCCCATGTGTGTGTTTTGCCCCTGTGGGACCTGGGCTGGTCAGTCTCAGTGTTGGTTGCTTTCCAGAACCCTGGCTACTACGACATCCAGGCTGCGGACCTGGGCATCTGGCATGTGCCCAACAAGAGTCCCATGCAGAACTGGCGGAACAGCTCTCTGCTGAGGTACCGCACCAGAACTGGCTTCTTCCAGCATCTGGAACATAACCTGTTTGGCCTCTACCAGGTACACAGGGCTGCTGGCTGGGACTGACTTTCATGGATGTAAAGAGAGGCAGGTGTGTGAGGTTGGGCAGGAAGCATCTTTCCATGGCCCTTTCATGCTGCCTAATCCTAATGTTTTGATGGCTTCTGACCCACTTTCCTCAGAAATTCTGAGCCATATGACTCATAATGGCAATGTGGGGGGAACATGGGAGGAATGGAGGAGGGAGGAGGCACAGGGGTAGGAATGATGGTGGAATGAATTAGACATCATTACCCTAAGTACATGTATGAAGACATGAATGGTGTGAAAATACTTTGTGTATATTCACCAACTTGAAAAATTGTGCTGTATATGTATAATATGAAATGAATTGCATTCTGCCATCATGTGATGTCAGATCAGTCAGGGCAGGCAATGGCCAAAGGAGGCAGATTTAAAAGGACCACTGAACAGGCTTTATTGAGATATCACTCCCAGGCGGAACTCTATCAGACCCACAGAGGGGACAGGAGAAGGGTCTGAGGAGAAATCGCGTGGAAGCTCGACCAGACTGGACTTTTATGGGGCTTACAGCAGAAAGAGAAGGGCTTGGGACAGGAAAAGGTGTTTCTAGGGTCCCTTGCCCCCTTGAAGTTGGTCAGGGGAGTTGGCTGAACTCCAGATTGGCCAGGGGGTCCTGCTGATTGACAGGCGTTAGTCAGGAGATCTGGCTGATTGACAGGTGTCCCCCCCGCCCTCCCCCCCTCCCCCCCCCCGCATCTGATTGATGTTCTTTTCCAGAGCAGGCTGCTTTGTTCTAAGTTGCCACTAAGTCTCCACCAAGTCGCCGCCACCGACCTAACATGTATAACACATTAGAAAAAATTTAATAAAGAAAAAAATAAATCCTGAGCCAGAGAAGATAAGAGACCCAGGAGAGAGAAGATTTGGGGCAGGGGTGGGGAGGGAGAAAGGGAGGGAGTGCACCAGTTGGCCTGGTTGTAGGAGAAAAGCAAAAAGGAAAGATTCTTATTTTGCCTGGTTTTGAAATAATCTCATTTACTGAGAAAACATTGCTTTCTCTTAATAAGTGATAGTAACTCCCCAAACCAAAAGTGTTGTCCTTATCCAATGATTTTGTTGTTGTTGTTTCTTGTAGAAATACCCAGTGAAATATGGAATAGGAAAGTGTTGGACTGACAATGGTCCGGCAATACCTGTGGTCTACGATTTTGGTGATGCTCAAAAAACTGCAGCGTATTACTCACCCAATGGCCAGAGTGAGTTCTTAATGCTCCTTGAACCCTTCATAGCAAAGATGATAAATTCAGTTATGATAGGGAGGTTACTTATTACCACAGCCTCATTGTCTTCAATGAATGTTACATGTATTGTCACATTTAGTTTGCACAACTACCCTTGAGGACTATTATGAACCCCATTTTATGAATCAGAAACCTGAAGCACTGAGAGGTTCAGGAACCTTCCTGAGATCACAGTACACAGGGAGGAGAGTTAGCATATGGCCTGGGGAAGTTTAGCTCCAGATTCTATTCCTAGCTACCCGGTTATCAACCCCTCAGCAACTTATTGAGACCAAGATTCATGTATACAGGGCAAATAATGAGACAATTTTACTTCTATTGTGAGGGGTAAATATTTATTTAATGTTCATTTAAGTTTGGGGGCATCTCCTTTGTTACGTTGAGCCCTATTCTATAAAGTTCAAAGCTGTTGTAAATATATCTAGGATTTAAAATTTTAAAATAAAAGAGAAGCTAGACATCCTCGTGTCTGTCTATAATCCCAGATGCTCAGGTGGCTGAAGCAGGAGGATTGAAAGTTTGAAGCCAACCTGGGCAACTTAGTGAGACCTTGTCTCATAGAGACAGAGAGAGGGAGAGGGAGAAGGAGAGGGAGGGAGGGAGGAAGGGAGGGAGAGGGAGAGGGAGAGGGGGAGGGGGAGAGAGGGAGAGAGAGAGAGAGAGAAAGAAACTAATTGCTGCAACAAGCCTTTTACATGTTTGTTTGTGATTTCCCAATATTGTTGAATTTCTCCATACAAGCGCTGGTGAACAGAGACCCTCTCTGAGAACCAGTTCTTGAATTCTGGGGTTGGGAAAAGGTTGGTGAAGTTTGGGGCTGGGCTGCACCAGTCATGACCACAGTTGTGCTGGCCTCCACTCTTGAGCCTCAGCCTGGCGTCCACATTCTCTGGGCAGCCTAAAGGAAGCTATTTCTGGCATCCTCCTTGAGTGCTGTTTTCTGCATCTCATTTTCAGAGGAATTCACTGCAGGATTTGTCCAGTTCAGAGTATTTAATAATGAGAGAGCAGCCAATGCCTTGTGTGCCGGAATGAGGGTCACTGGATGTAACACTGAAATTGTGAGTCTTTGTGGGGACCAAAGGCACTTGTGAATGAGGCTGTGTGTGTGTGTATGTGTGTGTGTGTGTGTATGTGTGTGTGTGTAAGAGTGTGGTGTGAGCATGTGGGCGGGAGCGTAACTTCCCTTCCTCCTTGCTGAGTCAGACAATCTATACGGGACAGGGAGATGTGTCCCCTCCTAGGAAGCAGCACTTAAGGAATCATGAAGGAAGAGTCCAGCCAGGGAATCCAAGAACAGATGTTCATAAAAGTTGCAGGAAAGTCAGGAGGAGATGGTGTGTCACTAAGCTAAGCGTTGAGAAGTCTATGGGAGAAGATCAACACTGCCCATGGAGAATGGATGGGGACCACAGATCCCTCTGGATTTGGCCATTAATACCTTTGGGCTCATCAGCAGCCCTCTCATCACCACCTCTTCCTCTCCTTGTTTCCTAGCACTGCATTGGTGGAGGAGGATACTTCCCAGAGGGTAATCCCAGGCAATGTGGAGACTTCTCTGCTTTTGACTGGAATGGACATGGAACTCATGTTGGTTACAGCAGCAGCCGGGAGATAACAGAGGCAGCTGTGCTTCTCTTCTATCGTTGAGAACTTCATTCTACAGGACCCAGAGCTCTTCTCCCAGGGATGCGGTCCCAAGGATGGAGAACCACTTGCTAGTAGCCAAGGAAAGAAAAATAAATCATATTAATTCATGCATTGGTGTTTGTTGGTTGGCTTTGTGACACTGTGACCCTATGTTAATCAAGAACAACTTAGAGGAGGGAAAGTTTATTTTGGCTCATGGTTTCAGAAATTTAGTCCATGGTGGATCAAGTTCATTGCTCTGGGCCCCAGGTGAGGCAGGGAAGTTACTCTACTCATGGCAGCCAGGAAGGAGGTAGAAAGAGAGAAAAGACAAGAGGAGAGGAGAGAGAAGAGAGTGGGCTGGGGCCTCAAGGAACTTCTGGGACACACTCCTAGTGACCCACCTTCAACACCATGCCCGACCTGCATACAGTTACTTGCCCAGTCAAACTAGGATGAACTGATTAGGTTACAATGCCCATAATTCGGGGCTGGGGATGTGGTTCAAGTGGTAGCGCGCTCGCCTGGCATGCATGCGGCCCGGGTTCGATCCTCAGCACCACATATCAACAAAGATGTTGTGTCCATCGAGAACTAAAAAAATAAATATTAAAAATTCTCTCTCTCTCTCTCTCTCTCTCTCTCTCTCTCTCTCTCTCTCTCTCTGTCTCTCTCCTCTCTCACTCTCTCTTTAAAAAAAATGCCCATAATTCAATTATTTCACCTCTGAATATCCCTGAATTAATGCAGGATCTTTGGGGAGAGACACCTCATATCTAAACCACAAGAGTTTTTATGAATTCTTTTCATGTAGGCAGTGAGCACTGTTGGAGATTTCAAAAGACAGTCAATGCCTCTGAACAATTCTACACCAAACACTTTTGTGCTTGGAATGTTGGGGCTTAGGAATCCCCAAAGCCCTTCAGGTAACCCTTTTTTATTTCGTTTTTTTATTTGTTTTAATTAGTTATCTATGACAGTACAATGATCTTGACATATAATACATTTGACAGGTAACTCTAAAATAGCCAGAGGAGTAAAGGGCAGGGAAGAGGCTTTTTGTCCTACTCCTTCTTAACTTATCCATATGGATGCTCAGTTTGCATCCTCTACCTGAAACTCCTAAAGAAGGAAATAGTCTTTGGGGGGTGGATGAGGGTGCAGCAAACAAGGAAGAGACACCCAATATCCATATCTGGTGTCTGACAGCCTTGGTGGTGGGTATTCTCCTTAGGGAAGGATGGGGCTGGCAGGCCTCTGAGGATGACTCTTCTAGGGTAGTGGCTAACCCTCCTGGATCCCATCTTCAGGGCCTTGTTCAAAGGGGCCAATTGACCCAATCATCCCCACTGGGTTATCAGTACAGGTAGGACGGGATGACATCAGTACTGGACCTCGATTAAATGTTAGGCATTTCAAAGGGGGGGTGGCTTTATTGGAATGAATAAATGGATATTCAAAGCAGATCAGGGACTCTGGAGATTGGATATAATAAAATAAGGAAGTAATCCACAGAGGGACAATTCTACACCAAACACTTGGAGGGTTTGGAGGCCCTAGCCAGAGCACTCCCTCTGTGAGCAAAGTGGAGGGATAAAGGAATTAAAGGAACTGCACTTTTAGGAGCCCTGAGGTGTGTCTGGATATGGAGTGGTTAAAGATCAATGACATTGCCTGGTTAAAATGCACAATATCCTTGTACGGGAAAGAAGCTGCTATCTCTCAAGAGAGCTTGCAGAAGACAAGGGAAGGAAAGATTTTGCAGCCACTGTGTGGGGTCTGGCACCTGAGGGAGCTGATTCCTGGCAAACCTGGGATGGGCCTGAAATACAGGTCCAGTTAACACATGCTGCACAACAAAGAGTGCACTTAAGTGACCAGCAGAAACTCAAATGTGGAGAGAGGTTTACACAGGGAACAACTGGTCATGAAAACCCACCCAGTTCTACCCCTGTCCCTCCAACTTGGCTGCTTGCAGGACAGGCTGGAGGTGAGGTGTCTGGTCATGAATTCAGAAGGGCAGGGACAGAAGAGATTGAGTTTGGAGACTGAACCCAAGACCAGGAAATGTCGGGCTGGGAGGTGACATAGTGGACTTAGAATTGAGTCCATTCCACCACAAAAGTGGAATCCAGGGGAGATCCCTGGGGTACGGTCTTCCAGAGTGCTCTGGCAATTCCTGGACCCTGAAGGTGCATGGGTTTAAAATCCCCAGACCAATTGATATTCGGTGAAGAGCCTGGATCCTACATAAACCTAAACCCCACCTCCAGGAATTCCACCTATAGGATTACCTCTCCCACTCCAGCAATCCAGTAGGTGGAGCATCATGCTCCAGATGACCCCACCTAAAACTACTGAGAAGAGAATCTGAGAACATTCTGTACTCTAACAGGAAGAATTCTTTAACTTTGTATTGAGATTTTTTTTCTTCTCTCTCTCTCTTTTTCTCTTCTCTGTTTAATTCTGACCTTAATGGTATGTGAACATTTATACATACTCATATTTTTTTCTCATTTCTAGCATTTTTTGAGAGAGAGAGAGAGAGAGAGAGAGAGAGAGAGATATTTTTAATATTTATTTTTTAGTTTTCGGCAGACACAACATCTTTGTTTGTATGTGGTGCTGAGAATCGAACCCGGGCCACATGCATAACCATTACATCCTATGTCATTTATGTTTTCTCCCTGTTCTCACCTTATGAAATTGTAAACTCTTTTGCAAATGTGCTGTTTTTTTAGTGTAGGCAATAACTAATCCCATCATTGCCTTTCATTGTGATGATTAACATTGTTACAGTAGGAACTACTTGGTTTAATTCTGTATATTGTTTGCATCAGTGGTGGTTGTTATTTGTCTCCCCCCAAACAGTGAGGCAATGGCAACCTTCAGGGAAACTCTAAGTCCATGGGGGAGAAACTCTACTGTGTCAGAGCCATATGTTAGTTGAGTAGACACACAAACAACATGAAAAAGCAAGGGAACAAATCACCTCAAACAAACCAAGATACTCTAATAACAGAATACCACAGTGGAAGAAATATCAGAGAAGGGGTTTAGAATGTACATAGTTAAACTGATCTGTGAAGTAAAGGAGAGTATAAGAAGTGAAATTAGAGAGAAACTATAGGAAGTGAAATATCACTTCAATAAAGAGATAGATATTCTGAAAAAAAAAACTAGCAGAAATCTTTGAAATGAAGGAATCAATCGACCAAATTAAAAATTTAATTAAAAGCATCACCAACAGACTAGATTACTTGGAAGACAGAGTTTCGGGCAATGAAGACAAAATATATTATCTTGGAAACAAAGTTGACCATGAAGAAAAGATGTTAAGAGACCATGGATAGAACTTCCAAGAAATATGGGATAACCCAAAAAGACCTGTGAGAGACCAACCTTGCACATGACTGAGTCGCACTCCCTGTCTGGGTGCTGAGGTGCTCAGTCACAGAAATGTGGCAGAGCTTTCCCCACCCTTCTTGGGTCCAAGGGTCGTGTCTTGTGCATGGGTGAGTCTTGCTACAGCCCCATGGGTGGAGCTATGCTCACCTGTTCCTTTGTAATATTACCCCTTGCCCTGTTTGGAATAGAATGTTCCCTGGAAACACCTTTTGTGTGTCCCCCCTCTTACTGTGCCCTTCGGTGTGGCCTTCCTAGATGTCAGTCAACCTGCTGACAGCAGACATCATGAAGCTAGACTCAGCCCCTTGAAACCTGACCCTTTGCCTCTTTTGAATGGCTTTTCCTCAATAAAATGTGTCAGCGAATGCTATGTCCCTCTCTCTCTTCCTGCGGACCCTTAAGATCAGAGGAGCCATCCCAATGACCCCAAAGAAAAAGGTATTTCTGTCTCTTCTGTGGTTATTTCATGCAGCCCAAGTAGCCCAGTTCAACTAGAGTGACCTCTGAGTGTTTTAGTAATGAATGAAACCCGGCAAAGACCAAATTTACAATTTGTTGGGTTAGATGAAGGCTCAGAGATATAAACAAAAAGAATGCACAATCTTTTCAATGAAATAATATCAGAAAATTTCCCAAGCCTAAAGAATGCAATGGAAAATCAAATACAGAAGGCTCATAGGACCCCAAATAGAAAAAATTAAAACAGACCACCCACACCAAGGCACATTATTATGGAAATGTCTAACATACAGAATAAGGACCAAATTTTGCTAGTGAAAAATGACAGGTAATATTTAGAAAGAAACCATTGTGGATCTCAGATATTTGCTTCAGCCAGACACTCAAAGCAAGGAGGTCTTGGAATAATATAATACCAACCTCTGCAAGAAAATGGATATCAACCAAGAATTCTATATCCAACAAAATTAAGCTTAAGAACTGATGATGAAATAAAGACCTTTCATGATAAACATGGGTAGAAAGCCTGCATTACCAAACATACTCAATCAGATATTTCATGAAGAAGAAGAAATGAAAAAAAAATGAATACCAGCAAAGGGAGGAACTACACTAAAAGAGAAGTGAATAAATGGAGAAATTAATTCAAATTAAAAACTAGAAATAAACCAAAATTACCAGTAATAAAAATTATATCTCAATAATATGTCCTTAACTCATTAATCAAAACATGTAGACTGGCAGATTGGATTATAAAACAAGACCAATATGCTGTCTCCAAGGAACTCATTTCATGGGCAACGACATCCACAGGCAGATGGTGAAAGGATGGGAAGTATATATCACTCACATGGATCTTACATACAATGCCGTTTCTGTCCTTATATAAGATAAAGTGGACTTCAAGCCAAAGTCAATTAGAAGGGACAAACAGGACATTTCATACTGCTTAATGGAATTATATATCAACAAGACACAACAATTGTAAATATTTATGCCCCAAACAATGGAGCATCTATGTACATCAAACAAACCCTTCTCAATTTCAAGAAGCAAATAAACCACAACACGATAACACTGGGTGACTTTACCACACCTCTTGCACCACTGGATAGATCTTCCAAACAAAAACTAAAAAAGAAGCTATTGAACTAAAAAAGAACAATTAATAATTCAGACTAAATAGACATATATAGAATATTTCATCAATCAGTGACTGAATATGCTTTCTTCTCAATAGTACATGGATCCTTCTCTGAAAGAGACCACGTCTTGGGCCACAAAGCAACTTTTAGCAAATACAAAAAAAAATAGACATAATACCTTGCATCTTATCAGATCATAAAATAATGAAATTAGAAATCAACAATAGAATAAAAAATAGAAGCTACTCTAACACCTGGAGACTAAATAATACACTATTGAATGATGAATGAATACCAGGAGAAATCAGGGATAAAGTTTTAAAAATTCTAGATGTAAATTATAATAGTGATACAACATGTCAAAATCTCTGGGACACTATGAAGGCAGTTCTAAGAAGAAAGTTCATTGCATTGAGTTCATTCATTAAAAGAATAGAAAGTCAACAAATAAATAACCCAAAATTACAGCTCAAATCCCTAGAAAAAGAACAAATCAACACCAAAAGCAGTAGAAGATGGGAAATCATTAAAATCAGAGCTGAAATCAATGAAATTGAAACAAAAGAAGCAATCCAAAAAAATTGACAATACAAAAAGTTGGTTCTTTGAAAAAAAAATCTATAAAATTGATAAACACCTAGCCAGATAACAAAGAGAAAGAGAAAACTTAACTTACTAAAATTTGCAATGAAAATGGAAACATCACAGTAGACACTACTGAAAAATACATGATAATCAGAACCTATTTTGAAAATTTATATTCCAACAAAATAGAAAATCTTGAAGACATTAACAAATTTCTAGAACCATATGACCTATACAAATGGAATCAGGAGGACACATAATCAGATCAATTTGAAGCAATGAAATGGATGATGCCATACAAAGCTTACCAAGAAAGAAAAAAAAAAGTCCAGGAGCAGATGGATTCTCAGCTGAGTTCTAAAAGACCTTCACAGAAGAACTAATTCTAATCCTCCTCAAATTATTCTATGAAATAGAAAAATAGGGAACCCTTCCAAACAAATTCTGTTTTGCTAATTATCAACCTGCTAGCAAACCCAGACAAAGACACATCAAGGAAAGAAAACTTCAGACCAATATCCCTGATGAACATAGATGCAAAAATTTTAAATAAAATACTGGCAAATCACATATGGAAACATATTTAAAAGATATTGCACCATGATCAAGTTGGGTTCATCTCAGGGATGCAAGGTTGGTTCAACATATGGAAATCAATAAATGTAATTCATTATATTGATAGTCTTAAATGCAAGAAGCATAAGATTATCTCAATATAAGCAGAAAAAACTTTTTACAAAATACAGCACCCCTTTATCTACCACACGGCCTGCACAGTGGTTTCATTAATGAGGTTTTGGCATTAAGTTAGTTAGAAGAGATCAAAATAAAACACACAGACAGTACCTTATTTTATATTGCTAGGTCCGAGACGGCTCGCCTCCCTGATTCCCCGCCTCCAGCTGCCCAGCAGGGCAGCAAGGATTACTCTGGGCTAGCAGGAGAGAGAGAGAGCGAACACGCCGGGGGGTAGCCTTTTATTTGGGGGACAAGAGATTCAGGGGAGAATTCCATCCAATGAAGGTTGAGGGGGGGCTGCACTCCAAGGTCAGGGTCAGTGATTGGGTCTCTGGGGTCAGTGGTCACGCACACCCCCACACGGATGGGCTCTCTCATCAGGAAAGGGTCGGGATAACTCCGACACAGCCAGAGTGCCTCAGGCCCTTAAGGGGAGTCACCCAATCACGTGTCAGAATGGCTCCCCACACCTTTATGTTCAGAAAAATTAGAAAAACTAGGGATAATAGGAACATATCTCAACATTATAAAAGTTATATATCCTAAACCTAAGGCCAACATCATTCCAAATGGAGAAAAATTGGAAGCACTCTCTCTAAAAACTGGAACAAGATAGGGATGCCCTCTTTCACCACTTCTGTCAACATGGTTCTGGAAACTCTAGCCAGAGCAATTAGAAGAAAGAAATTAAAGGAATACAAATAGGAAAAGAAGAACTCAAACTATCCTTATTTTCTTATGACATGATTCTATATCTAAAAGACTCAAAAATCTCCACCATAAAACTTCTAGAACTCACAAATGAATTCAGCAAAGTAACAGGATATAAAATTAATATCCATAAATCAATTGCATTCTTACACATCAATTGCATTCTTTATATCCATGATGAACCCACTGAAAGAGAAATTAGGAAAACTATCCCATTCCCAATAGCCTCAAAGAAAATAAAATATTTGGGAATCAATAAATCAAAAGAGGCAAAAGACCTCTACAATAAAAATTGCAGAACACTAAAGAAAGAAATTGAGGAAAACCTTACAAAATGGAAAGATCTCCCTTGTTCTTGGATAGGCACAATTAACATTATCAAAATGGCCATACTACCAAAAGTGCTATACAGATTTAATGTAATTCCTATTAAGGCTCCAATGATGTTCTTCATAGAAATAGAAAAAGCAGTCATGAAATTCATTTGGAAAAATAAAGCCCCAAAATAGCCAAAGCAATTCTTAGGAAGAACAGTAAGCAGCAGGCATCATAATATCAGACCTTAAACTATACTACAGAGCCATAGTAACAAAAATGGCTTGGTATTGGCACCAAAACAGACATGTAACCCAATGGTACAGAATAGAAGACACAGAGACAAACCAATATAAATTCAGTTATCTCATACTAAACAAAGGCTCCATAAACATGCATTGGATAAAAGACAGCCTATTCAACAAATGGTGCTGGGAAAATGGAAATTCATATATAATAAATGAAATTAGACTCATATATCTCACCCAGAACAAAATTTAACTCAATTTGGACCAAGGATCTAGGCATTAGAGACCCTGTGTCTACTAGAAGAAAAAGTAGGCCCACACTTCCATCATGATGGCTTAGTACCTGAATTCCTCAGCAAGATTCCTAAAGCACAAGAAGTAAAATCAAGAATGGGATTGTGTCAAACCAAAAAGCTTCTTCACAGCAATCAAGAATATGAATAGAGAGCCTACAGAATGGAAGAAAATCTTTGCCACCTGCACCTAAGATAGAGCATAATCTCCAGGATAGATAAAGAACTCAAAAAACTTAACAGCAAATAAACCAATCAATAAATGGGCAAAGGAACTGAACACACTTGACAGAAGAAGAAATATGATCAGTCAACAAATATACAAAATAAAAGTTCAACATCACTAGCAATTAGAGAAATGCAAATGAAAACTCCACTGAGATTTCATCTCACTCCAGTCAGAATGGCAATAATCAAGAATACAAGTAATAATAGATGCAGGCAAGGATGTGGGGAGAAACATCACACATTGCTGGTGAGACTGCAAATTGGTGCAACCACTCTGGAAAGGAGTATGGAGTTTCTTCAGAAAACTTGGAATGAAATCACCATTTGACCCAGTTATTCCACCCCTTGGAAAATACCCAAAGGATTTAAAATCAGCATACTGTAGTTACATGGCCACATCAATGTTCATAGCAGCTCAATTCACAATAGCCAAGCTATGAATCCAACCTAGATGTCCTTCAACAGATGAATGGATCAAGAAAATGTGGTACATATACACAAAGGAATATTAATTATGAGAAGAATAAAATTATGGCATTTGCCAGTAAAGGAATAATACTGGAGACTACTATGCTAAGTGAAATAAGCCAATCCCAAAAAAACAAATGCTGAATGTTCTCTCTGATATGCAGATGCTGACTCACAATAGGTGTGGAGTGGGGGAGAGAACATTCATCAGATTGGACAGTGGGGACTGAGAGGAAGAGATGAAGGATGGGGGATGGGAAAGACAGTAAAATGAGGCTGACATAACTTTCCTTTGTTCATATATGAATACACGACTGGAGGATTCCAACATGGCAGTGGGCGCAGAGAGATCAAGTCCCTGACCTCTTCAGCTGTGCAGGCATAGGGAGTCGTAAACAACCTAAATCTGTTTGCTCAGGATCACTAGGCAATGCTGAGCTGACGTGGATATGGGGTGAACAGTCTGGGCCTCTCAGAACACACACTGAGCCCGGATCGGCTGAATTCAAGCTCCCATTCGCCTGCTTCCCGCAGACAAACAGCTGTGACTCAGCACTAATCCATCCGGCTGAAACAACTGGTCAGCCCTTCTGATCCTACGGAGGTAAATGCCTACCAAGCCTTCATAGGTAGTGGCCACAGGTTTGAAACGGGGCTTGGGAGAGACAGTAAGGACCCACCCATTGCATTGGTCGCCCGGCAAAGGGAAAGGAACTGTCGCCATTTGCAAGAGACACCACCATGGCAGAGAACTGACGTCATCAGACTGCGGCGGAGGAGATAACTTCATTGAAACCTGCAGCTACAGGTGTGTAATTCCCTAGCCTTCCCTCTCCACACATCGGGCAAACCTTAAGGGCCCCTCCCAGCTCTCCCGTGAGCGCGATAGCCAGCCCGAGGGAATCAGAGGTGGTGTGTAACTACCGCTCCCACCAGGGCTGACAGCTGAGGTCTCTTGCACCAGCTACCGGGGGCGTGGCTACCGGGGGCGTGGCTACCGGATGGCAAGTAAAATTCGCTGAGGATTCTCAGCCCCAAGCTCTACAAACTTAGAATCTGAGGGAATGGCAAACTGGAAGAGTGTGCCCAGTCATTCATGAAAACAGGGCTCCCGGGAGCAGCAGACCTGGTGTGTATCCAGTATTGTGGTAAGCGGCACCCATGAGAGGGGCCTGGCTAGAGGAAAAGTGGGAAGTGACTAGACACAAGAGGAGGCCCTAGGCACTCAGGATTGAAGACTCGCCCAGTCTGGGAGGAGCTGCTGCACAGTGATTGCTTCCCGCGTATTGACAGGAGAAACTTGGCCTGGTGGGCACAGCGCCACCTACTGGAAGAGAAGTTAATCAAACTCTAAGACTGCATTTATTAGTTTTTTTTTTCTTTTTTTCTTTTCTCTTTTTTTTTATTTGGGTTTTTCTTTCATTTTCATTTTTTTCTTGTTTTTTTTTAATTTTTTTTACATTCTTTTTTAATTTTTTTCTTCTAATTTTAATTTTAATTTTTTTATTATTTTTTTTAATTTTTTTCTTTTTTTATTTCCTTTTTTTCTTCTTTTGTCTTTTAATTTCTTTTCAATTATCTTATCCCCCCTTCCTTGAATTCTACCTGCTTACTCTCATTCTCTTTAGTGACTTCTTCCCTTCCCTTCTAATACCTTTCCTCCCAAGCATCTAATACATTTATAGGAGTAAACAGTAATTCATCAGTCAAACAGAACAAGAAGTAACATGAGCAGCTTCAAAAAGCAAGGAAGAAAAGGAGTACAAACAATGCAGGACAGCCTAAATATTCAGGAGGACCTAGATTCATCAGAAAAATGGTCATATAAAGAACTCAAGGAACACCTTAGACAGATGGAATGGAACCTTAAAGAGGATACAAGACAGCAAATTCAAGCAGTGAAAGAACACATTGAGAATGAATTACAGGGGCTGGGGATGTGGCTCAAGCGGTAGCGCGCTCGCCTGGCATGCGTGCGGCCCGGGTTCGATTCTCAGCACCACATACCAACAAAGATGTTGTGTCCGCCGAGAACTAAAAAATAAATGTTGAAAATTCTCTCTCTCTCTCTCTCTCTCTCTCACTCTCTCTTTAAAAAAAAAAGAGAATGAATTACATAAACAGATAAAAGAAGAAGTTAAGCATCTCTATCAGGAGATAGAGATTATAAAAATAATCAAACAATAATTCTAGAAATGAAGGAAACGATAAACCAAATTAAAAACTCAATTGAGAGTATCACTAACAGAGTGGAGCAAGTAGAAGCCAGAATGTCAGATAATGAAGACAAAATATATCATCTTGAAAAAGAGTCTAGCCAACTCCGAAAGGCTGGTAAAAAATCACGAGAAAAACATCCAAGAGTTATGGGATAACATAAAAAGACCAAACTTGCGAGTCATCGGGATAGAAGAAGGTACAGAGATTCAAACCAAGGGAATGAGTAACCTGCTGAATGAAATAATTACAGAAAACTTTCCAGAAATAAAAAAGGAAACAGATATACAAATTGAAGATGCATACAGGACACCGAGCACACAAAATCACAGTAGACCAATGCCAAGACACATTGTTATGAAGATATCCAATATACAGAACAAAGAGAAAATATTAAAAGCTACAAGAGAAAGGAGACAGATTACATTCAGGGGTAAACCAATAAGGTTAACAACGGATTTTTCATCACAGACACTGAAAGCAAGAAGGTCATGAAACAATGAATTTCAAACACTGAAAGACAATGGATGCCAACCAAGAATTCTGTATCCAGCAAAATTAAGCTTCAGGTATGACAACAAAATAAAAATCTTTCATGATAAACAAAAGTTAAAAGAATTTGCAGCCAGAAAACCAGCATTGCAAAGCATTTTGAGCAAAACACTACATGAGGAGGAAATGAAAAACAATAACCAAAACCATCAGTGGGAAGTGCCTCAGTAAAGACAGAGGGTGAGGGGAAAGTTAATCATGGAGAAACAAACTAAATTTTTTTTAAAAAAGGATAAATAATCAAACATGGATGGAAGTACAAAATATATATCAATAGTAACTCTAAATGTTAATGGCTTAAACTCTCCAATAAAGCGACATAGGCTGGTATCATGGATTAAAAAAACAAATCCAACAATATGCTGCCTCCAGGAGACACATCTGATTGGAAAAGACACACACAGGCTGAAGGTGAAAGGATGGGAAAAAAATATACCACGCACACGGTCCTCGTAAGCAAGCAGGGGTGGCCATCCTCATATCGAATAAAATCGACTTCAAGACTAAGTTAATCAAAAGGGATAAAGAAGGACATTATATACTGTTAAAAGGAACCATTCACCAACAAGACATAACAATTATCAATATTTATGCACCAAATAATGGTGCTGCGACATTCATAAAACAAATTCTCCTCAAGTTCAAGAATCAAATAGACCACAACACAATAATTATGGGTGACTTCAACACACCTCTCTCACCATTGGACAGATCCTCCAAACAAAAGTTGAATAAAGAAACTATAGAACTCAATATCACAATCAATAACCTAGACTTAACTGACATATATAGAATATATCAACCATCATCAAATGGATATACTTTTTTCTCAGCAGCACATGGATCCTTCTCAAAAATAGACCATATATTATGCCATAGGGCAACCCTCAGTAAATATAAAGGGGTGGAGATAATACCATGCATTTTATCTGATCATAATGGAATGAAACTGGAAATCAATGATAAAAGAAGGAAGGAAAAATCCTACATCACATGGAAAATGAACAATATGTTACTGAATGATCAATGGGTTACAGAAGACATAAAGGAGGAAATCAAAAAATTCTTAGAGATAAATGAAAATACAGACACAACATATCGGAATCTATGGGACACAATGAAAGCAGTTTTAAGAGGAAAATTCATCACCTGGTGGTCATTCCTCAAAAAAAGAAAAAAACCAACAAATAAATGAGCTCACACTTCATCTCAAAGCCCTAGAAAAGGAAGAGCAAAACAACAGCAAATGTAGCAGAAGGCAAGAAATAATTAAAATCAGAGCGGAAATCAATGAAATTGAAACAAAAGAAACTATTGAAAAAATTAACAAAACTAAAAGTTGGTTCTTCGAAAAAATAAATAAGATCAACAGGCCTTTAGCCATGCTAACGAAGAGAAGAAGAGAGAGAACTCAAATTACTAACATACGGGATGAAAAAGGCAATATCACAACAGATGCTACAGAAATACAGAAGACAACTAGAAATTATTTTGAAAACCTATATTCCAATAAAATAGAAGATAGTGAAGACATCGATAAATTTCTTAAGTCATATGATTTGCCCAGACTGAGTCAGGAGGATACACACAATTTGAACAGACCAATATCAATGGATGAAATTGAAGAAGCCATCAAAAGACTACCAACCAAGAAAAGCCCAGGACCGGATGGGTATACAGCGGAGTTTTACAAAACCTTTAAAGAAGAATTAATACCAATATTTTTCAAGTTATTTCAGGAAATAGAAAAAGAGGGAGCTCTTCCAAATTCATTCTATGAGGCCAACATCACCCTGATTCCGAAACCAGACAAAGACACCTCAAAGAAAGAAAACTACAGACCAATATCTCTAATGAACCTAGATGCAAAAATCCTCAATAAAATTCTGGCGAATCAAATACAAAAACACATCAAAAAAATTGTGCACCATGATCAAGTAGGATTCATCCCTGGGCTGCAAGGATGGTTCAATATACGGAAATCAATAAATGTTATTCACCACATCAATAGACTTAAAGATAAGAACCATATGATCATCTCGATAGACGCAGAGAAAGCATTCGACAAAGTACAGCATCCCTTTATGTTCAAAACATTAGAAAAACTAGGGATAACAGGAACTTACCTTGACATTGTAAAAGCTATCTATGCTAAGCCTCAGGCTAGCATCATTCTGAATGGACAAAAGTTAAAGGCATTCCCTCTAAAATCTGGAACAATTCAGGGATGCCCTCTATCACCACTTCTATTCAATATAGTTCTCGAAACACTGGCCAGAGCAATTAGACAGACGAAAGAAATTAAAGGTATAAAAATAGGAAAGGAAGAACTTAAATTATCACTATTTGCAGATGACATGATTCTATACCTAGAACACCCAAAAGAGTCTACAAAGAAACTACTAGAACTAATAAGTGAATTCAGCAAAGTGGCAGGATATAAAATCAACACGCATAAATCAAAGGCATTTCTGTATATCAGCGACAAAACTTCTGAAACGGAAATGAGGAAAAACACTCCATTCACAATATCCTCAAAAAAAAAATAAAATACTTGGGAATCAACCTAACAAAAGAGGTGAAAGATTTATACAATGAAAACTACAGAACCCTAAAGAGAGAAGTAGAAGAAGATCTTAGAAGATGGAAAAATATACCCTGTTCATGGATAGGCAGAACTAACATTATCAAAATGGCGATATTACCAAAAGTTCTCTATAGGTTTAATGCAATGCCAATCAAAATCCCAACAGCATTTCTTGTAGAAATAGATAAATCAATCATGAAATTCATATGGAAAAATAAAAGACCCAGAATAGCAAAAGCAATTCTAAGCAGGAAGTGTGAATCAGGCGGTATAGCGATACCAGATTTCAAACTATATTACAGAGCAATAGTGACAAAAACAGCATGGTACTGGTACCAAAACAGGTGAGTGGACCAATGGTATAGAATAGAGGACACAGAGACTAATCCACAAAGTTACAACTATCTTATATTTGATAAAGGGGCTAGAAGCATGCAATGGAGGAAGGATAGCATCTTCAACAAATGGTGCTGGGAAAACTAGAAATCCATATGCAACAAAATGAAACTGAATCCCTTTCTCTCGCCATGCACAAAAGTTAACTCAAAATGGATCAAGGAGCTTGATATCAAATCAGAGACTCTGCATCTGATAGAAGAAAAAGTTGGCTCCGATCTACATATTGTGGGGTCGGGCTCCAAATTCCTTAATAGGACACCCATAGCACAAGAGTTAATAACAAGAATCAACAAATGGGACTTACTTAAACTAAAAAGTTTTTTTCTCAGCAAGAGAAACAATAAGAGTGGTAAATAGGGAGCCTACATCCTGGGAACAAATTTTTTCTCCTCACACTTCAGATAGAGCCCTAATATCCAGAGTATACAAAGAACTCAAAATATTAGACAATAAGATAACAAATAACCCAATCAACAAATGGGCCAAGGACCTGAACAGACACTTCTCAGAGGAGGATATACAATCAACAAGTACATGAAAAAATGCTCTCCATCTCTAGCAGTCAGAGAAATGCAAATCACAACCACCCTAAGATACCATCTCACTCCAGTAAGATTGGCAGCCACTATGAAGTTAAACAACAACAAGTGCTGGAGAGGATGTGGAGAAAAGGGTATACTTGTACATTGCTGGTGGGACTGCAAATTGGTGCAGCCAATTTGGAAAGCAGTATGGAGATTCCTGGGAAAGCTGGGAATGGAACCACCATTTGACCCTGCTATTGCCCTTCTCGGACTATTCCCTGAAGACCTTAAAAGAGCATGCTACAGGGATACTGCCACATCGATGTTCATAGCAGCACAATTCACAATAGCTAGACTGTGGAACCAACCCAGATGCCCTTCAATAGATGAATGGATAAAAAAATGTGGCATCTATACACAATGGAGTACTATGCAGCAATAAAAAATGACAAAATCATAGAATTTGCAGGGAAATGGATGGCACTAGAGCAGATTATGCTTAGTGAAGCTAGCCAATCCCTAAAAAACAAGTACCAAATGTCTTCTTTGATATAATGAGAGCAACTATGAACAGAGCAGGGAGGAAGAGCAGGAAGAAAAGATTAACATTAAACAGAGACATGAGGGGCTGGAGATGTGGCTCAAGCGGTAGCACGCTTGCCTGGCATGCGTGCGGCCCGGGTTCGATCCTCAGCACCACATACCAACAAAGATGTTGTGTCCGCCGAGAACTAAAAAATAAATATTAAAAAAATAAATAAATAAATAAATAAACAGAGACATGAGATGGGAGGGAAAGGGAGAGAAAAGGGAAATTGCATGGAAATGGAAGGAGACCCTCATTGCTATACAAAATTACATATAAGAGGTTGTGAGGGGAATGGGAAAATAAACAAGGAGAGAAATGAATTACAGTAGATGGGGTAGAGAGAGAAGATGGGAGGGGAGGGGAGGGGGGATAGTAGGGGATAGGAAAGGTAGCAGAATACAACAATTACTAATAGGGCATTATGTAAAATTGTGGATGTGTAACCGACGTGATTCTGCAATCTGCATTTGGGGTAAAATTGGGGGTTCATAACCCATTTCAATCTAATGTACGAAATATGATATGTCAAGAGCTTTGTAATGTTGTGAACAACCAATAAAAAAATAAAAATAAAAATAAAAATAAAAATAAAGACATTTAAAAAAAGAGAGAAATCAAAGTAAAAGAATGTTAACAATTGATTAACCAGGAAAAAAAAATGAATACACGACTGGTGTAACTCCATACCATGCACAATGACAAGGATGGTCATTGTATGTATTATATGTCAAAACGCATTCTACTGTCATGTATAACTAAAATGAGCAAATAAAAAAATGGAGGGGAAAAAAAAGAAAAAAAATGTGTCACATTAGATTGGATAGAGAGAAAGGATGGGAGAGGAGGGGAGGAGTAGGGAAGATAGGAAGGGCAGAATAGAATACACAATATGATTGATGTATGTACATTCCATGTATGTATTATACATCAAAATACATTCTACTGTCATGTATGACTAAAAAAAAATAAAAATAAATCATATGGTTAAAAAAAATGGAAGGAAGATGAGCCAGGCACAGTGTCACACACCTGTAATCCCAGCAGCTAGGGAGGCTGAGACAGGAAGATTGCAAGTTCAAAGGCAGCCTCAGCACTTAGTAAGGTCCTGAGTAACTTAGCCTTAGTAAAAATAAAAAGGGCTGGGAATGTGGCTCAGTGGTTAAGTGCCGTGAGGTTCATTTCTGGTCCTAAAAATAAAAAAAGGAAAATGAGCTGTAATGGTTCATTAGAGAGTCAGCTTTTTTGCTGCTGTGACTAAAGAACCCAACCAGAACAATTGTAAAAGAGGAAAGGTTTATTTTGGGGCTCACAGTTTCAGAGGTCTCAATCCATATACAGCAGACTCCATTCCTTGAGGTTCAGAGTAAGGCAAGACATCATGACAAAAGAATGTGGCAGAGGGAAGCAGCTCACATTATGATCAGAAAGCAGAGAACAAGGTCTCCACTTGCCAGATACTAATATATACCCAAAGCCACACCCCAATTCCCGCCTCCTCCAGCCACAACCCACCACTTCAGTTACCTCTCAGCTAATCCCTATCAGGTGATTAGTCACTGATTGGGTTATGACTCTCACGGCCCAATCGTTTCTCCTCTGAACCTTCTTGTGTTGTCTCACACATGAGCTTTGGGGGACATCTCACATCTAAATTATAACTGGGTGTGAGTAAAGGCTTATAATCATCTCTGAGAATAGAGAGAAGCAGCTTACCAGGTACAAGTACCTGGAGAAGGTACAGCTGAGGCTTGACATGTCACACCTGGAGTGCTGACAGTCAACAGCGCTCAAATCCGTAGCCTCCTCCACCTGCCTACACATCTTCTACAGTATGGCTTTCGCTCCCACTGCACACCTGGATTTACCCTCTCAAAGTTTTTCACGACCTCCTAAACAGCCAGCGTAATGTAAATATACTTTGTGCTGTATACCAACTTCAGTCCTTATTTGTTTTGCAAACATGAAAATGCTTGGCTTATTGGAGCCTGGGTGTTTCCATCTGGGAAACCAGGACAATAACTGCCTACTTCTCAGAGTCCCTATGAAGACAAAAATAAGTTTAGTCCGTGGCCAGCGCAGACAGTATGAACGGTTCTGCCACGTGGGAAAATCCTAAGGGAGTTTAAATTAAAGACAGAGACTTCAATTACCTTTAAACCAGCTCCAGAATGGCTTCTTGCACCCCCAGCTTCAAGCTACCCAGGGAAGTAGTGAGGTTTACTGAGGAGGCTAGTGAGAGAGAGAGAACACGCCAGGGAGAGGGCTTTTATTGGGGAACAGAAAATTCAGGGGAAAATTCCATCCAATGAAGGTCAAGAGGGGCAGTGTTCCAAGGTCAGATGATTGGATCTTCAAGGGCAGTGGTGAGGCATGCCTCCATGTAGGCAAGCCCTTGGCCCATGAAGGGTGGGGAAAGCTCTAACACCTAGTGTCTGAGCACCTCACACCCAGCAGGGGTGGTAACTCAATCACGTGCAAGGATGGCCTCCCACATATTCCCCCTTCTTTCTTTGAAAAGCAGGTCATGATTTACTTTCTCGAGCCCCCAAATTCTTTCTTTGAAGACTCGTTATCCTATAATTACAACACAAAAAATAATTAACAGCAAAGAGAGCAATGCAAAGATGTTCCAGGCAGAGAGAGTTTAAGAATGTTTCCGAGGTTAAAGCCATTTAATTCTTTTAGTATTTGATTAGCTAAGGAAGAAGGATCTGAAAAATCAGCTCTATTATTTTGAATATCTTGAATATGATGAGCTCCAAAAGATCCAAGCTTTGAGGGATGGAAATGTGGAGACTGGCCTCCCTGATCCAGAAGCAGGTGGATCCCCATCTCTGCTCAACAGAGGAGCACAGCTTTGGGAGTGGGCGGTACCCAATGGGAGTGGGCTGCCCCTTGTAACATTACCCCTCTGCCTTATATGGATGGAATGTTCTTTCAAACAGCCTCCCCCAATAAAACCTGGGTTTGAGGCGTGTCCCTCTCTCTTTCTTGCCTGCCTTGGGAGCTGGGTCAGAGGAACCATCACAGAACCCAAAGAAAAAAGGCATTTTCTCTTTGATGATTTTGTGCCAGCCCTGTTCACCTGGAATGACCCTGACTGATTTAGTCATGTGTCCTGCTCCAGCTTCCTTGGGCAGGACTGGCTCTCCAAGAAACCCCACTTTCATGCTGAAGATTGATGGTGCTGGTGAACTTGTTGAGAGCCAACTGCAGGAGAGTTGGGAGATGGGTGGGTTTGCCTCAGGTGGAACTGGGGGCGCTTTCCTGTGAGTTAAGGGAGGCACTAAGGGACCATCGCAGCAGCTGCAGAAGCTCCTTTTGCTTCAGGGAACTCCCAACTTCTCTCCCTCAACAGTACAGGTTGCTCCACCATGGTCCACTTTGAGAAAAAAGAAACTGAATTCAGGAAAGTCGCAAAAACCTTGGCTATCTGGTAAGTCCCCTGGTGTGCATACTGAGATCCTTGATTCCACACATTTGATTGAAGCCAGATTTAAAGATAGGTAGTTAGGTAAGTCAGGTCTGATATCAAGTACCATAAAGAAAACAGAGACCATTATGGAGAATGGAGTCCAGGAAACCAGAACAACACCTCTGGAAATTGAAAAGTTAATGTCCCCAATCCCAGAACCTATCCTAAAGAACTGTTAATGAAGTAGCTCCCAGCAAACTGGGAGGTGCTAATCAAACCACCCCTGCCCTTCCTGCCCAGATTACTCCTCTGCCATGTGGTCCACCTATCTCCCACCTTTTGGCCTTCCCACCTGCATTCTATCACTGCGAGATAAAGGGAAACAAAGGACAGGAGTGTGGGAGGACTAAAAGAAGACCTTAGATATAAAAAAGGGGAAGACCTCCCCTTCTTCCTCCAGGAGGAAGTCTTTTCTGCTGTCCTTTAATAAAGCCTTCCACTTTCCACTCTCCACTTGCCTTGGTGTGCTTCTCTGGTGTTATACTTCAGCATTCGGGGAAGCAAGGAGTCGTCACTGGTAAACAGCGGTAACATGGTTACTCTTTGTGGGAACATCTGGTTCCTTGTTATGCTCGAATTCAGGACCCCCAAAAGACCACCAGAGACCAAGATCGATGTAAGCAGCAAAGAGGCTTTTATTGTGAGCTAGCTCGGTCCTCCATGCACACAGCAACTGGTGACGCTGAGAGGTCCCGATCCCAGGGTTTGCAGCAGTTTTATACACTCTTTGGGGAAGGCAGGGACTTCACATACATCATAGCATCTCTTAGCAAATCATCACACACCGCAGGAAAATCATAACACAACTCTTAACATTGATTAGCACATTCACTGGCGGGAACAAGTTGGGTAGGGGTGATTGGTTAGTACATGAGGGGGATTCATTTGAACTGATTGGTTTAAGCCTCGGGGGTGTACGTGCTGAACTACATGGTTTCCCAACATGTTATCAACCACCATAAACTACTGGGAGGGTCATCTGGCATCCCAGGTATTTTCCCTGTCTCATGCTAGGGGGTTGCTATGGGTCCTCACCTAGCCTGACTGAGTCAGGGACACCTGGCTCCACAGATCTCTCCTGTTATTTGTAGATAAACAACTCAGTGGGTGGGTATGTGCCTAGGAGCGCTCTGTGGGTCTTTCCAAGGACAAGGGTCACTCCCCCTTCCTTGGACTGGCTTTGCTCTGAGGTAGAGGCTGGTTTTTCACCCTCTTTTGGGGGACATTTCTGGTGCCACTGGCATAGGAGTCCAGGTGAAGCAGGACTCAAGAACCTAGGGATATTTACTCCCTTCTGGTATGTTCTAGGTTCTAGGTTCTCATTTGTTTGTTGGCCTTGGGTTTGGGAAATCCCTCTGATTGTCTGTGTTTTTGTTTTGTTTGTATCTGTTACTGCCCCTTTCAAGACATAGCCAATACTACATTGACCCTATAGGTAGTCTCATGAGAAAGGTCTTGGTTGGTCTGTTTTAAAGATTTCCATCTCTTGGCCATGGTTTGGGGGCTCCTCTCTGGTTGTCTCTCTCTGTGTCTTTTTTACAATCTTGCAATTAGAGTTGGTCTGTCAGAGGTAAAGCAAGTTGAAGAAAAGGGCCACCTATAGGTGTAAGCCTGTCTGGGGTGTTTTACTGTAATAATCTGAATAGCTTTTTGAAATAGTTTTTTAATAGCTTTCTGGATTATTATACAATCTTGCATTTGGAGTTGGTGTCAGGAGCTGCCACATAGGAGCTGAGCGCCCCCTAGCTGTGAGAAATGGAAATGTGGAGACTGGCTTCCCTCACCAGGAAGCAGGTGGATCCCAGCTTTGCTCAGCAGATTGAGAGTGGGCATTACCCAATGGGAGTGGGCTGCCTTCTTGTTCCTTTGTAATACTACCCCTGACCTTTTTTGGAAATAACATTCCTTGGAACCTCCCTTTGTCAGTCCCCCCATTTAAGAATAAAGAATTCAGGTGGTGCTCTCTCTTTCCAAGGGACCCCTAAGGTCAAGAGCCATCACAGAACACAAAGAAAAATGTATTTTCTGTCTGTCTGTGTATAATTTATTTTGTGCCAACCCAAATTCACCTGGAGTGACCCTGACTGATTTAGTTGCATGTCATGGCAAGTTGGTCTGTCAAAGGTAGAATAAGTGGAAGAAATTTGTATGTGCAGGTCTGTCTGTTTTAAAAGTTCCTATCTGTCAGCCTGAGTTTTGGTGATCTTCTCCTGTCTGTTTTTTGAAACTGTTACTGATCCTTTAAGACATGGGCTATGCTGCATTGATCTTACCTGTAGACTCTTGAGCAAAAAATGTCTTGGCTGCAGGAGCCACCAATAGCGAAAATCTTGTCTAAGAGAAAGATGGTTTAATATAACACAATCTGGCCTTTTAGTGGTTTTCCTGGATCATTATTACAATCTTGAAGTTGAAGTTGGTCTGTCAAAAGACAAAATATATAAAAGATTTTGTATGTACAAGGCATTGATGCAGCTGCATGCTAGGGGTCTGAACACTCAGGAATTAAGTTGAAGGTGCCAAAAGGCACTGCCTCTGGTGGGAAAGGATAGCAGGACACCAGAAGAAAGGGTTGAAAAAAATATTTAAATCTTTTAAACCCGGTGCTGGCACTCCCAGCTCTGTTTCTCAGCCTGGCCCCAGGCAGCAGCAGATCATCTCACTATGGATCAGAGACACTACCAATAAGCTGGGGGGTGGGGGGAGCTCCCAGAAAAGCTGCCTGGGCAGTAGAAAAATATCCAAAAGAGAACTGGCCTCTGTCCTGCCTTCCAGCCTCTTTAGTCCCTGGAGGGTAGAGTTTGTGACAGTAGATTCCAGTACTGTTAGTTTATGACCTAGGTACAGAAATAGTCTCCCCTGTGGGAGGCCACCTGCCCATGAGCCAAGAATCCCCTCTCAGCCTTGAGCAAAGGGGGTGTCGGTCTGGCATTGCAAGCCATGCACTGGGTGAAGCAAGTGGCCTTCACCTTTGCTCAGCAAAGAAGTTTGCTTCAGCTCTGGACTTGAGTGTTACCCAATGGAATTGGTCAACCCCCCTTAAAACTTTATCCCCTGCCTTATTTAGTGTAGAATATTCTATCGAAAAATCCTTCGCTGTCCTTTCCCTATAAATAAAGTGATTCCATGTGCACCCGCTCTCTTGCCTTCCAGAATGGAAGAAGACACTCAAGGTCTCAGAGCTGTCCTGCACTGGATATGAAAATCACTTCTGAGTCCTGTGCTTTCTCGCCATTTTCTTAGCTTAATGTTGCAGCCAGCTCTTTTGCCCAGTTCATCTTGTCAGCATAGGTCACTGGTGAGACTCCTCTTTTAAGATCTAACAGGACATCCCATTCAGCAGGGACTAGCCATCTCTGGGGCAAAGCAGTTCTTCCTATAATAGTATCCCATCAAACTAAATGCCTGGGGAGACTGGCAGAATGAACAACTGCACCCAGAAAACAGTGCTGGGAGTGCCAGAAACTAAGGCCAACCCAGGTTTTGTAGGCAGCCTCTGCAAAAGGATTCTAAAGGAAGCCCAAGGAAAAGGACAGAAAGGTCCTCCTGTCTCAATGTGCCTATTATAAGAAAAAGGCCCAAATTGACAGTGGGGAACTCACTTAAAGTTGATGGCATCCTTATAATGATAACAGACACGGTTCAGGCTCAAAAATATCCTGTGTTCCAACCCCTTAAATGTAACCTGGGAGAAAAAAGATTAAGGAACAGTAGAGGGGATAGGCCTGGCATTGAGAACTTCCCATGGCATTCCTACTGAGACCGACCACCAGATGCATGTGACCTTCCCCTCTGCTCTGCTAGAAAGGTCCCATGAACCCATTAGGAACTGAGCAGCCTACTTGCCCCCATCTCAATCCCTAAGCCCTGGAGTCTGTTCTTTTCTCCAGGACGTTTTTTGGTGGTGCTGGGGATTGAACCCAGGGCCTTGTGCATGCAAAGCAAGCACTCTACCAACTGAGCTACATCCCTAGACCCCTGCCCCCCCCACCTCTAACCTGTTTTAGTGATGTTTTCCGATATAAATACACCACACATGGGCTCCTTCCATGGTTAGAAGCTAGACCCATCTGATCAGCTTCCCATCCTGCCCTTGCTTTTGAAGCTACTTCTGTGTTCTGTGGTTATTTCACTGTTCTATTTTTCTTATCTTTTATTTCTTAGGTAGCCCATTCCACTGAAGGGAAACCCCATTCTCTTATCTGTGAGGATGTGAGTGGTAAATATTCATAAGGATTATTTCAGAATATAATTTTTTTATTTGTTCTATTTATACATGACAGTAGAATGTATTTTGACATATTATATAAACATGAAGAATAACTTCCCATTTTTGTGGTTGTACATTATGTGGTCATGCATTCATTCTTGAACATAGGAAAGTTATGTCTGATTCACTCTACTCTTTCCTATTCTCATCCCACATCCCTTCCCCCCACTCCACCCTGTCCAATCCAGTGAAACTCCCCTTCTTCCCTGCCCCACATTGTGAGACAACATGAGCATATCAGAGAGAACATTCAGCCTTTGGTTTGGGGGATTTTCTTATTTCACTTAGCACAGTAGTCTCAAGTTCCATCCATCCAATGCATCCATCCAAATGCAGTAATTCCATCCAAATGCAGTAATTTATTTCTTTATGGCTGAGTAATATTCCATTGTGTATATATACCACATTTTCTTTATCCATTCATCTGTTGAAGGGCACATAGCTTGATTCTATAGTTTAGCTATTGTGAATTGAGCTGCTATAAACATTGATGTGACTGCAGCACTATCAAGGAGGGGGATAACTGGGTCAAATGATGTTCCATTCCAAGTTTTCTGAGGATTCTCCATACTGCTTTCCAGAGTGAAACAGTTTCTGTACACCCTGACTTGCAGTCCTACCAGAAATGTATGAGGGTACCTTTTTCTCCATGTCCTCATTAGCATTTCTTGTTACTCGTATTCTTGATAATTTCCATTCTGACTGGAGTAAGATGAAATCTTGGTGTAGTTTTAATTTGCATTTCTCCAATTGCTAGAGATGTTGAACATTTTTTATAATTTGTTGAAGTGCCTATTCAGTTCCTTTGCCCATTTATTAGTTGGGTTATTTGGTCTTTTTGGTGTTAAGTTTTTTGAGTTCTTTATATATCATGAAGATTGATGGTCTATCTGAGGGGCAGGTGGCAAAGATTTTCTCCCATTCTATAGACTTTCTTTGTGTTCTTGATTGCTTATTTTGCTGTGAAGAAATTTTTAGTTTGATACCAACTCATTTATCAACTTTATTTTTATTCTTTTTAGTTATACATGACAGTAGAATGTATTCTGACATATCATACATACATGGAGTATAACTTCCCATTCTTGGGGTTGTACATGATGTGGAGTTACACTGGTTCTATATTCACAAATAATCATAGAAAAGTTATTGCCAATTTATTCTATCTTTCCCATTCCCCTTTCTTTCCCCCCATTTCCCCCTATTTTATCTGGTGAACCTCAACACCCCCAACCCCCATTTTGAATCAACATCCACATATCAGAGAGAACACAGAATATGAATATAATAAAGGGTCTGAAACTGGAAAAGTTACAGATATAGAAATATTTTAGTACAGAAAATTAGAAGTAAAAGAAATGTTTCTGGGTGAGAAATTATTTTGTCTGATAAACTAATATTCTTGTGCTGAAGTCCAATATGAAAGAAGACAAAACTAAGGATGTAAACTAAATTGTGAATTTTTTTTTCTTTGTGGTGCTGGGAATTGAACCCAGGGCATGTGAGGAAAGCACTCTACCAACTAAACTATATCCCCAGCCCAAGTTTTGAATGTTTAAATAAGACACAGAAGGTTTGCAGAAGGTAAATCTCAAAAAGTTTGTGTTTGTGATTTAATGGACTATAATAAGCGCAGTCAGTCAAAATTACTTAAACTTTAATGTACTGATATGAAGCAAAGTTTGAAACATTGATTTTCTCTTATTTGTCAAGATAATTTTCTTATATTTGTTTAATTTTATTACTTGAGGAAACCAAGTCTTAAAGGTGCAGGGTTTCTGTTCATGACTAAAAGGCTCAGGGGTCACCCCAGGTAAACTGGGCTAACTGGGCTGTGCAAAATAACCACACAAGAGACACAAATACCTTTTTCTTTGGGGTCGCTGTGACGGCTCCTCTGACCTTAAGGGTCCACAGGAAGAGAGAGAGCAAGACCATTCGCTGAACCCTTTTATTGAGGAGAAGCTATTCAAATGAGGCAGGGGGTCAGGTTTCAGGGGGCTGAGTCTATTTTCATGATGTCCACTGTCAGCAGGTGACTGACACCTGGGTAGGCCACACCCAAGGGCCAGTAAGAGAAGGGGACACACACAAGGCACTTCCATGGAAGATTCTATCCTAAACAGGGCAAGGGGTTATATTACAAAGGAACAGGTGAGCGTAGCTTCACCCATGGAGCTGTAGTAAGACACACCTGGGCATGAAGACAGTCACTCAAACCTTAGAAGAGCGGGGCAGTCTAGCAGCATGTCTGCTACCTGACGCCACATCACCCAGCAAGGGAGTCAACTCAGTCACGTGCAAGGTTGGTCTTCCACATAAAGGAATTAGGATTTTGTGCCCATTTTAAAGTCTTTTAAGTGATTACTTTGTAACTAGTTAAACAAACAACTGTTATTTAGTTTATAACAATATAGTTGACACCCTAAATATATATAACTAGGTATATGTATGCATCTGAGAACAATACCTAAGACTTGTCTAAGTTCTATATAAAAGTTTACATAGTTTACTGGCAAGATAACCAATAAGTGCTCTCTTTTACACATTGTATCTGACAAAGGTCACATCCTCATTTGAAGATCAGTCTTATATCTGTTTGCTTTGACTTAAGTCAATTTCTGATCATTCACACTGTTTCCTAAATGTATAAGAGATTTAAGTTTATCTTTTGATTTTTGTTAACCCATAGAGACCTATGATTATTGTTATTGTACCCTATGGATTCTAAATTGTACTCTGAAAGTTAAACTTAGTTAAATATAAAGCTTAGGAGACCACTTTGCCAAGTTGGTGTTATTCTCCAAACTAAAATTGACTGTAGTAATAGTCCCCTTGAGATTTATATAGAAATAACAAAAGTGATTGGTATTTATTTGTGCCATCTAATATTTTATATAATATTTTGCATTACTCATTACACTAGGATGGAAATTTAAATGCATTTTTGGAAGGTATTAGGAGAGCCCAATTTGTTCAAAGGTTAACAATGTGGAACATAAAAAACAGTCTACCACCTTTTCCACAAAAGGGAAGCTAAAAGCCCTCTTAGCCTTTCTGTTCGATTATGTTTCAGGTGTAATGTCATATTATATTAACTGATATTTAGAGATTCAGGAAATAATACATGAGAACTTTGCAGAGTGATACTTTATTTTTTTTTTAGAGAGAGTGAGAGAAAGAGAGAGAGAGAGAGAATTTTTTTAATATTTATTTTTTAGTTCTCGGCGGACACAACATCTTTGTTGGTATGTGGTGCTGAGGATCGAACCCGGGCCGCAGGCATGCCAGACAAGCGCGCTACCGCTTGAGCCACATCCCCAGCCCAGAGTGATACTTTAAAAGGGGGCAAAAATCAGATTCAGATAAAACAATTTTTTGAGGGGGGGGGGTACTTGGAATTGAACTCAGGGCACTTGATCACTGAGCGACATCCCCAGCCCAATTTTATATTTTATTTAGAGACAGGGTCTCACTGAGTTGCTTAGTGCCTTGCTAAATTGCTGAGGCTAGCTTTGAACTTGCACTCCTCCTGCCTCTGCCTCCCAAGCAGCTGGGATTACAAGAGTCCACCACCCCACCCAGCCAATAAAAGCAGGGCCACATCATGGAAGGACTTTGTCAGATACTTTTGGCAGGCAGGGGAACTTTGGCACAAAAGAGAATTTGTGAAAGGTCAGAGTCCTGAGTTTCCTTTTACCCCTGAGGGATTGTAAATATCCACCTCCTTCAAAGAGTTAAGGCTGAGTTAAGGCTCTGCATCTTGTCTCATCCATGTTAGGATTTCTCTGAAGTAGGTTAGAATTAAACTTATTTAAAATTGTGTTCAAAAGATATATTTGGGGACAGGAGTTGTAGCTCAGCAGTAGAGCACTCGCCTAGCATGTGGGAGGCACTGGGTTTTCTCCTCAGCACTAAATGAATAAATAAATAAATAAAATATTGTGGCCAGCTACAACTAAATTAAGAAAATACAAAAGATACATTTTTTGTAAAGATCATTATGACCTCAAAATAAACAGGACATAATATATAACTAAGTAAAGGTTTAAGATTATAATAGTCATTTTTCTTGGTTCATAGCTATTACACAAACTTAATGTTTTTGCTCTGTTAATTTCAGTTTTATTTTCCTTGTAAACTTCATAACTGTTGCCTGTTAGTGTTTTGCAGAGGTACTGCTTCTAATAAAACAACCTGAATTAATTTGAGACAATGAGCCATCACCTATAGGACAGACAGGATATTATGCTGACTTACAGTACTAATACTTGAAAGGAAAGTGAGGAACTGGGAGGCAGGCTAGCGAGAAATGAAAGATGCAGGCTGAGACACACACAGAGTTTATTTGTCAGAGCTGGAAAATAAAGGCCATCTCTTCATAGACAGAGAGAGGCAGCACAGGCTTGGGGTGTGAGACTTTTATGGGGGAGGCTCAGGGATTAGAGCCAGGTAGGGCAGATCCTAATGTGGAGAGTTAAGGGTAGAGCTAGTGTAAAGGTAAAATTTATAAGCTGATTCTAAGCAGAAAAATCTGAGTTAAAGTGTAAAAGACCAGGCATTGTAAAGTTTCTAAATTGCAAGGCCTGGGCTAAAAAGTAAAAGACCAGGTATTGTTAAAATTCCTCTGCTACCCCCAGAACCTGTAATCTCTGTAGCTATTAGGACAATACTGGAACAGCCCAGCAAATATTTCCATTGATTCCCTGGTTGTTTAATAGCTAAGGGCTCCAAGTAGCTCGGCACGTAAGCATCCAGGCCACAAAACCAATCAGTTTAAATGTGTACCCCACTTAGGAGTGACCAATCACCCCTGCCCAGACTGTTCCCGCCAATGAATGTACTAATCATGTCTCAGAGTTGTTGTTCAATTTTCCCGTGCCTCATGATGATTTGTTCTGATGTATGCAAAGCCCCCCCCCGCCCTCTCCAAAAAGTGTACTTAAGCTCTGCTTGACCTCTGCTCTGGGCTCTGGGCTGCTCTATCTTCCTGAGTGAGCCTGGAACCTCAGCATGCTGAATTAATAAATCCCCTATGCCAATTGCATGAAGTCAGTCTCTTGTGGTCTCTTTCTCCGATGCTCTGCCGGACCCTTACACTAGTATGAAGGAGAGTTGAGCCTTTCTCAGAAAGACCCTTGGGTAGGAGAGCCTTAAAATGGAGGCTGTCACTTAAGATGGCCACCCAGTATTGCAAGGACCTTACAATACTGATCCCAATTAAATAAAAAGGGTAACTGTACAATTATAGATATTGAAGTTATAACCCATTACTCACTCCCAATTTAAAACTGTGAAACTGTCCTGCTGGATTTTTAAAACCAAAAACTTAGACCAAAGTCAAGGAAGCAAAAAGGGCCAAGGGAAAAAAGCAGCCAGCATTTTGGTCCTTACCCTCTAAGGACAGCCAGGGGCAAGAGAACAATGGGACCCTTCTTTGGGCCCTGTAACTCTGGTGAGTGTAAGGTCCTTGCTTAGCATCTGGATGGCCATCTTAAGTGACAGCCGCCATCTAAGAAAAAGTTTTACTTTCCCACCCAAGGGTCTTTCTGAGAAAGGGTCACCACTCCCTCATACCAACCCCACACTTAACTGGCAGTATTAGGACCCTCCCAGCTCTGATTCCTGAGCCTGCCCTATAAAAGTCACAAACCCGAGCCTATATTGCCTCTCTCCATCTATGGAGAGATGTCCCTTTATTTGTCAGCTCTGACAAAGAAACTCTTTTGTGTATCTCTGCCTGGGTCTGTCTTTCATTTCTCACTCGACCATCTCCCTCTTTCTCACTTTCCTTTCAGTGAGTAACCCAATCTGCCAGTCAGGGAGATTGAGAGGACCCTAAAAAAAAAGGAAGCCAACCAGTGCACATTCTGCAAAGAGGAGGGTTATTAGAGAGGAAAATGTCCCTGATGCTTCCAAGAGAAGTCACATACTGCCAATAAGACTCTGACCCATCCTGGTAGATGGCACCTCTGCTAGAGGAAAACTAAAGGAGCCAAGAGGCTTCACACACATCCCCAAAAGTGACCTCTGAGGAATCTCAGCTGAATCTTAAGAGTAGATAGGAACAAGACCAATTTTGACCAACCTGGTCTTAAACTCCTGGCAGGAGAGTATAGCCTAAGCATAGTCCTACATGAACACTTAAAAGGAAAAACAACAGTTTTTGGTTTTTTATATATATATTTAGTTTAGTTTTCGGCAGACACAACATCTTTGTTTGTAAGTGGTGCTGAGGATCGAACCCGGGCTGCACACATGCCAGGCGAGTTCGCTACCGCTTGAGCCACATCCCCAGCCCCCAAAACACAATGGTTTTTAATGTAACTTAAGATGTACACTTGTGTCAGCCCTACCAAAAGTAAGTAGAACTGGAAGCTATAAAGGAAGAGTTCTTGTGTAGGAGTGCCTAATAATAATGATCACAAAGGACTCTAGAGTCACAAGTTTGTTCTGAGTTGATTTTGTTATGGAGTATATAAGAATTACAAACAACCATGCATATTGAGCCAAATTGAAAGGGAAAAATATCTTTTAATGAGCATGCCAAGCAAGTGGCTGGGAACAGGCTACTGTATCAAAGAACTCCCCAGATCCTGAATTTTGGAAGTAGAGTTTATAGAGGGAAAAAACAAAGAAAAATTGAGGCACATAAAGGTCAGAAAGACTCTGTTGAGACAGATATTTTTATTACATGAGAGAATTGTTTTGATTACCCATTTCAGAGTCATTTTGTTATACATCAGGAACAAGGGAAGGTCCTCCTACAGTGTAAACATAGGCTTAAAAGAAAACATGTTAAGCAAACAAACAATGGAGTCAGGTCAAACAAAATGGTGTTAGTTTGGTTCTATTCATTTCAATTTGAGCCTGATCTCAGACCTACAAATCTTCCTAACCTCCTACATTGATAAGCTTGATCTGTTTTTCACCAATATGACTCAGTTACTGTCCTCATGGTTTTCAGAAACTGGCTTAAATACTAACTGCTTTTGTGCTAATTGTTTACAAAACACTAATGCTTTGCTGTTTTGTTTATTGTTGGCTTATCATGATGATACCATTGGTTATCAGTGACAAGTTCTGCTCCCTCACAAGTTGAAGTTAGAGAAGAAGTTAGAACATTAGAGAAGCACACCAAGGCAAACATAAAAAGCAGGGTTTATTTAAAAGGGGGTAACATAGACTTCTCCACGGAGGGAGAAGGGGGCCATAACTGGTATCCTGGTATCCCCAGAAGTGTGTCTGGCTTTTTATAGGTCCTAGGCTTCCTTTGTACTCCTGCTCTCTTCCCCTTATCTCTCTCCTTCCAGCATACATGACTAGGCCCAGGAATGCTTGGTGGGGTGGCCAAAAGGTGGGAAACAGGTGGGCTGAAGGGGGAAGGGCAGAATGCAGCAGCCCAGGGCACATTAATAAACAAATTTATAGCTCCCTGTGGGGAGGGGTAATTCCTGGGACAGGTTACCTTAGCAACAGGTTGGGGCAAGGGCTAGTTCTTGATAAGGGTGGAGGAAGGGCTCTGAAGGAATTTGACATTTAATACTCCAGGGGACAGTCTCCACCTTTACAGATTCTCTCAAAATTAGCCTCCTTGGTCCAACCTGATTCCATTTACCTATCTATACTGGCTGCCTGTCTAATTCTGGCTTCAATGATCCCTGTCCTAAGTATGCCTTGTCATCTCCCATCTGCCACTGTGGACCTCTGGACTGTTCTGATGCCGAATACCCTTAGCTGTCCATGCCCCCACCTGATAGACAACAAGGACTTTGGGTTACTTCCCCCAATTTTGCCCTCTTTTAGCAGGAAGCAGCATAGAAATGGAATGTAGAAATTGACAGTAGGGGAATGTAACAGTGGACCACCATATGCCTTGAAGATAGCCCTTGCTGATCTACCACTACAATTTTGGGGGGTGAGTAGGACGGGTACTGGGGATCAAACTCAGAGGCACTGAGCCACTGAGTCACATCCCCAGTCCTATTTTGTATTTTATTTACAGACAGAGTTTCACTGAGTTGCTTTAGCACCTCACTGTTGCTGAGGCTGCCTTTGAACTCACATCCTCCTGCCTCAGCCTCCTGAGCCACTGGGATCACAGGTATACACTACACACCCAGTAGCAATTTATTTTTAAAACAGACATGTTTCTCTTCCTCTCTCCCTGCTCCTCCCTAATCTATTACCCTTCCGGAATCTCAGTGGAAACAGGATTGATTGCCTTTCTTCCCCATCATAGACAAGAGTTATCTGTCCTTGAGTACATACCCATCAGAGGCATGAAGTGATCCAGACTTTGCTGATGGCACCAGAAGATCTCAGAAATGACTATTTTCCAAATTAACAAGTGAATTTCCCCAGTGGAGAACACAGAATGTAACCTTTGAATCACCTCTTTAAAAGCCTCACCTCTACTGGGCAGAGTCACAGCCTCTGGGACAGGACTCTGCTGTATTTCTCCCTCTCAAAACCATGTTCTCATTATTGGATTGGCACACGGGACAAAAACCGAGCAAGCTTCCAGTAACAATATGAATTGGAGGGAGGTAAAATTCAGACCATAACCATGGTGTTAACTATTAATATTTGATACCATTTTATACTTACAAAAGCTCCAAAACTGGTAAGGTTATTAAGGTCCTTGAAGGGATTATATCCAAAAATCACAATCCAAATAAGCATAAAGTAATGAGGGTGGGAATCCCCCTATACTGCCTCCTAAAGGACATTGAAGGAGAGTAATCTTTAATCTCAGCTGACACCTCTCATAATCTTTCTCTTTTCCCTTAGTTTCTCCCATCCTGCTACTTCACCCACAGACCACGGCCAGCACCTTTCATCCCCAAGGGCTGCTTCCCCGCCAGGCTCTTTGGAATGCGGATTCAAGTAAACTTCCCCATAAATACCTAACTTCCTGCTGCCTTTTCAGCTCTGCACTCTCTAAAGTTCAAGCAGCACAAAAGTTCAGAACCGGTCTGACAAGGATCTACTCTCCCGCAGTAGGGAGGTGGGATTGAGGGCGGGCTAAAGTGTGAAAAATGAGTAGTTGGAGAAGCCTGGGTTCTCCTTAGGTAACCAGAGGGGTGAATGACAGTCAAATCCAAACGCACACCTCCAACCCAGGAAGAGGTGCTCAATACCCCAGGGCGGTTTCCTTTGTCACTTTTTTTTGTGCATCTGGCAACCTCTCCACACCCTTTTCTACCCCAGCAGTTTCTCTGCAGACTTGAAGACTCAGAGGGACAGTTTCTCCTCTCAGATGCGGAAACCACTCCTTAAAATTAGCGAGGCCTGTGAACTAAATCCCCTCCAAGATTAGGTCTTCTTGCATGGAAAAGAAACAGACACTAGTATGGCAGTGTGTATAAACGTGGCTGTATAACCAATGTGATCCTGCAATCTGTACATGTGGTAAAAATAAGAATTAATACCCTACTTGAATCAAATGTGTGAAATATGATATGTCAAGATCATTGTAATGTTTTGAGCAAGACCAATTAAAAAAAAAAAAGAAAAAAAGAAAAGAAACCAAGAGCTCAAGCAGCCACTAGATGTCCCCCTTTGCCATATCAAAGCAATGCTATTTTATTGCCCCCGCCCCCAACCCTGCCAAAAAAGTGTCAGTTCATCCCCAACTCGGGTTCAAGGAGAAGGCCTCAGTCTTGGTGGCCCTTATGGCACACTTGGCCCAGGTGAAAGAAGATTAGGTGGTGTAGTATCCTATCAGCCTCAGCCATCGAGAAGTGGGCCCAAGGAACCTAAATGACTGGCTTGAAGCCACTTGCAGGGACCTCACATCTAAATGCTTCATCTTTGGGGAATGGAGACAGAGCAGGTCTGTGTTTCTCTCAGTTTGATTTTTCTACAGTGTAAATAAACATCAAGGCATCACATTTAGGCAGGAAAGGTGGCCCACACCTGTAATCCCAGTGGCCAGGGCTGAGGCTGGAGAATCCCAAGGTCCCAAAGACACACATTCCTGGGGGAAGGGGGCACTCTAAAGCTCTGATAGAAATGAAGGTATATTTCCATGAATCGCCTACATCATTCAGGGTATCAGACTCTAGCTTTTTTTTTTTTCCCCTAATCAGGAATTGAATTCACAGGCATCTAACTACTGATCCACATCCCAGTTCTTTTTATTTTTTATTTGAGACAGGGTCTTGCTAAATTGCTTTGGACCTCCCTAAATTGCTGAGGCTGGCTTTGAACTCTTGACCCTCCTGCCTCACCCTGAACCACAGAGATTACAGGCATAGGCCACTGCACCCTGCCAAGCCTTTTGTTCTTTGAGGTATTGCAAGTTGAAGTTAATTGACACACAAATTCTGTGACTAATGTAAATTCTATTACCTCCTCCACTCCTTCCATACCCCAACCCAAACAATTTTTGCCTCTATTTGTAACTCAATATTTTTTCTCTCCATATTTTTTCTCTTCTCATTTAACCCTTTATAACCTCCACCTAATTTGCTCATGTAACTAAAATAAAGTCTTTAACCTAGTGCCAGGTTTCTGTTCTTGCGACTAAAAGGCTCAGGGGTCACTCCAGTTGAACCAGGCTAACTGGGCTGACAAAATAACCACACAACAGACACAAATACCTTTTTCTTTGGGGTCACTGTGATGGCTCCTCTGACCTTAAGGGTTCGAAGGAAGAGAGAACAAGGGCACGCGCTGACCCCTTTTATTGAGGAGAAGCTATTCAAATGAGGCAGGGGGTCAGGTTTCAGGGGGCTGAGTATCTTCATGATGTCCACTGTCAGCAGGTTGACTGACACCTGGATAGGCCACACCCAAGGGCACAGTAAGAGAAGGGGACACACACAAGGCACTTCCATGGAAGATTCTATCCTAAACAGGACAAGGGGTCATATTACAAAGGAACAGGTGAGCATAGCTTCACCCATGGGGCTGTAGCAAGACACACTCATGCACAAGACACCAACCCTCGAACCCAAGAAGAGTGGGGAAAGCTCTGCCACATTTCTGTGACTGAGCACCTCAGCACCCAGCCAGGGAATGTGACCCAGTCACATGCAAGGTTGGTCTCCCACAACCTAGGTTCATTTTTTTATATCTGTGTAAATTTTTGATTTCACCTTTTTTTTTTCTGAAAATTATATTTTGGCAATGGTTAAAGAAGTTCAAGCAGCCAGACACAATGGTACATGCCTATAATCCCAGACACCTGGGGGCTAAGGTAAAATGGTCGCAAATTTGAGGCCATTCTCAGCTACTTAGTGAGGATTTAAGCAACATAGGGAGAACCTGTCTCAAAATATAAAATAAAAAGGTCTGGGATGTGGCTCAGTGGTTAAGCCTCCTGGATTCAATCTGTTACCGAAAGTTCAGTCCTTGTCTCCAATGCCAATCCAATAATGATGCCACAGTTTTGAGAAAAAGAAAAAAGGTTTATTGCTTTGCTAGCAAGGGAGAAACACAGCTGAGTCCCCTCCCAGAGGCTGTGACTCTGCAGGAACAGGGAGCTTTTAAAGAGGTGATTCAAAGCTACATTCTGTGTTCTTTATTGGGGTAATTCACTTGTTAATTTATAAAATAGTCATTTCTAAGATCTTCTGGTGCCATCAGCAAAGTCTGGATTACTTCATGCCTATGGTGGGTTTGGTATGTACTCAAGGACAGATAACTCTTGTCTATGATGGGGAAGAAAGGTAATCCTGTTTCCCCTGAGATTGGGGAAGGGCAGGGAGAGAGGAAGAGAAAGAAGCATGTCCATTTTAAAAATAAGTTGTAGGGGCTTGGGGCTGTGGCTCAGTGGTAGAGCACTTGCCTAGCACGTGTGAGGCACTGGGTTCAATCTTCAGCACCATATAAAAATAAATAAAGGTATTGTGTTCATTTGCATCTAAACAAAAATAAAACATAAAAATTGCAGTGACTGAACAGCAAGAACTACATTCAAAATCATAAAGTGGACCACAATGTTACAAATCCCCAGTACCAAAGAAAGAAGCTTAAGTTTCAGCACCCCTTCCAAAGTCCTTTTTTTTCTTTTTCTTTTTTCTTTTCTTTTCTTTTCTTTCTTTCTTTCTTTTTTTTTTTTTTTTTTTTTTGAGGGGGGGGTAAACCTGGATGCTCAACCACTGAGCCATTGAGCTATATTTCCAGCCCTTTTTATTTTTTATTTTTGGACAGGGTCTAAGTTGCTTAGCCCACCCCCCCCACCCCCCACTAAATTGCTGAGGCTGGCCTCCAACTTGCAATGCTCCTGCCTCAGCTTCATGAGTTGCTGGGATTACAGGTGTGAACAGCTGTGCCCAGCTAGAGTTGAAGTTCTTAAGAAAACTGAGTCCCCTGTTTTTGCCTCAATTTCCTCCCCCTCTGAATAGCCCTCCACAAGCTTTCTTTGTGAGGACTTGATATTTTTGTTGCCAGATTGATTGGGGGTTGTAACATAATTTCCGTGATAAGGGAGGGTCTTGTCCACCTGGTAGTCTATGATGTGATCTTGAAACAATATTTTTTCTTAAGGGATGTAATTATGACTAAGGGAGGTTTTAATGTACCTAGCCTACCCCCAACACCACCACCATCTTCCAGGTACTTTTCTGTCAGGTAAGGTTCGCAGCGGTTTTCAGTTGCCCTTCATTATCTGCTCACTCATTCATGGTTGACCAACTACTTAACAGAAATAAGTAGGGGTGGAGCACTTGCCTAGCAAGCTCAAGGCTTCTATTCCAGCACATAGTTAGGGTGGCAGTATTTGAGGTGATGTGAAATAATACATTGCTCTGATTGTATTATTTCAAATTATAATGTATCAAGAAGTCACCCAACAGGGTTCAGAGGAGGTCACTTATGCCACTGAAAAGATTTCAGGATGCATCAAATGGACTAGTGGTGCACATCTATAATCCCAGTAACTTGGGAGCCTGAGGCAGGAGGATTGCAAGTTTGAGGCCAGCAGGCAATTTAGCAAGACCCTGTCTCTAAAGAAATAAATATTTTTTTTTTTCTAAAAAAGTAAGGCACAAGTCTGGGGTTGTAGCTCAGTGGTAGATTACTTGCATGGCACATGTGAGGCACTTGGTTCGTTCCCCAGCACCACATAAAAAAAAAAAAAAAAGTAAACAAAGGTATTATGTCCATCTATAGCTAAAAATATTAATAATTTTAAAAAGTAAGGTGAAAACAAAGATTTAAGGACAGCAAAAGCATGCACACTCCCAAAGACAGGGTACAGGTGCTTCTCGCCCATCAGAGAAACAAGTGACACATTCACAGTTGAACTCTTATGGTTTTCCTGGGGAAAAAAATATATATACAGTTTCTCAGGCAAGTTTCTTTGAAAATCAAATCCTGTTACAATCCTTTGACATTTGGGGATCAGAATGTTTCTTTGGAGCTAAGCAATAAATCAGTTGTGGGCACATTGTGTAAGTCTGAATCTGGTGACATTTATATTGATTCTGTCTTTGTTCTAGTTGATCTGCTACAAGCATACACAGGAGGTTCTGTTCATCTAACTAAAGGAACAGGGATGACTGTCATTGCTCATAGAGCTCAGGTCTCTGTTTGAGATAGGAATTTGAGATAAAGCAAACATCCATGAGTCATCCCTATGGGAAAAAAAAGGAACAATTGTAACTCCTGAGTGACATGCCTTTGACCCAGACCCTTGTAAAACTGGAGTGAAATCCTGTGACTCCTTGTAAAATGAGGGAAATGTGCAAGGGCAGGGAAATTGGGGCTCCACCTGCAATTCAGCCCCTAACTACATCCTCTCTATAAATACTGAAGCCTCTCCCAAGGAGAGACATCTCACTCTCAAGATAGCCCACATTCTCCCTTGAAAGTGTTACTCCCTAAATAAACCTCTGCCTATGCCTTTGGCACGAGCTGAAAGTCTTTTCTGTCGTGTCATGTATGCCAAGAATCCTGCTCCTGAGTCAAATTACCCCTGGTGTCTGGGAACTCCTCAAACCCTTCTTAGGAGACATGTCTTCTCTCCTGAATATCTATGAGGGGGTCTCTGTTTTTCTCTCTCAAGTCTCAAAGACATCCAGTTTTTTTTTAATATTTATTTTTTAGTTGTATTTGAACACAATACCTTTATGTTATTTATTTATTTTTATATGGTGCTGAGGATCGATCTCAGGACCTCGCATGTGCTAGGCAAGCACTCCACCGCTAAGCCACAACCTCAGCCCCTCAAAGACATTAGTTTTTACTTCATAAATATATACAATTAGTATTTGTCAATTAAAACAAACCTTTAATAAGGTAAAAATTATGACTCCTATGACACTATAAAATGAATACAGAATACGTTAACAATTAATTGGTTCATTAATCTAAAGAGCAAAATTTAATTTCTAGAATCATCTTAATTTCTACAAAGAGGAAATCAGTTGTCTACTAGACAAAATTCATTTGCATTTTTATGAACTGGGATCATTTACATCACTGTCAGCCTTCCATAAATTAACTTATTTCTCAACAGAGTTGCAAAATTGTCAGAAACAATCCCTGCCGGGTTTCTGTTCTCTGGACTAAAAGGCTCAGGGGTCACTCCAGGAAAACTGGGCTGACTGGGCTGCGCAAAAATAACCACACAAGAGACACAAGTACCTTTTTCTTTGGGGTCGCTGTGACAGCTCTGACCTTAAGGGTTAGGGTTAGGGAAGAGAGAGAGCAAGAGCAGGCGCTGACCCCTTTTATTGAGGAGAAGCTATTCAAATGAGGCAAGGGGTCAGTTTTCAGGGGGCTGAGTCTATCTTCATGATGTCCACTGTCAGCAGGTTGACTGACACATGGGTAGGCCACACCCAAGGGCACAGTAAGAGGAGGGGACACACACAAGTCACTTCCATGGAAGATTCTATCCTAAACAGGGCAAGGGGTTAAATTACAAAGGAACAGGTGAGCGTAGCTTCACCCATGGGGCTGTAGCAAGACACACCCATGCACAAGACACTGACCCTGGAACCCAAGAAGGGTGGGGAAAGCTCTGCCACATTTCTGTGACTGAGCACCTCAGCACCCAGCCGGGGAATGTGACCCAGTCACGTGTAAGGTTGGTCTCCCACAAATCCCCAATAAAAAAGAAGGAAAAAAGTCAATAACAGTGAAGCATATGGACCCCCTAGAGAAGCAGAAAACCACAGAAGGGTCCTCTAGTCTGGGGAGCCTAAAATTCCATTGAAAGGATGCCTGCATTTGTCAATTTCACAGTTTTGAAATAATCTTTCATAGTTTTTCCTTAATTAATAACAAGAATTTGGATAGCAAAAAAACACACATTTTAAATGTTTTCTTAAGTATGTTGTTTCCCATTGAGTCTCCTTCCCAGCCCCAATCTCCTGAATTCATGTGGCTCACAACTTGTGAAACTGCTTCCCAAAAGCATCTAAAAGCAATGCCTGCTCTTGGCTGATTGGTGATGCAGGGAATTGGATACATGAATTATTATCACTATCCAGCCCCCAACTCACCTGTTTTAAGGCATTGAGATTGTACAGTCCAGAAGCATCAAGTGACAAGGACTCTACTTTTTTTTCCCCTAACCTAGTACTATTGAACCCAGAGGTGCACTACAACTAAGCCACATCCCCTGTTCTTTTTATTTTTGAGACAGAGTCTCGCTAAATTGAACAGGCTAGTGTCAAACTTGTTATGCCTCAGCCTTCTAAATCATCTGGATTACAGGCATGCATGACCATGCCTGGCAAGACTGTCTCCTTGACCAAATTCTAGCATGACTTCTAGCAATTTGAGACCATATCCCTACACAGGCCCCAGGTTCCCTCCCAACTCCACCTTAAAATGGTTTGCCTGAAAAAGCTCAATGCTTCCAAGAAAGTGTACCATTTGTTCCAGCCAAAACCTGGTAATAGACATAGTCCCTAAGCCCTCTCATAGAGTAATTATTTCAGAAGGATTGCAATTTTTAAAATTCTTTCTCTGCCCCTTTGAGAAGTAAATTTTCTATCACTTGTTCTCAAAGACCTGAAAGCCATCTTTTTAGAATGCAAACATTCAAGGAGATAACTCTTCCTCTAGGCCTCAGTCAGATGGGCATTTTGCTCTAATTCTTGCACCACTGTTGATGTAAAGATAGAGATTTGTAGCTGGGTATGATGGCACACATCTGTAATCCCAGCAATTGTGGAGGCTGAGGCAGGAGGATCTTAAGTGTGAGGTTAGCCTCAGCAATTTAGCAAGATCCTGTCTCAGCATAAAAAATAAAAAGGGCTGGTAGAGGGAGAGGGGTGGTCAAACACCCCTGTGTTCCCACCCCAGTACTGAAAATAAAATTTAAAAGATAAAGGTTTCTTTCTCATCCAATTCACAAACCCAGATGGCCTGTTCGTTCACATGGTGAAACCCCTCTTCACACTCCTCAAACCTTTTAGCACACCCGGCAGTGTGGGGAGCCATTCTGACACGTGATTGGGTGACTCCCGTTAAGGGCCTGAGGCACTCTGGCTGTGTCGGAGTTATCCCGACCCTTTCCTGATGAGAGAGCCCATCCGTGTGGGGGTGTGCGTAACCACTGACCCTGGAGACCCAATCACTGACCCTGACCTTGGAGTACAGCCCCCCCTCAACCTTCATTGGATGGAATTCTCCCCTGAATCTCTTGTTTCCCCCAAATAAAAGGCTGATCCCCGGCGTGTTCGCTCTCTCTCTCTCCTGCTAGCCCAGAGTAATCCTCGCTGCCCTGCTGAGCGGCTGGAGGCAGGGAAACAGGGAGACCGAGCCGTCTCGGACCTAGCATTAAAATAAGGTACTGTCTGTGTGTTTTATTTTGATCTCTTCTAACTAACTGAATGCCAGAACCTCATTAATGAAACCACTGCGCAGGCCGCGTGGTAGACGGCAGCCATGCTATGTTCTATTTGTCTTTTCACTACTACTTCACTAAGTATGTTCAAGTATGATCGACCCCCAATTTCTTTGTGCTATTGTAGAAATCTTTTAGAAGCACTTCTATGTTATCCACATTTGTTTTCCTTGTTTTTATTTTAGTTTGGAGACTGGGGATTGAACCCAGGACCTCATGATTATAAGCAAGAGTTCTACAACTGAGCTCATCTTCAGCACTTTGTAGCTGGAATATCAGGTGTGTACCAGCATATCTGAGTCCTTGTCAATTTTTTCAAAATTATTTTTTAAATAATATATAAAAAACAAAATAATAATGTTTATTTTCAAAAAATATTTTTTAGTGTTGACAGACCTTTATTCTATTCATTTATTTATATGCGGTGCTAAGAATTGAACCCAGTGCCTCACACATGTAAGGCAAGCACTCTACCACTGAGCCACAACCCCAGCCCTAAAATGTTTATTTTTGAGACACTCTTGCTAATTTGCCCAGGCTGGACTTGCTCAAACTTGAGATCATCCTGCCTCAGCCTTGTGAGTAGCTGGGATTATGGGCACACGGCATTGCACCCCCCTTTTTTTTTTTTTTTTTAGTTGTAGATGGACACAATATCTTTATTTTATTTTTAGGTGATGCTGAAGATCGAACCTCACACGAGCTAGGTGAGCGATCTACCTCTGAGCCACAACCCCAGCCCTCTTTTTTTTTTTAATATTTATTTTTTAGTTTTAGATGGACACAATATCTTTATTTTATTTATGTGGTGCTGAGAATCAAACCCAGTGCCTCAGGAATGCTAGGGGAGTCCTCTACCTCTGAGCCACAACTCCAGCTCCACCCTTCCAAAAGTCTTAACTAGACAAAATGATACAGGGAAGTTAGACTCCAACATGTCTCTCTCTTTTTTTTTTTTTTTTGGTACCTGGGATTGAGCCCAGGGACACTTAAATGCTGAGCCACATGTTTGTTTGTTGTGTAGAGACATGGTCTCCCTAAATTACCTAGGATCTCACTAAGTTGCTGAGGCTGGCTTTGAACTTGCAATCCTCCTGTCTTAGCCTCTCTGGGATTGCAGGCATGCACCATTGCACCCAGCCCCTCTTTTCTTATTAAACAGGTCACTTTGCTATTTTACATTTAACAATATACCCTGGGAAATATTTCAAATTAGTTTGCAGAGATCTTTCTTTTTATTTTTACAGTCATACAATGTTTCATTGATAAAACATACCATAGTTTATTGAACCAATTTCCTATGTTTGAACATTTTTACAGTTTCTAATATTTTGTAATTATAAATGTTGCAGTGCATATGCATATCAATATGTATATTGGTAGGGGTATATCTTCAGGGTGAATTCCTAGACATGAGGTTGCCAGGTCAAATGTTAAATGCATATTGTACATTTATTAAGATATTGCCAAATTGCCCTTCATCGGTTATAGCTTTTTGTTTTCCTTCCAACAATATATGACAGCACTTGTTTGTTTCCCCACAGCCTTGCCAATAGAGTGTATTGTCAAGCTTTTGAATTTTTGCCAATCAGATAAGTGATGTTATTTTTAACCCCATACTTAATTGCCAGCAAATCAGGCAAGTAACCTAGCATCATTGTTTAGATGCCAGAATGATATCTAGCTCTATCTGCTGGTAGTACATGTTTGCAAGAAAAGTCCTCTTCACAGCTATTTTGTGCCTTTGCATTAACTTTTACTTATCTATTAAAATTCCTGCCCCCACTTTCCTAAATGAAAACAAAACAAAACCAGTATCCTAATACCTTTCTTTTGGATTGCAGCATGTACCACACTTCAAACTTCATGAAATTGCAAATAACTAGACATCCTAACAGTATCTTTCTATTACCTGAATCAAAAGCTTTGCAGCTTCCACTCAAAGAAAACTCAGGATATAGAAGTTAATGGAGGAAAACATTTTATTCAAAGGTGGTACAGAGTAAAATAGAAGACTTTTTCCGTCTCAAATCCCCATTTTATTTTTTTTGTACTGGGGATTGAACTTGAGGCTTTGCATATCTTAGGCAAATACTTTTCCACTGAGCTACATCCCCAACCCTATCAAATCTCCATCTTCAGGGGGCTCAGGGACACATAACAACTTTTATAAAAGAAAAGGGGAAACAGTAAGACTAAAAGCAGGAAATCCATGTGCTGTGAGGGGGTCATCTTTTCCCAAGAGTACCTCCCCCTCTGCTCCCTCCTCATCACATCAAAGGAAACTTAGACTTCCTGGAGCCAGCATCTGCATTTGTTTGTTCTTTTTTTTTTTTTTTTTTTTTCTTTATTTGCAGTATTGGGGACTAAACCCAAGGGCACTCCACCACTGAGCTGCATCCCCAGCCCTTTTCATGTTTTATTTTGAAACAAGGTCTCACTAAGTTGCCCAGAGTATTCTTCAACTTGTGGTTCTCCTGCCTCTGGAATTGCTGGGATTACCAGCATGAACCACTGCACCTGCTTAAAGCCTTTAGTTTTTGAAAACTGGACAGTTTTGTTTCTTTGTTGTTGTTGTTTGTTGTATCAGGAATTGAACCCAGAGGGGCTTAACCATGGTGTCACATCCCCAGCACCTGGCCCCATCTTTCTTTTTGAGACAAGGTCCTGTTAAATTGCTTTGGACCTTGCTAAATTGCTGAGGTTGGCTTTGAACTTGCATTTCTCCTGCCTCAGCCTCCTGAGCCACTGGGATAAATAAATAAAATTTAAAAATAAAATGTTGGGCTGGGAATATAGCTCAATAGGTAAATGCTTGCCTCGAATGCACAAGGCCCTGGATTCAAACCCCAGCACCAGAATAATTAATTAATTAAAATATTAACCACCAGTTGTGTGGAAGGATATCCCCAATCCCAGTTAACAATACTATTAGGAAGATTCTGAATATCAAACTTACTCCAAGAGTCACAATTCTCTTCTTAATGTAGAACTTCTGGATTTAAACAAACTTGACATGAAAAAAATAAACATTTATTAGAAAAATAAGATTTAAATTTCTAAAGTGAAAGCAGACACAGTGTTTCTCAATTCCAAAGGACTTTTGTAAGCTGGAGAGAGAAATTCCAAGGCTGACAACTAAGTCAGGAAACATTTACCTCAAACCTACAGGAGCCACGAATCACCAGGTTTGTGTATGTGTGTTTAAATATTTTTTTAGTTGTAGATGGACATAGTGCCTTTATTTTATTCATTTATTTTTATGTGGTGCTGAGGATCGAACCCAGGGCCTCACACATTCTAGGCAAGTGCTCTACCACTGAGCCCCAGCCCCAGCCCCCAAATCACTACTTTTGCTGAGGCCTTTCCTCTATACTCCTCCCACCACGACACAGAACTGAAACATACTTCAAAAATTTCCATATGTGGGGCTAGGGATGTGGCTCAAGCGGTAGCGCGCTCGCCTGGCATGCGTGCGGCCCAGGTTCGATCCTCAGCACCACATACAAACAAAGATGTTGTGTCCGCCGAGAACTAAAAAATAAATATTAAAAATTCTCTCTCTCCTCTCACTCTCTCTTTAAAAAAAAAAAATTCCATATGTACTGAACTGTCTCATAATTTTTTATTGCCTAATTGGATTTTATTTCCTCTGGAAATTTTTTCTTATTGGTACCTGACCCTTAACTGATGACTTAATTTTCCTCTTTAGATCCTTTGTAGAAAATGTAATTGTTAGGGATTTTTAGATCATCAGACAGAATATGACAAAGTGGCACTTAGTGTAATCTGAAGGTAGAAATAAGCAAAATAAAACCTGGGAGAGCCTTTCTTTGCTCTCTTACTAGTTAATAAACAGATTGGGGGGCAGAAAAGGTTCAAATGGGGAGAAGAAAAGTGATGATCACTAGGCCTATCCCTGCTTGTTCCTGCTCCTGTTTCAGAATACCTTCTCCTGAATCCTACTTGCTAAATAAAGTAATAGTCACTACTTTAATCTATTATTGAGAAGGGGTTCTCCAAATGATCTGAGAAATCCCCCTAGGCAGCACTTTTTCCCTACAGACTTAGGAAAGCCCATGAATCCCCAGTTGGGCAGGAGGCTGGACACTTTGTCCTCCCAGTTGGGCCAAGCAGAACAATGGAGCACAGTATCAGCTTCACTCTAGGTACTCTCCTCCAGGAGAGGAAGTCCTGGCCACGGAAGGGTCTGGAATGATCATCTTAAATCCAGAAGCTCTGCTCTGAATTGAGAACCAGGAAGGGGCAGCATAGGGAGGCAATACAGGCCTCAAGGAATTGGCACCAGTGTGCTAGGAGGTAGGATTTTGAGGCCATTTTCCATTATGTACAAAGAAGGAGCCTAGGGACCCTGAAAGATCTAATATCTCCCACTCCCAACAAAAAGAAGCTTTGACAAACCAAGTTTTTATTTCCAGAAACATCTGGTTGATACAAACACACAGAAACACAATCTCACAGAAGAGCTAGGAAGCCCTCCAACACTCTGCCTGATTTCAGCATATAGCTAAGACCACACACACACACACACACACACACACACACGCTCAGCAAAGAACCAAGACAAATAATCCGTGCACATCCTCACAGCTCTACAGATATCTTTAAAGAGTCTGTCCAGTTGTTCCAGCTGAGGGAAGAGTGATGGCTTGCACAGAAAGTTCTAGCCTTCTTTTCTTTCAATCAGTGGTTTTAAGTCTTCGCTCCAAGTCCCCTGAAAGTTCACTCTGCCCTCCCACTTTCCTATAGACACAGTGTCAGTCTGCTTGTGTTCAGAAGGAAGATTTAGCGAGGAGGATCCCAGTGGCACTTTTCGTGGGAAGATAGAAGAATGGGCTCCAGAGATGGAAGAGAACGTCGTCACCAAACAACCATTTCAGCTTCTCTGCTCTCCAGATCCCACTCCAGAACAGCTGGCACCAGTCCTCCTTATGGCAGGAGAGAGCCTAGGAATTAGGCTCAAGATCCTTATTCAAAGGCCATTACAGTAAGGCCAGGTAGTGATTTTGAATTCCTGGAAGCCATGCCACTCTTGCTGTCTACTTAGCGAGGGAGATCAACAGAGGCATGCCCAGAATTCTTGCCTGCTCCCTGCTAGGACAGGGAATTAAAATTTACACAAGTCTCAGGCCACTCAACAGTGGTCGGAAAGGTAGGGAGGATAGAAAAGAGAAAGGGGCACGTAGCTGACATTATTACAATCACATTCTAAGGAAGATAAAAGTGGGGTGTCCTGTGGGGTCTAGAAGACAAATAAGGCATCCTGTGAAACTAGACACTAGGGACCAGAGTCTGGCAGCACCTGAGTGGGGCAAGCACAGAGGACAGGAGATGAGCCAGGGCAGGTCACACCAGGAATGACGAAGTCTGTTTGAATTCCCCCTAGGGAAATAAAGAATCCGGTCAACTCAATAGTCTTCTGTAGCTAATAAATCCCCAGACACGTAAACACAGGCTAGGGACCCCTCCCCTCCCCAGGGCAGGCATACTCACTTCACTTCTAGCAGTAGGCTGGCTGTAAATCACCTTCTTACTTGAAGTCCTGTGGACAAGCCAGAAGGTAGAGATGCTCAGTCCCCTAGGTGCTCATTAACCTCTCCGTGCCAATTTTAGAGGCCAGAATTGAGACTTTGCAGAAGCACAGAGTACTTGGTAGGGAGGTGTAGGCAGAGGGAGAAAGGACAAGCCCAGGGTGAACAGGGATAGAAATACAGTTGTCAGGCTGGGGATGTAGCTCAGGGGTGCAACACTTGCCTAGCATGCATAAGGCCCTGGGTTCGATGCCCAGGAAAGAGAAAAGAAAGGAAGGAAGGAGGGGGGCAAAAGGCAAGGAAGAAAGAAGGAAAAAGAAATCTAAAATCTAATTATCTTCCCTCCGAGAGGTGGTCACCTCTACCTCCAACCCATCCCCCAGACACATCTCGGCTTCAAACCACAAGCATCCTTTTTCTTTTCTTTTTTTTTAAAGAGAGAGTGAGAGAGGAGAGAGAGAGAGGAGAGAGAGAAAGAGAGAGAGAGAGAGAGAGAGAGAGAGAATTTTTTAATATTTATATTTTAGTTCTCGGTGAACACAACATCTTTGTTGGTATGTAGTGCTGAGAATCGAACCCGGGCCGCACGCATGCCAGGTGAACGCGCTACCGCTTAAGCCACATCCCCAGCCCAAGCATCCTTTTCTTAATCTCGGAGGAACCCTGGGACAGCACTCACTCACCCTTTCTTTGTTCCTGAAAGAGAAAAAAGGAGATCATGAGTATTAGCAAGATAGAATACAGCACGGCATAGGAAGGTGGGGGACTGGCACCCAACACTTGATCTAGGTTAGGTAAATAATCTATGCTCCGAAGGGGAGAGCCCCAGCACACACGGGTGTAGTATCAGGGTCTGAATTTCATCAGTACCCACAAACTGTGCCCTGGACTGGGGACAGTGCAAAGGAGAATCTCTGAAAGCAAATACTTACTGTCAAAGTATCCTCGGCTATAGGCAAACCAGATGCCAAAAATTAAGACTCCAAGGAGAATCAGTGTCACAAGGACAGCTGCTACAATGCCTCCCACGTTCAGTTCCACTGTGACATATAAAGGAGAGGTCAGGCACATGGACATTCAATCATGACAGTGACAAGGCTGCCAATGGCAGGATGCAGAGCAGCCTAGATCTGAGCTCAAGCCCTGCCACGTTCTCACTCACCAGCTTCCATGCGTACAGCTTCTGACTTCATGGGTGTCCCATACCCATTCTGTGCCTGACAACTGTATTCTCCAGTATCAGAGCCCGTCACAGGATCAAAGACCTAGAGGGAAGAAAATAAATTGGCTTGTTGCACCTTCCCCCCACTACTCCCCAGTATTGGGGATTGAGCCCAGGGGCACTCTACCACTGAGCTACATCCCTAGCCTTTTTTATTTTCTTTTGAGATACGGTCTCACTAAGCTGCCCAAGCTGAGATCTTCCTGCCTCAGCCTCCGGAGCAGCTGGGATTACAGGAGTGCACCACCATGTCCAGCTGGCTTCCTACTTAAAGAAATCAAGTACTGATCTTTTATGTCTTCTGATCCAAACTTCAAGTTCACCTTGTTACTTATTCCTCCTTCCCACTATCAACAGTTCTGTAATAGTGCCCTCTCTGCACATCTTCATTCCCACCCTATGCATACCAACTCCCCTGACTTCTGATTCAGAGTATAGGAAGAATTGATGAAGGCCCGGTTGTTCTTGGGATCTGTAGGCATCTGTATCCCATCCTTGAACCAGATGTATTCAGAGGGCGGTGAACCATCTTGCTCTGAGCAGGTCAGTACTGCCCGGTTTCCAATGGTAGCAGAGGAGGGAATGTTGACTGTAGGCTTAGATGGAGGCACTGGGAGGGAGAGAAGGAAAAAAGGCATTGAAATTTGTTACAGAGGCGCACACATGTAATCCCAGCAACTCGGAAGACTGAGGCAGGAGGATCAAGTTCAAGGTCAGCCTCATCAACTTTGCAAGACCCTGTCTCAAAGTAAAAAAATTTTAAAAAGGAGGGGGGATGCTGGGGATATGGCTCAGTAGTTTAGCACACCAGGACTCAATCCCCATTATCACCATAAAAAATAATAAAGAAAGAAAAGAAATTATGCATATCCAAGCCAGGCATGGTGACACATGCCTACAATCCCAGGGGAGGCTGAGGCAGGAGGATTGCAAGGTCAAAGCCTGCCTCAGCAAAAGTGAGAGCTAAGCAACTCAGTGAGACCCTGGTCTCTAAATAAAATTCAAAATTGGGTGAGGATGTCTTTTTTTTTTTTTTGGTGGTGCTGAGGACTGAACCCAGGGCCTTATTATGTATGTGAGGCAAACACTCTACCAAGTGAGCCATTTCCAGCCCCTTTTTTCTCTCCCTTGTCCTGTGTGGGCTATGAATTTTGGGTTTCCCTTGCATGAAATGTGCTGGCTGAGAAATATGGAGAAAAATTACACGACACAGAAACAATTTTGAAAAACAAGGGTGAGGCAGCTCTATGACCTTAGAGGTCCAGCTTTCACACTGGAAGGAAAGAGAGCAAAGAGCCCGCATTTGCTTTATTTATACAAGGGGGATTCAAAGGATTTCAGTGGAATGTTCTTTTGCCAAATAAGGTAGGAGGGCTGTGGCCCAATGGGTAATGCCCAAGTACAAAGCTACAGAGCAGCCTCTCTAGCTGGGTGAAGACTGAGGTCACCTCGTGCTTTGCTAAAAGCCACAAAATGACTTGCAATGCCAGACCAAAATCTCCTTGAGGCCGAGTAGAGACTATTCAAATAGTCAGGCATGGCCCCCATAGGATGTGGCTTAGTGGTCGAGGGTCCCTGATTTCAATCCCCAGTACCCAAAAAAGGGGGGGAGGGGGCTAGGGATGTGGCTCAGTGGTTAAGAGCCCCAGTACCAAAAAAGAAAAAAGAAAAGAAATTATACTGAATCCAAGTTAGGAATGGACGATCCAAAAAAAGTGGGGGGAAGGCACTGAACACAAGGCTGGCTACCTGAGTATAATTAATAGATCATAATGACACCCCCATCCAATTAGCTATAGCTGCCCTCAATTATGCCCTGGTTTCCACCTAACCCCTCATCCCTCCCCTTGTCAGCATAATGACTCTGAATACCCCTAACCACAGGCCTCTCACAATCTTAGAGTCTGCTAGAGGTTAAGGAAGCATTAATTCCAGGCCCTCGTGGAAGACACATACCAATCACAATAAGCTGGATGCTGGCCTCCCCATAATTGTTGCCACCTTCCTCAGAGACCATACATGTATACATCCCATTGTCTTTCCGGGTCACAGATTGGAAGGTGATGCCAGATGGTGAGAAGGTAACACGGTCCTCATAGGAAGCTACCAGGAGAAGGGAACAGAGGCAGACAGAGTGAACAGAAGCTAAGAGAAGCTGATACACAAGGTACACAGGCACCTTCTTCTTCCTGAAAGAGGAATGGGAAGGCCTCGGAGATGGGCCCCAGGGTGGGCCCCACCCGTGGAATCCAGGCCAGGGCCAACTGTTCCACAACCTCAGTAATCAGGAAGGAGGTGGAACAACTCACCTGTGATCTTGTTGTTATAGCAAACCAGACTGGTGGTGTCACCCTGAACAAACTTCCACTCCACACGGGGAGAAGAGAAGCCAGAGTAGGAGCAGGGCAACTTGACCGCTGCAAGACAGAATCAAAATGAGAGGAGGAGGGAGTATCAACATGTGGAAGGTAGGTAACAACCCCCAACCACAGTCTGGGCTACATGTTCTCCTGGCCCCTGGGGATCTGATACCTGTTCATATTTACACCCTCCCTGCCCACCCTCCACAGCCCAGCCCCACTCACGGTTATTCTCAGGAACTCGAATTTCCGGTTCAGATATGTGTACTGTACCCTTGCCCAGCACCAGGGGACCTGAGAAGGAAAGAAACAGGCCCCATCAGAAAGGGAGAGAACACCATGGAGAGGGAAGAACAGACCCAGTTGATGGGGCTGAGTTCCTCCCAGCTTAGCTCAAAAATCCTTTGACCAATTTCCCAAATATCTTCTTTCAATATATGTGTATATATGTGTATGTGTGCGAGTGTTTATAGGCCAATACTTCTTCTATCAATGGAAATAAAGCATTTCTTTCAAATGCAATTTCTTTCTTTGAATGGTTCCCTCTGGAACTCCCCATAATATAATTAAATTCCTACTAGTCCAAGGGCAGCTTCCAGAATGACATTTCATGGTTCAGAGAAAGCTCCTCCACAAAGGATCGCAGCCACTTGTCAAGACAATCCTGGAAGGAAGCCAGCAAGCTGGAGGCGAGGTAGGGAGGGGTAGGGAGGAGCAATAATGAGGATAATAATAATACTTGACATTTGTAGAGCATTGGGTGCTTTTAAAGTGTTTTCAGATATATTGCCATCGTTTGATCCTTGAAATAAGCATGATATATGGGCAGGACAAGTACTATTATTCCAATTTTACATAAGGAACTGAGAGATTACAAGAAACGTGCCTAAGATCACACAGCCCATGCTGAGATGGAGCTGGGGCTAGATCTGGGCTCACAGGACCTCCTTAGAACCTCCTACTAATCAAATGGAGAAAGAAAAGGTGGTATGGGATGCAGGTGGAAGAAGTAAGGAATAAGGAAGCTAATAATCCATGGGGGGAGGCGGTCAGGTTCACAAAAGGGGCACAAATTGCCACTTCTACAATGACCGTCATTCACATTTTCAAAGCTCAAATTTACCAACTATGCCTTAGAGCTCTGTCTTCTTAGATAAATTCATAACAATGTGCAATGCAAGCATATCTTTTAAATTCAAATAAATCTTTCTTTATCTTTGTACATTCTTGCCAGGTACTGACATGTGATCCCAGTGACTAGGAAGAATGAGGCAGGAAGATTGCAAGTTCAAGGCTAGCCTGGGTAACTAAGTAAGACTCTGTCTCAAAATAAAAAATAAAAACAGCTCAGTGGGGTAAAGTGCCCCTGGGTTCAATTCCCAGTATATTAAAGAAAAGAAAAAGAAAGGAATGAAGGACTTATTGCCCCAGCTGCTGGGAGTGCTGCCAAAAGAAGACTCCGAGCCTTTGAGAATAGCCAGAACACAGCCTTGTCCAACCTGCCTCTTACCATAGAGGCAGGGGCAGCGTAAAGCCCTGGTTCTATCACCCAAATCCCCAACCCGAGGCATTACTGATGTCTTGCTCCAAAGCTCCCTGTGGAGTAGACTGAAGCCTCCTTGAAACTACAACAAAACTCAATTTCTCCTCTGTCCAATTTTGCTTCCTTCCCTTCCTTTCCATAGGTGTGGATCCTAAGAGCACTCCCTAATAAATGCCTTGAATGATAATTGATATCTCAGAGTCAGCTTCCTGGGAACCCAACCTGTGACACCACCCAAATAACAAGCAGCATCTAATTAAACTAAAACCTAGCCTCTGAAATAGACACACACACATTCACACACATACTCACACACATAAATCACAATATATGAATTTGATGGTTATTCCTGTCACTTCTGACTTTGGCTAAAGTTCTTATTTGAGCCCACTGAGGTCAACAGATCTAAAACACATTTAGGAATCACACCACACATTTACACAAATATATTGGGCTACAGGCATATTCTGCTTCTCCTCCTTACTCCTGATTGCCATTACCTGCTCTGGGCTTTTCGTCTGTTAAAAATACACAGAGTAGCTGTGTGCAATGGCACACACCTGTAATCCCTGCAACTTAGGAAACCAAAGCAAGTGGATCATGAGTTCAAGGCCAGCCTCAGCAACTTGGCAAGATACTAAGCAATTTATTGAGCCCCTGTCTCAAAATAAAAACAAAAAGGGCCCATTCAGGAGGCTGAGGGAGGAGGATTAGAAGTTCAAGGCCAGCCTGATCCTGGGCAATTTAGCAAGATGTCTCAAAATTTAAAAATAAAATAAAAATGGATGGGAATACAGCTCAGTGGCAGAGTGCTTCTCTAGCATGTGCAAGAATTTGGGTTCAATTCCTAGTAGCAAAACAAAACAAGCTGAGGATATAGCTCTGTAGTAGAGGGCTTGTCCTCTCTGTGTGAGACACTGATTCCTAGTACAAGGGAGTTGGGGACTGACAGGGTCCTTCACCTCAATGTTCACTCACCTTCCTCTGATGTAAGATTGCCTGTCTACTGTGGACCAACTGTGTCAATGTCTAATGTGCCTGCCTATCATTCAAGTCAAGCCCAGTCTTACCACCATGCCTTTTCTATTCGCTTCTCATTCTTGAACATGCCTCTAAAACTAGACTGCCTGTGTTCAAATCCCACTCTGTTACTAAATGACCTGTGCAAGCCACTTAGCCACTTTGAGCCTCAGTTTGCCCATCTGTAAAATGGGGATAATAACAGTTTCTACATCAAAGGATCGTAGAGAGGGTTAAACAAGCGAATACAAATAAACTTAGAACGATGTCTCACCAACAGGAAGTTCCAAATATGTATTATTATCATCATCTAATCTATAGGACCTTCCATATGTACTTCTCTCTAACTTAAAAGTTTTCCATATATATAGTTGTTGATGGACCTTTATTCTATTTATTTATTTATTTGTATGTGGTGTTAAGAATCGAACCCAATGACTCACACATGCCAGGCAAGTGCTCTACCACTGAGCCTCAACCCAGCCCCTTTCAAAGTTTTCTTTAGCAAAACCTAAGAATAAATAATAAACAGCAACTGAAAAGTTTTTATGTGTTAACCTGCTATATCATCAGCAAGGATAGGGATTCTTCTTCAAGGAATCCCATCTAGATCAAGACAGCCTATTTTCCTGCCTATTCTCCTCATCTATTTTATATTTTACCTGGTTTCACCAAAGCTCCCCTCTTGCACTTAACCTTGGACCTATTTTTGCCACACTGTACACACACATACAAATGTCCCACTGATGCTGTGGTAAACCAAGACAGAGGGAAACTTCATCCATTCCATTGTGAAGCTTAATTTATTCTTAGGTTCACAATGAGAAAAGCCACAAAGTTAAAGGCATCAATAGATTCTTGGCATGCTTAAGTTTAGGGTCCATGTATAGAAAATCCATCTTTCATTCCACTGCCAGTTGAAAAGCTAACAGTTACGGAGCACTTAGTATATGCCAGGAACTGTTGTAAGCACAGGACATTTACTACCATTTAATCCTTTCAACAACCTTCAGAAGTGGGTAAGGGTATTATTATTGCCCCTATATCCTACATGTGGAAATGAAAGCCCAGAGCAGTTAAACTTGCTGAAGGCCAAACAGTGAGTGGTAGTGCAGATTCAAACCAATGCAACCCAGTTGCAAAGACTATGCTATACTATATTACACAACTTGCCTAACAATGCAAATCTGACACTTGCCTCATCCTTTAGTAGTAGTAGTAGTAGAACCCAAGGGCACACTACCACTGAGCTATATCCCCAGTCTCTTTTATTTTTCATTTTGAGACAGAATTTTGCTAAGTTGCCCATGTTAACTTCAAACTTGCAATCTTCCTGTATCAACCTCCACAAGTCACTGGGATTGTAGGTGTGCACCACTACTTACACCCAGCTTGCTTCAAGTTTTTGATGATTCCACACTGCCTATATTATAAAATCCAAATTTTTCTGCACTCTAAGAAAGTTCCAGCACTACTTGCCCCGTGATAAGCTTATCACTTTCCTCATCCACTCTGCAGCTATGCTTTGCCTTCTAGCAATACAAAACCACTTACACTTCCCAGCAAAGATTGGGCTGTTCTGCAACCTCTCTGCTTTTGCTCATGCTATTTCTGCTATGTGGAATGCCCTTCTCTCCTCTTCATCTGGCTGGCACCTACTCATCCACTTTATTTTCTGAGAAATGATCTACCACACACCAATCCTCCCCATAGTCAGCTTACAGCCTTTCCTGGGCTTTCATTATACCATGCAAAACGCTGTCAAAGCACTTCCCACATTTATTGTGACATCATCTGTGTACACATTTCTCCCCTACCAGACAGTAAACCCCAGAGAGCAGAGACCAGACGTTATTTATTATTCTGAGTACTCTTAACATAATTCCTTGTACAAGATGACGTTCAATAAATGTTTGCTGAACACTAGTTACTGAGCATTTAGAAATTAGGTCCTAGCAGATCATCAACTGTGACATCTACTTGTTAAGGTTGATCTGCAAGGATAAATTCAATTTTCAAACTGGCAGATAGAGTATGACCAAATTAAGAGGGGGAAATGCTTAATTCTGGGCCAAAGCTTTTAAAACTTAATTCTAGCATAGTTTTTGTTTTTCTAGTACTAGGGATTAAACTCAAGGGCAGTTTACCACTAAGCTACACCTCCAATCCTTTTTATTTATTTTGAGGCAGTGTCTCACTAAATTGCTAAAGCTGGCCTAGAATTTGGCAGTCATCCTGTCTCAGGCTCCCAAGTGGCCGATATTACAGGCATGTTCCACCGCACCCAGCCTTGCATAAGTTTTTTTTTTTTTTTAACTATCCAGTTTTCAAAATATGAAGGCTCTATTAGACCTTTTTTAAGAAGTAGTTTTATATCTTAAATCATTTTAAAAGTGTTTTTAGGGTAGGCATGGTGGCACATGCCTGTAATCCCAGCTACTCAGAAGGCTGAGGAAGGAGGATTTCAAGTTTCAGGTCAATATCAGCAACTTAGCCAGACCCTGTCTGGGGATGCAGCACAGTGGTAAAACATCCCTGGGTTCAATTCCCATTGCCAAAAATAAATATTTTAAAAGTGTTTTAAATTTGCTTTACCACTTATGAACAAAATCAAAGTTCTCTGCATATGGGCAATTTCCACTTGCTATTATAATGGTAAAGGTTGGTTCCTGCATCCAAGTTGGTTGTGCTTAGACACCTACAGACCCTGCAGAGAAAGTGTGCAGAGCCAAAAGTGTCAAGAGGTCTTCTAATGCAAGGTCTAAGGCAGCAAAAGGTGGGAAGAACTCCTGTGATTGGCACCTCAACAAGGACTGTTACAAATCGATGGAAAGGGAAAGGGTGGAAATTAGGAGAGGGCTGGGGGATCCACAAAGAACTCAGGGTAGAAAGTTAGTGCCACTTGGCCACATAAGGTCAAACCAGCGCCAGCAAAAACAGTTCATCATGCTCAGTGACTTGGGATTTCAAAACACAAATGAGAACTCCTGCCCTCCTACCCTCACTTAAAAGTAAGTGGGGAAAAGAAGTGAATCCATTTCAAACATTTTCACTGTTTTCATGACCAGAAAAGGAACCCCAAAACTCAAGTAAACCCAAATCAACTGAAAAGGAGACCCCTGGCCAGAACATTACTCGCTTTTTTTTTTGTACTGGGAGTTGAACCT